>NC_090445.1:391644683-392281016 GCF_031143425.1 Pleurodeles waltl | reverse complement strand
GAGGGATTGGAATTGGCATCTCTAAGTGAGGAGGAAAATAAGGCGATAAATGACCCAATTGATATGGTAGAGCTTGAGTAGGCGATAAATTTGGGTAAATCAGGTAAGGCGGCAGGGGCTGATGAGTTGCCCGCTGAAGTTGATAGAATCTTGGGCAGTAGTATTATGTTTTTTTTTAGAAAACTTTTTAATAACACTCTTGTGACGGATGGGAGACCCCCCTCCTCTTAGAGGGAAGCTATTTTCACTATAATTTTAAAACCAGGAAAGGATCCTAGGTGTTGTGAATCTAATTGTCCCATATCCCTCCTTAACTGCGACTATAAGATCTTTGCAAAAATTTTGGCAGACAGATTAGGGGGTGTTATGGGGAAGTTGATAGACACTGATCAGAAAGGGTTCTTGAAAGGATGACATATGCAGGGTTTGACACATGGGTTGGTAGCCTCGTTGATTTGGCCACCACATGTCACTCCCCTTTAGCAGTTGTGATGATCGATGCAACCAAAGCTTTTGATAGAGTCAATTGGGATTATTTAAAGACGGTATGTGAAGGTTATAATCTTGGGGGACACTTTATTAGGACGTTACAGAATATTTATCTTGATCCCTGTGCAAGAATTTTTGTTAATGGTGATCTTACTTCCTCGTTTAAAATAGGAAGGGGTACGCGGCAGGGTTGTCCATTATCCCCGCTTCTGTTTGACTTGTATATTGAGCCACTTGCTACTAGAATTAGGAATGATCAGCGAATTCTCCCCTTTGTGTGTGGGAATTTTTCTATGAAAGTGTCCTTCTATGCAAATGATCTGATGATTTATACTTCTAATCTAACCCAGACTAATTTGGTATTGGAAGAACTAATGAGAGATTTTGGGAGTATTTTGGGGTACGCAGTTAATAATCGAAAGACGGAGGTGATAGTTTGGAATATGGAAGTAGGTAGTCCTGTAATCAAGAAGGAGGAGGTTAAATACTTAGGGATTACTATAACACAGGATATAAATAAACTTGCAGAAACACATTTTAGGAAGGTAATGAGGGAGGTGGATATCCTATTAAAGAGATGGTTAAATCTACCTTTAACTATTATTGGTTGGGTTAACTTAATTAAGATGGTGATTGTCCCCAAGTTTACATTTATCTTCAATTCGATACCATTAATGTTTAGCAAGGATTCTTTAAGGAAACTTCACAGAAAAATTTGCAGTTTCATTTGGGCATCTAAAGGTGTACGTATTTCTTGGAAAAAATTGAGAAGGAGGAAAGAGAAAGGAGGGTTGGCTGTGCCAGATATGCAATACTATGCGTGGGCCTTCTTTTTGAAGAATGCGAGGGAGACCTTTAATCACCCACACCGGTCTGAGCTGGGGCAGGCTCTGATCACAATGGCAGAGGATAATGGGTTACAGACAAGTAGTATGTATATGTTTGGTGACCCCAAGTACTTTAAGAAAATTAGATTTAAGGTGTTACAAGATTTAGCGAGGATGTGGTATGCGATCAGGAGAGCCACAAAACTACTATATTATAGTAATAAGGCCCCTATTTGGGACTCCCCAGGGTCACCGGAGTGGATCAAGGATGTATTGGCAACCCCCTTAAAGCTGCAGGTTTGTTATATTGGGGACAACTCTGCTATAATGGAGAGCTTAGATCTTTTGAAAACCTGAATAGGGAGGTAGGGGGTAACTTGTTCAAGTTCAAGTACCTTCAGATTATCAGCTGGGGGAACGATTTAAAAGTGGAGTTGGGAGGCACAAATGAGTTGGAAGATCAGTGGCACCAGGAAATTCCATTGAAGAAGGAGGTGGCCGGGTGGTATTTGCTATTTATGGATATTGTGGAGGGTGATTTCACGTTACCAGAGGAGCTATGGGGAGAGTGCTTGCCGGAGCACCACCACAAAGACTTATGGCAAGTATCTACTACACTTTCATATAATATTGTCAAGCCTGCTGCGTTAAGGAGGAATCATTTGTTCTCAATTCACAGAGTTTTCTGGACACCAGCAAAGCTTGGTAGAATAGATCAGGACAATATGGTGTAGGACCCTGGCGGTAGATGACGTCCATATGTTCCTGGAATGTCCCAAGCTCAGCAAATTCTGGGTAGAGGTTGGTGATGCTATTAGTGAAATACTCTTTATAAGACTCAAGGTAAGTACCTCGCTTGTGTTTTTTCGATGTTTGATAGGACCCCAGCGGATAAGTAGGGATGGCTCTAAGCTGTGGTTTTATATGATGCTTGTAGCAAGGAGAGCGATTTGTAAAAAATGGATTGATGCCTCACTCCCAACGTTTATGGATTGGAAAGATGCTTTGATGTATAATTTAAAGCTGGATACGAGTAAGATTTGGAAAAAAAAATGATTTTGGAATCAATTGAAGCAGTGGTGGGGCTGGGGAGAGGATGGATGAGGATAAGGGAGCACTTTTGGATTTGGCATGGTCCAATAATTAAACATGCCTCCAACGTACTACCACCGGCCGTCGCTGATAAGTGGAGTGGGTATAGCGAGGCCACAATTCCGGGCAGGTAAAGCTCTGGCAGAGTCGGGCAGCGTTTGATCATAGTACACTCTGTTTTATTGACCACCCCACCTTATATCCTCTCATGGTGAGGAAGGATGGTATGAAAATGAGGACCAAAAAAAAAAAAAAAAAGAATGTCTGTACCATTTTGAACAGCTACAAACAGGTCATACAGGATCATTGTCAATACAGCATGAAGGGAGAATGCATGGTTTGCATTTGGTTAGAACATATTTCAAGGTCATATAATCACACACATGTAACAACTGGACCAACACACCATATCAAACCAGCATATTCAGCACTTCAGATTGCTATCCATACACTGTCCAAGGTGCCTTGGCACAGGACTCATACACCCTAAATCTGTGACCAACATTACCTGGATCAATCCATGTCCTTTTCCTATGTCATAACATCAAATACCAGCCAAGGTCATGACTCTGAAATTCCCACAAAAGGATGGCATGATGAAGGTACATGGATAATGAATAATAAAATGAGATTTGTTTGAGAACTTATACCTATGACCATAGTTCATATCAAACATCAGTTGATACAATTACATTGCAATGAGAATCACAGGGACCCTGCAGATAATCAAGGTGGTGAAATGTTCAAGTCTGACTTAGCATGCAAAGCTCTGATATATATGGCAAATCATTATATCTGTAGGGAAAACACCCTAGTCCACACACCCTGACAATTACAAATCCTCATACAGTTACAGTGACAACATAACAATATTTCCTTGCACTCAGGTAAAGTAATGATTGATGAGATCTGCCTTAAAGTCTTCACTTTCCTCTTCGTCACTGTCATCCTCACTTGACATTTCAGGATTCTCATCCAGGGGCACTGCTGACTCTCCATCATCTGGGATATATGGGATATTCCTCCCCAGGGCAATGTTGTGAAGCATGCAGCAGGCCACAGTGTTCTTACACTTTGTCAAGTGAGTAGCGGAGGGCTTCACCTGTCTTGTCCAAACACCTAAATCTGGCCGTTAGGAGCCCAAAAGCCCACTCCATGATACACCTTCTTCCATGGGCATTGTTGAAGCAGACTTCCCCTGGTGTAGCAGGTGTCCTCACCAGAGTCAACAAGCATGGATGGTTTGGGTAAGCAAAGTACCCTGGTATGGAATGGATCATTTGTGAAAACATGAGTCCCTCTCATTAGAATTTTTGCAGCAGACATTGCACATACACAAACAGGACAGATTTGACTTACCAACCATCAGGCCATCTCTGGGTACAATTGTGACATCAGTTGGGGGAATTTAGCTGTTCCACATAATGAAGGCATCATGGATTGAACCTGGGAAATGGGCACAGACTTGTGAAATGTAGAGATCCCCCAAACAAACCACTTGGATATTGATAGAATGGTATCTCTTTCTGCTGTGGTACACTTGTTTATTGCCTCGTGAAGGGATCAAGGACACTTGTGTATAGGCCTTGGTGTTCGCGTAGGCGTGCTGTGCGGAACACTACAATTAGCTTAAAACCTCTATTGCTCTATGCGGAGTTCCGCTAGTGGGTGGAGTTTCTTGCTGCACCTGTTCACATGACGTTTAACGTCACTGGCAATTCAAAGTACCTCCTCACTTTGGAATACTCACACGAACGACAACATGTAGTTTGCATGGGTGCAGCCATATACGTTTTTGCTTTGTTATGGTGCTGGGGTCTACTTTTATATCCCTCTATATCCGTCCCATCACAAAATTGTAAAACTTATTTTCCCCTAGTTTCTGTTTATTATATTACCTTTTCTATTTGTGATTTTATATTTAAGCTTTTTTACAAATTTGTGTGTGTTGTTTTTGTGACTTTTTAATTGTTTTGCTTTATTTTTTTTTTTCTTCCTTCTTTCTTATCTCTCCCACCACCCCCAAGTCCCCAGCCCAATGTCAAAGCAGGGGAACATCAGCGCCAGGCCCCTAAACACAACTGGCAGCTGCCTTCCTTGTGCGTGGCAGCACCGTGAAGGGGTGCAGCCCATGCCATTTTTTCCAAGGTGGAGGTGACTACATTGGTGTTTTATGTTCAGCTCCATCTCCCCTCCACCTTGGCATCAGACGGCAGGCCAACGTCTGGGTATGGCCTCCAGGAGTGCCAGCAATGCTGCAGAGGGTGCATGAGCTATGCACCACAGCTTTGGGGTCCGGCACACCCAGCAACATCTAAAGCACTGGTGGGCTGATATCCTGGACCGTGAAATGGACCTGCTTGACCTGCTAGGCATAGAGGTTGCGGGTCTCGTGAATAATAATTCATTATTAGGTGTGTTCTTTGCTAATAGTTTCTTCCCAAACGGTAAGCATGCTGCTCATCTGCAGGGAAGTTAACTTTATGATACAAGTATGTGATTGTGTTGTAATTTAGACAGGTGCTCGAGGCTACCTAATTGTACTTGTTTTTGGTGCTTACTTGGGCTGGATAAGAAGTAATGCAGAGACTCCTCCTGTGCCCTGTCCTGTCAAATATAGTCATTGTTAATATTAGTATTACTGAGTTAGCATGTTCTCTCACTTCTCTGTGCCTTTATTTTTTGTAGCTTAAACAGTGCCAAGTGCAAAGAAATTTCCCAGTGATGTGTAGTAGTTTTGCATGCATGCATCCATTATATGCATTGAGAGATTGGTAATAATATGAGAACTGTAGAAATCATTCATTGTAATTTATCAGTAGTTCCAAAATGTAGTTTAGGAAATTTGGAATAGGGTTAGGAAATTTAGAATAGGGTGGTGCAGGATACCAGTGTTATTGTACAGGTGCTCTAAACCACTGATTTGTGGAAATGTTACTGCATTTGCCTTTTTCTTTAAAAAAAAAAAAAAATTTGACAAGATATTTATTAACTGTACCACTAATCTTCTCTACATTTTGTTTCTTACATCATCCAGCATCCAAGTGCAGGAAGAGAGCTAGTGAGGTAGGTGAGGGAGGTGAAGGGGGCAAAGCCACAGTCCATCAGGTGGAGTACAGAGTCCACTGGTCATGGAGGAGGCATGGTGGGCAGAGTGCCTCGTGAAGCCCTGCCCGACACAGAACCGGGACTGCCAATGGGCCAGCGGTGCTTGAGACGGCGGTGCCCAGCGGAGCGGTGCTTGACAGGAAGGGCCCAGCGGAGCGGTGCTTGACAGGAAGGGTCCAGCGGAGCGGTGCTTGACAGGAAGAGCCCAGCCGAGCGGTGCTTGAGACGGCGGTGCCCAGCGGAGCGGTGCTTAACAGGAAGGGCCCAGCGGAGCGGTGCTTGACAGGAAGGGCCCAGCGAAGCGGTGCTTGACAGGAAGAGCCCAGCGGAGCGGTGCTTGATAGGAAGGTCCCAGCGGATCAGTGCTTGACAGGAAGGGCCCAGCGGAGCGGTGCTTGACAGGAAGGGCCCAGCGGAGTGGTGGCTGAGGTGTTTGTGGAACTCTTACGGGATGGAGGGGGTGGGTCAGGTGAGGAAAAGAGGTCAAGTTTAGAGAGGAATAATTTCTTTGGAGCTATGGGAAGGGGAGCTGGAGTGGGTATGGGAGTGGAGGAAGAGGATGTGGTTGTAGGAGAGTCAAGTGTGCTGTCTTTGGGTGCAGGTGCTTGGGCAGGAGGCTGATGTGAGGTGGATGGCTGTTGTTTGGGTGCCTGCCTGCGTGTGTGTGTTTGGGAAGCGGGGGTGACAGACACACTGGGAGAGGACACAGGGGATGTGTACATGGCAGTGGGGGTGGTGACTGCACGTGTGCGGACTGGTCTGGAGGGTGTGCTGGTGATAGGTGCAATGGCTGATGGTGGTGTGCTTGCAGGTGTGTGTGGAGACGTCACAGGGAGGGAGGAGGGAGCCGAGGAGGTGGGGGACACAGAGGAGGTAGTGACTGTTGGCATGTCTGCATCTGGATGTTGCTTGGGTGAATGCTTGTGTGTCCTGTGGTGCTTATGTCTGGATGAGCTGCCCTTGGGTGTTGAGGTGTGTGCAGGCTGGTCTGTAGGTGTGGATGGGATAGGCAGAGGAACAGGGGAGTGGGACTGGGTGGAGGGAGTCAGAAGAGGGAGGCTGGAGACAGGGACAATCGCTGCCGTCAGTGCTGAGGCCAGAGCGTTGAACGATCGTTGATGGGCAGCCTGACCCGAATGAAGGCCCTCCAGGTATGCATTGCTTTGATACACCTCCCTCTCCACACCCTGGATGGCATTCAGAAGGGTAGACTGCCCAAAAATGATGGTCCTCAGGAGGTCAATGACCTCCTCACTGAGGGCAGCAGGGGTGACTGGGGCAGGGCCTGAGGTGCCTGGGGCGAAGGAAATGGCCGGCTTCCTGGCCTTGCGGGCACGGGCCGAAGGCCGAGGGGCTGCTGGGAGGGTGGAGCTGGTGCGCTGGGTGGCGGCTGTACCTGTAGGATCGCTGGGCACGGATGTTGCCGCCACCGCAAGGGAGCTCCCTTCCGAGGACGTGTCGGTGTCGCTGACGTCTGCACGGGTCCCCGTGGTGGAGCCCCCCTCGCCCTCCGTCTCACTGGTCATGTCGGAGTCCGTTGCATGGCCTTCCGGAGCCATGTGAGATGCAGCTCCCTCTTGCGCTGATGCCACTTCTCCTCCGCCTGATGATGCTAATGCACACATTCACAGAAAAACAAAGAAAAGGGGGGGGGTGGAAAACATAAAGACAAGTTGAGTGCATGCATTGGGGACACCGTTGGCGGAGAGGACAGACACAGAAGCCCCCTGCACTACGCTGCGCACTTGGGGTACACTACTCATTCACTGGGACATGCCCTACAAGCCTATGGGCGACAACTGCCCACACAGTATACACTGGTCCATGAATCGCGTTACTAGGCACCCTTCAGAGGTGGGGGGCGGGGGCACAGGACCATACCTCATGGGCGGGCCTATCCTACAGAAATCGCCTTGGCCTAGGGATACCCACAGCCCTCCTCCCCCACCCAGGCACCTCCACTGCGCGCAAAATAGCAGAATGTGCTGGTACTCACCCCCTTGTCTCTGCTGTGATGTCCTCAAGCGCCCATCTAAATCGGGGTAGGCCACCACCAGGATCCGGGACATCAGGGGGGTCAAGGTACGACTGTCACCCCTCCTAGGTTGGGAGGCCATCCCCAGCAGAGCCTCCGCGGTCTTCCTGCTCCCGCGGCGGATGTCCTCCCACCTCTTGCGGCAGTGGGTGCCCCTTCTGTTGTGGACCCCCAGGGCCCGGACGTCCTTGGCGATGGCACGCCAAATGTCAATCTTCTGATGGGCGCTGACCTATGTGACATGTACAGGGGGGGAAGAGAAACTTCATCACTTTTCTGCATTCTCGATGTGAGTGGCCCCCCCCTCCCCAACCTTGCCATGTGGCACATGCTCTCATCTGTCGTGCCATGCATTCGTCATTCGCTGCCCTCCCCTCCATCGTACATCCTCCCCATTCAACCCAGGCATTGGGCACTATGCATTGCCCCCCGTGTACTCACCTGTTGGTCTGGAGGCCCGTAGAGTAGCGCATACTGGGGGAGGACCCCGTCCACGAGCTTCTCCAACTCCTCGGAACTGAAGGCGGGGGCCCTTTCCCCAGTCGCAGCAGGCATTGTCACTTCAAGACCGAGGTCACAGCAGCACTTGCAGTATAGGTCCTCTCCTGTGGATGATCAGGTCTCGTGTGATCAAGCAGATAGAAAATGGCGGTTACGGCCGCGGCGGTGCATACCGCGGCGGTGCGTACCGCGACCGCCGGCGCTCACCGCCATTGGCTCCTGAAACCCATAGGGTTCAATGTTGTCCAATGCGCCTTTGCGCCGCGGCCTGCGACTGCCTACCGCCACGGTGTGCCACGCTTGCGCAATGACCTCACTTCACATTGTCACACTTCACAGGTCAGAAAGCCGCCATTTCTAGGGCCCACATGGCTTAATTCCTACTGCGTCACGCATGGCTAGGCCTTGCACCGACAATCACACTAGCCATTCAATCCCAAGAGATTCGTGTACTGTGCATGCTGTGGGCACTTACCTGTGGGTTGCTTGACTCTGTGCTCCATGTTGTCCTTCCTAGGCATCGTCCGCTGGGACTTGCGAGGAGACGGAGGAATCTTCCTGTGTACAGACCGCTGGTGGACCTGTCGACAATGGAAGAAAGACACGTCATACTCACCTACAGACTCAACCGTGCCACTATACAGGAACTGTGTGCCCAGCTGGAGCCAGACCTGATGTCACCCATCCACCAACCCACAGGGATTCCGCCTCTAGTGCAGGTGCTGTCAGTACTGCATTTTTTGGCCAGTGGATCATTTCAAACTACCGTGGCCATTTCATCTGGGATGTCTCAGCCTATGTTTTCAAAGGTGTTGTCCAGAGTATTGTCTGCCCTGATGAAATACATGCGGAGCTACATCATTTTCCCTGAGGTGGGTGACTTGCCTACAGTGAAGGGTGATTTCTATGCCCTTGGACACATTCCCAATATCATTGGTGCCATTGATGGTACCCATGTGGCCTTGGTTCCCCCAAAAGACGATGAGCAGGTGTACAGGAACCAAAAGAATTATCAATCGATGAATGTCCAGGTGGTCTGTTTGGCTGACCAGTACATCTCCCATTTAAATGCCAAGTTCCCAGGGTCAGTGCATGACGCGTACATCATGCGAAATAGCAGCATCCCTTATGTGATGGAACAGCTACAGAGACACCGTGTGTGGCTAATTGGTGACTCTGGTTACCCAAATCCTGCCTTGGCTATTGACCCCAGTGAGGAATCCCAGGACCAGGGCAGAGGAATGGTACAATGAGGCCCATGGGCGTACCAGGAGGGTCATTGAGAGGACCTTCGGCCTCTTGAAGGCCAGGTTTAGGTGCCTGCATATGACTGGTGGATCCCTAATGTACTCACCAAGGAAGGTGTGTCATATCATCGTGGCCTGCTGCATGCTTCACAACCTGGCTTTGCGACGCCAGGTGCCTTTCCTGCAGGAGGATGGTCCAGATGGTGGTGTTGTGGCCGCTGTGGAGCCTGCGGAGAGTGAAGAGGAGGAAGACGAAGAGGACGACACAGACAACAGGGACAGAGTGATACTGCAGTATTTCCAGTGACACACAGGTAATAAGCTACTCCTGCATTGTATTATATCTGTAACTGTAGTGGCTCTCTACTGTCTGACCTTTCACCCCAATGTATGGTAACTTAGTTGTGTATATCACTTCCTATTACAGTGCTCTGATCCCCACGGAGTGCCCTCTGGTTTTTATCCCCATGGACTACCGCTGTGTGACACTGGTATGTTGTCATCACAATGTAACTGGAAATGTTTTGTTGGTTATATCGATTACATTTTGTTTAAATAAATAGATAGCAGAATCCAGTTGGTTTTTGTGCAATAATTGTGTTTATTGAAGTTTTCAAATAGGTGTAGAGTTCAAAAAGGGTGCTGGGTGATGGTGGAGGCATGTCCATGGCAGAGTCCAGACTCTCGTTCGCACAGGTGCATTGTCCATATGCCTGTGGAAGGTGGAGCAGGGGCAGTTCAAGGTTGGACAGGGTGAACAAGTGGGACAGTGGGATGGCATCCGTGGGTTTCCGTGCATGGCGGGGGTCTTGACATCCTACTCTGTCTTCTTCCTAGATCTCAGGCCTTTCTTGCGGGGTGGTTCTTGTTCTGCAGGGGGTGGGGTCCGGGTGGGCTGTTGCTGTTGTGTCGGGGCCTCCTGACCACTAGCGCCGGCGGAGGTGGTGGGCTGTTCTTCCTCCATGCTAGTGGCAGGGGCCCTTTGGGGGGCCACATGGTCCCGCAATGTGGTGACAATCTGGTTGAGTGCCACCACGATTGTACCCATTGCGGAACTGATGCTGCGCAGTTCTTCCCGGAACCCCATGTACTGGCCCTCCTGCATGGCCTGGATTTCCTGGAACCTGGCCAGGACCGTCGCCATCGTCTCTTGGGAGTGGTGGTACGCTCCCATGATGGTGGTGAGGGCCTCTTGGACAGTGGGTTCCCTAGGCCTGTCCTCCCTCTGTCGCACAGCAGCCCTCCCAGTTCCTCTTTGTTCCTGGGCCTCTGTCCCCTGGACGGTGTGCCCACTACCAGTGCCCCCAGGTCCCTGTTGTTGTTGGGGTTGTGGGTTACCCTGGGTGCCCTGTACTGGTAGACACACCGCTGCTTGACCTGTCCTGGAGACAAAAGCATGGGCCCGCTGGGTGGGTGCTGTGCTGTTGTTTCCAGAGGGGGGTTGGTCTGCTGTGGCCTGTGGCTGACTGAGGGTAACCGACTGTCCAGAGGTCCCCGATGGTCCGGGCTGGTAATCAGGTTCTAGGTCGACAGAGCTGCTGTCATCACTGGGGGCCTGTTCTGGGGGTGGGATGGACAAATCTGGACCCTCCTGGACGGTGTGTTGGCGTTCGGGCCCTGCAGGGGTAAAAGAGTATGGTTATTGATTTTGTGTGTGCCATGGCGTGCGATTTGGGGGTGCCCTTGTCGCCCAGTGCTGGCAGTCCCATGTGGGAGGAGTTGTGAGGGTGATTTGTGGGGGGGATGGGTAGGTGCAGTGGTCATGCTTAGGTGATGGGTGTCCATGGTTTGTGTTGGCATTCAGGGGTTGGGGTTGGGTTGGGTGGGTTGTGCTGGTGAGACATTAACAGGGAGTATGTGTGCTGGGGGGTTAGGGGTGAGGGTGGGGGTGTGGGTTGGCATGCTGGTGGTTGGGGGGGGTGAAGTAGTTGAGATTAGACTTACCAGAGTCCATTCCTCCGCCTACTCCAGCGAGGTCCTCAGGATGCAGGATGTTCAAGACCTCTTGCTCCCATGCTGTGAATTCGGGTGGAGTGGGGTCCGCCGCCAGTCTTCTGCACAGCGATGTTGTGTCTTGACACCATCGACCGCACCTTCCCCCGTAGGTCGTTCCAGCGCTTTCGGATGTCTTCCCGATTTCTGGGATGCTGTCCCACAGCGTTGACCCTGTCGACGATCCTTTGCCATAGCTCCGCCTTCCTGGCTATTGTGGTGTGCTGCACCTGTGTGCCGAAGAGCTGGGGCTCTACCCTAATTATTTCCTCCACCATGACCCTGAGTTCTTGGTCCGAGAACCTGGGGTGTCTTTGGGGTGCCATGGGGTGGTGTGGATGAGGTGTGGGGTGGTGCTTGTGGTGATGTGTGTGGTGGTGTGTGGTGTTTTGTGCGTAGATGTGGTGGGGGTGATGATGTTGGGTTCCTGTCTGTGTTGTGGTTTGCGTTCCCTGTGCTCTCTCTCTGTGTATTGTCTCTGATTTTCGTGTTGTGGGGGTTTGTGGGTGATGTGGGTGTGTGTTTTATATGGTGATGAGTGTGTGAGAGTGGTGTGTGTATGTGTATCAGGTGGTTGTAATTCGATTTGTCCAATGTGGCTGTGTTTTGTAAAGGTGTGTGTATTTTGAGCGTGGCGGTGTGTACCGCCAATGGAATACCGCGGTTGAAAGACCGCCACATGGATTCGTGGGTCGTAATGGCATGGGCATGTTTGTGTTGGCGTGACGGTGGAGGTTTGGTCATCTCCAGTTTATCGCTGACCGCTGATGAGGCGGCCTTCAGTGGATGTCGGATTTTTGGCGGTTTGGCAGTTGTGGGTCAGAATGACCGTGGCGGTTTACCGCGGCCGCGGCGGTATGTTGTCGGTCTTCTGACCGGCGGTAAGAGCCTTTAACCGCCGAGGTCAGAATGACCCCCAAAGTCCTTTTAGTGGTGAATCCCCAGTGTGCAGCTGGTGCAGTCCTTCAGAATGTCCCGGTGCAGGTCAGTGGTCCAGCAGAGTCCTTCTTCTTTTTCTTGTTCCTTGTAGGAATCTGAGGTGGGGGTGCGGCTCTGCCAGTTTTATCCGTGATGCTGGGGGGGTGGAAATCAGGAGATGCCTCTGTCCAATCACATGCAGGCCACCACCCTCTTGAGTGACCACTTCCTGAGAAGTGTGGCAAAAATCAATCTGGGGGGCAACATTTTCTAAAAATCCAAAATGACAAAAATTCAACCTCAAAGGTTAGGTCTGGCTGAGCCCACCCACTAGTGTGGCTAAGTTTCCTTAGCACGCCACTTTCCAGCCCTCTCCTAATCTAATCAGCTGGCACCTGGTTGTCTGGTTTAGCAGGAAATGGGGGAGGTCTATTTGCTGACCCAAATGTCCATCACCCCTTTGAAGTACAGTTTGTCTCTTCTCCTCCCATCCTCTTTTACCATCTGCTGAGGCAGTTCTCCTCCCCAGGCACTTCCTTTGTCCGCAGCCCAGGCCACTTCATGCCTCATCAAGGCAACCTGGCCAGGCTCTCAGAGGCTGGCCAATCAGAGAAAGACATTAGAGGACTGAAGTTGGCAACTTTCAGGTAGAGTTTTAAAACTCTTTCCCTGAGTTTGTTATATTAAATTCAACAATGGCAAGTTGTTGGATTTATTAAAACAATAAGTTTGATACCAAACTTTAAATATTTAACTCCTTTTGAGACTTTATTAATTAAAAATATTAGCCCTCATTTTAACATTGGCGGTAAATGCCGCCTACTGCCGCAGCGACGGGAGCCAAAAGACCATCGCCCTGGCTACCATCCATCCTCCCAATTATGACCACAGCTGGATTTCTGCCACAAGAAGGGCGGAAATCCAGCTGTGGCCATATTGGCGGATTTTGGTAAGATGGTGCTGCTACCACCAGCAGCTCCACGCCAATAGACACAGTAGCAGCGCCCCATTCTGTCCCCTGCCGGAAGACCCCTGGATACAGGTAAGTCCGGTTTCTGACGGGGGGGTGAGGGGTGTTGTGTGTGTGTGCGTGTGTGTGTGTGTGTGTTTGTGTGTGTTTGTGTGGGGGTTGTGTGCATGTATGTGTGAATGTGAGTCAGTGTTTAGTGTTGTTTGCTTGCGTGTATGCCTGCATGTGAGTGCGTGTATGAATGGAAATGAGAATGCATGTCTGCGTGTAAGTGTGGATGTTTGTGGGGATGTGTGCGTGAATGAATAAATGCATGCATGTATGTATGCGTGTATGTCTGTGTGAATGAGTGTGTGTCTGTGTGTGTGTGTGTGTTTGTATGGGGGAGGTAGATGAAGGGGGGCATCTGGGGAGTGTTGGGGGGAGGGAGCCTCCTATCAGATAGGGCCTACCGCCATGGTTTTCGTGGCATTATGGACGCCATGGAAACCACGACGGTGGGCAGGGTAATTTTTCCGCCGGCTTCACAATAGGGGCCGCCGGGCTGGAGATGGTTAGTCGGAGTGGTACATTGGCGGGTTGACTTTAGCATAAAATTAATGATATGGAGAGACTGTAAATAGAATTCTAGGGACAGATTCATAAAGCCCTTGTGCCACCAGAGCATTCTTTTTGTGATACTCTGGTGGTGCTGCGCAGTGTGCCACTTTTACAAGGCTGTTCTAAGTCACTTTTTGTGGCTTTACTCCATCTTGTAAATTTGGACCCCTCCAACGCAGTTTTCAGATTAAGAGGGGCGTACAATGGATGTTGCTGTGCGTGTTCCACCACAACACCCATTGCTTTTGACTCTGCCCCAGATTTACAAGAAGTAGTAAATCTGTGGCAGAGCCAAACCTAATGCCACCCCTGGAGTAGTGTTAGCATGGCACAATGAGGAAAAATATTTTGATACCTCATTTTTTGCTTTTCCATGTGTGCTGCATTCTGCAGTAGATATAGAAAGAGCAAAAGGCCATGAATGATTGTTTATGGGCAGGAGCTGTCCCTTCCTGCACATAAACAATCATTCAAAAATGATGATTTTGCTACTTCTGTGTGCTGTATTCTGCAGCACACTTAGAAGTGCCAAATCACCATTGTAGATTGTTTATGTGCAGGAAGGGACACCTTCCTGCACATAAACAAGTATTGCTTGCATTAATGACGGCAGCTATATTTAGCACTACCGCAGGGGGAAACACAGGAGTGAGCCATATTTTAGTAAATACTGTGCATCCCTGCGTTTCTAAAGTGAGGCATCACAGCACTCCAAATTGTGGCACTGCACCGCACTGCACCACTTTGTTATAAATCTGGTCCTTAGAGTTTTCCAAAGGTATAAAAGGCTCAACCTAAAGGGATTCACAATTAAGGTTTTGAAAAAGGGCCCCCTGAAAGATCGACAATATCTCAAATTGAGCTGTGTGTCCTCTCTGAAATGATTAATTCCCTGGTGATAAATACTTTAGGCAAACGCTGAAACTTCAATTTAGGCTTTTGCGCTTTGGGTCGATTGCTACCAAAGATATGGGGTCAGATGTATCAAGCACCCGGTTTGCATTTCTTAAATAGTGAATTTTAAGAAATTGCTATTTTAGAAATGCAAAATGGGATGTACTTACATGCATTGTGAGTAATAGTCCATGCCACATCTTACATACAATCCAACTATGCCTCATGGGAGTGGTAGTTCACAACCCAAGGTCAAAAAACCACATTAAAAGCAAGTTGGTGTTCAGCCTCACAAACACACACAAGTCACAGTGATACAATATCAGAGTACAATAATTACTATTGTTCAACTCTTTGTGAGATATACATTATTGACATGCTGCACAATGTCATTGCAGATGTCCCGGGCCCTGCTACAGCAGAAGGTAGAAATGTGGGGGATGTTGGAACACAGCCACAGTCCGACTCCAACACAAATTAGTCTCTCAGTATTGCACCAACTAGACGCAGGACGAAGGTGTTAACTCTCCCAGAGTACAACCTGGACTCAGATGAGATGCCGGATGAAGTACCCACACCACCCCCAGAGGCAATCTCCACAGCAACACAGCAGTCCCTGCTCCAGCATCAGTCACCTTCCCTTAGGAGGTATCATGATGCAGGCAGACGGTGCACAGAGGAAGGAGAGGGCCCATCAATCTTTGTCGGCCTTGAAGCTTCCAGGCTGAAAGTGCAGCACCTGCAATGCAAACACATGAGGTCAATGCACAAGCAGTTGGTGTCATCCAATCAGAACATGGAAGCAATGAACAAGAAGTTGCACATGCAGACCAGCGGTTATCAGCTGGCTAAGTGGCTTTTCAATTCCTTTTGCTTGTCGGGGGACAAAGTTTATGGTGCAGGCATGCAAATCTCTGTCAAATATGGCTGAACTGGTAGCGGCAAGGTCGGTGAAAAGTCAAGATTGATAGTGGCATTATTGTTCTACATCTCGCACCAACAGACTTGGGATGATATTCAATGCTGTACTCTCATTGCAAAACTGTCATTTTTCAAGGATTCGTCCTCATTTTTTTAATCTGTTTTAAGATTTGAGGAGGATCCGTCCTAAATTTTTTGTTTATTTTAAATCTTTAAAAAAACAGGTGGGGTAAAACCTGCCCGGCCAGTTTGTATAGCCTGTTTTAATCACATTAATGCATACATTTTTGTGTGTACCATAGCTCACAAACGTGATGCGTTGAATTGGCATTGGTTTTAATTAATCATGCTAATAATAAATGTACTTCACTTTACTGGTGATAAATGACCACATTAGTGAAGCCCTCCTCCAGTGACACCTACTCAGTTCCAAGGAAACACAAAATTCTGATTATTCTTGGTGTGTTTCTTTGTGATATGGGAGTCCAGTGTGATATTTCTCTAATGGTGCCTTCTCAGTGATGTGGACCACAATCTGTGTCTCACATCCAAAACTGAGTGTTATAGGTCTCTCTGTGTGATCCTCTCCCATAGACATTTTGGGACAAATTTTGGCAATGTGCGAGTTGCAAAACTTGATGTATAACAGTGTCAATGACACTGTTTTTGATTCCCAATGGGGTTGCAAATGACCTACCTCATAAATATTCATGAGGTAGTTCACAATTTGCCACCCCATTGAGAATGGCTGCCCTCACATGGATGGTGGTACGCTGGCGATAGTAGACCACCATGTCTGTGACTGCTTTTAAATAAAGCAGTTTTTGTTTTTAAATTGCATTTTTCTTTTAATTTTTTCAGAGCAGGCAGTGGTCCGTGGTTAGGTCTGGCTGAAAAATATTTTTGTTACCGTTCACAAAGGGGAAGGGTCCCATAGGGATCCCTTCCCCTTTGCGAACGGGGAAGCACCAATTTGAAATTGGTGCTAACTGCAATTGTTTTGCGACTGCATTCACGCTCACAAAACAATCATACATTCCATTTAGATTTGTTATTAGGAAGGGATGCCCGGGACACGCTCCTTCATAATATCAAATGGCAAAACCCAAATAGCGATTCGCAGTTTGGGCTTTGTATATCCAAAATAGAATTTTTCTAGTCGCAAACAGGCCGAATCTGTGAATCGGCCAGTTTGCGACTAGAAAAATGCTTTGTACATTTGGCCCTTTTATATATTTTAAGATCCCAGCAAGTAATAACTGCTACCAGCAATGCCTTTTCAAAGGTCATTCTTTCAGACTTTCAATATGTCACAGACTTTTTCCATTGCCATTAGGGAAAAACTTTAGAACTCAGTAATGTTGATGCATGTCTATTGTGATTTGCAAGAGGTGGCCCCAGGGTCAATGGCATCTATTCAAATCGCAGCACAGTCAAGCGAATAAAGAACTTGATTGCAACTCCATGCTCCCTTCTGCTATATAAACTAAATATTTTGGAGCTCTGTTTTACCAAAGAAACACGGAAGCTTTCTTAAAGGAAGTTTCATATTTGTGCTCATCCCTAATGTTATCCTGCAGTTTCTCCTCACTGTATGGTCCACACTGTCCTATAATACACAGATTGAGAGAGAAGCCAAGAGGCTCCATGAAGATCACAATTAGTGGCAGAGACTGCTTACGGGAGAAAGAGGTGATGTCCTAGGGAATGGTTGGGGGTGAGTAAGACGACTCTACATAGCTTGAATATCAGTGGTGGGCCCTTACAAGTAGAAGTAGTTGGGAGACAATGCTAATCGGGTACGCGAAGGCTAGTTATTTCAATTACGTTGACTTATTTAACTACTATTCCGGCTAACTTTTGTTGACCAACGGAAAATGTGGGGTTACACGTTGGAGGAGGGTGTGTCCAAAGAAGGCAGCTCCCTAAATGTTTTTAGGGAGCTGGGGTAAAGTATGACTGTCTTCCGATACAGCGTGCGTATGTTCTCCGTCACTTCTATGCTTTCTCTATTTTCTGATATGAATTGCTGATGTCTATGGCTTAATCCCCTAACAACATTAAGCTGGTGATATATATATTGTCCTATGGTGCGGCCAATATTAGTCTCAGCTAAATGATGCTGTAGGACACTTTTATCGCACGTGTTTGAACTCTTCTTTAAAAGCAAAAATCTAAGTACTTTGCAGTAATAATACTGCCACCGTTGGCATTACTGTAGCATTTACCCGCCTCAATTATATTAATGCAAAATTCGTACTAAACTTCATAACATTGCAATTACAATTTCCTACAAGTGCACCAAATCCCAGCGACAAGCTCACAGAGCACATTTCCCACTAGAGAAGGCCTGATTAGCTCTGAGAGTGAAGCAAACATGCCCAAGAGACCTGCACATATTATTTAAAACCCCACTGTTACATGTTTCAGTGGGTTTCATTGCAAAAAGGAGTCAACGCATTTTCATCCTGAGTTCAAAGTCAGCGGTATACTTCTTGTGGAACTATTTCCATCTCTTACCTTAAAGTGAGGTAGGTACTAAATGCAACTATCTTTAAGGAAACAGGTTTAATTTACTTTAGACCTGGCATCCTTGGCTTGGTTTCCCCTATTTTTTTTGCCTCTGCTTCCTGTATTTTTGACTTTGTGTGTGATGGACTTCTGTTTTGCTGGTTTTGGTACTTTGGGCACATTACCACTGCAGACCAGTGCAAATGTGGAAGTTCTCTCAATCTAAAATATATTGTTATCTGCCAATTCTATGAATGGCATATTTGATTTACTAGTAAGTCACTAGTAAAGGGTCCTAGAAGTGCCCAGGTCCTAAAAATCAAATGATAACAGTGGGCCTGAAGCACTGATTGTGCCACCCACATGAGTAGCCCTGTAAACATGTCTCAGAACTGCCACTGCAGTGTCTGTGGGTGCAGTTTTAAACTGCTAATTCAACCTGGCAAATGTACCCAAATCTTTCCTTTTATTACATATAAGCCACCCCTAAGATAGGCCAACGGCAGCCCCTGGGCAGGGTGGAGTGCAGTTAAAAGGTAGGACATGTACTGGTGTATTTTACATGTCTTTTAAGTGTAATTTCCCATTGGGAGCAGATAGAGTTTTGGAGTTTGGGGTCTCTGAACTCATAATTTAAAAATACATCTTCTGATAAAGTTGGTTTTTAGATTGTAAGTTTTAAAATGACACTTTTAGTAAGTTGGGATTTTCTTGCTTAACCATTCTGTGCCTCTGCAAGCCTGTGGACTCCACGACTGTGCCAGATTGACTGTTAAGGTGTTTGTGAATTCCCTCTAGCCAGTGATACCAAGGAAGCTGAGGTATGTTCTGCAGAGTCTGATGGGTCTTTCTGCGATAGAGTGGGAGGGAGGAGCTGACACCTGCAGCTGAAAGGGCTGTGCCTCTCCTCACACAATGCAGTCTCCACCCCTGGAGTGTGTCTGGAGCCAGGCTTGGGTAAGGAAGGAACAACAGAGACTTTCCTTTGAAGTTTGCCTACTTCAAAGGCAGAAATGAGTATAAATAGTGGATCCAAAACCCCAGACTTTTACAACACGTCTGGATCAAGAGGAACCTCTGCCAAGGAGAAAAGCAGAAGAGCTGTGAGGAGTACTGCCCCTATGCTGTGTGTGCACACACGTTACCATCCTTGTGGGAACTATGTATGGACACCTCCCTTGTGGGGATTAACCTTTTAAAAATATACTAATAACACAAACATGTTTTAAAGAAATCACAAAAAAGGATGCTGCTTCAAATTTGCAAATATGTTGTTAGTTAATCAGAAGCACAGACCCATCCTTATAGTGACTTGAACAGGTGTCGTAGTTTGGACTCTTGTTCTAGGCAAGACTGCTGGTTAAAGGATCACAGTACTTTTGCTTGTAGGTGACTATGTCTTTCCTACAACAAGTAGCAACGGTTGTCCCAACCCTACCGGCTCACTAGCAGCACCTCACCAGAAACACTATAGCAAGAGGTGGTTTGTGGGAGCCTTTACGCATGGACTCGAGAGTAAGACATCTCAGGGAATATCGCGGTTAAACGGAGATTACCCCTTTCTCACAGATGTATCATGTCTCATACAAACACAGGCAATGTCAAAGATGCAGTAAAGTTTTAATAGTTTTTATTCAACATAACTGCAATTTGCGATAAGTTGCATGGGCTGCAATGATTAGGATAATGAATAATGCAAGTAACAGAATTGTGAGGATGAGAGTCATTATTACAAAGACCCCACCATCTTGCAATGCATAGAAATGACATACGAGATGTAATATGCCCTAATACCCTAATGTGAAATGCCTAACTTCCTACCTAAAGGAGAGCTGGGTTTGTCAAACCTAATCTGTCAATGCCATGTTGTAGGAAAGTACCATCTTGCCTGGTATGTTACCCCCATATTTCACTGTATATATGTTGTTTTAGTGTATGTGTCACTGGGTCCCTGCCAAGCAGGGCCCCAGTGCTCATAAGTATGTGCCCTGTATGTGTTCCCTGTGTGATGCCTAACTGTCTCACTGAGGGTCTGCTAACCAGAACCTCAGTGGTTATGCTCTCTCTGCTTTCCAAATTTGTCACTAACAGGCTAGTGACTAAATTTACCAACTCACATTGGCATACTGGTACACCCATATAATTCCCTAGTATATGGTACTGAGGTACCCAGGGTATTGGGATTCCAGGAGATCCCTATGGGCTGCAACAATTCTTTTGCCACCCATAGGGAGCTCTGACAATTCTTACACAGGTCTGCCAGTGCAGCCTGAGTGAAATAATGTCCACGTTATTTCACAGCCATTTACCACTGCACTAAAGTAACTTATAAGTCACCTTTATGTCTAACCTTCACCTGGTGAAGGTTGGGTGCAAAGTTACTTGGTGTGTGGGCAACCTGGCACTAGCCAAGGTGCCCCCACATCGTTCAGGGCAAATTCCCTGAACTTTGTGAGTGCGGGGACACCATTACACGCGTGCAGTATACATAGGCCACTACCTATGTATAGCATCACAATGGTAACTCCGAACATGGCCATGTAACATGTCTAAGATCATGGAATTATCACCCCAATACCATTTTGGTATTGGGGGGACAATTCCATGATCCCCCGGGTCTCAAGCACAGTACCCGGGTACTGCCAAACTGCCATTCTGGGGTCTCCACTGCAGCTGCTGCTGCTGCCAACCCCTCAGACAGGTTTCTGCCCTCCTGGGGTCCAGGCAGCCCTGGCCCAGGAAGGTAGAACAAAGGATTTCCTCTGAGAGAGGGTGTTACACCCTCTCCCTTTGGAAATAGGTGTGAAGGGCTGGGGAGGAGTAGCCTCCCCCAGCCTCTGGAAATGTTTTGATGGGCACAGATGGTGCCCATCTCTGCATAAGCCAGTCTACACCGGTTCAGGGATCCCCCAGCCCTGCTCTGGCGTGAAACTGGACAAAGGAAAGGGGAGTGACCACTCCCCTGACCTGCACCTCCCAGAGGAGGTGCCCAGAGCTCCTCCAGTGTGTCCCAGACCTCTGCCATCTTGGAAACAGAGGTGTTGGAGGCACACTGGACTGCTCTGAGTGGCCAGTGCCAGCAGGTGTCATCAGATTCTCCTTCTGATAGGCTCTTACCTCTCTTGGTAGCCAATCCTCCCAACTTGGTAGCCAAACCTCCTTTTCTGGCTATTTAGGGTCTCTGCTTTGGGGAATTCTTCAGATAACCAATGCAAGAGATCACCAGAGTTCCTCTGCATCTCCCTCTCCACCTTCTACCAAAGGACCGACCGCTGACTGCTCAGGATGCCTGCAAAACCGCAACAAAGAAGCCAGATGACTACCAGCAACATTGTAGCTCCTAATCCTGCTAGCTTTCTCGACTGTTTCCAGGTGGTGCCTGCTCTGGGGGTAGCCTGCCTTCACCCTGCACCAGGAGCTCTGAAGAAATCTCCAGTGGGTCGACTGAATCTTCCCCCTTCTAACGCAGGCACCAAAAGACTGCAACACTGGTCCTCTGGGTCCCCTCTCATCCTGACGTGTGTGGTCCCTGGAAAACAGCAACACTGTCCAAGTGACTCCCACAGTCCAGTGACTCTTCAGTCCAAGTATTGTTGGAGGTAAGTCCTTGCCTCCCCACGCTAGACTGCATTGCTGTGTACCGCATGGTTTTAAGCTGCTCCGGCTCCGGTGCACTCTTCCAGGATTTCCTTTGTGCGCAGCCAAGCCTGGGTCCCCGGCACTCCTTCCTGCAGTGCACAATCTTCTGAGTTGTCCTCCGGCGTCGTAGGAGTCCCTTTTGTGACTTCGCGTGGACTCCAGTTCACTTTCCTTCCAAGTGCCTGTTCAGGTACTTCTGCAGGTGCTGTCTGCTTCTGTGAGGGCTCCCTGAGTTGCTGGCCAAGCCCTCTGTCTCCTCATCCAAGTGGCGACATCCTGGTCCCTCCTGGGCCACAGAAGCACCCAAAACCTTCCACCGCAACCCTTGCAGTTGGCAAGGCTTGTTTGCAGTCTTTCTGTGTGGGGAACACCTCTGCAAGCTTCATTGCGACGTGGGACATCAGTCTTCCAAAGGAGAAGTCCCTAGTCCTCTTCTTTCTTTCAGAACTCCAAGCTTCTTCCAACCGGTGGCAGCTTCCTTGCACCCTCAGCTGGCATTTCCTGGGCTCCTGCCCACTCTCGACACTGTCACGACTATTGGACTTGGTCCCCTTGTCTTACAGGTACTCAGGACCGGAAATCCACTGTTGTTGCATTGCTGGTGTTTGTTCTTCCTGCAGAATCCCCCTATCACGACTTCTGTGCTCTCTGGGGGTAGTAGGTGCACTTTACACCTACTTTTCAGGGTCTTGGGGTGGGCTAACCCTCACTGTTTTCTTATAGTCCCAGTGACCCTCTACAAGCGCACATAGGTTTGGGGTCCATTCGTGGTTCGCATTCCACTTTTGAAGTATATGGTTTGTGTTGCCCCTATACCTATGTGCTCCTATTGCAATCTATTGTAATTCTACACGGTTTGCATTACTTTTCTTGCCATTACTTACCTAATTTTGGTTTGTTTACATATATCTTGTGTATATATCTTATCCTCATACTGAGGGTACTCACTGAGATACTTTTGGCATATTGTCATAAAAATAAAGTACTTTATTTTTAGTAACTCTGTGTATTGTGTTTTCTTATGATATTGTGCATATGATACAAGTGGTATAGTAGGAGCTTTGCATGTCTCCTAGTTCAGCCTAAGCTGCTTTGCCATAGCTACCTTCTATCAGCCTAAGCTGCTAGAAACACTTCTTCTACACTAATAAGGGATAACTGGACCTGGCACAAGGTGTAAGTACCTCTGGTACCCACTGTAAGCAAGGCAAGCCTCCAACATTGGTTTTGCAGCGGTGGGAAAAGTACTTGTAACTACTTACCACTTTGTCATTGTGTACTTTTCATAAGAGAATCATATACAAAACAGTTCAGTGTATGTACACTTAACCAAAAAGTTTTGCTTTTCTTCTGACAAACCTTTTACAAAGTTCTGAAAAGTTTTCTAAAACTTCTAAAAGTTTTCTAAAAGTTAGAAAAAGTTTTTCTCTGTTCCTTAAAAAGTTCTGAAACTTTTTTCTTCCTTCTCACTGTCTCTAAAACTTTTGCTATAATGTCTGTGGTAGATTCAGCTCTTAAAATGGTCAATACAACTCAAGCCAATTTGAATTACAAGAGCCTAAGGATCTCTGCTTAGATAGAGTTTTAGTGATAGGAAAGAACCCTACAAAAGAGTTTCTATTTAACATGCTTATTGTAAATGATGATTCCCAAGCAGGCCCATCAGATGAGAGGTTAATAGGAGGT
The DNA here is from genome assembly GCF_031143425.1 of Pleurodeles waltl. Taxonomy (NCBI): domain Eukaryota; kingdom Metazoa; phylum Chordata; class Amphibia; order Caudata; family Salamandridae; genus Pleurodeles; species Pleurodeles waltl. The sequence continues at coordinate 392,257,586 of NC_090445.1, read as the reverse complement.
TTCCATTCTGACTCAGGAGAACACCTTGAGGGAGGTGGGGAGGGTTCTGAACAAGATCTGCCCCCTAGCAGGACACCCTGTAATGTAGGTAGTAATGGAGGTTCCCATCACAGTAGGGAAGCCTTTATTCCTAGAGGCCAAGTTACTAGGGTCCAGACAGTTAGGGACAGATCCCCCTCTGTAGTTTCCAACTTGTCTTCTGTGTCCAAGCATTCCCAACCAACCCACCCTGAGGATAACCTGTTAGAAAGGAAACTAAAAAGGTTGAGGGTTGAAGAGACCAGACTGAAGCTTAAACAGCAACAGCTGGCCTTAGATAGGGAATCCCTAGATATTGAGAAGGAGAGACAGAGGTTGGGGTTAGGACCACATGGTGGCAGCAGCAATATTCCTGATAGTAATCCTGTTAGAGAGCATGATTCCAGGAATCTACACAAGATAGTCCCCCCTTACAAGGAGGGGGATGACATTAACAAGTGGTTTGCTGCACTTGAGAGGGCCTGTATGGTACAGGGGGTCCCTCAAAGGCAGTGGGCTGCTATATTGTGGCTATCTTTCACTGGAAAGTGTAGGGATAGGTTCCTTACTGTTAGAGAAAGTGAAGCTAACAATTTTACAGTTTTGAGGGATGCACTCTTGGATGGATTTGGCTTAACCACTGAACAATACAGGATTAAGTTCAGAGACACCAGAACAGAGTCCTCTCAAGACTCGACAGACTTTGTGGACTGTTCAGTGAAGGCCTTGGAGGGGTGGTTACATGGCAGTAAAGTATCTGACTATGAAAGCCTGTATCATCTTATTCTGAGAGAGCATATTCTGAATAACTGTGTGTCTGACTTGTTACACCAATATCTAGTGAACTCAGATCTGACCTCTCCCCAAGAATTGGGAAAGAAGGCAGATAAATGGGTCAGAACAAGAGTGAACAGAAAAGTTCATACAGGCGGTTCACAAGGATGGCAAGAAGAAGGATGGTAAGTCTTCTGACAAGGGTGGGGACAAAAGTAAAACTGAGTCTTTATCTGGCCTACAAAAATCTTCTGGTGGGGGTGGTGGGTCCAAATCCTCTTCCAATAATCAACCTAAAAAGCGTTGGTGTTATTTGTGTAAAGTCAAAGGCCATTGGGCAACTGATTCCAGTTGTCCAAAGAAAAACACCAAACCTCCCACTACCATAACCCCTGCTGCAAATTCTAGTGCCCCTAGTAATAGCAGTGGTGGTGGGAGGAAACCTATAAATAGACAATCCAAGGGAGTAGCTGGGCTCACTATTGGTAATGTAGTTGGGGTTGGTCTTGTTAGGGAGACCACAGGGACTGTGTTAGTCTCTGAAGGTGCCATTGATTTTGGCCACCTTGGTTGCTTGTGGATGGATAAGTACAAGCAACTTCCCCTAATAAATGGTGTTGAGGTTCAGGCCTACAGGGACACAGGTGCCAATGTTACTATGGTGATAGAGAAACTGGTCCACCCTGAACAACACCTACTTGGTCAGCAGTACCAAGTGACAGATGCTCAGAACAACACTTTTAGCCACCCCATGGCTCTTGTGAATCTCAACTGGGTGGGGGGGGTTTTACTGGTCCAAAGAAAGATGTGGTTGCCTCAGATGTACCTGTAGACTGTCTACTAGGAAATGATTTAGAGACATCAGCTTGGGCAGAAGTGGAGTTGGAGGCTCATGCAGCAATGCTGGGCATTCCTGGGAATATTTTTGCTTTGACAAGGGCTCGACCAAAAAGCAAAAAGGACAGGGTATCTTGGATCCTGAAACAATGGACCAAGTGCTCCCTAAAGCTAGGGGTAGCAAGGGTAAATCCCTACCCACTATCCCTCCCTCTACAGATGATTCTCCTTCTGAGGAAGAAGAATTTCCTCCCTGTGCAGAACCTTCACCAGATGAGCTGGCAGCAGACACTGCTGAGCTTTTGGGTGGAGGGGGGCCTGCCAGGGAAGAGCTGAGTGTGGCACAGCAAACCTGTCCCACATCAGAGGGTCTCAGACAGCAAGCTGTCAAGCAGCAAATGGGGATGTAAGTGACTCACATAGAGTTTACTGGGAGGACAACCTCTTGTACACCGAGGCAAAGGACCTAAAACCTGGAGCAGCCAGGAGATTGGTCATTCCCCTGCAGTACAGAGAGTTCCTCCTAACTCTTGCACATGACATTCCTTTGGCTGGGCATTTGGGCCAGATCAAAACATGGGAAAGGCTTGTCCCCCTGTTTCACTGGCCTAGGATGTCAGAGGACACTAAAGATTTTTACAAGTCTTGTGTGACCTGCCAAGCCAGTGGCAAGACTGGTGGCACTCCAAAGGCTCCCCTTATTCCACTACCTCTGGTTGGGGTGCCCTTTGAAAGGGTAGGGATTGACATAGTTGGCCCCCTTGACCCTCCTACCGCTTCAGGCAATAGGTTTATCTTGGTGGTTGTGGACCATGACACAAGATATCCTGAAGCAATTCCTCTAAGGACCACTACAGCTCCTGCAGTGGCAAAGGCCCTCCTGGGAATCTTTTCCAGGGTGGGATTCCCTAAAGAGGTTGTATCAGACAGGTGTAGCAACTTTATGTCTGCATACTTGAAAGCAATGTGGAAGGAGTGTGGTGTTACCTACAATTTCACCACTCCTTATCATCCACAGACTAATGGACTGGTGGAGAGGTTTAATAAAACTCTCAAAGGTATGATAATGGGACTCCCTGAAAAACTCAGGAGGAGAGGGGATGTCCTGTCACCTTGCCTCCTTTTTGGTTACAGGGAGGTACGCCAGAAAGGAGTGGGCTTCACCCCCTTTGAACTCCTCTTTGGACACCCTGTAAGAGGTCCACTAACTCTTGTGAAGGGGGGTTGGGAACAACCTTTAAAATCTCCCAAACAGGACATAGTGGACTATGTGCTTGGCCTAAGATCCAGAATGGCTGAGTACATGAAAAAGGCCAGTAAAAACCTTCAGGCCAGCCAGGAACTCCAGAAGCAATGGCATGACCAGAAGGCTGTTCTGTTTCAGTACCAACCAGGACAGAAGGTCTGGGTATTGGAGCCTGTGGCCCCAAGAGCACTCCAGGACAAATGGAGTGGACCCCATCTAATTGGTGAAAAGAAGGGTGAGGTTACCTGTCTGGTAGACCTGGGCACTGCCAGGAGTCCCCTTAGGGTGATCCATGTCAACCGCCTAAAACCCTACTATGACAGGGTTGATCTCACCCTGCTCATGGCAACAGATGAGGGACAGGAAGAAGAGAGTGACCCTCTCCCTGATCTCTTTTCCACCACTGAAACTGATGCCTTAGTGGAGGGAGTCGTTTTGGCAGACTGTCTGACTGCAGATCAGAAAGACAACTGCATAAATCTCCTTGGACACTTTTCTAACCTCTTTTCAATTGTGCCAGGCACAACATCCTGGTGTGAACACACAGTTGATACTGGTGACAGCTTGCCTGTCAAGAGTAAGATGAATAGGCAGCCTGACCATGTCAGGGACTGCATAAAACAAGAGGTGCAGAAAATGCTTGATCTAGGAGTGATTGAACCTTCTGAAAGCCCATGGGCGAGTCCTGTGGTGCTTGTACCAAAGCCTCACTCAAAAGATGGAAAAAGGGAGATGAGGTTTTGTGTAGACTACAGAGGTCTCAATCAGGTAACAAAAAATGATACTCACCCTATACCCAGGGCAGATGAGCTCATTGATACACTGGCATCTGCCAAGTATCTTAGCAACTTTGATTTGACTGCAGCGTATTGGCATGTCAAATTGGCTGAGGATGCTAAATGAAAGACTGCATTTTCAACTATAGGAGGGCACTATAGGAGGGCACTACCAATTTACAGTGATGGCCTTTGGTTTGAAAAATGCACCTGCCACTTTTCAGAGGTTGGTGAACACAGTCCTGCAAGGGCTGGAGGCTTTTAGTGCAGAATATCTAGACGATATTGCTGTCTTTAGCTCCACCTGGGATGAGCACCTGGTCCACCTTTGGAAAGTTTTGGAGTCTCTGCAAAAGGCAGGCCTCACTATCAAGGCCTCAAAGTGCCAGATAGGGCAGGGAAAGGTGGTTTATCTGGGACACCTGGTAGGTGGAGAACAGATTGCACCACTTCAGGGGAAAATCCAGACAATCATGGATTGGGTTCCACCTACAACTCAGACCCAGGTGAGAGCCTTCTTAGGCCTCACAGGGTATTACAGGAGATTCATTAAAAACTATGGCTCCATAGCAGACCCTCTTAATGAGCTCACTAGTAAGAAGATACTCAAAAAGGTATAAAGCTTTTGAGGAGCTCAAACAGGCCATGTGCTCTGCACCTGTCCTAAAAAGACCATGTTACTCCAAGAAATTCATTGTTCAAACTGATGCATCTGAATTAGGGGTAGGGGCAGTCTTATTACAACTGAATTCTGAGGGCCAGGATCAACCAGTTGCTTTTATCAGCAGAAGGTTGACCCCTAGAGAAAAGCGTTGGTCTGCCATAGAGAGGGAGGCCTTTGCTGTGGTCTGGGCACTGAAAAAGTTGAGGCCATACCTGTTTGGCACTCACTTTATTGTTCAGACAGACCACAAACCTCTACTTTTGCTAAAACAAATGAAAGGTGAAAATCCTAAATTGTTGAGGTGGTCCATATCTCTACAGGGAATGGACTATACAGTGGAACATAGACCTGGGAGTACCCACTCCAATGCAGATGGACTCTCCAGATATTTCCACTTAAACAATGAAGACTCATCAGGTCATGGCAAGTCTTATTGTCCTTCTTTTGTGGGGGGGAGTTTAGGAAAGTACCATCTTGTCTGGCATGTTATCCCCATATTTCACTGTATATATGTTGTTTTAGTCTATGTGTCACTGCCCTGTATGTGTTCCCTGAGTGAGGCCTAACTGTCTCACTGAGGCTCTGCTAACCAGAACCTCAGTGGTTATGCTCTCTCTGCTTTCCAAATTTGTCACTAACAGGCTAGTGACTAAATTTACCAATTCACATTGGCATACTGGTACACCCATATAATTCCCTAGTATATGGTACTGAGGTACCCAGGGTATTCGGGTTCCAGGAGATATCTATGGGTGCAGCCATTCTTTTGCCACTTATAGGGAGCTCTGACAATTCTTACACAGGCCTGCCAGTGCAGCCTGAGTGAAATAACATCCACGTTATTTCACAGCCATTTACCACTTCACTTAAGTAACTTATAAGTCACCTATATATCAAAGTTACTTAGTGTGTGGGCACCCTGGCACTAGCCAAGGTGCCCCCACATTGTTCATGGCAAATTCCCCGGACTTTGTGAGTGCGGGGACACCATTACAACCGTGCACTATACAAAGGTCACTACCTATGTATAGCTTCACAATGCTAACTCCGAACATGGCCATGTAACATGTCTAAGATCATGGAATTGTCACCCCAATGCCATTCTGGTATTGGGGGTTCAATTCCATGATCCCCCGGGTCTCTAACACAGTACCCGAGTACTGCCAAACTGCCTTTCCGGGGTCTCCACTGCAGCTGCTGTCAACCCCTCAGACAGGTTTCTGCCCTCCTGGGGTCCAGGCAGCCCTGGCCCAGGAAGGCAGAACAACGGATTTCCCTTTGGAAATAGGTGTGAAGGGCTGGGGAGGAGTAGCCTCCCCCAGCCTCCGGAAATGCTTTGATGGTCACAGATGGTGCCCATCTCTGCATAAGCCACTCTACACCGGTTCAGGGATCCCCCAGCCCTGCTCTGGTGCGAAACTGGACAAAGGAAAGGGGAGTGACCACTCCCCTGACCTGCACTCCCCGGAGAGGTGCCCAGAGATCCTCCTGTGTGTCCCAGACCTCTGCCATCTTGGAAACAGAGGTGTTGGAGGCACACTGGACTGTTCTGAGTGGCCAGTGCCAGCAGCAGGTGATGTCAGAGGCTCCTGATAGGCTCTTACCTCTCTTGGTAGCCAATCCTCCTAACCTGGTAGCCAAACCTCCTTTTCAGGCTATTTAGGGTCCCTGCTTTGGGGAATTCTTCAGATAACGAATGCAAGAGCTCACCAGAGTTCCACTGCATCTCCCTCTTCACCTTCTACCAAAGGATTGACCGCTGACTGCTCAGGACGCCTGCAAAACCACAACAAAGTAGCCAGACGACTACCAGCAACATTGTAGCTCCTAATCCTGCCGACTTTCTCAACTGTTTCCAGGTGGTGCATGCTCTGGGGGTAGCCTGCCTTCACCCTGCATCAGGAGCTCTGAAGAAATCTCCCGTGGGTCGACGGAATCTTCCCCCTGCTAACGCAGGCACCAAAAGACTGCAACACTGGTCCTCTGGGTCCCCTCTCATCCTGACGAGTGTGGTCCCTGGAAAACAGCAACACTGTCCAAGTGACTCCCACAGTCCAGTGACTCTTCAGTCCAAGTTTGGTGGAGGTAAGTCCTTGCCTCCCCACGCAAGACTGCATTGCTGTGTACTGTGTGGTTTGTAGCTGCTCTGGCTCCTGTGCACTCATCCAGGATTTCCTTTGTGCACAGCCAAGCCTGGGTCCCCAGCACTCCTTCCTGTAGTGCACAACCTTCTGAGTTGTCCTGCGGCGTCGTGGGACTCCTTTTCGTGACTTCATGTGGACTCCAGTTCACTTTCCTTCCAAGTGCCTGCTCAGGTGTTTCTATGGGTGCTACCTGCTTCTGTGAGGGCTCCCTGAGTTGCTGGGCACTCCCTCTGTCTTCTCCTCCAAGTGGCGACATCCTGGTCCCTCCTGGGCTACAGCAGCACCCAAAAACCTCTACTACGACCCTTGCAGCTAGCAAGGCTTGTTTACAGTCTTTCTGCGTGAGAATACTTCTTCAAGCTTCATCGCAATGTGGGACATCAGTCTTCCAAAGGAGAAGTCCTTAGTCCTCTTCTTTCTTGCAGAACTCCAAGCTTCTTCCAACTGGTGGCAGCATCCTTGCACCCTCAGCTGGCATTTCCTGGGCTCCTGCCCACTCTCGACACTGTCACGACTATTGAACTTGGTCCCCTTATCTTACAGGTACTCATTACTGGAAATCCATTGCTGGTGTTTGTTCTTCCTTCAGAATCCCCTTATCACGACTTCTATGCTCTCTGGGGGTAGTAGGCGCACTTTTCTTGCTATTACTTACCTAATTTTGGTTTGTGTACATATATCTTGTGTATATATCTTATCCTCATACTGAGGGTACTCACTGAGATACTTTTGGCATATTGTCATAAAAGTAAAATACCTTTATTGTTAGTAACTCTGTGTATTGTGTTTTCTTATGATATTGTGCATATGATACAAGTGGTATAGTAGGAGCTTTGCATGTCTCCTAGTTCAGCCTAAGCTGCTTTGCCATAGCTACCTTCTATTAGCCTAAGCTGCTAGAAAGACCTCTTCTACACTAATAAGGGATAACTGGACCTGACACAAGGTGTAAGTACCTCTGGTACCCACTACAAGCCAGGCCATCCTCCTACACATGTCCATGAGAGGAGCCGCCAACCCTTGTTACCTTGGAATGAGGTCTATCTCAGACTCCGCAGGGACACGAAGACTGGGTCAGCGTCAAGACAACAGCAGCATCGATATCAGCGATGGTGGCGATGCCCTCCGGTCGGAATCCCTCTGATTATCTGTCTAAAGTGTGATATATTTATACAGATCTTCAAGGACCCCTGATGTAGGTGTGTTCCCAAACAATAGATAACAGACATGCTTGGGATGGCATTTAAAATAAACAATCCCTCGAAAGTATAGAGAGGGAAAATCCCTAAGTGTGAATACCTATTGTTTGTTTGTCTTTGGTGCTTGTTCTTCACGCCTTGGCGCAGTGAAACTTATAATGTAACTCATAACAAGTGGCCTAACTCTAAACAAGGCAGCCATTTTAGAAGAAATAAATAATTAAATGTGCTAAGACAGTTCAAGCTAAGTAGGTTAAAAGTCACTAGGAGACGGGGGCACAAGTCTTCAAGCCAAATGCTAAGGTAACTCCTTTTATCCCATTAAAATGAAGTAGGATTCACTACACAGGTTTCACCATCCCTGTGGGGGCTTGCTTCATAATTATCATTCGTTTTTATATACAGACATAAGCGCAAGGCTAAATGTTTATTTTATCAGCAGTGTTTACAAATAATATCATAATCAATTTATAATTAAATGATTGCACATATCTTAGGGGTACACAGTAGACAGATTTTATGAATAAATCATCAGAACATATCATTTATCAGGATTGAGGAAGGGAAATTAAAACTGTGGGCCACCTTTTGCTTGGTGCTCAAAGACTTGAGAGATTAGGAACTAAAACATGGAAAAATTAAATGATGGAATCAAGCAATATGGTCAAGTAGAACTCGAGGAAATTACTTTAATTTATGTTAAATCAACTATTAGACTGCATCTGACTAGGAGTAGCATGTCATTTTAATGCCTGTCTAGAGATTGTGTATGAAGCTACCCACCGAAGTCACATGTGGTTATAATAGTATCATTCTTTTCATAGATGTCATCAATCATAATCAAAGACACATCACTGAGGTAGCATGTAAAGGTAAAGACATTCAAGTCTCCACAAAGATAGTATGTGATTATGGCAATGATCAAGCCCTCACATACATCATTGTTGTTATGGGGATATTCAAGTCTCCACAGAGACAGTATGTGGTCACTTGACTGTTCAAGTCCCAAAAGAGATACTGTGTGAATATAGTGATGTTCAAGCCCTTACAGAGATGGTGCGTGATAATTGGGATTTTCAAGACCTCATAGAAGTGGTGTGTGAAAATAAGCATGTTCACGTCTCCACAAAATTTGTCTCCACATAGACAGTATTTGAAGATAATGATGCTCAAGTCCCCACTGAGCTAGTGTGTGGTCATAGTCATGTTCAAGCCTCCTCATAGTGAGTGAATATAGTTGTGTTCAAGTCCCTACCCGCAGACTACGTGGACATTTTTCATGGTCAAGCCCATTTCAATGGTCATGCCCACACAGTTATAATGTGTAACAGTAATGATGTTGAAGCTCCTACAGACATAGGCGGTCATTCCAACCCTGGCGGTCGGTGTTAAAGTGGCGGCCAACCCGCCAACAGGCAGGCGGTTAAAAAAATGGAATTCTGACCCTGGCGGGAACCGCCAACACAGACCGCCACTTTAACACTCCGACCGCCACGGAGGGACAAACAAACAGCGCGGCGGTCATCGCCAACAGGCAGGCGGCAGACAATGTACCGCCCACCCTATCACAACTCACCAATCCGCCACCTTTTCCGGGGTGGGGGCCCCGCCGATAAAAACACGGCGGAAACAGACTACGAACGGGAAAACGCTCACCTCTATACACTCCACGAGGAATCTGGACAGCATGGAACCCGAATTAAACATCCTACCAGCTATTGTCTACCTGCTTCTCTACCAGGAGCACGAACGCCGGCGCAGACGACAACGGTGAGTACTGCACCTACGACACAGGGGAGGGGGGAGGAGAAAAGGTTATGGGCACACACATACGCGACACACCCACCCCCTCTACACCCCCCCGCAAATACCTACACACCAATGCAGAGCAACAAATCAGAGTGACACCCCCCAAACCCCCCGGAAGAATGCAAAGACAAAATAAAATGATCATTAAAATTGAAGTATATTATAGCATATTTGAAGTTAAGTGAAATATTAAATATATAAATAAAATATATTACAGCATGAACAATATATACATAGCTCAAAAGTCCGGCACATATTGGCTACCTTCCATTGTTCGTGGGCCAATGTGCATAAACACATGGGCAAAGCCCACACACAAGACCCGATTCCATTGGAGAGAACACTGCTGGGGCATCAGATAATAAAACTACAGGCACCTCAGGGGGAAGTGAAGGGGGGGCACCTCAGCCACATGAGTCCACAATGCCAGATTCACAAGGGGCCTCCATGCCCACTGTACCATTCAGGGGAGTGCAAAGCCACAGTCTCTCAAGTCTCTACAGTGGGTGGATTGCCCACTGCTGCATCCTGGGGAGTGCAAAGCCACAGACTCTCAAGTCTCTACAGTGGGTGGATTGCCCACTGTTACATCCTCGGGAGTGCAAAGCCACAGTCCATCAAATGGATTACAGACTCCACTGGTTATGGAGGAGGCATGTTGCCCAGAGTGCTTCGTGAAGCCCTGCCCGACACAGATCCGGCCCGACCAATTGGCCAGCGGTGCTTGAGATGAAGGGCCCAGCGGAGCGGTGCTTGACAGGAAGGGCCCAGCAGAGCAGTTCAGAGACGGCGGTGCCCAGCGGAGCGGTGCTTGACAGGAAGGGCCCAGCAGAGCGGTGCTTGACAGGAAGGGCCCAGCGGAGCAGTTCAGAGACGGCGGTGCCCAGCGGAGCGGTGCTTGACAGGAAGGGCCCAGCGGAGCAGTTCAGAGACGGCGGTGCCCAGCGGAGCGGTGCTTGACAGGAAGGACCCAGCGGAGCGGTGCTTGACAGGAAGGGCCCAGCGGAGCAGTTCAAAGACGGCGGTGCCCAGCGGAGCGGTGCTTGACAGGAAGGGCCCAGCTGAGCAGTTCAGAGACGGCGGTGCCCAGCGGAGCGGTGCTTGACAGGAAGGGCCCAGCGGAGCGGTGCTTGACATGAAGGGCCCAGCGGAGCGGTGCTTGACAGGAAGGGCCCAGCGGAGCAGTTCAGAGACGGCGGTGCCTAGCGGAGCGGTGCTTGACAGGAAGGGCCCAGCGGAGCAGTTCAGAGACAGCGGTGCCCAGCGGAGCGGTGCTTGACAGGAAGGGCCCAGCGGAGCGGTGCTTGACAGGAATGGCCCAGCAGAGCAGTTCAGAGACGGCGGTGCCCAGCGGAGCGGTGCTTGACAGGAAGGGCCCAGCGGATCAGTTCAGAGACGGCGGTGCCCAGCGGAGCGGTGCTTGACAGGAAGGGCCCAGCGGAGCGGTGCTTGACAGGAAGGGCCCAGCGGAGCAGTTCAGAGACGGCGGTGCCCAGCGGAGCGGTGCTTGACAGGAAGGGCCCAGCGGAGCAGTTCAGAGACGGCGGTGCCCAGCGGAGCGGTGCTTGACAGGAAGGGCCCAGCGGAGCGGTGCTTGACAGGAAGGGCCCAGCGGAGCAGTTCAGAGACGGCGGTGCCCAGCGGAGCGGTGCTTGACTGGAAGGGCCCAGCGGAGCAGTTCAGAGACGGCGGTGCCCAGCGGAGCGGTGCTTGACAGGAAGGGCCCAGCGGAGCGGTGCTTGACAGGAAGGGCCCTATTCAGCGGTGCTTGACAGGAAGGGCCCTGTTCAGCGGTGCTTGTCTTGGCGGGGCCCTGTTCAGCGGTGCTTGTCTTGAAGGGCCCTGTTCAGCGGTGCTTGTCTTGGCGGGGCCCTATTCAGCAGTGCTTGTCACGGCGGGCCCTGTTCAGCGGTGCTTGTCTTGGCGGGGCCCTGTTCAGCGGTGCTTGTCTTGGCGGGCCCTGTTCAGCGGTTGCTTGTCTTGAAGGGCCCTGTTCAGCGGTGCTTGTCTTGGTGGGGCCTGTTCAGCGGTGCCTGTCACGGCAGGGCCCTGTTCAGCGGTGCTTGTCTTGAAGGGCCCTGTTCAGCGGTGCTTGTCTTGGCGGGGCCTGTTCAGCGGTGCTTGTCTTGGCGGGGCCCTGTTCAGCGGTGCTTGTCTTGGCGGGCCTGTTCAGCGGTGCTTGTCACGGCGGGGCCCTGTTCAGCGGTGCTTGTCTTGGCGTGGCCCTGTTCAGCGGTGCTTGTCTTGGCGGGCCCTGTTCAGCGGTGCTTGTCTTGTGTTCCTAGAGAACCAGATCTGGCCAATATTTCCCGCTCAGTCGCCATCCGACCTTTCGCTTGCGGGGCCCTCCTGTGCTGGAGTCCTGGGCCCGTGGGTGTCCTCCGTCACACCCGAAATGGGGCTGGTGGGGCCCTCCTGGGCAGCTCGCCTGCTGCCGGACTTGTCCGCCCTGCTGCCCTTGCCCTCCTTCGCCGAATCTCTGGGGCCCTTGCCTCCCTTTGTGGATGTGCCAGGTGACGGTGCAAGGGTAGTGTCCTTGGGGGCAGCCGTCTCAGGCCTGTCACGCCGGCCCTTCCCTTTTTTGGTTCTTTTCCCAGGGGGTGGGCTGGCTGTCCCCTTGCTGCTGGCCGATGTTCCTGCCCTAGGAGCTGGTGGACTCCAATAGCCCTGAACTATGGTCCTAGTAGGTGCAGGGCTTGTGGTGGCTGAGGTGCTGTTTGGACTCTTACGAGATGGAGGGGGTGGGTCAGGTGATGCAAAGAGGTTAATTTTGGAGAGGAAACACTTTTTAGGAGCAATGGGAAGGGTAGGTGCAGTGGGTATGGGAGTGGAGGAAGAGGATGTGGTTGTAGGAGAGTCAAGTGTGCTGTCTTTGGGTGCAGGTGCTTGTGACGGAGGCTGTCGTGAGATGGATGGCTGTTGGGTGGGTGGCTGCCTACGTTTGTGTGGTTTGGAAGAGGGGGTGACAGACACAGTGGGAGAGGACACAGGGAACGTGTAAATGGCAGTGGGGGTGGTGACTGCACGTGTGCGGAGTGTTGTGGTGGGTGTGCTGGTGATGGACGTATTGGCTGATGGTGGTGTGCATGCAGGTGTGAGTGGAGACGTCACACGGAGGGAGGAGGGAGACGAGGAGGAGGGGGACACAGAGGAGGCAGTGGCTGTTGGCATGTCTGCATGTGGATGTTGCTTGGGTGAATGCTTGTGTGATTTGTGGTGCTTATGTCTGGATGAGCTGCCCTTGGGTGTTGAGGTGTGTGCAGGCTGGTCTGTAGGTGTGGCTGGGATAGGCAGAGGAACAGGGGAGTGGGACTGGGTGGAGGGAGTTGGAGGAGGGAGGCTGGAGACAGGGACAATGGCTGCCGTCAGTGCTGAGGCCAGAGTGTTGAACGATCGCTGATGAGCAGCCTGACCCGAATGAATGCCCTCCAGGTATGCATTGCTCTGGTGCACCTCCCTTTCTACACCCTGGATGGCATTCAAAAGGGTAGACTGCCCAACAATGAGCGTCTGGAGGAGGTCAATGATCTCTGCACTGAGGGCAGCAGGGGTAACTGGGGCAGGGTCTAAGGTGCCTGGGGCGAAGGAGATGCCCGCCTTCCTGGGCGAGCGGGCACGGGGCGAACGCTGAGGGGCTGCTGGGAGGGCGGTGCTGGTGCGCTGGGTGGCGGCTGTACCTGTTGTTGCGGTGGGCATGGATGTTGCCGCCACCACAAGGGAGCTACCTTCTTAGGACGTGTCTGTGTCGCTGACGTCTCCACGGGTCCCCGTTGTGGAGCTCTCCTCGCCCTCCGTCTCACTGGTGAACTAGGAGTCGGTTGCATGGCCCTCCGGGGCCATGTGAGATGCAGCTCCCTTGTGCGCCGATGCCACTTCTCCTCCGCCTGATGATGCTAATGCACCCATGAACAGGAAGACCAAAAAAAAGGGGGAGGAGAGAAAGAAAAACATGTTGAGTGCATGCATTGGCGACACCGTTGGCGGAGAGGACAGACACAGAAGCCCCCTGCACTACGCCGCGCACTCGGGGTACACTACTCAATTATTGTGACTTGGCCTACAAGTCTATGGACAAGAAATGCACACATAGGTGAGCCCGGGCCATGGATAGCTGTACTTAGCACCCTACAGAGGTGGGGGGCGGGGGCACAGGGCCATGCCTTACGGAGGGGCCTAGCCTACAGAAACCGCCCTGGCCTAGAGATAGCCACAGCCCTCCTCCCCCACCCAGACACCTCCACTGTGCGCTAATATAGCAGAATGTGCTGATACTCACCCCCTTGTGTCTGCTGTGATGTCCTCACGCGCCCATCCAAATCGGGGTAGGCCACCGCCAGGATCCGGGACATCAGGGGAGTCAATTGCCGTGTGGCACCCCTCCTAGGTTGGGAGGCCATCCCCAGCAGAGCCTCCGCTGTCTTTCTGCTCCCGCGGCGGATGTCCTCCCACCTCTTGCGGCAGTGGGTGCCCCGTCTGTTGTGGACCCCCAGGGCCCGGACGTCCTTGGCGATGGCACGCCAAATGTCGATCTTCTGATGGGCGCTGACCTATGTGACATGTACAGGGTGGGAAAAGAAATATCATCACTTTTCTGCATGGTCGATGTGAGTGGCCCCCCCCCCAACCTTGCCATGTGGCACATGCTCTCATCTGTTGTGCGATGCATTCCTCATTCGCTCCCCTCACCACCATCATTCATTCACCCCACTCAACCCAGGCATTGCCCACTAAGCATGGTCCCAGTGTACTTACCTGTTGGTCTGGAGGACCGTAGAGTAGCGCATACTGGGGGAGGACCCCATCCACGAGTGTCTCCAACTCTTCTGAAGTGAAGGCAGGGGCCCTTTCCCCAGTCGCAGCAGCCATTGTCTCTTCCAGACCGAGGTCACAGCAGCACTTGCAGTATAGGTCCTCTCCTGTGGATGATCAGGTGTCGAGTGATTAAGCAGATAGAAAATGGCGGTCACGGCCCCGGCGGTAGGTACGGCAGCGGTGCGTACCGCGACCGCCGGCGCACTTCCTCATTGGCTCATGAAACCCATATGGTTCAATGTTAACCAATGCGGCTTTGCACCGTGGTCTTCGACCGCCTACCGCCACGGTGTGCCACGCCAGCGCATTGACCTCACATCCCATTGTCACACTTCACAGGTCAGGCAGCTGCCATTTCAAGGGCCCACGTGGCTTAATTTCTACTGCGTCACACAGGCCTTGCATTGCCACTCATACAAGCCATTCAATGCATAGATAATCGTGTACTGTGCAAACTGTATGAACGTACATGTGGGTTGCTTGTCTCTGTGCTCCATGTTGTCCTTCCTAGGCACCGTGCGCTGGGACTTGCGAGGAGATGGAGGACAGTTCCCGTGTACAGACCGCTGGTGGACCTGTCGACAATGGAAGAACGACATGTCATACTCACATACAGACTTGACCGAGCCACCATTAATGAACTGTGTGCCCAGCTGGAGCCAGACCTGATATCACCCATCCACCAACCCACAGGGATTCCCCCTCTAGTGCAGGTTCTGTCAGTACTCCATTTTTTGGCAAGTGGATCATTCCAAACAACAGTGGCCATTTCATCTGGGATGTCTCAGCCTATGTTTTCTAAGGTTTAGTCCAGAGTGTTGTCAGCCCTGATGAAATACATGCGGAGCTACATTGTTTTCCCTGAGGTGGTCGATTTGGCTACAGTGAAGGGTGATTTCTATGCCCTTGGCCAAATTCCCAACATCATTGGTGCCATTGATGGGACCCATGTGGCTTTGGTACCCCCCAGAGGAAGTGAACAGGTGTACAGGAACAGAAAAAGTTATCATTCGATGAATGTCCAGGTGGTCTGTTTGGCAGACCAGTACATCTCCCATGTAAATGCCAAGTTCCCTGGGTCAGTGCACGACGCGTACATCATGCGAAATAGCAGCATCCCTTATGTGATGGAACAGCTACAGAGACACCGTGTGTGGCTAATTGGTGACTCTGGTTACCCCAACCTGTCCTGGCTACTGACCCCAGTAAGGAATCCCAGGACAAAGGCAGAGGAACGGTACAATGAGGCCCATGGGCGTACTAGGAGGGTGATATAGCGGACCTTCGGCCTCCTGAAGGCAAGGTTTAGGTGCCTGCATATGACAGGTGGATCCCTAATGTACTCACCAAAGAAGGTGTGTCATATCATCGTGGCCTGCTGTATGCTTCACATCCTGGCTTTGTGACGCCAGGTGCCTTTCCTGCAGGAGGATGGCCCAGATGGTGGTGTTGTGGCAGCGGTGGAACCTGTGGAGAGTGAAGAGGAGGAAGACGAAGAGGACGACACAGACAACAGGGACAGAGTGATACTACAGTATTTTCAATAACACACAGGTAAGAATCAACACCGGCATTTTACAATTACTTACAGTCTCCTGCCTCTCTACTGTCTGTCCTATTCCCCCAGTGTATGTTAACTGAGTTATGACTTTCCCTTCAAATTTCAGAGATGTGGCCCCCACTGCGTGACCTCTGCTTTGTTTACCCATGGACTACAGCTGTGTGACAGTGGTATGTTCTCATCACTGTGTAACTGGACATTTTGGCTGCGGTATGTTTAATACATTTGTTCACAATACAGGCAGACTCCAGATTGTTTTTGTGCAATAAGTGTTTTTATTAAAGTGCTGCATTTAGGGACATGGATGGAAAATCGGTGATGGGTGATGGGGGAGGAATGTCCATGGCAGAGTCCAGCTTTTCAGTCTCACAGGTGCATTGTCCATATGCCTGTGGAAGGTGGAGCAGGGGCAGTTAAAGGTTGGACAGGGTGACAATGTGGGACAGTGGGATGACATCAGGGGGTATCCTTTGCTGGCGGGGGTCTTGGCATCCTACTCTGTCTTCTTACGAGATCTCAGGCCCCGCTTGCGGGGTGGTTCTTCTTCTGCAGGAGGTGGGGTTCTGGTGGCCTGTTGTTGTGTGGGGGCCTCCTGTCCACTAGCGCCGGCGGAGGTGGTTGCCTGTTCTTGGTCCATGCTAGTGGCAGGGGCCCTTTGTGGTGCCACATGGTCACAGAGGGGGTTGGGTCTGCTGTGGCCAGTGGCTGTGTGAGGGGGACCGACTGTCCTGAGGTCCCCGATGGTCCGGGCTGGTCATCTGGGTCCAGGGAGACAGAGCTGCTGTCATCACTGGTGGCCTCTTCTGGGGGTGGGATGGACATTTCTGGACCCTCATGGGCGGTGTGGTGGCGTTCGGGTCCTGCAGGGGTATAGAGGTATGGTTATTGCTTCAGTGTGTGCCATATCGGTCAATGGGTGGGTGCCCGTGTACCCCAGGGCTGGCATTCCTGTGTGGGGGCTTTTGTGAGGGTGGCTTGTGGGGGAGATTTGTATGTGCAGTTGGCATGCTTTGGTGATGGGTGTCCATGCTTTGTGGACGCATGCGGGGCTAGGTGTTGGGATGGGTGGGTTGTGATGGTGAGACATTTGCAGGGAGTAGGTGTGATGGGGGTGGGGGTGAGGGTGGGGGTATGATTTGGGATGCAGGTGGGGTGGGGGTGGGAAGAAGTAGTTAAGATTTGACTTACCAGAGTCCATTCCTCCAGCTACTCCTGCGAGGCCATCAGGATGCAGGATGTGCAAGACTTCCTCCTCCCATGCTGTAAATTCTGGGGGAGTAGGTGGGGGTCCGCCGCCAGTCTTCTGCACCGCAATGTTGTGCCTTGATACCATGGAACGCACCTTCCCCCGTAGGTCGTTCCACCGCTTCCTGATGTCATCCCGATTTCGTGGATGCTGTCCCACAGCGTTGACCCTTTCGACTATCCTTTGCCATAGCTCCATCTTCCTGGCAATGCTGGTGTGCTGCACCTGTGTCCCGAAGAGCTGGGGCTCTACCCAAACTATTTCCTCCGCCATGACCCGGAGTTCAGCGTCTGAAAACCGGGGGTGTCTTTGGGGTGCCATGGGGTGGTGTGGATGAGGAGTGGGGTGGTGTATGTGTTGTAGAGTGTGGTGAGTGTGGTGATGTGTGGTGTTTTGTGCGTGTATATTGTGTGGGTGATGGTGTGGTTTGCCTCTGTGTGATGGTGTTATCTAAGCAGTGCTGTCTGTCTCTGGCTTTCTGTTGGTTTTTTTGGTCGAAGGGGTTTGTGGGTGATGTGGGTGTGTTTTTTATATTGTTTTGGGTGTGTGGGAGTGTTGTTTGTATGTGTATCAGGTGTGTGTATTTTGAATTATCCAATGTGGTTGTGTTTTGTACGTGTGTGTGTATTTCGACCACGGCGGTGTGTACCGCCAATGGAATACCGCGGTTGAAAGACCGCCGCGTGGATTCGTGTGTCATGATAGTGTGGGAGTATTTCTTTTGGCGTGACGGTGGAGGTTTGGTCATCGCCAGTTTCCCGCTGGCCATTGGTGTGGCGGACTTTTGTTGATGTTGGGTTTTTGGCGGTTTGCCTGTTGCGGGTCAGAATGACCGTGGCGGTTTACCGCGGCCGCGGCTGTGTTATGGCGGTCTTCTGACCGTCGGTAAGCGCCTTTTACCGCCGAGGTTAGAATGAACACCATAGTGTGTGTTCATAGCGATGTTCAAGCCCCCACAGAGAAAGTGGATGGTTATTGATGTGTTTAAACCCTCATAAAGATGGTCTGTGAAAGTTAGCAGTTTCAAGTCTCCACAAAGAAAGTGTATGACAAAAATGCTCAAGTCTCCACTAAATAGTGTGAAGATAACAATGCTCAAATCCCTACTGAGTTATTGTTTGATTATAGGCATGTTCAAGCCTCCTCACAGTGTGCGATCTAATGGTGTTCAAACCCCTACTAACAGACTGCATGGTTCATTCCATATAGTGATAGTGAGTAAAAGTAGAGAAATTCAAATCCCCAGTGAGATAGTGTGCAAAATTCCCAAAGAGATGGTGTGGGATTAATGGAATTTTCAAATCTCCACAGAGATAGTATGTAATTATTTGGCTGTTCAAGATATCATGGAGATGGTATGTGAAGGTAATCACAAATTAATATCTCCACAAAAATAGTACGTTAAGATTATGTTGAAGTCTCCACACAAATGGTGTGTTAATATCATGATGCTAAACTCCCTACAGAGATAGTATATTATTATAGACATGTTTATACCTGTACATAGTGTGTAATTGTTGTAGTGGTCAAGTACATGGAGAGATAGTGTTTAAAGTAAAGACATGCAAGCCTCACAAGAGATAATGGTGGTCATTACAACCCTGGCAGTCGGTGTTAAAGCGGCGGTAAGACCGCCAACAGGCCGGCAGATAAAATAATGGAATCACGACTGTGGCGGAAACCACCAACATAGACAGCCACTTTAACACTCCAACCGCCACAGCGGTACAAACAAACAGCATGGGGGTCACTGCCAACAGACAGACGAAAGACAATGTACAGCCCACAGTATCACAACCTACCAATCCGCCACCTTTTCCGGGGCGGATTCACCGCGAACAAAAACACAGCAGAACCAGGACTTCGAAGGGAAAATGCTCACCGCTACACACTCCACGAGGAATCCGGACGCCATGGAACCCGAGCTCTAGATCCTGCCAGCCCTTATCTTCTTGCTCCTCTTCCAGGAGCACGAATGCCGGCGGGGAAGACCACAGTGAGTACTGCACCTACGACACAGGAGAGGGGGAGGGAGGAGGGAAAAAACAGGGACACACACACGCAACACCCCCACCCCCAACCTCACCCACTACAACACACACACTAATACAGCATGATGCATTACAGTTACACCCCCCAAGCCCCCTGGAAGACTGCAAAGACAAAAGCAAATGAGTGTAACCATTGTAACATATTAAAATTCAGTATGCAAATATATATATACACTATTAACAAATATATACACCAAGAATAGTAGTCCAGGTAGTGCTCCATTGAAGTCTGTGGAACACTGGGCCCACACGGCATGGGTGAGGCCTACACTCAATACCCGATCAAAACAGAGAGAACACTGCAGGGGCATCAGATAGCAATAAAACAGGCACCTCAGGGGGAAGGGAAAGGGGGGGAACCTCAGCCGGTTGAGTGCACAACGCCAAATCCACGAGGGGGCCACATGCCCACTGTTCAATCCTGGGGAGTGAAAAGCCACAGTCTCTCAAGTCTCTACAGTGGGTGGGTTTCCCACTGTTCAATCCTTGGGAGTGCAAAGCCACAGTCTCACAAGTCTCTACAGTGGGTGGTTTGCCCACTGTTCAATCCTGGGGAGTGCAAAGCCACAGTCTCACAAGGCTCTACAGTGGGTGGGTTGCCCACTGTTCAATCCTGGGGAGTGCAAAGCCACAGTCTCACAAGTCTCTACAGTGGGTGGTTTGCCCACTGTTCAATCCTGGGGAGTGCAAAGCCACAGTCTCTCAAGTGGATGTCATTCTCCGCTGGTTCTGGAGGGGGCCTTGTGCCCAGAGTGCTTCATCCTGCCAAGGACTGAGGTAGTGGATGTATCTCTCCAGTGGTTCTGGAGGGGGCCTTGTGCCCAGAGTGCTTCATCCTGCTTGTGACTCAGTAGCGTCAGTGCCCTTGGCGCCCATGGGCCAGCGGTGCTTGTTGCGGCAGTGTCCTGTTCAGCGGTGCTTGTGGCAGAGCTGTCCTTGGCAGCGGTGCTTGTGACGGCGGGGTCCTTGGCAGTGACTCAGCTGCTGGCGGTCCTGTCTGGCCCAGTGGAGCTGGTGCTGGCGGTCCTTTATGGCCCAGCGGGGCTGAAATTTGGATGATTAGGAAATTTGGGATGATTGTCGATCATACTAGTACCATAGGTGATCTGATTTAAATAAGTACAATGTTACTGCATTTACCTGTTATAATAATTTTGTGGAGATTAACTGTGCCACTAATCTATTTTATTTATCTTCTTTATTTCTTACATCAGCAACCAAGGGCAAGAAGAGGGGCACCACAGAGATGAGTCCGACAGGAGCCGAGGATATGCTGACAATCAACCCCCAATGCTGAGGGCTGTGCTCATCCCAGTAAGTCCTATTATTTATCATTATTTCCCTAATTATTACCCCTGCCAACTATTGTACTAGTTTTAATTTTGTTTTGTTTATCTTTTTTATACTGTCTCCTTATTTCTAATTGTTTTCTTTTGATTAAGAAAATTAAGAGGAGCTGTACTTGGCATCTAAAAACTGTATGATTTTTTTTCTAGCCACACAGACAACCAGTGGAGTTAGATCAAGTTCCGCTGCAGGAACAGAATGAGCAGGAGGAGAAAAGGCAGCTGGAATGGATGGTGGTAAGTCCCATTGTTTGCTTATTGACAGTTACTATTACTCACTAGCCACAAGGGTGTCATTGTGACTGTGAACCCCCTGCATTACCAGCTAAAGAAGTGGCTGGTTACTTATGGCCTCTTCTATCAGAAACTCAACAAAAGCACACATAGGCCCTCATTACGTCCCTGGTGGACGGCGGTATTTTGGAGAAAGGTACTACCAACAGGCTGGCGGTACCTTTCCCCAAAATATGACATTGGAGGTTTGGCCCAAGCCAAACCTCCAATGTACCATTCCGTCCACCAGGGCGGTAACAGCTGGCGGGCTGGAGACTTCAGTCTCCAGCCAGGCGGCCGTCACTGCCGCACCCATGGGATAATGACCCTGCCTACCGCCATGGTTTTTGTGGCAATCTTACCACCACAAAAACCATCACCGTAGGCACTATCAGTGCCAGGGAATTCCTTCCCTGTCACTGATAGGGGTCTACCCTGCCACATCCGCTTCCCTGGAGTTCTACCCTCCCTCCTGACCCCCCAACATACATGCACATTCATGCACCAACATCCACATGCATACACACTCTTACCCAAATTCACCCATGCATGCATACATTCATTCACACACACATCAACACACACTGACATACATTCTAGCACACATGCATTCACACCACACAACATACACGCACACTCACACGCATTCCAAACACCACACACCCGCATGCACGCACTCAATCACATACACACACCCCCACACACTCACACAACACCCCCTCCCCTGTCAGAGCACCCGACTTACCGGCTTGCAGGGGGTCCTCCAGCAGTAGACGGGACTCAGCGCTTCTGCAAGCAGCAGCGTCCGCCAGTAGAACACCGCCAGGCCGTATCATGGATCATGATACGGTCTGCTGCTGTCTACTGGCGTGGTGCTGCTACTAGCACCAGCATGACCTTACTGCTGTCTGCCGCCATGGAGGTAGCCGGAATTCCTCCAGCATTCTGATGGAATTCCGACTACGGTCATATTATGGCAGATGGTAGGTAGCCGCGGCGATGGTGTTTTGGCAGCCGTCGCCGAGGTGGTAGGCGGTCATTACCACCAATGTCTTAATGAGGGCCATAATGTATGCTAAAAATGATGGCTCGATGTAAGCAGGAAAGAACAGAAGGATACAAGAAAGGACGGGTGAAATGAGTGAAAGGAAAAGATGTGTAGGTAGGTGAAAGGCTGCTTGGACAAGTGTTGGGTAAATGGATGCATTGGCTAAAGGATGATTGAAAGAAAGGGTGGATAGTGGATAGTGAATGGATGAATAATGGATTGGGAATTTTGCTGAAAGTTTGAATGAGAGAAAGTAAAGCTTAAATCATTGTGGCTATGGCGGAATCTAGTAGGAAGAATGAAAGGATGACTGTATAATTGTTTGGATGAATAAAGAAGGGAGCTCATCTGGAGAGGGGTATGCTGTTCACCCACTTTGTGTTTTATGGTTATTAAAGCTATGGTTCAGAGTGGGAGGTATTACATTTTTATTCTAACCCCTTGACTCACTGTATTTGTTAAATGAGGCAGATATTTATCCCACCCATCATCATTCATTAACCCCCTCCCTGCCCATGGCATTTGATTTTGACACCCATGCACGGAATAAGCTGTAGGGTTCAATAGTCTCTATAGATAACATGCGTCTTCACTACTGGCATAATCAGGTATGAGGGATGATGCCTTTCCAGGGGGGATTCTGAAGGGTAGATGTGGGCTTATGCTGCTATGGTCTAAAATAGCTTAGGTAAGAATTGCATATATTGTGCTTAGTGACATTATGGTGGGACTTTTCCTGTGATAGACTTTCCTTGTCACCATTTTGTTTCTAGTATGTTTCATCATTCTAATTATTGCATTTCATGCCATTTTATCTAAGAGGCAACTGATTCAATAAATTCTATTGAACCATTTTCTGCCTCTGTTTGTCTTTGCATTTGTGAGACTAATGTAACTGAGAGAAAAGGATGAGATCTGATTCACCACGATTTCCCTGAGAAGTCACAATGTCTTGTGCCCAGTTGCGGCATATCATTCCTGCTCTTGGGAAGACATAAGGTTCTTCTAGCTGGCCAGAAATGGATTAGGCCGACAGTTGTTTGTGTGGTATTGACTCAGTTCCCCACAATTCAGGTGATGCTGCCGCCCTAAACCTAGCAGCCTCATTGTTACAATGAGAGCCAATGTAACAGACATTCGTCAATACAGTGACTGAATTAGCCAAAGCTTAGGCACATGATGAAATGCTGATCAGTGACACTCCTCTACTATGTAGCAAAAGTTCCACCTACCCACCTAATCCTTCTGCCTCACTCTGCAGCAGAGTAAGTCCAGTTTCCTTTCCTTACTGCCCAGTAAATTAACTTGTTGGAAAGAATTTGAGGTGGTGGGCAAGGCCAGTGAGTAAAGTGGGACTAGTAAGTGCCCGATTTTATTTCAAGTCTGGTATAAGTGATACTCTGTGAAGAATGTGACAAATACAATCCATATAGGCATTCCTTTCCTTTTAGTGCAGTGCATTGTTTTCTCCACTGTCTACATGCAGCAGACAGTATAATATATCTGCATTTTAAACATGACATGTGCGATGTATCTTGTTTATTCACCTGCTTCTTTGGAGTCAGTGAGGGTAGAAACTAAGAAAAAGACATTTAAGGAAGAGCAGGGCCATTGGAATTGAAGATAGAAAATTGTCAACTACAGCACCAGCTGCAAACACTATCAAAGTACTTGAAGTGCTGGCTAGAATGCCTCAATTAATTTGGCACAACAACTTGTACTCCATAGTGCATAATGTCTTACTCATATATGAGAGGTAATTCATTTTTACTTTTCTAATAAACGTGTCTTTTTAGTTACTAGAAAAGTCTTTAAAAGAAGAGAAAATTAAATCACTGTTTTAAAAAAATATATATTCTGGTGTTACTCTGTCTCTATTCTTTTATACCAGACAGTCAGTGCTTTTGGGTAGGTAAACAAATTAAATTAGTCCTGTGATTCTCCTAATCATCAAACTCACATTAAATTCCAATGTCCCTAGGGGACCCGCATTGCACTTCTACTGTGCCACCCACCCGCACTTTTGAAGAAGTGTTCGTGCAGAGCATTGTTTATAATTGTTTTATTTTCTTGATATAAGCACTTCTGGTCAACCACCAGCAGGAGATAGCAGCCCGTCTGTGGCAGCAGAGGCTGGAGAACATCCAGGCTGAATACCACTGGCTGGTCGCCCTAGAGGAGAAAGAGAGTGAAATAGCTGCGTCTAGCCCAGGACCAGCTGTCAGAGTCCCTCACTGCATCTGCTGCTGCCCCCTTTGCACTCTGATAGGGCATTGGTCCACCGTATCCTGCAGTGGATGGACCAGATGGAGAGCCTGGTCAACAGGATCAAGCAGAGAATGGGCTAGCTCCAGACCCATAATGACATTGCCCTCTTCTAAGCCATGTTTTATTTTTTATTTTGATGGGAGGGAATTGTTGTGGGGGGGAGGGGGAGACGGAGTTGGGATCAGTTTTTACATTGCTCTTTTTGTTGGAATCTTGGGGATGGGACTATTTGTTTGGGGAGAGAAGTGGGCCTGTTGTGGGTGGAAAGGGTGTCTTTGTCAAAAAATAAAAAGGGGATCATTTATTTTACTTGTTTTTTTTTCTCAAATATGCATGTTGATGTTTTAGTTTGCTCTACTGTTTTTTAGTACTGTTTTAAATTTGCTAAAAAACATTTATGTCATTTACTTATACCCTTGTTCTACTGACCCCTGCAACTATATTGATCACTAGGGGATGGCTGTCATTGCCTATTTTGCCTCCAAAGACCTAGATACAGTCAGACAACATTTTCTTAAGTAGGAATTATTTGCTAACTAAACAAGTCCACTTTTTTCTTAGCTGAATAGATCATGCGAGGGAGTCTTCTTAATGCAAGGTTTTTTCCCACGGTGGCATATTGATTCTTTAACAGGGGGTAGTAGTAGCAGCAGGCTAGCATGCTAACAGGGAAGACAGAAGGTGCCACTCCCACCTATGCAAACTCCAACTGTAGAATAAATCAAAGGTTTATCCATCACTGTCATCTAGATTGAGAGAAAACAGAGAGTTTGTGGGTCATATTATATCAGAACTTTAGGAAGACTGAGACCAGACTACCACAAAGACAGTATTTGATAGACAACTAAGAATACCTGATGTGATAATAAAAACTAACAATATCAACTTCTTCTGAGAAAAGGTGGGGGGCTAGTATTTAAACACTGAAAATGAAATCATAGCGACAGGAGTAGTGGGCTTGGAGTCAAGTGGTTGGACAAGGTTAAGCATTTACACAACACAAGGCATGAATAAATATGTTGATGGCACCTGTGTGAAATATTGCTCAGGTAACAGAAGGCCATGTAGTGAGTTGGTGTCACTTTCACCACACCCCTCCCCACAAGTGTGTCATCCATTTATGGTATAAAAGTAAATCACACCTCAATAAATCACACAGCCTGGGGGAAGTGTGTTATGGGCTAGATGAATGGATAGGGAAGGAGATTTGGCAAAAGGTGTCCCAAGGACAAACACTACAAAAATAAACCATGATAGTATTTATTGATGTTCTTAGCATTACACCATCCTCAATCTATTGTGGAAGGAAATGGTGAAGGGATAAGTATGACACAGTTCAGTAAAATGCACTGCAAATAGTCCCTCTGCCCCAGAGCGAACCAAGACAGTATATCTCTAAATGTAATGTCTTCTCGGTTTGAAAAATACAAATTATATAGAATTGAAGTCAACCTACCCAGTTCTAAAAAAATTATGATTGTTAAAATGAAAATGATACTGAATTGCAAAGTTTTGTTTGTGCAGGAGAGGGCTAGGAGAAAGCCTGCATTTTGAAAAAAACAGTAACTGTAGAGTAAAGGAGAAGGAAACAAGGAACCAAAGGAAGCTTAATGAGGAGTCAGGAGTGTACCAAGAAGACTCAGAGGCAGATCATGAACATAACAGAAGTTTCACATTTGAGCCAGCAATGAAGAAAACACATATTCAGCAGCTTTTCCCAAATTGGGACATCTCTCTCACAATGTCCAGTGCTCTCTCACAGAGCTGAGTGAGCACTGGACATTGGTGTCTTCACCATCATCATGGTTTCTCTTTGAAGTTGATATACCTCGCTCCTTCTTTGTTGTTGAAGTAGTCCTGCCCTGAATCTTTTTATCTTTCTCCTCCTGATTCTGAGAAATTCTGTCTCAGTTTCAAACTAAGCAAGGTAGACCTGTGTAATGCACTGCTGTTGATGAACCAATAGAGATTGTGTAGATTTGTGTTTGGTAACTAAAGAGACTGGTCTGATCTGAGGAACCAGAAAAAAGGAGTGGACCTTGCATGTATATTTCACTAAGTTTAAAAGGCCAATCATTTTCAGGAAAAAATGATCATCCATCTGCCCCAAAACATTGCAATCATCTGAAACAAGTTTACAAATTTGTTGAACTCCCTTCCTCACTGTCAGTTACCACATACATCATCAATCACCACTCAAAATCACTCAATATATCACCACTCATTGGTGCAATATTTAACACTTACCTATTCCTGTCTAATCACTGTGGTTGAAAAGAATAATAATTTATCTTTGATGGTAGCAACACATTGGAATTTGGCATTGGGATAGCCAATCTTTTAATAAATTATGTTCTGAGGCAGCCTTGCTAGGTGGTGTAAAAAAGGATAGGCAATGGCATTTGAGGGAGTCAGGCATCATCTCCAATGTCCTAAAGGGAATGTACACCAGCAGCACTGAACATAAATTTTAGTAGACAAGCTGGCTATAGGACAAACCAGATACTTTATTGCCATCCTGCCAATCTCTGCCCATTGGTGCATCTTCTCATACCAATATACCAATGGGTTTTTACCAAAATACACCTCTTTTGGGTCATCCAGATACTACTGAATCATCTTCTGAAATATCATAGGTACTACCACTTGCTTGGTCTCGTTTTCCTTTGCCTCAGTACTGGACTTAAGACCTGCCATTTGAAACCAAACCAATGCACAGCTTGGGTCCAGTTCTTCTGATTCTGCTGGTGCTGGTGTTCTTGTTGCCAGTTTAGCTGCTGTTAGACAAGACTTTCCTCTCTAGAAGTTGAAGTTGGCACTCCAGAACTGCACAGTTGGACTCCGTTCTTCCAGTTCTCCAGCTTGCTCAACAATACACCTCTTGTATTTTGAAACATCCCTATCAGAAAAAGGAATGAAAGTGTTAATAATTTTTTCATAGAGTAGATAAAGTAGGGTATCACAGAGGTACTCTTTGAATGAGATAATATCATTTGCAGCCTTGCATTACAAGCCAAGTGAAGGATTGAACTCTCAGCTAAGGTACACACTTCTGGGTTTTCATTCACACCTCTAACTGCAAACATTTAGACACCTTCTTAAGCTGGTCCTGTAGCAGAGGCAACAATGGGATAGCTTGGCCCATTGTACTGTCCTCCTTGCTAACTTCCAATGTGAAAACCTCACAATGGAGCAGCATCTGTGTCAGGCATTTGACTAGGCCCCAATTGGCCCAATCCATGGTCATAGCTTTCCCAATTGCATCCCCTCTTAGAATGACATAGTCATTTATCTGTTTGTACTGGTCAAACAGACATTGCAACAATAGGTTGAATTCCAACACGTAGATACCTCCTGTATCAGGGCTTTAGCTGGTACTCTGTTACCACGCTGAAAAAACCACAACTGTTTCCGGGCTTTAAATGAATGGGTGAAATGAGTGCAGATTTGTCCTCTTTTTTGAGAAAGTGTTGCACAACCAGGTTGATGCAGTGCACCAAACAAAGAACCCTGAAATGTCAATTGTCCGCCATGTCCTTGACTATGTTCCTGCCATTGTCTGTGGCAACAAATCCATTTTGAAGATCTCTGGGTCACAGCCATTCAGACCACATGCTATTAAATTTGTCCAAGATGTTTGCAGCTGTATGTGATTTCTCCATGGTGAATTGGCTTCTGTTGCATGTCACTGAACGCTCTTAGAAATTTCTTCAGGGCCAAGAGCTGTAGATAGCTTTACTTTAGTCCCACAAAAGAGATCAAGTTTGCAGTGATGCACGTATATACAGTTGCCTGACAGCTGGTCCACATGTCTGTCATCAGGTGGATAATGTGGACAACACTTTGCTGCAAATCTTGTCCAATCAATTGTAGTACATTGTGATGCAGCACAGGAAGAGCAACTTTGGCACAGTAGGTCGGACCTGAAACTTTCCATTTTGGGAAAAAGGCTGATACAAACTCTAAGAACCCAAATCCTTCCACAAAAGAAAAAGGGAGGAGGTCTAGCGCTAACATTTTTGCCAGCTTACCATTGTACAAATGAGTGCTTGGGAGGTTGCAGTCGTAGGGCCCCTCCTGCCTAAACATGCCCATAATTGTAACCTGGATTTTCTTCTTTTCTGGGGCAACTGATGCAGGTAACTTTTGAGATGTTGGCGGTGGTAGAATCAATGTGCATTGTGGTGCAGTCACTTTACATTGTGGTGTCTTTATCTGACGCTGAGTCTTCCTGAGCCATTATGAGGTTACTAAGGCAGGTGATTCTGGCACACTGCTGGGAACAGGGCTGCTTTGCATTAGTATGTCCCACTCTTCTTTCTTGCCTTCCACTGTGATTTGACCAGTTGTAGCTGGGTTTCCTGTCTCTCCTCATCTTCACAACCGCAACCACATTCAGTAATTATTTCAGGTGCTCCTTCCAGTATATTGGGTGATGTTTATTCTTATGGGTCATCTGGCCTCCAGTACCATAATGTGAATCAGGTTTACCTCCCGAACACTCACATAGCAAATGGAGCATATCGCAATGTTCTCCTCCTATTTTCTAATCATGAAAAAGTCCCAAGCTTAAGGGGAATACCTTCTTTCTGGCCCACTGCCTATGCTTGAAGAAGAACTGGAGGTATTTGGGTGTGTCAATTACCTCTCTGCAGTGCATACTTCTACTGAGATACTGGTTGTTGTATGTCTCTGCTGGGGCTTTACAAATATGCGAACTGGTGGTGCTGCCTGTGCCACATGCTTTGGAGCAGGTTGGATAGTCATGTTGGACTCCTCTGTGCCAGCTTCCACTATGACTGGCTACTCATTATCATCATCCTTCTCACCATCATCCCCTTGAATGATTCTAAGGCTTTTTGGAGCTTTTGTTTTCCCTTGCCTCTCCTGGCGTCTCCCGGACTCTGCCAGGGTCTACTCCATGTTCCTATCACTGTCAACAGAAGTGATCCATGGAGAAGATGGCAGAGTAGTACCCTTTCTTTTATGTGCTGGAGATCTAGGAGCCATTGATTCTAAAAGAGGAGGTGTATATTTGGCTGGAAGCTTGACCTCCTGTTCTGCTCCAATTTCTGGAAGATCTACTATTGCTGGCTTTGGCGGCTGCCCACTTTCTTTCGTTTTGTAAATTGATTTAGTACTACTTTCCAAAATGAACAAATCCAATTAAAAGTCACTGGTTGTCGTAATTTCCATGATTCCAGTGGCTGCCTCACAGACAAACCCGGTCTTGGGCTTAGGTTGAGTTGATGATGTAGATGCGGGAGTGCTGCTCCCAGGTTCTTCACTGGAGGCTGGTGTGGCAGGCACATGAATGGTGGAAAGCAGCTTCTTCTCACTGATTACTTTATAGGCAGCAACTTTCTTTGGGGCCATCTTAAATTTCCCAGTTGGTAGAGGCACTAAGATGGAGATTTGAGGACTTAACTATGAAAGCCTTCTCTTTTTGCAGTACTGCAGGTGAAGTGACGTCTCTTCTCTTGTGCACCTAAAAGCAACAAAGAAAAAAAAAATGTAGTTAGTGAAATGTGGCACTTGTTGCAGGTTGAAATAATACAGACAAATGCAGACTTAGAGTGATTGTAATAAATATCAATTTAATCAAACATTGTAAAGTCAAATCAGACCATCACACCATAAAAGTTCATTTCAAATCAGGCAGCACAACAATCTCCAGTTTTAAAGCAGTCACATATGATAGTCAGAGAGAGGCATTTGTAAATGGAATATTCCTTAAAAATCCCATGTCGGCAAGAAGGTCCAAGGGAAATGGAACAATCATTTAAAAAACAAATTATGGTGCAGTGATTTGCCTGCAGTTCGACGCAGTCAGAGTATCCACTAGGAAATTGAATTATTATACACCTAAAAAATCTGAATGCTGTAGCGCAGCTGTGGACCTTTGGTGGATGGATAGATACTAGAGGAATGGATGTGGCTGGATGGATGAATAAAGACAAAATGCTGAATTTAATAAAATAAAATAAGAAATAAAAACAATGAACAAAAACATAAACAAATAACGTTAAAATGCTAAACAAGAAATTAAAAAAATTTAAAGTAAAAATTTAAATAAAATATCAAATAAAATAACAAATTTAAATAAAAAACTAAAATAATAAAAAATACAAAAATGAAATACACAATACATTAAATAATAATGGGATGAAAAATAAAATAAATTAAAATAGAAAATTAAAATATAAACTTCAAATAAACAAATGATCAATAACTTATGCTTATATGTAAGCCTATGGCAAAAACACACTGACTGGATGCACAAAATGACTGCCAGCCCCATGGTAAAACCACCACAAGGAGCAAGAAGGCAAGACAAACAAAGAACACATGCAAGCCTATCGCAAAGGGCACTGGCTGGATGGGCAAAATGGCCACCTGCCACATGGTCAAACAAGCACAACAAGGACCAAGGAGGCAACATATGCAAATCTCTGGCAAGGAAACACTGGCTGCAATCACAAAATATACACCAGACACATGGACAAACAATAACAGCAAGGAGAACAATGAAGAACACATGCAAGCCTATGGAAAAGACACACTGGCTGGATGCAGAAAATGACCACAAGCCATGGTCAAACAGCAACTGTGAACAAGGAGGAATGGGGAACAAAGAACACATGCAAGCCTATGGGCATATACTACATAAAATGACCCCTGGTCACATGGCACGAAGAGCAAAAACAAATGCTGGAAGATGACAAATGCACACATGCACAGACACACACACACACAGGTCATAAGGAGGCATGGTGGTAACACTGAAGAAAACACTAAATTAATTCAGCAACACAGAACATAAAAATAAACTGAGCTGTACAAATTTCACGTCAATAGTTCACATATCCTCCTATGCCATAAAATATTACCACACAACATATACACTTTTTGAAAACCAAATTAAATGCAAACAATAGCCAACATTTTAAATTTAATCCAATGCCATCTGTGTCCTAAATGAAGTTTTAACAACATATATCATTGAAAGATTTATTTCATATACTGGGTCTGCTGGCTAGATGGCTCTTTGGAAATCTAGGCCACATACTAAAATAATATTACAAATGTTACAAACATGTAATGAAAAGACAGGTACTGAGCTGTGCAACAATATTTGTTCACAAAAGATGAAAAATCAATGAAATGCAAAATAAATAACTAGGCCCATACATCAATTTTTTTAAATCAGATTGAAGAACAAAGAAATATTAGTGCCTGTCGAAGAAAACAAACAGCACTCTTATTCAATAATTTCAGAACTTAGTGCCAGATGTAGCAAGTTTGCAAATTGCGACTTGCAATTTGCGAGTCCGAGCGACTCGCAAATTGCAACTCGCAATTTGCAATGCAGAACGGTGTCTCAGACACCGTCTGCGAGTCGCTATGGGGTCGCAAAGACCCACCTCATTAATATTAATGAGGTGGGTCGCAAATTGCGGCCCCCTAGCGACCATGGGCACTCACTGATATGGAGGCCTGCTGTAGTCAGCAGACCTCCATGTCCGTGACTGCTTATAAATAAAGCAGATTTTTTTTTTTCAAGTGTAGCCCGTTTTCCTTAAAGGAAAATGAGCTGCACTTAAAAAAAAAAATGAAACCTTTTGTTTCGGAATTTTTTTAGGGCAGGTAGTGGTCCCTTGGACCACTACCTGCCCTGAAAAAATAATTTGGGGTCCATTCACAAAGGGGAAGGGGTCCCATGGGGACCCCTTCCCGTTTGCGAGTGGGTTACCATCCATTTCAAGTAGATGGTAACTGCGACTCCATTTGCGACCGCGTATGCGGTCGCAAATGGAGTTGCATAGCACTGCGACTCGCAAATAGGAAGGGAACACCCCTTCCTATTTGCGACTCGCAAATGCATTTTGCGAGTCGGTCCCGACTCGCAAAATGCATTTCTGCATAGAAAACTCAGGTTTGCGACTCGCAAACGGCGATTTTCGCCGTTTGCGAATCGCAAACAGTTTGCTACATCTGGCCCTTACTTGTGTAATTTCACTAAAAAAGTCCTTAAATCCAAGTGTTTATCAAGGAGACAAAAAGAGTGATCGTCCACCTCAAAATCCAAATGAAAAGTGACCAGGAGATGGACAAAGCACTGGAAGGAGCCTGCTAGACAGGGACAGGAAGTTGAAGTCTCTGGGGCTTTCCTGCATGTTTGAAAAAAAGGCTTCTCTATCAAAATAACAACTTGAAGGTTCCATTGGAGAAGACAATCCACTCAAAAAACACTTTAGATTTACATGTATCTGGAATAGAAAATCGACTCCAGGTGCAGTCGTGCTCACGAACTGGACCACACCAGCAGCAGAGCAAGTTAACATGAATGCCCTCATTATGACCCTGGCGGTGAGTGATAAAGTAGCGGTAATACCACCAAAAGGCTGGTGATAACTACCGCCAAATTATGACCATGGCAGTGATAACTCCCATAGAGAGCAAATGTACTACACCAACAACCAGGATGGACACAACAGACACCACGGCGGTAGCTGCTAACAGACAGGCTTGAGACAAAGTAGCCCCCACCATATTTTGACTCATCAATCTGCCACCTTTTCTGGGAACGCTACCAACGCCATCAAAAGCCTGGCTAAAACGCATCACAGAAGAGAAAGGACTCACCATCGGAGGCACAGGGAAGAACAACACCTCCATGGAACCCGAACTACAAGTTTTCCTGATGATCTTTTACGTTATGCTCCACCTGGAACACCAACGCCGCCGACGTCGGTGAGTACAGCCACCTAGCACACAAGGGAGGAAGGGAGGAAAATTAGAGTGACACACACATGCACGACTCACACCAAACACACACATATCATATACACACCAGAAGCACACTAAAATAAAATAGTCCCGGATAAACGGCAGAGTAATGCAAGGACAACAGAAATGCATGAAAGTGATTGTAATCAAATCAACATCTGAATAACGTATTCGATTTGTCAATTAAACATATATGTACACATGTACCAAAGGGACCCTGCCCAGTCCAATGTTCAAAGTGCCCACATGGCCACAGGGCACAATTTAAGGCCCAACTCGAAACCTGATAGTACTCTGCAGGGGCATCAGTTTGCAAATGGGCAGCACCTCAGGGGGACTAGGTGGGGCCACCACTGTCAACGTGGACTGTTTGGCTGAGGTGCTGGGCTGGATCTAAGGGGGAAGGAAGAGGTCCAGTTGGGAACGGAAAAGCTTTTTAGGGACATTGGGGCAGGAGGAGGGAGGAGTAATGGGAGTGGAGGTTGAGGGAGTGGTTGTAGGAGGTGTATGTCTGCTGGAGTGTGACTACTTGCGTTTGTGTCCTTTAGGAGGGGGGATAGACAGGGTGGGAGAGGACAGAGGAGATGCATTGAAGGATGTTGTGGAGGTGTCTGCTAGTGAGGTGTGGGTGCTGCTTGGTGTAGTGATGCTGGTGGTGGATGTTGATGCAGTGCATGCAGGTGTGACTGTGGACATGACTGGGAGGGAGGTGCAGGAGAAGGGGGAGACAGTGTAGACAGTGGATGTTGTCGTGTCTGCAACTGTGTGGTGTTTGCATGAGTGCTTGTGGGAGGAAGTGTGGTGCGTGTGTTTTCCTGTGACACTCTTGGTTGTTGTCTTGTGTGCATGCTCATCTGTATGTGTGCCTGGGATGGGTTGGGATTGAGGAGAATGGGACTGGGAAGTGGGTGTTGGAGGGGGTACAGTAGAAACAGGGACAATAGCTGCCATCAGAGAGGAGGCCAGAGCCTGGATCGATCTCTGTTGGGGCACCAGTCCACCGTGAATGCCCTCCAGGAATACATTGCATTGCTGCATCTGGATGGCATTCACAATGGTTGACTGCCCAACAGAGATGAATCAAAGGAGGTCAATAGCCTCCTCACTCAGGGCAGCAGGGCTCACAGGGTAGGGCCTGAGGTGCCTGGGGCGAAGGAGCTACCCACCCTCTTTGGTCAGAGGACACGGGCAACTATTTGGGGGGCTGCTGGGAGGGTGGTGTTGGTACTCTGCCTCCTGGGTCCTGTGGGATGCAGCTCCCTCTGTCACCGTTTCCGACAGTGGGTGCTCTGTCTGCCATAGAACCCCAGGGTCCTCACATCCTTGGCAAGAGTATGCCATATTCCCTTTTTTTGATGGGCGCTGTCCTGCAGAGGCAATACAGACAGTAGAACACCATTAAACAAGCACTACAGCCTGTCACACAAATGGCCACTATACCCATTTCCATGACCATTGGCACACACATAGCCCAGCGCACAACATGTGCAGTGCCTTAAGACATTCCCCCACACCCACCCCTGATGACACGATGCTTGCACACACATCTACATGCATCCTTCCAACATGCATCATGCCCAAAGTGTACTCACCTGTTTGTCTGGAGGCCCATACAGCTGTCCATACTGGGGTAGGACTCCATCCACTAGTGGCTCCAACTCCTCCGAAGTGAAGGCTGGGGCCCTTTGCCCTGTCACACAGGCCATGGTAGGTTCCAGACACAGGTCACAGCAGCACACGCAGTGTAGGAGTTCTCCTGTTGAAGGTCAGGAAACACGTGAGGAATCAGATAGAAAATGGTAGTCACGTCCGCGTTGGTGTACACTGTCATCACCGGCGTAGTTCCCCAGTGGCCACTGTACTCTACAGAGCCCCATATTATCCAATGAGGAATTGCACAGCGGTGAAAGACAGCCTTCCGCCAGTACACCCAATGTCGGCGGAGTTACCTCACTTCCACCTGCCCCTACATACAGGACAGGCAGTTGTCATTTTAGGGGGCGGGACAGGCATATCAACAATTACTGCATCACAGATTAGATTGGCACATACTTCACCGTTAACACTGTCACAATATATAAGTGCACCATGTGGACTGCAGTTGTGGTTTTGTTGTTCCAATTGTGACACACTACTCACTCTTGCATCCCTTAGATACCTACCACTGCAGATGAATAGGAGGTAGAAACATACCCCCTTGTACAGACCCCTGGTGGACTAAGCTACACTAGAGGACAGGCACATTATACTCACCTATAGACTGGACAGGGCCACAATCACAGAGCTGTGTGCCCAGTTGGAGCCTGACCTGATCTTATCTATCCATCATCCGACTGGGATCCCCCCTCTTGTGCAAGTGCTATCAGTGCTCAATTTCCTGGCAAATGGTTCTTTCTAAATGACAGTGGGCTTGGCAGCAGGAATATCACAGCCAATGTTCTCAATCGTACTGGCAAGAGTGTTGTCTGCCCAGTTAAAACGCAGCTACATTGATTTCCCCCAAGTGGAAGATTTGGCCATGTGAAGGCCGGATTCTATGCAATGGGACATATCCCCAATATTATTGGTGCAATTGACGGGACACGCATTGTGTTTGTCCCCCCACCCTGCCAGAATGAACAGGTGTACAGGAATCGTAAGAGTTTCCACTCACTGAATGTGCAGATGGTGTGCCTAGCGGATCAGTACATCTCTCATGTCAGTGGTTGGTGCATGATGCCTTTTTCCTGAGGAATAGCAGCATCCCAAATGTGATGGCACAACTACAGAGGCACAGGGTGTGGCTAATAGGTGCGCCTTGGTCCCCACCCACTGTGTATACCTTTGGTGTGACCCCATAGGATTGTGTGTGGCTAAATGTTATCCTTCAATACCTGCGGGTGACTCTGGCGACCCAAATCTATAGTGGCTGCTGACCCCTGTGAGGAATGCCAGGACAAGGGCTGAAGAATGTTGTAATGAGGCACATGGGTGAACCAGATGGATCATCGAGAGGACCGTTGGCCTGCTGAAGGCCAGGTTCAGGTGCCTCCATCTGACAGGTGGATCCATGTGCTACTCACTTGAGAAGGTCTGCCAGATAGTTGTGGCATGCTGCATGTTGCGCAACCTGGCCCTCAGATGCCATGTACCCTTTCTGCAGGAGGAGGAGACAGGAGATCCACCTGTGGCAGCAGTAGACCCTGATGACAGTGAGGATGAAGAGGCTGAGGATGAGGATGAGGACAACAGAACATCAGTTATCTGTCAGTACTTCCAATGACACACAGGTGAGACAGTGCAACTGCACATTTCTATGGCTATTGGTGTATTCAGTGTGGCTGTGGCATGATGGCATTAACTTCATTTTACCTCTACTTACTGTCACCTATGGTTTGTCATTTTACAGATGTTGGTGATATAACAACTGCGTATTGATGTGCTGACTATAGAAAGCCACAGCTCATTATTTCTATGCTCTCACAATGTGCAGTTCATTTGCAATGGATGAAAGTGTTTCTATAAATACACATTTTCAACTTATGACATACAAGTAGTCGAGTTGTGTTCAAGGGTGATTATTGTAGTGCTAAGAAATTTAGGGGAAGGTGCAATCCAATGGGGTCATGATGGAGGAAAGTCCAGGTTTTGGTTCCAATCTGTTTGTAGTGCAGGCCCAGTGTCCAAGGGGCCATAGGAACGGGAGCAATGGCAGTTCAAGGTGGACAAGGTGACTGAGCGGGACACAATGGGGACAATCATGAGAGTCTAATTTCCTGGCGGTGATCTTGGCAAGTGTTTCGAGCTTCTGTCTGGGTCACAGGGAACGTTTGTGGGGTGGTTCACCTTCTGCAGGGGGAGGGATGCTGGTGGCCTGTGGGTCCTGTGGCGGGGCCTCCTGCCCACTAGCAGCAGTGGAGGTGGAGGACTGGTCAATGGACTGGCTAGTGGCAGGGGTCCGCTGGTGTGCTGTTGCTGCCCTCATGACGTTGCCCATGTCTGCCAGCACCCCTACTATGGACATCAGGGTGGTGGTAATGGCCTGCAAGTCCTCCCTGATCCCCTGATATTGTCCCTCCTGCAGCCGCCTGTTCTCCTGCATGTTGTGAAGGATCTGGCCCATCATGTCCTGGGAATGTTGGTAGGCTCCCAGGATCTTGGAGAGTGCCTCCTGGAGAGTCGGTTCCCTGGTCCTGTCCTCCCCATGGTGCACAGCAGTCCTCCCAGTGTCCCTGTTGGCCTGCGCCCCTGTCCCCTGAACGATGTGCCCACTGCCACTGACCCCAGCTCCCTGATTGTCTAGGGGGCGAGGTGTGGCCTGTTGTGTCCTAGGGACAGAGATTTGGATATGCTGAGGGGGTGCTGTGGTGTTGGATACTGAAGGAGGAGGCTCTGTAGTGGTCTGTGAATGGGCTTGGGTGACCGACTGTCCAGTGGTCCCTGATGTGCCAGGTAGGCCATCCAGATCCTGAAGTCCAGAGTTACTGTCATCACTGGGGGCATCTTCTGTTGGGGGACTCAATAGTCGTGACACATCCTCTCCACTGACATTGGCTGGGGTACCTGTGGGGATGTAAGTGACATATTATGCTTCATGTGTATAACAAATTGTACATCCCTGGCCTCCTCTCTATCATTGGTGTTGCCCTGCCACCTTTGCTTCTGTATGGTGATGTATTGTGGGATTTTTAGTTCCCCTATTCTGTGCATGCTTTGGTGATGGGTGTCCATGCAAGGCTGGGAGGGCTGTCCATGCATTGGTATGGCATGCAGGGCTTGGCATTGGAGTTAGTCATCTGCATCAGTGCAATGTGTTGGGTATAGTGGAGTGAATGGAGTGAGGGTGAGGGTGTGTGATAGCATGCAGGTATGGGGGTGATAAGTGTTAAAGTTGACTTACCAGTGTCCAGTCCTCCAGCTACTCCAGCGAGTCCCTCAGGATGCAGTATTGCCAAGACTTGCTCCTCCAATGCTGTAAGCTGTGGGGGAGAAGGTGGTATTTCCTCCATCATGACCCTTAACTTCTCCTCAGTGAAACGGGAATGCCTTTGTGGAGACATGGGTGGTGTGTGGTGTGTGTTGGTGAGAGTGTGTTGAGTAATGTGGTGGGGTGTGTAATGTGTGGTGCATGAGGGATGTATGGGTGTAAGTCGTGTGTGTCTAGTTGGCTCAGTGGTCTTGGTGTCAGTATGGTGGCAATGATTCGGAATCGTAAAGGGTTGTGGGTAATGTGGGTGTGTGTTTTATAGTGGTGTGAGTGGGTGTGATGTGTGTATAGGTGTCAGGTGTGTGTTTTTGGTATCGGCCAGTGTGGTGTTGTTTTGTATGTGAGTGTCCATTCTGAGTGAGGCGGTATGTACCACCATTGAATGTCCTCTGTTTTGATTTGTGGGTCATAATGTGGTGGGTGTTTGTTCTGTTGGTGTAACAGTATGGGTGTTGGGACCGCAACTTTTGCACTGACCTTAGGGCTGGAGCATTTTTGTATGTGGGAAGATGCTGTCGGATTGGTGTGGGTGTCATAATATGGCGAACGGATATTCGCCACTGCGGTGGTATGTTGGCGCCCGTCAGTGTGGCAGAAGGTGACATTTACCACTAGGGTCATAATGAGGGCTGAGGTCTTATGCGCAAGGCTGAAAACAGCTAGATCAAACGCAAAGTCTTGCGCTTGAGAGAAGAGCATTGTGGCACTTGAAAGAGAGCACCAAAACTTACCCTTGCATGTGCGAATTAACCCTGCTCCATATCAGATTATGAAATTTGGGAACTCCGTGCTATTCTATATAGCACAAAGTGCGGGAATTCCGCAAACTCCACTGCTGGAGTGGACTTCTACACCTGGGCCTTATTTAGGGCTCTTCCTGCATAATATTGCCTGCAAATATTTTCAGCTTCGGAGCTCCAAATAGTGGGGGCAAAATTGCTAGGTCTTGTTAATGGCTGATGCCAATGGTTCCACAAACAAGTTAGTAAGAACTTGCAACATCGGACGCCCTGGTGCCTGCCCCTACAAATTATGATAGATTTGATTATCTGAAAGTTTATCATGATCTTGGTATCTGCTTTTTGATATAGATTAATCAATAGCCCAATTAATTTAGCAGGGAAGCTGTAGCGTGAAAGAACCATAAACTGGACCTCCCACTGAACAGGATCAAATGCTTTCTTCCACATCTATCATCACTCTAGCAGCTTTAATGTTGCTTACTGAATAATAGTCGATAACTTGAACAAGAAACTTTGTATTGCTGGAAATAGGCCTACTTGGAAAAAACATTTTTGATCCCTGTCTAACACTGATGCAGCTGCAGGACTGAATTATAGTGCCATAATTTTATCAAAAAGCTTATAGTCTGCATTTAGCAGAATTATTGAGTGATAGAAGCACTATGAATCGGGTGACTTAACTTTTTTAGGGAAGCTCACTGTAGCAGCTTTGGTGAAATCTTTTGGAAAATCGCTTCTGTTAAATAATTTGTTTAATAAATTAAGCAATAGATCCACTATTTGTGTGGTGAATATCTTTTAGAATTCTGATGGTATGCCTTCATTGTCCAACACAGGAATTTTGACTGGGTTAATAAATGCATCTACTTGATTGGGTAAGGGGCTATCACTATAAAAATACGAATCTGCACAGTGTTCTAAAAAATACTCTGCCTATTTGTTCACTATCGGTAGTTGACATCTTATGCTTAGGGTCAAATGAGGCTCTGATAATTCCCTGATTACTCCGCTTCTTAATTGACCATGCTAGAAAGCATCCAGTATGCTTGTTCTCTTCATATACTTTCTGAAAGCAGGTCTTTGATTGATAACCTCGCATGAAACAAAATAATCTTGAAATTCTTGACTGGCTATTAATAGTCTGTTATTAGACTGAGCAGTCTTTAAACTGACATCTTTCCTCATGGTCTGTTCAAATTCCTATTGTAATGCCTCTATTTCCTTGCATCTTACTCTATTTAGACAAGCTGTGTAAGTGATACATTATACTCGTATAAAGGGCCCCCATGTTTAATAACTTGAATCAGTGCCTCAAAGCCTTCAAATCCATCATCAAATCCCACGACTACCTCATCAGATCCACTAAGAAAGTCTCCCTGCAGGACTGTATCAGCGCCACTGCACACAACACCAAAGAGCTTTTTACCGTGGTGAAAGAGTTCGCCCAACCGCAATCAGAAACAGCAAACATCCCTCTATCTCAGGACTTCTTCAACAGACTAGCCACCCACTTCCATTGAAAAATCAAGGACATCTATGATAGCTTTGGACTCCAAAACCCTCCGAGCCCACCAATAACCCTCCAGCTCAGATCCGTCGGACCTTCACAGATCCTGCACTGCTGGACGACCTTCACCATGGACAAGTCCCACTTTATCATGTGCAGCATCCACTCCAGAGCCACTACTGATCCCTGCCCTCACCACATTTTCTACAAAGCCAATACCTCCATGACACTTGAGCTCCCAACACTCTTAACTGCTCCATGGAGATGGCTACCTTCCCCAAGGACTGGAAACAATCCGGGATCCACCCACTCCTGAGAAAACTCACAACCGACCCCCAGGCCCTTAAGAACTATTGCCCCATCTCTCTGCTGCGTTTTTCAGCCAAGGTCATCGAAAAGGCCATCAATGCAAAGCTCCACAAACACATCGAGGGTAACAACCTACTGGACATCTCCCATTCAGGCTTCAAGAGCAATTACATCACGGAGGCCACCTTCCTCATCGCTACAGATGAAATCCGCTCACTCCTCGACCACGGCCAAACAGCAGCTCTCATCCCAATGGACCTATCGGTTGCCTTCCACATGGTCTCCCATCACCCTTAGCTCCAGACTCCACGCAGCTGGCATCTGCAGAAAGGCCATACAGTGGTTATGCTCCTTCCTGACAGGCAGAACACAGAGAGTCAGACTCCCACCATATCTGTCAGAACCTACAGAGATAATCTGGGGAGTACCCCAGGGCTCCTTCCTGAGCCCCACACTGTTCAAGATTAACATGGAGCTGCTCGCGTCCATCATCAGGAACCACGGATTCAAAATTGTCGCCTATGCTGACAACACCCAGCTGATCATCTCACTGACCTAAAACCCTGCAACTGCCAAGAAGAATTTCCACAACAGCACGGAACCTGTCCACACAGCTGATGGCACAAGTACAGAGACACAGAGTGTGGCTTATAGGTAGGCTTGAGTCCCCACTCAATGCATGTCAGTGTCTGCCTACAGGAGTCATACCCTATGCCATTGTGCAAGGCTAATGTGTGTCACTTGCTTCTTCTGGGTGACTCTGGTCCTGGTTCTTGACCCCTGTAAGGAATCCTAGAACAGGGTCTGAGAACAGGTACAATGATGCTCACGGGCGCACCAGGAGGATTGTTGAAAGGACCTTCGGTCTCCTGAAGGCAGGTGCCTCCATCTGACAGGTAGATCCCTATGCTACTCACCTGAGAAGGTCTGCACGATTGTTGTTGTGTGCTCCTTGTTGCACAATTAGGCCCTCAGACAACATGTGCCCTAACTGCAGGAGGAGGTGGGTGACAATGCACCTGTGGCAGTGAGGAGGAGGAAGAAGAGGAGGATGTGGACAACAGGACACACATGATACTGCAATACCTCCATTAAATAAGACAGCTGAACTATATATTACACCTTTTACGTTTTGTGCTTTCTGGCTGTAGCAGAATGCCAGTCACTAACTTTGCATCCCACCTGACTGTCACCTATGCCTTCCCTTATTTCAGATGTATTTTTAAAAGTGCAATGATGTGATGTGTACAGACTGCTGAGACACATATGTAGTATGGATCAAAATATCACAGGATATTTGTTCAGGATCATCCAGTTCAATACAGTTCAATACATTGTACATCTCCTTCAGATACAATTACTCAAGTTGTGTCCAAGGGTGTTTATTTGAAAATTTGGTAAACTAAGCAAAGTGCAATGGAGTGGGGTGATGGTTGGGAATCGCCCAGTGTAGTGGGCCAGTCTGTTTATAGCGCAGCTCCAGAATCCAAGGGACCATAGGAAGGGGAGCAATGGCAGTTCAAAGTGGACAAGGTGACACAGTGGAACACAAGGGGGACATTCCGGTGGGCCTAATTTCATGGTAACGATCTTGGACTTGACAACTGTCTCTAGTGTCTGTATAGGTTGCAGGCAATATTTGCAGGGTGGTTCACCATCACCATCTGCAGGGGGACGGGTGCTGGTGGCCTGTGAGTCCTGTGGCAGGGCCTCCTGTCCACTAGCTGCAGCAGATGTGGAGGGCTACTGGGTGGAGTGGCTAGTGGAAGTGGCCCTCTGGTGTGCTCTGTCCTCTCGCATGGTTTTGGCCATGTCACTCAGCACCCCTACAATAGAGGCCACGTTTGCATTTATGCCCTGCAGCTGCTGCATGACCTCTTGGTGGTGTACCCTCTGTAGCCACTGGTTCTCCTGCATGATGGTGATAACCTGACCCATCCTGTAATAGTATTGTTGGTATGCCCCCAGGACATTTGGAAGCATCCTGGGCAGTCCGTTCCCGGGGCCTGTCCTTCCCCAGTGCACAGCTGTCCTCAGAGTGTCCCTGGCCCCTTGTGCCTGTGTTTCCTGAATGGTGTGCCTACTCCAACTGACACCAGGACCCTCATTGGCGTGCCTGTGTGGTATGGACTCAGGTCCCTGTACAGGTGGGCACACTACTGATTGATGTGTCCTGGGGCCAGAGGTGTGAGGGTGTTGGCTGGCTGCTGTGGATTTAGATTCGGGGGGGCCCTGTGGTGGACTGGGTGTGGGATGGGGTAGCAGTAGTCCCAGATGGGTCAGGGAGTTCATCCAGATCCAAAGATCCTGAGTTGCTGTCATCACTGGGGGCATCTTCTGGGGGGGGGGACTGGGTAGCCGTGGTACCTCCTCGGCACTGACTTAGGCTGGGGCACCTGTGGAGGTGTAAGTGATGTATTATGGTACATGTCAGTGACATATTTAGCATTAATGGCTTTCCCTATGTGATTGCTGTTGTCCTCCCAACTTTGGTTGTGTATGGTGATGGATTGTGGGATTGTTAGTTCTCCATGCTGTGCATGTATTGGTGGTGGGTGTGCATGCAGTGGATATGGCATGCAGGACTTGACATTTAGGTTTGTTAATTGGGGTGGTGCACTGTGTGGGATGGAGTGGGGTGATGGAAGTCAGGGTGAGCGGTTGAGATGGCATGCAGGTATGGGGGGGGTCATAGGTAGTAAATGTTGACTCACCAGTGTCCAGTCCTCCAGCTACTCCAGTGAGTCCCTCAGGATGCAGAATTGCCAAGATTTGCTCCTCCAATGCTGTCAGCTGTGAGGGAGGGGATGGCGAGCTGGTGCCTTGCAGCTATGGAATGCACCCATGTAGGTCATTCCACCCC
Organism: Pleurodeles waltl; assembly: GCF_031143425.1. Taxonomy (NCBI): domain Eukaryota; kingdom Metazoa; phylum Chordata; class Amphibia; order Caudata; family Salamandridae; genus Pleurodeles; species Pleurodeles waltl. The sequence continues at coordinate 392,214,336 of NC_090445.1, read as the reverse complement.
TTCCTTATGTCATCCCTTGTGCCTGGATGTAGTCCCATATCATTCACCCTCTCCACAATCATCTGCCATAGCTCCATCTTCCTGGCGATGGGTACCTGCTGTACCTGTGCTCCAAGCAGCGGTGGCTCTAATCTGACTATTTCCTCAACCATGACCTGTAACTAATGCCTACGTGGAGACATGGGTGTTGTGTGTGTATGTTGTGCAGAGTATGGGTGTGTGGGTTGTGGTGCATTATGGATGATTAGGTAGTTATGGTATGTGTGTGCAGTTCTCTTTAGGATTAGTGTATCAATGTATAACTGTCTTCTTGTGTTTGCACAGGATTGTGTCTGATGTGGTAGTGTGTTTTATAATGCTGTTGATGGGTGTGTGGGCTGTGTGTATATGTGTCAGCTGTGGTTTTTTTTGTTCTGGACAATGTTGTCTTCCTTTGTATTTGGGTGGCCATTTCACCCGCTAATGGTTTACCGCTGTTGAATGTCCACTGTTGTGATTCGTGGGTCATTATTTGGAGGGCATTGTATTGGTGGCATAAGGATCTGGGTGGTATTACCGACAGCTTATCAAGTTCAGCGGGTCTAGCAGATTTATGGTTGTGGCAGTTTTATGTCAGTTTTGTATGTATGTGTCATATTCTGGCAGATGGATGTCCACCTTCGCGGAGGTATGCTGGAGGCAGTCAGCGCAGCAGTATATGATATTTAACCCCAATGTCATAATGAGGGCCTAAGTTACTCCACATGTTCAAATGTTTCATTCTGTAATTGTGTTTGTAACTCCTTAAGAGTTTACAGGCCTGACCTTTTTTGTATTGGCTCATTTGATATTGAGGATATGAGTAGAGACCATTTGTTCCACCCTAATTCGCACTGGATTCTAACGGAGATCATATCTCTGTGTATTGTGAATATTCTACTTGATTGCATATGTGCACTGACAATATTTGAAGGAAATTTATTTTAAAGTTTGATGAGAAATAATGTTTGTTTTTATGTATTTAGTTGCTTCTGGCTAGGGATTTGGTTTCAGTATGCATAAAAACGGTGTCATGTATTTTTGTCTGCATTTGGATTTTATAAGTGGGCCACTAAGGTGTTCTGTAACATAATAAAAATAAAAATAAATTTGATTTTGCAAGCAGTTACTGCATCATAAGAACACATTCTAGTTGATACATCAACAACATCTGATTTTCACTCTTTAGAAAGATCAATGCTAACCCTGCAAATAAACTATTATCTGTGAGATAAGGTCAAAGGTTCAGGAGATTCAGAAAACCATATCTGAGTTCAATAATGGCTTAAGGGCAGGAATGCCTCATTTTAGTCAGGCAGTGAAAGACATATATCAGGAAATACTTGCAGTCTCACAGGCAAACAGGTAAAGACATAGGTATACAGATGTATACCTATAGACATTATGGTGGCCTTGTAGAGATGGTCACCTACTACCACTACAACATGCAGATGCACATAAAAAATGCAGGCTTAAATAGTGCATCATAACAGTGCTGTAGCTGGAGTTTTATCTCAAATTATAAAATTCATGCAGCTACCATCACTAACAGATCTAATATTTAAACTCCAGAAGGTGAAGAATGGTCTACAGTTAATAATTTCTGTGTGTAACATATAAGTCTTCAATTAGTAGAGCAACTAGACAATAGGGAGAGTTAACTGTAACAGCTCTTAAATTGAAAAGTCTACTACTAGAAGTTCAAAATATAAATGAGATGTAAGTGTTGTTTCAAAATGTTTCATATTTACGTAAGGTAAAAAAAATATTTACAAAATGTTTGTGTAGTCCAAGTAATGACATGTTACATACTTTACTTTAGTTGAACATTTATTACAATAATTCAACATTCAAATTACAAAACATCAATTTGACTTTCTAACCTCAATAAGCAATTGCATGTTACACCATTCCTGCATACACAGGCTTCAGCAGCTCTACAAAAACCATGTCCTGATGGTGGAGATATAATCATATTTTCATCCTCAGCATCCTATTTGTGTGGTGTCATTTCTGACTGCCTGACTTTTCCTAATGTTATGTTGTGCACCACAGCACATGTGGCTTTTATTTTAGAATGTAAAACCCACCCTTGCAGAAACATCAAAACCTTCTCTTAAGTAATCCAAATGCAATTTCAAGTAACTGATTTACAAACGCCACGAAAACCATGGCGGTAGGCAGGGTTAAAATGCTGCTGGCGGTACAGTAGCAGCCACTGGGTGGTGATTGTTAACTTTGGCCTGGCGGCTGCTACCGCCATAGAGGTCGGTGTGGTATATTGGCAGGTTGGCTTGAGTCAACCAGCTAATGTCATGATGTGGTGGTATGTACCGCCAGCCTGTTGGAGGTACTACCGCCACATTTACACTGACCGCAGGGGGTCATAATGACCCCCTTTATCTGTGATGAGGCAGGAGGCATTGCAAACCACCTCGATATTTATGGTGTAGTAGCTTTTTGCTATTCCTATAAATGTCCCCCTTTCGAACAGTATAAAATGAGGATTTGTGTTCCATCCACTGATCCAATTACATTCACAATAGAATGAAAGCCATCTTTATGGCTCCATATGGAGCTCAGGTATTAGGCAAAACAAACATGAACATTTCCTTTGTCAAGCACAACATCTAGGATGTTCAGAACATTTTAGAAAGAGTGCTCTGACGCAAGTTGAGGATCATTAGACACAGGGGCCCTCATTCTGACCTTGGCGGGCGGCGGAGGCCGCCCGCCAAAGTCCCGCCGTCAGGTTACCGTTCCGCGGTCGAAAGACCGCGGCGGTAATTCTGACTTTCCCGCTGGGCTGGCGGGCGGTCGCCTTCCAACCGCCAGCCAGCCCAGCGGGAAAGAGGCTTCCACGATGAAGCCGGCTCGGAATCGAGCCGGCGGAGTGGAAGCTGTGCGACGGGTGCAGTTGCACCCGTCGCGTATTTCACTGTCTGCGCAGCAGACAGTGAAATACATGTAGGGGCCCTCTTACGGGGGCCCCTGCAATGCCCATGCCAGTGGCATGGGCACTGCAGGGGCCCCCAGGGGCCCCGCGACCCCCCCTACCGCCATCCGGATCTCGGCGGTCCGACCGCCGGGATCTGGATGGCGGTAGGGGGGGTCGGAATCCCCGCGGCGGTGCAGCAAGCTGCGCCGCCGCGGAGGATTCAATGGGGCGGCGGTACACTGGCGGGACCCCGCCAGTGGTGCCGGTCCGACCGCGGCTTTACCGCCGCGGTCGGAATCCCCATTGGAGCACCGCCGGCCTGTCGGCGGTGCTCCCGCGGTCCTCCGCCCTGGCGGTCTAAGACCGCCAGGGTCAGAATGACCACCAGGGTGTCTAATCAAAGTATGCTGTAATTATTGTCACAAGTATTACCATATTGGAAAGTGGATTATTATTAAGGGCAGGTACTTACCTACAGTAAGCAACAGGCCACTAACCCCACTAGGTCCAGTCAGGTCTCAATAAATTAATCCCAGCTTAATCCTTGGTAGCTTGACAAAGAGCAGCTAGGCTTAACTTAGGAGGCAGGTATGTAAAGCTTTTAAAAACCACAAAACAGTAAATGAGTAAAACACAACACAAATCTAACATCAATTTATATAAATAGATTATATATTCTTCTTTAAAATGACACCAAAACAACAAAAATACAATGTAGGGAAACTGGGATATGAATTTTCCAAGATTATAAGTAATTCTAGCCCTTAGAAGCAAATAGCGCTTAAAGGGTTAAAAAAGGTTACACTGGAGAGGGACAAAGTCCAGAGTTCAGGCCACCCATGATGTAACGCTGTTAAACTTGCTTTCAGAATTGTTTCTTGATACAGGAAAGTGGTTCACAGCACCAGCTAAGGGTTCAGAGGCTCTTGTTTACCTCTTGGGGTCTGCAACAACAACTCCCACAAAGCACCTCTTCAACTTATGGAGCTGTTTACAACAGTTGCTCCAAATGTCTTCAACTTCTGGATCTTTTCCCAGAGGTCCTTATTTGGTCCTTGAAGTGTCCACAACTTCATCCAAAGTTCCATAAGCTCTGAGTTGCTCCTGGGGAGTTTGGACTCCAATTCCCAGGGTGCACCTGGTCAGAATCTTCAAATAGCCACTGGACGCTGGTCAGCTGGGCTCTTCTTGCAGGACTTGATGCAGGGGACTCTGGGCAGATCCTTTGTACCTGTAGCTTACAGGACATCCTCTCCTGGAGTTGCAGAAGCAAGGCAAAGTCATTCTGTTGTTGAAGGCCAAAGTGTGCAGCTGGTGTAATTCTTGTGGGTGAAGTTTCCTGGTGCAGGCCAGGGGTCCAGCAGGACAGTCCTTCTTCTCCAGTATCTTCTTCAAGCAGGGATCTGAGGTAGAGGTGCAGCTCTGCTAATTTTATCCTTGCTCCCGGGGGTGGAAAGCAGGTGGGCCTCCTGACCAATCATGTGCAGGCCACCACCCTCTTGAGTGACCCCTTCCTGGGAAGTGTGCAAAAATCAATCCCAGGGAGCATCATTCTCCAAAAATCCAAGACAGCAACAATTCAATCTCAGATATTAGATCTTGCTGAGCCCACCCAGGGGGTGGCTAAGGTTCCCTTAACACATCCTTTTCCAGCCCTCTATTAATGTAATCAGGGTGAATCTGGCTGTCTGGTTTTGCAGGAAATGGGTGAGGTCCACTTGCTGGCCCAATAGTTCTTCCCTCTTTTGAAGACCAATTTGGCTGCTCTCCCTACTCAGTTCTACTCCCCCAAGCACTTCATATGTGTTCAGCACAGGCCACTTCACACATCATCAAGGAAGCCTGGCCAGGATGCCACAGGCTGACCAATCAGAGAAAGGCACTACAGAGCTGAAACATGTAATTTTCAGGTAGAGTTCTAAATCTCTTTCCCTGAGTTGATTATATTAAATTCAACAATAGCAAGTTGTTAGATTTATTATAACAATATGTTTAATACCAAACCTGAAATATGTGCTCCTTTTGAGACTTTATTATTTTAAAATAAAGTCTCCCCATGTTAGCCGACGGAGTAAATTCACTACAGTAGGAAGCCAAATCACTATATGGGGGAAAACAAATTAGCTAGTTTTATCTGTTTCTACCTCACCAGGGCTTATAAAACATTGTTTATAAGGTCCCTGCTTATAGTTACATTGCACACAACCCTGGTCACTTAGTGCACACCTTAGGGGTGACTTATGTGTACAAATAAGGTAGCTTAGGACTTTGGAAGTACTTTTAATTCTAAAGTCGATTTTGGGGTTAACTTTAACTTAGTTTAACTTAAAAGCAGCCAGCAAGGCAGGCCTTCCTTAAAATGACCCTGGGCACCAAAGGAGTGCACCTATGGGTGGATTACCTATGCTGGGGTCCCTACACCTACATGTCCTACCATATACTAGCGGCTTATAGATAGGTTGACAAAGCCAATCATCATTAGCCTAATTTGCATAATCATTTTAATCAAAGCATGGGCCCTGGGACTGGTTAGCAGTGTCAAGGGCACCATCAAAGTCAGAAAAGCACCAGCATAAGTGAAAAATGGGGACAAAAAGTTAGGTGGGTTCTGCAATCCGTCCAGTTTACCCACATACCATATTTTCATGACTAATATTAGCATACTATGAGGATTACCAAATTATTGTTAACACATTGAAGCAGCATCAAACATTTTCTAGTGGAGGGTTGGACATGCACCCAGTAAAGGTCGAAATAAAAAAAAGTACTTGAAAGTATTTTGATAACCTCTTTTACACAACATAATATGAGAATCATTGTACTGAAAAGAATGGTTAAGGCTTGAGGTCACTGTCCATGCATCATGAACTGATAGGAATTACATTATTAAATGGAATTGTTACAGAAATTGCATATATGAGGACTCATCCTAATAATGGTACTGCAACAGCACAATATTTCGCAAAATTGCTGGTTAAGACAATGAGTTACATGCAATAGCTCCTAAAAGAATGGTTTTTAAGGTAGCTGACTCATTTTGATTCTGATGGCATTTATAAGGCAAATTCATGAATGCAGAGAAGGGTCATAATATTGTGTTTTGTGTAGTATGTCTCTTGACAATTCTTCTGTTTCCAAAAGGTATATTCAGTTTACTGGCATTCACTATACTCACATGTGGATGATGGCTGCTTAATTGGTCTTAATAAGTTTCAACCTCATTATCAGTAGATTACAATCTAATTTAGTGGTGTGCATTCTCTCCACTGACCCATCACAATAGCTCATTGGTATTCAGTATTGATTTTCAGGAAATACATGTTTTTGGAATTGTTAATATGAGAACAGATCCAGAAGGCTGATTTTTACTAGCTGAGTTTCATCTATTACTGTGGTAGACGTACGTGTGGAAAATAACATTTTTATGATCCTCTACATTGCCACAGACCTGCTGAGTTCCTAGAAAAATGTACGGTGTGAGACAATGGAACCAGGAGGGGGTGGGGCCTTAGGAGGGGACAGCACCTTAAGTTTATCTTCTTGCCGGCCCTGAAAGTGCTTCTGAGGAGGTGTGGCTAGCACAGTAAGAAGTGTGGGTTTGGGCAGGTCACTGCCTGTGAGTCACTATAACCACCCCTAACAAAACATTCTAATGTTTTAAAGGCTGCTGCTGATGTCCTGGAGAGGTTGTAAAACCTGGGTGAACTTCAGTTGTGCTCCGTCTTGCACACAATGTGAGGTAGAAATGGTTGCTGCAGGATTTTTAACTCACATTGTCTGCCACTCTGTGAATTCAGCCCCTCACTGGGTAAGCATGTGAAAGGAGCCAAAACCTTGTGAAACATGCTGGCATCTTGTGAGTTGCGAGTTCTGTTATCGTGAAGCTTTCACTCATCAGGTGGCTTTCTCTGCCAATGTGGAAGATAATCTGGTGAACTTTCCATCAAACCATGTATTCTATTGTAGAAATTTCTCCATCAATTTGAGGATGGAACATTTTCCACAGATTAGGGCTTAGCTGTGATAGCAAAGGAAAACTTCAGAACTGTGACAAAGAATCTGAAAAGAATTACTAATGCAGGATAAGTGTACTCAATACTTTCTTGCAGTCCATCACAGCATCAGAGTTTTCACTCTTCATGGCAAAAACCATTACCTCTTCTAGGCTTTGGCATAATTAAATGCACAAATACATTAAAGTTAAACCTTAAAAGAACTAGGTACACAACATCACCTGGAATAAGAAAAATGTATAGGTTTAAGTGACTTGATAAAAGAACAAGAACAAAGTAAATACAAAGTACATTGCGCATGATTCTACAACCCAGCAGTATTGGGATAGATGTGTCATCCATTGCTACTTAAAGCTCTTTATTCTAGAGTGTTGCACACTATATTACCCTGCATTTGTGGCTCTACAAGGGGCACATGAAAAGTAGAGCTACTTCGTTATAATGTGTCTGTGCACATTGGGTATGCAAGTCATTGTACAAAGAGTAACCTACCAAACAGAAAGTGTAAACAGGACAATGCATCAAAAATACTAGAAGTAGAGACGTTTGTTTTGTGCCCATCCTTCAACAAAGTACGAGTAACCACAGAAGTATGTTTACATATAGTTATAAACTGTGGTATTTTTAAGAACATTACAGTGAAAATAGTATTGATTTGCTATGTAAACAAGCTAAGTTAAAACATAAAGTGACTCAATGTTTTATAAAGTTTGAATACATTAAACATAAATCACTTTTTTTTAATTCCCGAAGATAATTTACAGTGGAAAATGGTTGTTGGCAATGAAACATCATATACAGACTTTATCCTCCTGGGATTCTCCAACCTTATTCAGTTCCACACTCTTCTCTTTACTGTTCTCTTTGGTATCTACTGTATGACACTGGTAGGAAATATTGTCATCATTCTGGTCACCTGCCTAAATCCTCACCTCCACAAACCTATGTACTTCTTCCTTGGAAATCTCTCTTTCCTGGATATCTGCTACACATCATCAACTGTTCCTAAAATGCTGGAGACTCTCCTATTTGATGAAATGACAATTTCATATTCAGGCTGTGTGGGTCAACTGTATCTGTTCGTCTCCTTCGTTGGAACAGAATGTGTCTTGCTTGCAGTTATGTCATATGACCGCTTTGTTGCAATCTGTAACCCCCTTCTTTATAACATTGTTATGAAAAGTTCTGTTTGTCTTGAGCTTGCCACTTTTTCATGGGTAAGTGGTTTTATGAACTCTGCTCTGCACACAGCCTTGGTCTTCCGATTGCCATTCTGTTTCTCTAACAAAATCAATTATTTCTTCTGTGACATACCACCACTCCTGTCCATTGCATGTGGTGACACCTCTCTGAACAAACTGATGCTTCTGGTCACAGGAGTGTTTATTGCATGCACTCCCTGCCTGTGTATCATAATATCCTATATTTTCATTATCACTTCTATTTTGAAAATTAGGTCTGTCAATGGGAGAAGGAAAGCATTCTCTACTTGTGCCTCTCACATCACAGTAGTCGTCTTGTTCTACGGAAGTTGTATTTTCAACTATTTGCAAACTTTCTCAAGCAACACACTGGACAAAGACCACCTCTTGTCTGCATTGTACAGTTTTGTAACACCTATGCTCAACCCGATCATATATACTTTAAAAAACCAGGAAGTGACCCAGGCTTTAAAGAAGACATTCCTTAGCAAACATCTTCTCTGTGAAATGGAGGCATAGTGTCAGGTTTGTAACTAAAGGCAGTAAGATGTTCAGAATACTAGATACAAAAGCACCAATTTGCCAAAGAATCGCAATGCAAAAGGTGAGTTATAAATTATTCCTGAATACAGCTTTAATCAGACAATATTCTAAGTTGCCATGGCACTTTTGTTGCTACTTTAAAATGAATGAAAAGTCCTCAATGGAAATCAAATATGTCCATATGCGTGCCAGATAATGTGATTCCTGTCCATTGTTCAGAAATGTGTTTTAATGTGCTATAGCAATTACTTTGGCTTGGATGTCATTAAAGGCCCTGTTACAGGCCTGGCAGTCTGATGACCACCAGACTTGAGGATGGAGGTCATACCACAGTGGCTGCGGTGGTCTGACTGGCACATTACGACCATGGTGTTCAGACCGCCAAAAGTCTTTTGTCCTGATGGGATGACTGTGGTTGTGGTTGTAATCAGCCACAGCAGTGCTTAAGTCAGTGCTGCATGCTGGTTACAACCATGTTCTCCCCGAGCCTTTTCATGGCCGTTCACCTGCTATGAAAGGATGGCAGAGAACAAATGCTATAGACCACAGGAGGGCTCCTGCACTGCCCACAACATTGACATGGGCAGTGCAGGGGTCTCCCTATTCAGCACCGTCAGAATGCACACTGTCTTCTTAGAAGACAGAGCATATTCCAAGGGTGCTGGGGGTCCCCCGTGCAACAGCATTGGACGCTGCTCCGTATAGAGCAGAGTCCAATGCCACCGCACATTTTCCTTGGTTTTCTATGGCCTTGGTTTCCACCTGTCAGCCCAGTGGAAAACTTGTAATTGGCCAGTGGGGAGCCTGCCTACACTGTGGCAGTCTCCTCATCAGGAGTTTGGTGGTAGGGTTTTTCAGACTGCCAAACTCTTACTTAGCCACTATATCTTCCTCTTGTCATTTGTTGTCCTTCTAGATCTTAATAAATGTTGGGTCAAGATTGAGCCCACTCTCAAGCCTGGCCATGGAGGACACAATTAGTGGACAGTTCTAGAAAAAAAGTCTAGCTATAGCATACGAAACCTCAGTATATAATATTTCAACATATAGATGGGATTAGATATCTTGTAATATGTATTACACATATTGCATTTTAATTACAGACCCCTTGGAATTTAATTAGCAATAGTGTGGCATATTGGGTAAACTGCTGCATCAGATAAAAACTGAACTATGGAAATTTCACCCCATTCTGAGTCTGTCCTGCAATTCCCAGGAAAATATTTAGCAAGTTTGCAGATCAATTGAATAGTATACCGAATCTGATATTCACCTCTTAACGTAAATAATTCATGCAATATAATGCACATGTGTAATTTACCTGGACATCATCATTCACAGTGTCAAAGAGTAATAGGATTTTTGTAAACACGTTACAGCCTACCAGATTTTCCATAGTTAACTGGGGTTGTGGTGAAGGGACTCACAATATGTTTAATGGCTCATACATATCACAGCTAAATAGGGAAATTTACCCTTTTGCACTGATCGGGCTGCAACATCAGCGAGTTTCATGAATATGGGGCAGCAGGGTGAGAAAATATGGGGAGGGGGTAGTACTGAAGGCATCATGAAATCATGAAAGGGAACAACGATGTAAAAATAAGCAACATAAAAGTGAAATCTGAAAATAAATATGTCAAAAAGAAGAATCTATTAGGGTTCCAAAACTAAATATTATGGTCATTCTGAATGAGCTGTACGTTTTAATATGGAATGTGGAAGGGACATATCAGGCAAGTAAAAGAAGGTTATTTGAAGTAAACAATTTGTTTTCAGGGTTCCCATATTAACTATAGGAAACAAAGGTTCTTAAAACATTCAGACTACTTAACAAGCCCATGCACCACCCAACATGTTTCCATCCATGGAGTCACTATATGGCTCTCACAGATATGCAGCAATTTAAGTGGAAGGCAGCTGACTCGAAAGGATGGAGGGTGATAGTCAAGTTCAACAGTGAACCATAAGATTCACACTTTACAGATTGACAGTCCTAGTATAGATTGCCTGCAATTATTTAATCTTCTAGCAATGGAAGTAGCTGGTTGGGCAAATCTATTAATTATTTGCATATATTTAAATTGCTCACTAGACAATACTGATCTCAAATAATTTAAGGTTGAAGGAGATATATGGCCACTCACACTGCTGAGTATAGATGCTGTGAAATAATCCTTTAAAACAAGTCTCAGGCCTGCCATTGCAGTCTGTGTGAAATTTTAAATTGGCAATTCATTCTGGCAAAATAAATCTTTTTCACAAACCTTGATAACTGAAGAAGGTTGTCACTGGACCATAATGCGAACAAACTTTAAGGAGAAAGAAAGAGATACTTTTTGTTTCAGGGAAGAGGGATACTCTCTTTGTATTCTATGACCCTACAAAGTATTCCACACTCGGTTAACTCATGCACGGAATCAGATATATCCCTGGATAGCACCCTGCTTTAAAGAAAACAAGTGTGCTTTCTTTATTAGACCCTCCCTCACTCCATTAGGGGCATGCTTCATCACTGGGTCTCATCCTGGTCTCTAAAACCTGGATGGGCTCAACAGAATTCCAGGGAACACTTTGAATATTAGTTCATCCAAGGTCTTCAGAATACAATAAAAACACACTGAACAATCATTGTATGCCTTTAGAAGTGATTGTTCACGTAGCATAGTAAACAACTAATGCAGGGCTACAACTGCGCTATATTGAGTCTATTATCCTCTTACTTAGTCAACATGCTTCTGCCTCCAATAAATGGCCTTTTGGGTTCATAGCTTTAACCAGGATTCCTGGGATGGGCCAAAATTGTGTATAAATCAGTTAGACTAATTAGAAAAACTGATAGTATGCAGCACATCAATAAGAAAGGTTTACTCACCCAGTTTGCAGAAAATGTCTTGATTCCTAGTTTGAATACAAAACAGTCATCTTATTAGGAGAAGCAGGAGTGATCTTCTCAGTGTATATTGACATGCAGAACCATGTTTTATTATATGGAAAACATTTGGCACTCATGTTGCTTTACACACATCCATTGTCAATTGTATACCTCAGGTCAGGCATTTGCGTGCATCACACTATGATATGTTACACTAATATCTTCATTTCAGATGTGGTCTAGTGACCAAAGAATGGCCAATCAACAGTGTAGTTTAGCAATGCAGAGCAAACATGGGTTCCTGAGGGTGTCAATTCAAAACTGATAATTAACCTCCTTTCAAGAACTCACGCAGTTGGGAGCTGTATATTATCAAATGGGAGAAGGGGTGTGATGCATGCCCCTGTAGCCAAACACTGCAGAGATATGTGGCAGAACATTGGAGTAGGAAAGCCAGGCCACATAGAGTGTGTAGGGAAATGAAGACAAATGAAATATAGAGGAATTAGTTTAGCTTGAGTTTGGACTTGGGAATGGCCCTGTGTGAACAATATTTACTTACTTTGTCAGGGTAACATACTATCCACAGACCTAATGTTGGCCCTGCTCTCGTACTAACTCCTCACCTAGTTGGCTCAGAATAAATGTTGATTGCCTGTGGGGCGATACTCTCTGTGCATGCTTGCGGTGATGAGATGATGTTATTGCACATTTTTGGCTGTGTTCTTCTGGGAAGTGTGGTACAGAGCCCCCTGCAAGGCACAAGCATGGATTAGTGTGTTTGCAACGTTATTGGCAGTGTAGTGCAGTACTGGATGGCAGTTTTGTCGTAGTTTGGACTCTTGCTCTGAGCAAGACTGCTGGTCTCAGGATGACAGTACTTTCGTTTGTAGGTGACTAAGTTCCTTCCTACAACTAGTTGTAACTGTTGTCCAAATCTTACAGGCTTACTAGCAGTACCTCACCCGAAACATAATAGTAAAAGGTGATTTGTAGCAGTCGCTTACGCATGGACTCAAAGTAAGATCTCTCAGGGTTGTCATGGTTAAACGGAAATTACCCTTTTCTCACAGATTTATTATGTCTCATACAAACAAAGGCAATAACACAGATGCAGTGAAGTTATAATAGTTTTTATTCAACATAACTGCAATTTGCGATAAGTTGCATGAACTGCAATGATTAGGATAATGAATATACCAAGCAACAGTATTGTGAAGAGGGGAGCCATTGTTATAAAGACCCCCACTATTATGCAATATATGAAAGAAATATATGTATATGTAAAAAATGGAATAAGCCCTAATACCCTAAGGAGAGTAAGTCTAACCTCCTACTTATAAAAGGAGAGCTGGGTTTGTTAAACCTAATCTGCCAAAGCTGTGTCCATGAGAGGAGCCCCCAACCCTCGTTACCTTGGAATGAGGTCTCTATTTCAGAATCCGCAGGGACACGAAGACTGTGTCAGCGTCAAGATGACTGCAGCATTGGTATCAGCGATGGTGGCGATGCCCTCTGGTCGGAAACCCTCTGATTATCTGTCTAAAAGTGTGTTGTATTTATACAGATTTACAAGGTCCCCTGACATAAGTGTTATTCATAACAATAGATAACAGGCATGCTTGGGACGGCAATTAATATCAACAATCCCTCGAAAGTATAGAGAGGGAAAATCCCTAAGTGTGAATGCCTACTGTATGTTTGTCTTTCGTGCTTGATCTTGACGTCTTGGCGCAGTGATACTGATAATAGAACCCATAACAAGTGGCCTAACTATAAACAAGCTCGCCATTTTAAAGGAAATAAATAATTAAATGGACTAAGACAGAGCAAGCTAAGTAGGTTAAAAGTCACTGGGTGACGGGGGCACGAGTTTACAAGCCTACGGCTAAGCTAACTCCTGTTATCCCGCTAAAACAAACTAGGATTCATTACACCCTCCCCATTGCTGTAACAGGTATGATGAAGAGAAAGAAATCCAAAATGCTAAAAAAGCTGCTACTGAACTAAAAAGCCAAAAAACAAAAACGAAAACTCAAGAGAAAATAATTTCTGTGTGTAAAAATTCGTCCAAAAAACAAACAGATATTTTAATATCAACCATGACAAGTAAATCAAACGTTTAATATAATTGCATATTTTGGAACCGGGAACTGGTAAGCAAATTTGATCAAATTATGTGCTATACGCAGGATCTTGAAGAATGTCATCGAAGTCACCATTCAAAGATCTTAAAAAAGAGTCAACATCGTCTGATGTGAAATTGAGAGCTGGACGGACAAACAGATCCACAGAGCAGAAGTGAGCCACATTCATCGGTGTATCGACACTCGCTGCAGCGTCCTCATCCATGTTAGATTGTATAACAGAAGGCTCATAGGTGGCCTCGCGGAGCAACCGTAGTCTCAAGGGGCATAACCGTGTATGAACCCTCATTGGGGACATCAGCAGTCTGTGGTCCACAGGAGATGTAGGTGCAACAGCAAGACAGACCATAGGCAAATGTTCAAAGAGACACCATATGCAGCGGAACACCGGTTGTACAGACCATAGTAGAGGCCGAAATGACAATGACCAGTCAAATTCCAGTTCCACCAGCAAAGGTGTACCGAAGATCCTAACCATGCGTTCACGGCACAGCGGTGTTGACGGGAGTGGCTCCATTGCTCTGTGTCGCTGGAAAAAAACAACCACCGCGAATCAGAAAAAATAGCAGTAGTAGTCCGCCAATTAAAGCCAAAATAATTGGAAAGCCACCAAACACACTGGAAAAGAGAGAATGGATGGCTGATGGGATGACTCCGAAAACAGTCTGGAAGATGGACACAAAACCATACCCGACAGCCTTAAAGAAATGAACAATCCCAGTAGTGCTCGAAGCATTGAATATTCTGGATACCAACTCTCCAAAGTGTTTGGGGAAATCGGTATTTAAAAGGGATTGTATCTCGGCTGATGATCTCGCAATCTGGAGAGCATACGTCCCTTTTGCGGATGTCAAGGCGACCTGTTTTTGAAACAATAGCGCCTTCAGTCTGCTCAACTTGTCATAGTTCACATTAATAGTATCAATGTGGGGCCACATATCTGATACTTGTATCTCTCGTGTGGGGGGAAACAAAACATGGCCACAACACATAACGACCTTCGTGACTGAGATCGCGTAGGCAATTCCAGGTCGCAAGCCGCAACAGCTGTCATCACTCAGTAGAACATAACTCCCATTAGAGAGTACATGAAACACTGAACGAATCAAAGGGACGGGAGTACCCTTCAGAAAACAGGCCAAATTCGCGACCCCCGCATTGCAAAGACCGTAAAGAGACACCTGTTTGCATATCATGGAATGACGAACAGTAGTCTCACATTCACTTCCGCTAAGAAAGACCTCCTGCTCGCCGTTCAGACATCGATACTCAAAGGGCAACTCCCACTCTTCTTTAATAAAGCTATCTCCCAGCCGCTCATATCGTCCTACTGCAAGATGTCTCAGGCAGTTCGAGAAACGAAAGGTCGAAAACGGTAAATTAATTATGCCGTGTAAAAGCCAAATAGTTGAAGGACTTTCTGCTACAGTGATGGGCAACTTATCTAATTTTTCTACTTGAAGCAAGGTGAAACCAGCCTCCCTTTTAGCCATTGTCTCTTGTTCCCTGGAAAAATTAAAAGCAGCGAATAGTTCACTTCCATTAATATATTTCCATGGAATGTGGCCACTTCTCAGTGTCTGTAATGCCCAACCCAGCTGCATGATGGAACGTAGCTGTGTTTGCCCATGATATAATCGGGACAAATCAGTCTGAGTGATATCAATAGCAGATGACACTATATTTGACAGTGAATAAATCCGGTTGGATAGCGTGTTCATGCCATTGTCGACAACAGCCAATGTTTTTTCTAAATTTTCCTTATCAAGTTGCCTTAAACGTGCAGCAGCCTCAATTTGAGAAAGCTTCCAAATTTCATTATACATAGCATATAAAAACCGTTTTGAACGTTGTTTCTTAGGACCTAATAGGAAATCTTGTAGATCTATGCTGTCAGAAAGAGTGTTCAAGTGTTGTTTCACAGCAGTTAAATTGTTTGTCTGCACCCATTGCTGGCACAGCTTACCCACACTGTATGTTGTTATTATACCGTTATGTTGACCCGATAGAAAGCGAGGGTCTGGCCTATGAATGGAAAAAACCCCTGACGAGTTCAAAAAACGCTTCTGACACTCATCAGTGTCGGCGGGCCATACCAACCATCCCCCGGGACGGGAAAGTGAAGAATTATAAGCACCAGCCTTAACCAATGCATCTAGCCTATCCTCTGAAATATTAAGAAAGTGTTGCCAATCTCTAAATTTTGTCGGAGTAGGGATACTGGGCGTGTTTAAATCTTTAATTTTTGCTAACCCCAGACATGATGTCTGCTAAACAGTATCATTTAAAAAAATCATTTGCACAGGAATTAAGCAAGCGCGAAACAAAGCCTCCCTACCCTGTATTTGCCAATCTTGTGTTCCCCATACACTCTTCAAATCGATAGTGTTCCTCCAATATTCATAACCATCAATCGATAGTCGGGAAACAAAGGGATCTGAATAAATCAGTTTTGTATCTGTTAGCAAAAGTTTCCTAAATTGCGCTGGAGGTAATTTTCAATAATACAATTCAGCTTTCTTTGTATCATGCCCAGAAAAGTATGTGAATTTGTCACTGTAAAACTTTGGACTCCCCACCTGCGGTGTTGAACAGTGTTCCCATTGTGTGTAGTTAAAGAGAGTCCTATATCTAGTTGCACGGTGTAGGTAGTGATGTCCCCAATTGTTATAGCAGAACATTTCCCCATAATTAATTGGATAATCATATACATCATCACTTCCAAAAGCGGAGTAGTCCTTCATTTCAGTCAACATCGAATCAACCGTTTGGACATCCCAATCATCAGAAACAACATTAGGTGTAATAACATCAGATATAGAAATCTTGAACACGTATGGTATTTG
Source organism: Pleurodeles waltl (assembly GCF_031143425.1). Lineage (NCBI taxonomy): Eukaryota > Metazoa > Chordata > Amphibia > Caudata > Salamandridae > Pleurodeles > Pleurodeles waltl. Next base: position 392,197,754 of record NC_090445.1, on the reverse strand, counting down.
AATTATCTCTGTAGGCCCGTATATATCGAACGGAACTTTGTCCCATACAATTCCATCAGGAATTGGAATAGCTGTAATATTGACAGGGGACAAATCACGTCGGACCTTATGTGATGAATGGTGTGGTGTTAAAATTACATCAACAGGCTCCACAGAGGAGCGATCAGCGATATAGTGACCATTAATTAGTAAAAAGAAAACAGTCACAAAACCAATCCAAAAAAATAATGCAATAAATGTCAAACAGAACCAGAGATAGTTCCATGGATATATCAAATAGTTCTTTTTAAGCCATCGTTAGAATTTGCTACCTCTCGAAAGTTTGTCAGTCACAGTTGAGGACGAATCTGAAGAAAAATCATCAATGTCTACAAAATAGCCAGAGGAAGTCTCCGCAAATACGGGAGCCATCGAATTCCCATCCACTATTGTTGGAAGTTCTTGATAGACAACGTTATTAGTGGTGGAAGTGTTCGTGTAAAATACAGCCAAATCCTGTAGCGGGGTGTTCTCCGAAGTTGTTACTGGAACCAACAAAAGTTCATTTTCCGCCCTCCCCATGGTCGAGGAAGTGTCCGGAACAGCAGCTGACATAGTTGCATAGTCAGTAGTAGCGATAGTCATCCTACTATGTAGAGGGATGTCCTGTTGGGTAGTGAGAGGGGATCGGGAACTACCCAAGGGACCTCCTGGTCTACTGTGAAGAATCGGCCACATGGTGTAATTTGATGTCATCAATGGAGATGAACCTCTTTGATTTAGAACCAGGCAAAGGTGGAAGGATGACAGTCCTGGTGCCTTTTATTCCCAAGACCGGTACAGGTGCTCTGTATGATGGACCAAACTCTTTTTTCACAGCGATCTTCTCACGAACCAGATCCCCAACGTTAGGAATCCAGCCAGTCGAAGTTTTCGCCAAGTCCCTTATTCCCAAGGTGGCAGCACTTGCAGATGATTTATCATCACGGAATTGTTGAAGCTCCTGTAAAACAGCGAGACGTTCTTTTATGTCAAATGGTGTTTCTGCTGCCACCATACCAGGGGCATCAAGATCGGGGACATACATGGGTGTCCCAAAGAGAACCTCATATGGAGACTTTCCCCCCAAGGACCGTCTTGGCAGATTATTCAGTGCTCTCTGGACCCCATATAGGTGATGTAACCAACTGCGGCCTGAACCTAATACTCAAGCTGTTAAGGACTGCTTTAGATCACAATTCCGCCTCTCCATGACCGAATTTCCCTCGGGATGGTATGGTGAGGAGTAATGGAGTTCAAAACCCATCGTCCTCATGGTGTCCCTGAAAGCCTTAGAGGCAAATGCAGGGCCCTGGTCCGAATGGAATGCTGCAACCGCATATGTACCGATAAAGATCAGCAAATCTTTTATAACAGTCCGGGCGTCAGCCGACCGCTGTGGCCATACCCACAGGAATCTAGAACAGGAATCTACAGCCACTAAAATGTATTTGCATGCACCATCAGGTTGTAAGGGACCACAATGATCCAGGTACACACAATGGAGTGGCTTGTCTGACACTAAGAGAGATGTCTGCGGAGGGCGTTTGATATTGGAGCCCTTAATTTGCTGACAAATGTCACAGCAAAGGACATACTGTTTAGTCCGTCTGCATAGACCAGGCCATCAGTATCGTTGTTGTAAAATGTTGATAGTGGCCTGTATACCAGCATGTGCAGAAGCGACACCCTCATGTGCAGCTGTAATCAGCTCCAATCTTTGGTCTTCATTTGGGATTACTCGATCACCAACATCAGGAATTGTTGCAAAAGCAACATTCTGTGCACTGATATGATAGGTATAGTTCGTAGGGTATCCTTTCGGAAGGGTCTTGCCTGCAGCCGAGGCTTTAACAGCAAGCAGTATTTCATTATCCAACCTTGTCTGAGAACGAGTCACTGCAGCTACAGAAGCCGTAGCTACTGATGCTTTGGCCGCCTCATCAGCCAATGTATTACCGGCAACATGTATTCCTACACGCTGGTGCCCCAATGTTTGAACTACATGGACACATGGCAGCTTATCCTTAAGATCAGCCACCCTTCCCCACAGCATTTTGTGTTTAATGGTGTTCCCTTTAGAATCTCTAAACCCGTTCAGTTTCCAATGATTGAGGTATTCATTGTATGACTGGACGCAGTAATATGAATCACAGACAATCAAAGTCAGTGTTCCTGGCTCTGAATGTTCGAGCACTAAAAGAAGAGCCTTAAGCTCGGTCAACTGGGCTGTGCAGTCCCCTAAGGTCTGAGTGTAGGTATTATGAGGATGGAAAACGCCATCTTCCATTATCCCGCACACGGCTGCGCAAGCTGCCGAGTATTGATGTTTAGTACCCACAGCCGGTAGTGCCGAGCCGTCAGTATAAATGATGGTATCATAACTGTCTATTGGCAATATGTGTAAGGGAGCGGGGTACTCCTGTTCATACTGGAGAAATTATTGTGTCTGAAGTCTTGGATCAAACACATAATCAACATCAGTGGCGGTCAGAGACGTTGCCCATTGAATCCAGCATGGATGTAATGCTTTAGCGTTTGGAACGCTCGCTTTAGTGACAGCCTCTAAGGCCGGCACCGGGGAGACAACAATTATGCGCTTCCCCTGGGCAAGTGGTCTCTCCTTTATGACGCCTATCTGAACTGCTGTCAGAATTTTTTCAGTAGGAGCAAAATGTTTCTCTGCATTGGAGTACAAATGTGATTTGTAGGCTATAGGCACTCTGTCACCCTCATTAAAGGTGACATATGTAAACCCAAGGGCACCAGCTATTATTCTGATGACCAAGTTCGTTTTGTTATCACATGTGTACCAGTGTCTAGCTTCCAGCATGTCACGTTGTATATCCCTAAGGATGTGTGTGTGTTTAATTGTCCATCGTCTGCTAGAAAAATTTGGTTGTATTAAGTCATATAGTGGTTTGGTGCGTTCCGCATAATCTGGAATGTAGGTTCTGCCAAAATTAAAGAAACCCAGTAATGACTGTAATTTCTTAAGCGTGTTCGGAGGCTGTAGCTGACCACATTTTTCAAGGAAGTGCGGGGCCAGACTCTTCCCCTCATTTGATAGCTCATATCCCAGGAACAATACACTAAGATAAGCTATCTTGCTTTTCTTAAAATTAAATTTATATCCGAAGGCAGCAAATCCCACAATTATCCGATCGACCCTTGCAAGATGAATGTCAAGGGTGTCATCAGTGAGATAGATATCATCCACATATGATAATGCCTCGGGATCTAGCTCATGCAATATTGATGTTACACGGGCCGAAAACAGCCCTGGGCTGTTTTTATAGCCTTGGGGTAAACAACAAAAGCGTTTCTGAGAGCCAAAGGAGAATGCACTTAGGTCCCTACTTTCATGTGCTAAATTCTGGCAGAAAAATCCATTTGAGATATCCAATGTAGTTTTGTATTTTTTACGCACTATGTTATTAATCAGCGGTGTGCTGTGCGAATTTTGTATAGCATATGTACGTGTATGACTATTCAAGTGTCTATAATCAACCACTATTCTATATGAATGATCAGGTTTCGCAACGGGAAATAGCGGATTATTCATTGCCGATGCAAAGGGCTCAATTACTCCCTGGTATTCAAGTTGTGACAGTATCTCCGTCACTGGAGCTTTCGCTTCATGTTTAACAGGGTATTGTGGCTGCGGGTGAGGTGTAGACCGGACGGGAATAACATGACAAGGAGAGTCCTTGTCCCAACCTACATGATTACGGTATAATGCAGGTGCCTGCGCTAAAGCCCATTCAGCAGCATAAACTTTTTTGTCAGTCTCTGGAACAAGATCGGAAAAAGAAGGCAAAATGACATCTTCCCCATGCGGGAGCTTGCGGACATGTTCAGGTGGCCAATCTCTCTCGGCCAACAGGATATCACTAGTTAGTTAATCCCAGAATATTACACTAATAATGCGTTCCACGTCTCCCTCTATCTGAATTGTTAAATCATAAACCCGATCGGGTGGGAGAACGCGGCCATCCGCCGTTTCAACTGCGATGTAATCGCTAGTTGCTGTCGCATCCAGATGATCTTTCAGACTCTGGCGACATATCGTGACCTGTGCCGCGCTGTCCAACAGAGTCACCGCCCACCTCTTGTTCCTCAACAGCGTTCTCAATATTACTGGCATTTTTAATAGTCAGTGCCGCCACTTTCTTTTTTTTAAATTGTGGCTTTTGCTGAGCAGTCTTTTCTTCTTTTTTAATGGTAGACTGCGGTGAGTCTTTCTTTTCTTTCACGTATTCCGGACGTCGATCTTGACGGCCCCCTCTCTCGCTACGTCTATCCGGTGCGTCCTGAAAGGAACGAGAAGGACGTGAATCAGTATATCTGTCTGGAGTTCTAATGTTATCCCTATTCCTGAGATTATAGCTCCTTTCGGAGTACTCCGGATGTGGAGAATCAGCTCTTTTATTTCTCCTGTCTTTGAAATCTTTTTGTTTGTCCCAGTGCTTCTTAGAGCCCTCTTGTGCTTGCTTTGTACCTTCCTTATGGGTGGTACTTGGTATGTCCAATTTTTTAGGCTTGGCCCACAAACCCATCCCGTCCTATACTAGTATAGGTATCTGATATTATTTTCGGTAGTTGTCTCTCCTGTTCCACATGTGGAGTTTCTCGGAGACGTTGGCGTATCGCCAGTGCCACCGCTTCCCCTTTAATATTACTTAATATTATCGAGGAGACGGCGCCAAAGTTACGCATCAATTTCATCCCCAGATCCAGGGCCGGTGCAGCCCCATGCTCATTTTGTATTTGCTTTAACACTTCCGGTAAATTGGCAAGTGTAGGGGTCCCATGTGTGGTAGTATAAACGGCAACAAAGACTGTACCCCAAGTGGCACAATCATCCACCGAGGGAACCATCCCAAATGGCAAGCACATAGTGAGCAATCTATGTTTTTCCTGTGGCCCCGTATGGGGAAACACAGCTTCCAGCTGATTTGTTTTCTGAGCAATCCAGAACGGTATTTTTTCTCGTTCCGGGAGAACTTTACCCATAATGGTATGTACTGTTTGTGGATTAATCCCAGTAGCCAATTGATATCCACCAGCCACTGGCGGTGCTGGACGCGCTGGTGTAGTGTTCAATGTTCGCATTATGAACTGAACTAGTCGTCTATATAATGCCACTAATTCATTATATAATATTCTTAAATCTACAACCAGCATATTCTGTATGCCCGGGTGAGGTGTATATGTGGCTAACATGGGCCATGTAGGCCCTTCATTACTAGGAGCTAGCCTCACCCGTCGTAGTACATGTGGTAGGGCGCCTTCAAACCAGTTCTGATGCTCTTGATATGTGAGCGATATTTCATGATACTGGTATGCTTCGTATCGTACTGGTACGTCCGCAGTGTCATATGTGTGAAATGTGTGCGTTCGTTGGTCTGCCTCAGGAAAGGCAACCCAACAGTAAAATGTTTCAGTTTGGTATGCTTCAGTTGCTTCTATAATCAAAGTAACCTCCCCGCCCTCTTCTGTAAGGCCATGTGCTAATAAATGTTGTGTAAGTGCATGTCTAGCATTTGCAGGAATGTCTATGGTATTAGCCATAGTTGTTTAGAGAAACGGAACACCAAAAATAAGGGAAGTTTTTCCTTTTGTGAGTTCGAGCTCGAACAACCTACAGCCTAATTAGGGGTTCCCTGTTCGGCTGAGGAGGATTCTCCCAAAGACCACGGACGTCTCTGTATAATGGTACTGAGGGTACCTGTTGTCTGTGAGACAGTGATAGTCAGGGTATCCGTAAATTAGTGCCTAAACACCATAGTTGGTGGCGCCATGTCGTAGTTTGGACTCTTGCTCTGAGCAAGACTGCTGGTCTCAGGATGACAGTACTTTCGTTTGTAGGTGACTAAGGCGGTCATTCTGACCCTGGCGGTCAAAGACCGCTAGGGCGGAGGACCGCGGGAGCACCGCCGACAGGCCGGCGGTGCTCCAATGGGGATTCCGACCGCGGCGGTAAAGCCGCGGTCGGACCGGCACCACTGGCGGGCTCCCGCCAGTGTACCGCCTCCCCATTGAATCCTCCACGGCGGCGCAGCTTGCTGCACCGCCGCGGGGATTCCGACCCCCCCTACCGCCATCCAGATCCCGGCGGTCCGACCGCCGGGATCCGGATGGCGGTAGGGGGGGTCGCGGGGCCCCTGGGGGCCCCTGCAGTGCCCATGCCACTGGCATGGGCATTGCAGGGGCCCCCGTAAGAGGGCCCCTACATGTATTTCACTGTCTGCTGCGCAGACAGTGAAATACGCGACGGGTGCAACTGCACCCGTCGCACAGCTTCCACTCCGCCGGCTCGATTCCGAGCCGGCTTCATCGTGGAAGCCTCTTTCCCGCGGGGCTGGCGGGCGGTCTGAAGGCGACCGCCCGCCAGCCCAGCGGGAAAGTCAGAATTACCGCCGCGGTCTTTCGACCGCGTAACGGTAACCTGACGGCGGGACTTTGGCGGGCGGCCTCCGCCGCCCGCCAAGGTCAGAATGACCGCCTAAGTTCCTTCCTACAACTAGTTGTAACTGTTGTCCAAATCTTACCGGCTTACTAGCAGTACCTCACCCGAAACATAATAGTAAAAGGTGATTTGTAGCAGTCGCTTACGCATGGACTCAAAGTAAGATCTCTCAGGGTTATCGTGGTTAAACGGAAATTACCCTTTTCTCACAGATTTATTATGTCTCATGCAAACAAAGGCAATAACACAGATGCAGTGAAGTTATAATAGTTTTTATTCAACATAACTGCAATTTGCGATAAGTTGCATGAACTGCAATGATTAGGATAATGAATATACCAAGCAACAGTATTGTGAAGAGGAGAGTCATTGTTATAAAGACCCCCACCATTATGCAATATATGAAAGAAATATATGTATATGTAAAAAATGGAATAAGCCCTAATACCCTAAGGAGAGTAAGTCTAACCTCCTACCTATAAAAGGAGAGCTGAGTTTGTTAAACCTAATCTGCCAAAGCCGTGTCCATGAGAGGAGCCCCCAACCCTCGTTACCTTGGAATGAGGTCTCTATCTCAGACTCCGCAGGGAAACGAAGACTGGGTCAGCGTCAAGATGACTGCAGCATCGGTATCAGCGATGGTGGCGATGCCCTCTGGTCGGAATCCCTCTGATTATCTGTCTAAAAGTGTGTTGTATTTATACAGGTTTACAAGGTCCCCTGATATAATTGATATTCATAACAATAGATAACAGGCATGCTTGGGACGGCAATTAATATCAACAATCACTCGAAAGTATAGAGAGGGAAAATCCCTAAGTGTGAATGCCTACTGTATGTTTGTCTTTCGTGCTTGATCTTGACGCCTTGGCGCAGTGACACTGATAATAGAACCCATAGCAAGTGGCCTAACTATAAACAAGCCCACCATTTTAAAGGAAATAAATAATTAAATGGACTAAGACAGAGCAAGCTAAGTAGGTTAAAAGTCACTGGGTGATGGGGGCACGAGTTTACAAGCCTACGGCTAAACTAACTCCTGTTATCCCGCTAAAACAAACTAGGATTCACTACAGTTTAAGGTCTTGAAATAAAGGTTCTTGTGGCATGATATCCTCCATCTAAGTACTATGTACATCCTTCATTCCTGGGATAGAAGAAGCATTTTGGTGTGTACATCTATGTGTGCCATAATTGAGTCAAAGATGGTACTGAGGCACATTGGAGGCGCATTTTAGTGAATCAATTACCTGCGGCCTTATTGAACATATAGAATAGCATAGTTAAACCTCCATGAATGAAAGTGTGTGTGGATGTGTGTGTGAATGGATGCATGCATGCATGGATGCACGTAAGAATGGGTGTGTGTATGCTTGTGTGTGTGAAGGGGGTGCGTGAATGTTGAGGTACTGGGTTTTTCAGAACCGGTACTGATCCGGTAACCCAGTGGTGCCAGGGTACACCCAAAGACCTCGGGTACTTTCCTGATTCAGACCACAGAAACTCAGAGTCTTCTAGGTGAAGTCAAAGATCGAATTTATTGGCTGCAACCAAGTAACAAGCGTCCTAGAAGTACAACAGCACGGTTTGTATGTTCTCAGGAGACTGTGTTTCAATGCAAAGTCAGGTTTCCTTATATACAGTTTTTTAAGCTTCAGGCAAATATTCTTGACATTTTGGTTGGTCATTCACATGTTTTCACTACAAAGGAAAAAACAGTGTCATGATGAAACCTCATATTTCATGTCATCCAACCCATAATAAATTACCCGGCAAGGCCTAGTATTTTACATCAGATAAGTGTGGACCCCCAATAAAAACGGGCACCTCCCCCTCGTAAAGTAAGAAGAAGAAGAAAAGAGCAGGTGCAGGTGTGAGCAAGATTAGGCAGGGTGTGTGAGCGATAATAAGGGTTTTATGGCATGGTGTGCCTTGATGCTATCTGATTCGGCCACTGGGAGAGGGACTGACCAAACAGGTTTGGCCTGAGGCAATGGTTCCAGCTTGCCCAGGTCAGAGAAAAGTCAATCAAGGTGTACGTGTCCTTGGAATCAAATCTGACTGTATTATAAGCCTATGTGAGGGCAACTTTTAAAAATGGCTGCCGTGTATAAAATGGGAGCCACGAGTGCAGGACGAAAATGGCGATTTCGAGGTGAAAACGCTGCTGGAATTGAGCGAAAATGCTCATGCTTAGTGTACTAGTCATTATCGGTCTTTTGATACTAAAATCGTACTGCTGTGGCAAAATAAATTACATGGGTCCAGAATTTTTAGAACCACAAACCCTCCTTTTGCCCTTACATAGGCAATAAACCTATTCTCATGCTAATCTGAGTCCAGGTCTATGTTTCTAAAGTCGTTGAGATGTTGCTGTAACATCATCCTAGTATTTAGCTCGTCTCTTGGTGCAGGTTTCCTTATGCATGATGTAACACAGAGGCCACATATCGCAGGAGCACACTGCACGCATAGACAGAACAGGAAAAGAATGGCCAAGATCATCCCAATGACCATCAGTATCTTCCATCCCCATGCAGATATCAGTTCCCAGAACCATCCCATTAATGACCAATCTCCTCTATCTAAATGAATAGATTCGGAAATTCTATGCAGTTTGGAGATGGCCTGGTATACTGTTGGAGCGTTATCTGGGACAAAAACACAGCAACTCGATTGGATCAATGTACATACTCCACCCCGGTCTGCAAGTATGACATCTAATGCGACCCTGTTCTGAAGGGTCATAAGACGATCCGACTGGAGCTCAGCAGTCAAGTTACCAAGGGCACCAGCGGTTTCAGCCACGGTGGATTCAACCACTCTTATCAATTGCCTTATGCTCCTGCTGTTACCCTCGCCGACATCGTACGCAAGCACGACATCATCATCACCTCCTACGCCGACGACACCCAACTTGTACTCTCCCTCACCAAGGACCCCGCCAGCGCCAAGACCAACCTACAAGAGGGTATGAAGGACGTCGCAGATTGGATGAGGCTCAGCCGCCTAAAGCTGAACTCTGAAAAAACGGAAGTCCTCATCCTCGGCAACACCCCGTCCGCCTGGGACGACTCCTGGTGGCCCACGGCCCTCGGCACCGCACTGACCCCCGCAGACCACGCCCGCAACCTCGGCTTCATCTTGGACCCTCTTCTCACCATGACCAAGCAAGTCAACGCCGTGTCCTCCGCCTGCTTCCTCACTCTCCGCATGCTCCGTAAGATCTTCCGCTGGATCCCCGCCGCCACCAGAAAAACCGTGACCCACGCCCTCGTCACGAGCCGCCTGGACTACGGCAACACCCTCTACGCCGGGACCACAGCCAAACTCCAAAACCGCCTGCAACGCATCCAAAACGCCTCGGCCCGCCTCATCCTCGACGTACCCCGCAACAGCCACATCTCCGCACACCTGAGACACCTGCATTGGCTCCCAGTCAGCAAAAGGATCACCTTCCGTCTTCTCACCCACGCACACAAAGCCCTCCACAACAAGGGACCGGAATACCTCAACAGACGCCTCAGCTTCTACGTCCCCACCCGCCCCCTCCGCTCCGCTGGCCTCGCACTTGCTGCCGTCCCTCGCACCCGCCGCTCCACGGCGGGTGGGAGATCTTTCTCCTTCCTGGCGGCCAAGACCTGGAACTCCCTCCCCACCAGCCTCAGGACCACCCAGGACCACTCCGCTTTCTGGAGACTCCTAAAGACTTGGCTGTTCGAGCAGCGATAACCCCCCCTTTCCCCCCTAGCGCCTTGAGACCCGCACGGGTGAGTAGCGCGCTTTATAAATGTTAATGATTTGATTTGATTTGATTTGTCCCCAGAACGGCAGAAAACCCTTTACGAAGTCCCCAAATTCTTGTCCTGCAGTGTCTTCTTCACTGAAGACGCCTCTAACTATCCTTGTCTTGTGGTAATCTGCCTCTGCTGTGTAGGTAGGGGGCAACAGGAACGAAACGAAGCATGTGCCTGAAAAGTCAGGGGGCAACCATGTAAATGCTCTATCATGGCAGATGAAATAGGTACCCTTAGCTGCCAAGAGCGGAGGGGAGGTCTGAGATGCAAAGACATATGTCTCAGTGCAGACGCTTTCCCCTAGCTGAGCTCTGGGATTCTTGCCAGTACCCTGCAGACACAGGTGACCCTGATGGGGTACAACCCAAATCAGGGAAGATATCTTAGCTTGCTGTTTCTCACTCATTGTGGCTTCATATCCGGTCATGTTCCATCCTATATATGCTATTGTCTCATCTCTGGGGATAGTCTCGTAGAAGATATTGTCCTTCATCATGTCTATGATACCTTTAACTAAAGCATTTTTCTTAGGGTTGTCTTCCGCAAAACGTAGGGGGTAGTGTGCATAGATGAATATCATTCGGAATGCCCACACGGAACCATTGTGGCTGAAAGGCAGGATCAGATAAGGGATACCTTTATCTGCTGTGTGAGGCATAAGGCCACACACCCAACAGTTAGTTATATTTATCACTAGTTGGTGTTGGTGCAAAAGCTGGATGAAGGAGTTATTAATGAACTCTAGTCTCCTAGCAGATTCATGTTTAGGGAGGAGTTGAAAAGAATGTGGGGAAACAGTGGAAGGAGGAGGTGTAGACGAGGTAGTGGGTGCCAATATCACGTTAAAACAGAATAAAACATATCCTATAAAAACCATAAGTATACTAAATAACATAAAAATGCACAGCAGCAAAAAACATTTCCTGGTTATCGTTTCACATATTCTCTTCTTGAAACTCAGTCTTTCAACATGTTCTCCATTTTGGAAAGATTCCATCCTCTAACCGTTGCCGTTCGTGGTGGTTGGTTTACTTCACTTAGGAGTGTTATGAATGTTCCAGGCCGCCCTAGAACAAACCAGACCTGTAGACCTTGTGTCCACAGGCTACCCCCTAAGTCTTTTCAGCCACGATCCTACAGCTGAACCCGGATGGAGGTTCGAAAAACACAAAAAAAACAAAAAGTCATTCAAAAATAATTTTCCATATTGGAGAACTTTGCTAAAGGGAAGAAAAGTAAACTGTTTTATTTGTCCTTTATTCTTGGTCGTAGATTATAACGGTTAGTCCCAGGTATCGTGTGGTCCTGAAATAGGAGTTCAGGTTCTGTAGTGTCCAATCGAACTGACGGTGATACTGCTGATTGTAAAATGTCATCACTTTCTTTCTCAGTGAGTGTTCCTTTTATTCGTGCATCGCTGAAAGGCAGAAAACGTGGCACGGTTTCAGTCTCTGAGTCGGCGACACCTTCCTGGACCCACCGGTCATATGGCAGAGGTAGGGGTACCCTTTTGCAATGGGTCCCATGGATCCAGTGTTTCTTCCCTTCTACTCGAACAGCTGATCTTGTGGAGAGAAGAACAAGGTGCGGTCCGGTCCACCTGGGCTGCTCGTTTTTGGTTCGCTGAAAGTTCTTTATTAAAACCCAGGATCCAGGCTCAATGGGATGACCTGGAGATTCAGAGACCGGAGGCAGGGTGTCGTGGACCTGTTGATGTAAAACACGCAATTTAGCCGTCAATTCATACAGATAGTCAAGCAAAACAGGATGCTCTATCTCGCTAAACTTCGTGGGCCTGGGCACTCCCCATATATTGGCCGGGCGGCCAAAGACTATTTCATAAGGACTAAGTTTCACTCGTGAATGCACAGTCATTCTGGTTGATAGGAGTGCTAGGGGTAGAGCGTCAGGCCATTTAAGACCAGAGCTCGCTTGTATCTTGGCCAATTTTAGCTTTAGAGTGCCATTATAGCACTCCACTAATCCAGCTGATTGGGGGTGATTTGCAGCGTGAAACTTTTGGTTTATGCCTAGCCCTTCGCATACTTTCTTCATCACTTGACCCACAAATTCACTTCCATTGTCACTCCAGATCATTCTCGGCATTCCGAATCTAGGGAAGAACTCTTTCACAAGGGCTTTGGCTGTGGATAGCGCAGTATTGTCTTTTAGGGGATAGGCTTCCACCCATCTTGAAAAGGCACAAACAACAACGAGTACGTATTTTAAGTTGTTGCACCTCTCCATGTGGATGAAATCTAGCTGCAAAACCTCAAACGGATACGTAGGAGGTGCAAAATGACCAGCTGGAGTTGGGGTTCCTCTACCAGGGTTGTGTTTCAGGCATACCATGCAATTTTTAACCACATTTTCTGCGCACTTGGGAATTCCTGCATTTTGCCATACTGGGGCCAACAACTTACAAATCCCTTTCACACTGATGTGAGCCATTCCATGAGCCATTGTAACTACTGCAAGCACATACGCATCGGGTAGCAACCATCTTTGATGTTCTGACAACTCGACCCAACAACCATTCGCATCCAATTTACCCGTACTTTCTCTCCACACACTCAATTCTCTCTCTGTGGCTTCAGCTTGAATCGATTTCACGCTTTCTATCGTGTCTTCACACATTCCAACATCACCAATCCATCTTGCAGGGCCCGCGACATACATTCGGCTCATCACATTCCTTGCCGTTTCTTTTGCGACCTCGTCAGCAAATGCATTCCCACGACCAACATCATCAGTCACCTTTTTATGTGCGCTACACTTCACAATTGCAACTTGCAACGGTAAAGTAAGTGAATCAAGGAGCTCATTTACCAACTGACCATGCTGTATTTTAGTTCCATGTGAGGTCAGGAACCCACTTTTCTTCCACAAACGCCCAAAACTATGGGCCACACCAAACGCATATTGGCTATCGGTATAGATAGTCACTTTCATTCCTTTTGATACTGTACATGCTCTTGTTAGGGCTATTAACTCAGCTGCTTGGGCTGAATTGTGTGGGATACGTGCAGCTTCAACAATCGTACATAAAGTTGTCACAGCATACGCCGCAGTCGTGTCACCATTCGTGAGCTTAAAGCATGAACCATCCACCCACAAAGTACCATCACTCTTTGCAAGGGGAGTGTCCAGAAGGTCTATTCTCCCTTTCGTTTCTTCTTCTGTTCTATGGAGACAATCATGTTGTTCAGAAGTATCTAACTCCGTCACAATTGGCAACAACGTAGCTGGGTTAAGTGTAGTGCATCTTTTTATATGTACATGGCTTGCTAACAATGTCAACTCGTAACCTGACAATCGAGCACTAGTTAAATGCTGTGTCTTGGTTCTGTTTAACAACGTGTCCACTGCATGTGGAACCATTACGATTAATGTGTTATTCATCACTAAACCAGCAGACTGTCGGATAGAAACAGCAGTTGCCGCTGCCGCTCTTAAGCAGCTTGGTAGTGCCTTAGCTACTGGGTCTAAGGTTGAAGAGAAATAGGCGCATGGACGCTCCCTGTCTCCAAACTGTTTTGTCAAAACTGCTAACGCACAATCTTCTTTCTCATAGACATACAATGTAAAAGGCTTGCTGTAGTTGGGGGCACCCAACACAGGAGCTGAACATAATGCATCACGTAATTCGACAAAACTTTTCTGACAATCTTCAGACCATGGGACAGGATTTGGTGTATCTTTACAAGTTAATGCCACCAAGGGTTTGGCTATTAACGAAAAATTAGGTATCCATTGTCTGCAATATGATGTAATACCCAAGAAAGCACGCACTTCTCTCTGTGTTCTTGGCACACTCATTGCTGCAACAGCCCTGATTCTCTCTGGGGTCAGTTGCCTTCCCTCCTTCGAAAAGAGATGACCTAAATAGGTCACTTCTTTTTGACAATACTGTAACTTTGAAAGGGACACTTTGTGGTGTAAATCAGACAAATGACGCAATAATGACAATGTTGCTTCTTTGCAGATCTCCTTAGTATCTGCAGCAACTAGCAACTAGCAAATCATCGACATATTGAATGAGAGTGGCACCATCAGGTAACATAAGAGTGTCAAGTTGTGCTTTCAAAGCCTGACTATAGATAGATGGACTTTCACAATAGCCTTGAGGAGCTCTCTTAAATCTGAAGCTTCGTCCTCCCAAATTGAAGCCAAAAATGTCCCTGCAATAGGGATGCTGAAGAAAGCATTTTTCAGGTCTATCACTGAAAACCAAGTGGCTGAAGCTGGAATCATTGTCAACAATGCAGTGATATCGGGGACGACTGGAAACTGTGGCACAACTATTTTGTTCACCTCTCTAAGATCAATTACAAACCTATAAACATGTGGCTGAGTAGGGTCAGTATGCTTCAAGACAGGCAAAACAGGACTATTGCAAACGTTGCCTCTTGTCTCTTCAATTACATCCTTCTCAATCAGATCACAAATAATTGCTAACAACGCTTTTTCCCCTTCACTAGAGATCTTGTATTGGGGAATACGTGGCATTTTAACATTGGCTTTTAATGTTATCACATACGGCTGAATTTCCAAAAGACCTACATCATTAGGTCCAGTAGCCCAAAGAGTATTAGGAAGAGACGAAAATTCTGGTGGAAATCTGTCCTTTGACAAATACATTGGTGAAACCACTTTCTTACCCAATGTGAGTTGCACTCCAGAAGGAGAGCAATACAATGTCACATACAATCTCTTTAACAGATCTAATCCTAACAAGTTCTCGCCACAACCTGTCGTCAAAATAAGGGGTGTTTCAAATTTACAAGGTCCAACAGAAAGAGATATAGGGTTAGAAATCGGATTTCTAACTGGGGCGCCGGAAAACCCTACTGATACATTTGTTTCGCCAGACAAAGGTGCGCCAGGGAGTTTTGAGTGCATAATAGAACTCTTGGTAGCACCAGTATCCAACAGAAAAGGTTCTGACACACCTGATGCAATCACCTTAACATAAGGCCCACTCTGATCTACTGGAACTGAAACAACTCCCTCTCTTTGTCTATGGCTATCCTAGCAATCATTAATGTCCAAATGCTCATCCTCCGTATAGTAATCATCAGTATAGTACTGAGCCGTCCTACCAGATGCATTAAACTGTTGATCAAATCTGTTCATTGAGTTTTGAGGGAGGAATGGGCGCGCGCTCTGGGGAACATATCCACGTCCTCTTCCTCTAGGTGCTTGTGGAACACCTCGACCTCTTAAACCAGAAGTACCATTTGCGTGCTGTAGCAAAGCAGGGCAACTATACTTGAAATGACCCTCTTCCTTGCAATATGAACACTGATTGGGACCTACTGGGATACGTGGTTGAGCATACTCGGCTCTTTGCGAGTTTCTCTGAAACGGTTGGGGCTGATAGTTATTTTGATAGTTGTTCTGATAGTTACTCTGTGCACCACTATTTTGACCACCACGTGGCGGGTACGCTTGTTGTAACAGAACCTTCGTTTTCAATTCTTTAGTTTTCTTCTCTACTCTATCTCTCTCATCTTTATCTCTATTTTCGTAGTACTGTGCAGTAGCCAATATCTGCGCTGAAGAGGAAACTGCCCAAGAACTTTCTGAATCTTTTAACTTTTTACACAACTCAGGAAGCAGATTATGCACAAATTTATCGACGAACAAACGTTGACCACCTTCCGTGCTCATATCTTGACCACTGTGGTCCACAAACGTTTCTTCAAACCTGGTGAAGAAATCTGATACCGTTTCTTCTTTCTTTTGCTTACATGCAGACAATTTATCCCAGTTTACACGCATCGCAGGCATTATAGTTTTCATGTAATCAATAATCCTACCAGGAAGCTCTGTCACTAAAGGCTCAGGTTTAGCACCACCAATTTGTCAGGCATCTGCAGCAGCAATATTAGCCCATGTGTCACCTAACTCTTGAGCATGGTCTGTATGGCGAATCTTTCCCCATAAAGGCTGTGGAACAACATTCCCAAACAACATGTCTATGTCAGCTAAATTCATAATGCAAGACCCCGCAGTCTGTGACAATTCCTTGTAATACCCTGTAGGATTCTTACGGGGATCAGGCAATGTCTGCTTAAGGGCTAAAACTTCAGCTCGCTTCCATGGAACGTGTACCCATACACGCTGGAAATGAGGCAGGACAGGTGGATTAGCATTTGGGTCCCCTTCCCTCCATTGTGGGGGAACTTCTCTCATGGGGTACTGTTTCCTTTTCTTTTTAGCAGAAGAATCATATTTAAACAATAACCTGGAAACACCTTCAGTCCTAAACGACAATAACATCGCAACTGCTTTCTCGACATCTGAACCCACAATCAAACCTGTCGCAAAATCGAACCGTACACGACACAACTTAGGCGGATTGGGCTCCAAACCATTTTCCTCTAACTCCTCAGAAAGAAAAGTACACATTTTCTCAAAAACGTATCTCTGTTTCGGTTCTTCCCACTGATGGAAGACATCCATAACAGACTCTAGTTCATATCTCGCTGGTTCAGTAACCCATTTATGCGCCAAATAATTCAGTGTCTCTTTCTCCCTACCATCAGGCAATTGGCTACGCAATTGTTTACGCTCTGAAACTGGGGTCGTAGCTAATGACCCAAAGAGAGGGGATAAAAGACTAGTCATAGTGTTTGTCATTCTCTGACGGATAGAGGGAGAGGTTGACAAATGAACAGGAGGAAAAACAGAATGAGACAAGGCAGAGACAGAAGCAGTGTCAGAAACAATACCAGGAGTGGTAGTCGCTATAGTAGTCAAAGTTGTAGGAAGTAAAGGCAGAGCAGATGTCAAAGCTGGTGGCCCTTGAGGAGGCTGCACCGGAGGAATAGGAACCAACTGAAGAATAGCTGGTGGGTGCTGTGGAGGAGCAGGAGGCAATGCAACCACTGGTTGTGCAACTAGAGGTTGCGGAGGTGCTGTGGCATTCTGCGCATAGGGTGGTGGCGAACTTAGCAAATGCGACATTAGGGGATCTTTTTCAGAGTCTTTTGCTGCATCTTGCTGAAGAGGCGGCAAAACTGGATAGCATTTATCTACTGTCATTTTATGTCGCCTATGCAACTGCTCATTCAACTGTTCTACTTCGTTATCTTTAAACTGTATAGCAGCTTGCATAATCGAAATACCTTTTTCTCTCCTATTTTTCTTAGCTAATTTAATTTCCTTTTGCTTGGCTTCCTTACGCCATAAGCAGAAAGAATCAAACATTGCCGGCCGGGCTTTCTTCTTAAAAAGTCTAACTTCGAGGTTATCTAAGATTTCTGTGTCAAAGCTACCATTTTGGGGCCATTTTAAAACACCATCTTTTCTGGTGTAATGGATCCATACTTCATTATACGTGATGGGGCCTACTCCGTGCTTCACATATAGTTCATAGGTTGGAGTTCCAATCGGAGGAACCGGACATGAGTCCTCCAACCGGGAGTCCCTTTTACAACCAAGACAAAATAAGTCTGCTAAGACCAGGCATCTTCGCTCACTAGTCTAGCTTCAAACTTCAAAGGATTATCGCTTACGATAGTCTTGTGAATACACGAGTCCTTCGGCTTTGGTACTTGCAAGTTCCAAATCAAAGTGATCCCGAAGGGATACCAAACCAAGTGGGTCATTCTAACCCTGGCGGTCGTCGACCGCCAGGGCTAAAATGACGGGGGCACCGCCAACAGGCTGGCGGTGCCCCGCAGGGCATTCTGACCACGGCGGTTCGGACGCGGTCAGAAGTGGAAAGCCGGCGGTCTACCGCCGGTTTTCCGCTGCCCTTCTGAATCCGCCATGGGGATTCAGACAACCCATACCGCCATCCTGTTCCTGGCGGTTCGCCCGCCAGGAACAGGATGGCGGTATGGGGTGTCGTGGGGCCCCTGAGGGCCCCTGCAGTGCCCATGCCAATGGCATGGGCACTGCAGGGGCCCCCGTAAGAGGGCCTCACAATGAATTTCACTGTCTGCATTGCAGACAGTGAAATTTGCGATGGGTGCCACTGCACCCGTCGCACCTTCCCACTCTGCCGGCTCCATTCGGAGCCGGCGTCCTCGTGGGAAGGTTGTTTTACACTGGGCTGGCGGGCGGCCTTTTGGCGGTCGCCCGCCAGCCCAGTGTAAAACCCAGAATACCCGCAGCGGTCTAATGACAGCAGTGGGGTATTCTGGAGGGGGGAACTCTGGCGGGCGGCCTCCGCCGCCCGCCAGTGTGAGAATCACCCCCCAAATGTCCAACTAAGGACTGGGAGACGCTCCACTTATACTTAACTGAAAATATCGATGATGTCACCAGAAGACTCGTCTTATCGTTTCGCTCTACCAAACATCAAGGGTCCAAATCAGGGCGATAGCCAGGGCAGCAGTCCTTCGTAGCCGTCGGGAAGCGGGGAACCTCGCAGCAAAGACTTTCGGACCACGTCGACATGCAGGGGTCGATGAAGTGGCGGCCTTCCTCCAGAATTTTCACACGAAGCTCCTCACGGACCTCAGGCTTGGACCGGTACCGCTGGTATCGCCCCACGTTGGGCGCCAACTGAGGTACTGGGTTTTTCAGAACCGGTACTGATCCGGTAACCGAGTGGTGCCAGGGTACACCCAAAGACCTCGGGTACTTTCCTGATTCAGACCACAGAAACTCAGAGTCTTCTAGGTGAAGTCAAAGATCGAATTTATTGGCTGCAACCAAGTAACAAACGTCCTAGAAGTACAACAGCACGGTTTATATGTTCTCAGGAGACTGTGTTTCAATGCAAAGTCAGGTTTCCTTATATACAGTTTTTTAAGCTTCAGGCAAACATTTTTGACATTTTGGTTGGTCATTCACATGTTTTCACTACAAAGGAAAAAACAGTGTCACGATGAAACCTCATATTTCATGTCATCCAACCCATAATAAATTACCCGGCAAGGCCTAGTATTTTACATCAGATAAGTGTGGACCCCCAATAAAAACGGGCACCTCCCCCTCGTAAAGTAAGAAGAAGAAAAGAGCAGGTGCAGGTGTGAGCAAGATTAGGCAGGGTGTGTGAGCGATAATAAGGGTTTTATGGCATGGTGTGCCTTGATGCTATCTGATTCGGCCACTGGGAGAGGGACTGACCAAACAGGTTTGGCCTGAGGCAATGGTTCCAGCTTGCCCAGGTCAGAGAAAAGTCAATCAAGGTGTACGTGTCCTTGGAATCAAATCTGACTGTATTATAAGCCTATGTGAGGGCAACTTTTAAAAATGGCTGCCGTGTATAAAATGGGAGCCACGAGTGCAGGACGAAAATGGCGATTTCGAGGTGAAAACGCTGCTGGAATTGAGCGAAAATGCTCATGCTTAGTGTACTAGTCATTATCGGTCTTTTGATACTAAAATCGTACTGCTGTGGCAAAGTAAATTACATGGGTCCAGAATTTTTAGAACCACAATGTAGGGGGGTTTGGAGAGGAAGGGGTATGTGGTGAGGGGGGTGGAGGTGGGGAAGACCTCTATCAGTGACAGAGAAGGGATTCCATGTCACTGATAGTGCCTACCGCCATGGTTTTTGTGGCGGTAAGGAAGCCACAGAAACCATGGCGGTAGGGGGGTCATAATCCTGCATGCGGTACAGTGATGGCTGCCGGGAGATTGAAATCTCCAGCCCAGCGGCTGTTACCACCATGGTGGTCAGCGTGGGACTTTGGCGGTTTGGCCTCAGCCAAACCACCAATGTCATGATATGATAGAAAGTACTGCCAGCATGTTGGCAGTACTGTCCACCATATTACCACCAGGGTCATAATGAGGGCCTATGTGTGCATACATCCACATCCCAAGACTGTGTCTTATTGCTCAGATAGTATTTCATATATATCTTCCTTTGAGGGGAATGCTATGGTCTAGGGGTAGTGGTTATGTTACAAGATGGTATATACCCATAGTTTTTTAAAATACTGGAAATCTCGTCTTGTTGTGTATTTGTTGCTGGGGGCACTCTTTCCCTACCACTTTATGAAAATAAATTAAGCTGATTCTAGGGGATATTGTCATTTAGGCCCAATTAATGGGTCCCAAGTCTGTTATCCATCTTTGCTTACACTGTAACATGGTCTGTGACATGTTGTTACTGAAAGAATTTTTCCTATGATAGTCTGATGGGTGTCAGTTTTGTTATGCCCTTTTCCACATAATGAGTAGTCTGACATGTCTGACAGCAAAGTTGCTGCAGTGTTTGCTGATACTTATTTTGATTTTTTTCAAGGCAATGCCTATGTAGCACATCATACATGGACATTCCATTAAGTCTATCAAGTTATTTGAGTTGCAATTAGTGTGGTGTTGCTGTTCCAGGAAGTGGCTAGAACTATGTCTATCAATTCTGTGCAGGCTGTCATGGGGAACACAGATCATTGCCCACAGGGTTAATGGCCTTTAATTCAGAGAAGGTTCAACTGTGTATTCTGATGGTTTTACATAGTCTGGTGTGGACCAAGAAGTCCCTAAGACCAGTGTTTCTTTTCAATAAAAAAGAGGTTTCCCAAAAGTTAACTGGTTGCATGTTGGTATACAAAAGTGTTTTGTGATAATTTTCCTCTCCTGGTTTTTGCTTACAAAGATGAGGTCTTTCTTCTTTTCCTTCCTATTTTCTGCCAGTAAGTTCCCTATATGATTGTTTCTTGCTCTCCTTTTGGCTTTCTGGAGAGGTTGCATTGGAAAGTGGCAGTCTAATTGTTTAGTTGTGAGTGTCTCTGCCCCTATTTTGTAGTTCTATATATCTGAGCACTTCCCAAAGAATTGGCATATTGGAAGGTTCTCTCTGAGCGGGTGGAGATGTGCACCTTCAAAATGTAAAAGGTTATTTTTGTCCCTAGGTTTTGTGTATAGTTTTGTGGACACCCTGCCCTTGTCTGCTATGACAGTCACTTCTGCAAATTATGTTGTTCCTGGTCACTGTGAAGTTCAGGAACTCATTCTGATTCTTCAATCATCTGCTGGGTTTGTATGAAGTACTTTGTAGTTTCTTTCTTCTCTCACTAGAATCAAGCAGACTTCTCAGTAATCTTTTCACGATTGATTTGCAATTGCACCACTTTTATCAGACTGTTTCATGATATGATTTGCTCTCTTACGCAGACATTCATGGGTGTCAAATAGTGATACATGGTCTTCCTCGTATCCATGCCTTCTATGTATTTTATTGCATCCTCTTCCCTGGCATGTAGCTCTGGGGGAATTGAAAATGGAGGTGTTTTGAAAAAGTACTTTTTTCCATATATTTCTTAAAGTGTTATTTCTTGGTTATTGTTAAAAAGGCTTTTACTCTCATTTTGTGAAAGAATTCAAGCACTTCACATCTTACTGCAAACCTGTCATCAGGACTGGTGGGAATGAATCCATGGCCTTTACTAAGGACCTGATTCTCATCTGCATTAGTGCTTCAGTTGTCAGGCTCACAAATAGATTGTTTCACCATTCGTCCCTGGTTGGGGCTCCCTGGTCATATTCCTTGTCCTCACCCCCTCCTGTTTTGGTACCCCAAAGTGTACATGTTTGTCTCCTTTGTTACAGTGTTTTCCCTTCCATCCTCTTGTGTGCTGCATAACTAGACAATGCAGTTAAGTAAAGTTTACCGCTTTTGTGGCAAGCTACCAGAGGGTTAAGCACAGGTTAATTAAGTGACTTTTTGTGGTTCACCCTAATAGGGATTGTGGTCATTGCTTTAGCGGGGTTCACAGCCCCTCAACCAAATACCCAACTTCCTACAGTAATAATGGAAGTAATTGATATATACTTAACTTTAAAATATTTAACTGAATGTTCATTAAAAATAAAAAATTATTTGTTTAAAAAGTACTATTCCAACATGTAAAATACATATTCCATTGTTAAATGCAATTTAAAATGCCTTATCAGAGGCTAACAATAAAACATGGGGAAAATAAAAATAAGTATAATATATATATTAAGTAAATAAATATGGTCATGTATTTAAAAGTGAACCTATATCAAAATTATGTGGTCATTTTGAGTTTGGAGGATGGAAAACTCTGTCTGCCAAACTCCTGACACGGTGGCCACCGCCTATGCACGACCTTCCCCCGGAGCTCCACTATGGGTTTCCTGCTAGGTCAGCGGGTAAAAACCTCCATGTCAGTGCTGTAGCCCACATGGTGAGCCAGCACCCTCGCAAAGCAGAGAGTGAACATTGCAAGTGTACTGGTCAGGGGGGGCCCTGCACTGCCCATGCCAGGTGCATGGGCAGTGCAGGGGCCCCCTTGAGGCCCCTGCACCCATTCTCCACCAGCCTTTTCATGGCAGTGATACCACCATGAGACCACTGGGATCTGAGATCCTGGTGGAGCTGGCGGTTCCCTGTCGGTTCGACCACCAGGGTGGTAATCAGATTGATGCATTGGTGGCAGTCCAGACTGCCACCGCGAGTGTGACGATCTATAGACTGCCAAACTCGTCTTCATCCCCTATGGGTAAAAAATGACACATATGAATCTTTGTATGGGAAGGATCATAAATATGTGTTATTAAAATCTATGGTAAACAATGTACATAGTAGTCATAAAAATATGTACACACTACACACCATCCAATAAGAAATAAAAGCTTAAACACATTTATTAATTATTAATTATCATCCCTACTTCAATTTACAATACATTTGGAAAGATATTGGATATTAAAGGAGTCATATTTACTTTTCCCACTCCAATGTAAGCCACATTGGGAAAGTTGCTGATCATTAAACACCTACATTTACCAATCTCACTGCAATCTAAGTGAGGCTGGGCAAGGCATTTAAAAGGTTACATTTACTATTCCCAGTCACAATTGAGATACATTGGAGAATGTATTGGAATTTAAAGTTTAAAGAGGTTCAATTTCAAATGTTAATCTACAATACATTGAGGAAGGTTATGGATTCTGGATTCTGGAGGAGCTGCCACAGTTGTGATTATTTCCTTTGGTGGGTAGTTATCCCCCTCAACTAATAACCCAATTTCTAAAATTAGCTGTGGGGTAGGAGACAGATATCAGTTCAAGAAGGGAAGTTGAGGTGGGTTCAGGAACTCCAGTTAATTTGAAAGGGACGAGGATGAGGCTTGCACATTAAGAAGCCTATAAATACTATTCACAATTAAATCTAAGCTACATAGAGGAAGATGCTAGACATTAAAGGGGTTAAATTTTTTGTTCCCACTTCAAGCTCAGCTACTTTGAGGAAGATGCTGGACATTAAAGGGGATATATTTACAATTCCTACTCAAGCAAAACTACTTGCATTTAAGTTAAGCCTGTCTGCTCTGTGCCATAGCTACCAGGGGGATGAGCTCAGGTTTAGTTATTGACTTTAGTGGTTCACCCTGATAAGGGTTGCGATCCAGTGGAGGCTGCTGTAAATAAAAAGTGGTGGGGCAGTAGTGATAATACTCCAAAAAAGGTGCTTACCTGCCACTGACACTAACAGCCGCCTCTGTGCTCCTCTGGTCCCAACAGCACAGGCTCCCAGACAGGTCTCATACTATTACTGAGCATGAGAGAAGCATCAGGACTGGCCTGTGTGTGCTGGTTTGATGCTCGCTCAGGGACGGGGAGCCTGTGCTTTTTCTCTACCTGGCTGTGCAACACAGCTGGTTCGGAGAAATATAAGTGTGCATGTCTGTTTGCACGTTCGAAGACAGCCGGCCAAACAGACATGCGCACCTACACTTACCCACTACTCCACTCTCTGTTCAGTGTTTTCCTCCATAGGGCACGTCTGCTGGGGCAGGTGGTGAGATGGTGGCATCCTCAGTTGTACAGACCGCTGGTGGACCTGTCGACAATGGAAGAGAGACACGTAATAGTCATCTACAGATTTGATCGTGCAACAATCCATGAACTGTGTGCCCAGTTGGAGCCAGACCTGATGTCAGCCATATGCCATCCCACAGGAATCCCCCCTCTAGTGCAGGTCCTGTCAGTACTCCATTTCCTGGCAAGTGGGTCTTTTCAAACAACAGTGGCCATTTCATCAGGGATGTCCCAGTCTATGTTCTCAAACGTGTTGTCCAGAGTGTTGTCTGCCCTGCTTAAACACATGCGCAGCTACATCGTTTTCTCTCAGGTGGAGGATTTGCCTACAGTGAACGGTGACTTCTATGCCCTGGGACATATCCCCAACATCATAGGTGCCATTGATGGGACACATGTGGCTTTGGTACCACCCCGCTGGAGTCAATAGGTGTACAAAAACCGGAAGAGCTACAATTCAATGAATGTGCAGATGGTGTGTTTGGCCGACCAGTAAATCTCCCATGTGAACGCCAAGTTTCCAGGCTCAGTGCATGACGCTTACATTCTGAGGAATAGCAGCATTCCTTATGTGATGGGGCAACTCCAGAGGCACAGTGTGCTGCTAATAGGTGAGGACAAGGACCCTATACCCTGTGAATAGTTGTCTGGGGTTGTCCCTAAGGGTTAGTGTGTGTCTAACAGTTGTCCCTCGACATTTGCAGGTGACTCTGGGTACCCCAACCTGTCATGGCTACTGACCCCAGTGAGAAATCCCAGGACAAGGGCAGAGGAACGCTACAATGAGGCACATGGGTGAACTAGGAGAGTGATCGAAAGGATCTTCGGCCTCCTGAAGGCCAGGTTCCGGTGCCTCCATATGACAGGTGGTTCTCTCCACTACTCACCAAAGAAGGTGTGCCAGTTCATCGTGGCCTGCTGTATGCTGCACAGCCTGGCTTTGCGACAACAGGTGCCTTTTCTGCAGGAGGATGGTCCAGATGGGGGTCCTGTGGCAGCTGTGGAGCCTGTGGACAGTGAAGAAGAGGAGGCAGAAGAAGAGGATATCGACAAAAGAAACAACGTTATCCAGCAATACTTCCAGTGAGACACAGGTAAGAAGATGTCACTGCCTCACACCTTTCATACAATTGTTAGACCCATCATATGTCTGTCAATTTCACTCAGTGTATGGACTATTGACTTGTCACTTTGCCTTTCCATTTCACAGATGTGGGTCCCACTGTGTGACCTCTTCTATATTACCTCATGGACTAGAGCTGTGTTACATCGGTATGTTGACAATACAATCAACACTGCTATATTCCATAGTTATTGCAAATATACATTTGTGAAAGCACAGACTGACTCCAGCTTGTTTTGTGATTCAAGGGTGTTTATTTCAGTGCTAAATAGCAGAGGGGGTTGTAAAATGGGTAGGGGTGATGGTGGAGGATTGTCCATCGCAGAGTTCAGTCTATTTGTTTCACAGGTGCATTGTCCAAAGGGGCATAGGAAGTGGAGCTAGGGCAGTTGATGGATGGACAGGGTGACAAAGTGGGACAGAAGGATGACATTCAGGGGGGTCTCATTTCCTGGAGGTGGTCTTGGCATTGTTCTCTGTCTTTGTCCTGGATCTCAGGGACCGTTTGCGGGGTGGTTCTCAATCTGCAGGGGGTGGGGTGCTGGTGTCGTGGTGGGCTGTTCATCATCCAGGCTAGTGTCAGGGGCCCCTTGTTGTGCCACAGTGTCCCTCCTGGTGTTCACAAGGTATTTCAGCACCCCTACAATGGTGACCAGGGTGGTGTTAATGGACTTAGGTTCCTCCCTAACCCCCAGATACTGTTCCTCCTGCAGGCGCTGGGTCTCCTGAAACTTGGCCAGTACCGTTGCCATTGTCTCCTGGGAATGATGGTACACTCCCATGATGTTGGAGAGGGCCTCATGGAGAGTGGGTTCCCTGGGACTGTCCTCCCCCTGTCGCACAGCAGTCCTCCCAGTTCCCCTGTTTTCCTGTGCCTCTGTCCCCTGATCTGTTTGCCCACTGTCACTGCCCCCTGGTCCCTGATTTTCTTGGGGTGGTGGGTTTGCCTGGGTTCCCTGTAGTGGTAGACCCACTGCTGCTTGACGTGTCCTGGGGAAAGAGGGATGGGCCCGCTGGGTGGGTGCTGTGCTGGTGTTTCATGAAGGGGGAGGCTCTGTCGTGGCTTGTGCCAGTGTCAGGGGAACTGACTGTCCCAAGGTCCCAGATGGGCCGGCTTTCTAAGGAGGAACTAAAAATCTTTTTCAAAGGCAGTTCATACAGACGTGTGAGGAAAGCAAGCTTAGTCACTTTGAGTATGAAAAAAAGTTCAGGAAAATGTTAGTGTGGAAAATTAAGGCAGACAAGAATAGGAATCACATAAAAAATTAGGGACAAGAGAAAAAAATACCACTTAGCATACAGGGAGGTGTAGGAGGCTGGCCTGGCTTATAGTGGGTACCTGATGGTAATTACACCTTGTGCCAGGTCCAGTTATCGCTCATTAGTAGATTAGTAGTATTCTAGTAGCTTAGGCTGATAGAGGTAGCTATAGTAGAGCAGCTTAGGCTGAACTAAGAGACATGCAAAGCTCCTACTATGCCACTTATATCATATAGCACTATATCATAAGAATCACAATACTCAGAGTTACTAAAAATAAAGGTACTTTATTTTAGTGACAATGTGCCAAAAATATCTCAGAGGATATACTCCCTTAGGAGGTACGTAAAATACACAAAATATACACACAAACCAAAATCAGGTAAGTAAACAGTTAGCAAAGTAGTGCAAAGACTGTAGAATACAATAGGATGCAATATGCCTACGGGCAACACAAACCATATACTAAGAAAGTGGAATGGAAAACACTTAGAAACCCCTGACCTAGTGTAGTGTGTAGAGGGTCGCTGGGAGTGTAAGAAAACACTAAGGGTGTCCAAGATACTCCACTCCAAGACCCTGAAAAGTAGGAGTAAAGTACTCCTATTTCCCCAGAAACACACTAGAGTTGTGATAGAGGATTCTGCAAAGACCACAAAAGAGTGCAATGCACTGAAGATGGATTCCTGGACCTGAGGACCTGAAAAGGAAGGGGACCAAGTCCAAGAGTCACAAAAGTGTCCGGGGGTGGCATGGGCCCACTACACCCTGGATGAAGGTGCAAAGTGGCTGCCTCCGGATGGAAGAAGCTGAAGATTCGGCAACAACAAAAGGTGCTAAGAACTTCCCTTCATGCAGAAGATGTCCCAACGAGTGCTGGAGGATGCAAAGTTATTTCTTTGGCAAAGGCCCTCAAAAAATCCTTGCTAGTTGCAAGAGTTGTGGATGAAGAAAAAGGGTGCTGCCTAGGCCCAGGAAGGACCAGGAGGTGGAGACAGAGGGAACGCTCAGCAGTACAGAGAGACACAAAGAAGCAGACAGCACCCGCAGAAGCACTCAAACAGGGGTTCCAGAGAACTAAACATGGCGGTCAACTCAACACTACAAAGGAGGGTCCCACAAAGCCGGTGGTCAACTCAGCAAGTTGATCAATGCCGGATGGAGTGCTGGGGACCTGGGCTGTGCTGTGCAACAAGGGATCCTTGCAAAAGGACACAGAAGCCCTATCAGCTGCTGTCCACACAGTACACAGGATGACTGTCTGGCGTGGGAAGGCAAGGACTTATCTCCATCAAATTTTGACAGATGGACCACAGGACTGTGGGGTTCACTTGGATCCGGCTCCTGTGTTCCAGGGATCATGCTCGTCAAGATGAGAGGGGACCCAGAGGACCAGTGAAGCAGAAGTTTGGTGCCTGCGTTAGCAGGGGAAAGATTCCATCGACCCACTGGAGATTTGTTCTTGGCCTCCAGTGCAGGCAGCCCTCAGAGCATATACCGCCAGGAAACAGTTGAGAAAGCCAGCAGGATTACGCGCTACAATGTTGCTAGTAGTCTTTTTGCTACTTTGTTGCAGTTTTGCAGGCATCCTGGAGCAGTCAGCGGTCGATCCTTGGCAGAAGTAAAAGAGGGAGATGCAGAGGAGCTCTGGTGAGCTCTTCCATTTGTTATCTGATGAGAAACCCACAGGGGAGACCCTAAATAACCCTCAGAGGAGGATTGGCCACCTATCAGGAGGGGTCTCTGACATCACCTGCTGGCACTGCCCACTCAGAGGCCTCCATTGTGCCCTAACACCTCTGCATTCAAGATGGCAGAGGTCTGGGACACACTGGAGCAGCTCTGGGCACCAACTCTGGGGTGGTGATGGACAGGGGAGTGATCACTCCCCTTTCCTTTGTCCAGTTTCACACCACAGTAGGGGCTGGTGGATCCCTGAACTGGTGTAGACTGGCTTATGCAAGGAGGGCACCATCTGTGCCCTTCAAAGCATTTCCAGAGGATGGGGGAGGCTACTCCTCCCCAGCCCGTAACACCTATTTTCACAGGGAGAGGGTGTAACAGAGGAAATTATTTGTTCTGCCTTCCTGGGACTGGGCTGACCTCAGGAGGGCAGAAGCCTGTCTGTGGGTTGGCAGCAGCGGTAGCTGCAGTGGAAACCCCAGATAGCTAGTTTGGCAGTACCCGGGGTCCATCCTGGAGCCCCGGGGATGCATGGGATTGGCATCCCAATACCAGATTTGGCATGGGGGGACAATTCCATGACCTTGGACATGTTAGCTGGCCATATTCGGAGTTACCATTGTGAAGCTACATATTGGTATTGACCTATATGTTTGCATGCGTGTAATGGTGTCCCCGCACTCACAAAGTCCAGGGAAGTTGCCCTGAACTATGTGGGGGCACCTTGGCTAGTGCCAGGGTAGCCTCAAACTTAGTAACTTTGCACCTAACCTTCACCAAGTGAGGGTTAGACATATAGGTGACTTATAAGTTACTTTAGTGAAGTGTAAAATGTCTGTGTAATAACGTGGACGTTATTTCACTCAGGCTGCAGTGGCAGTCCTGTGTAAGAATTGTCTGAGCTCCCTATGGGTGGAAAAAGAAATGCTGCAGCCTAAAGGGATCTCCTGGAAACCCAATACCCTGGGTACCTAGGTACCATATACCAGGGAATTATAAGGGTGTTCTAGTGTGCCAATCAGAACTGGTGAAAATGGTCGCTAGCCTGCAGTGACAATTTTAAAAGCAGAGAGAGCATAAGCACTGAGGTTCTGGTTAGCAGAGCCTCAGTGACACAGTTAGGCACCACACAGGGAACACATTCAGGCCACAAACTATGAGCACTGGGGTCCTAGGTAGCAGGATCCCAGTGAGACAGGCAAAAACAAACTGACATACAAGTAAAAATGGGGGTAACATGCCAGGCAAGATGGTACTTTCCTGCAGGAGGGATTTGTCAAAGCCTTTTTTGAGTTCTTCTGGGAAGCAATTTCCGAAAATAGGGTCTCCAGACAAAGCACAAATTGTGCATTGGTTAGAGGCGAAAAATCTGAAGAAACTAAGCAATGATCGACAGCAGATCCTGTCTCAGGAAATAAGTGAAGGGAAACTTGATAGATGAATAGGATCCAGTAAGCAAGCAAAGGCAGTGGGACCTGATGGGATACTAGGTTGAGAGAGTTGGTAGTTCCAGTATAGATTTTTTGTTTTTAATAAAATTCTGGTAAAACACAAATGTCAGTAACTTGGAATGAGGCTACCATCAGTTTAATTTACAAGGAGGTTAGCCCAGCAATTGAATGAACTGATAGATGAAGACCAACAAGAGTTTATGCTGGACAGGCATATGCATGAAGTAACTTACATGCTGTTGGGGCAATAGATATGGCTGTGGCCAATTCGCTACCATTGTTGTTGAGAAAAACACAACTATGACCAGGTGAATTGGTGCTATTTGATCAAAATGTTTAAGTATATATGGCTGCGTGACAAGTTTGTAGCATTAGGTAGCTGATACATAGTGCACCTAAAGCAAGGATCCTCGTTGGTGATCTAACAGGGCAGGTGAACATTACAAGAGGGGGGAGACAGGTCTGCCCCTTGTACTCACTCCTGTATAATTATGCAGAACACCTCTTGGTGTATATGGCTATGCTAGATGAGACAGTTACACAGTTTAAGGAGGAAGTGACAATTGTGGGTTTTTATTCTGGATATCAGGTTAAAAAGAGAAAAACAAAGCTAATAAATTGGAATTGTATTTGGTAGTGCCCAGACCAGAGAGGTTACGAGGTATTTGTGGGTACAGGTGACAAGTAATCTGGGAAACCTAACAGGTGTTATCATCAATAAAATTATTAAAGAAAGTAATTATTTGCTGTAAAAGTGGAATAAACTCCTGCTGACCCTCTATGGCTGAGTACATTTGGTGAAGATGATGTTTCCTCCGAAGTGCATCTTTTTGTTTGACTGTATACCTTTGACCATCAAAAAGTAAACCTCGAAAAGAGAACAAGGAAATATAACTAGCTTCATTTAAGGTTGTAAGGGAGAAAAATGAGGAAACTAAAAGGGGCCTAGCATTACCAAATTTGCAGCTATACTGTTGGGCATTCCAACTTAAAAAATTCAGGGTGTTGATCGACAGACCAGGTGAAGACTTAGCAGGGAGGATACAGAAATACATGAAAAAGAATGATGCCAAATTTAATTTGTGGGCTTGAAAATATATGGTAAATATCCTTAATGTTACTTTATGGCAAGACCGTCTACTTTAAAAAGAAATCATATCTTTACTTTGTACAGATGTTACTGGACTTCAGCCAAGATGTCAAAGGTTACATTTAATATGGAGACAAAGTATAGGAGATGAGGCCTGATAGCAGCAGAAGACATCTTGGAGCGGATGATGTACTAGAGCAACATGCGCAAGGCTTTGATTACAATCTTCAAATATAAGATCAAGGTAAGTCGTAGCCTAGTATTCTTTGATATGATGGCTCATTAATTAGGTGCGAGATAAATCAAGCATGATGAACAGACCATATACAAGTAAATGACCACAAAGGTGTGGATATATCACATGTACATTTCATACAAGCTTTATACACTTCCATGGTGATATGAGGAAAACAAATGGATGGTCATTCACCTCACCATCTACATATGGGCCACTCCCGTATGCTTCTAGGACTACACCAAGCATTCAATCTTCCACTCCTCTGAGGCAACTTCACTGTGAATTTATCTCTAATGAAAACCAAGGAAAATCATTGTTCAGAATCAATGAATTCTATTGGTAACCTGAACTATATGGCATCTTGTTTCTTATGTTTTGCTGTATCATTGGAACTATTGGTGTATTTGTAGGTAACTGCCCTTGATTTTGCACAATCTGCGTAGGAGTCTGTTCAGCTGGAGCACATAAGGGATCAAAATAATTCTGGATTTAATCTGAATTCTGCCTGCACTTGCGCTTCCAGTGTCAAATTTGTCAAACAAAATGCCTAGCAAGCAACATAATCTAAAACCACTCATTCTACCTCTCGGTTCTCATCAGTGGACTAAGAGGATTTGGACTAGGAACCTTTTTGAGGCACTTTTCCTGATCAGTGCGTGACTACAGGAAGTGCCTTTCCAGGTCCTGACCATCTTATAATCACCAGCCCACAGTTGGGTTACCACATTTGCATGGTGAAGTTAAGGTGCCTTTTTCACCTGCATGCAGATGTGTTAACTATTTGTATAAGGATTCTATATCTTAATTACCATGATGAATGCCCTGAACTTTTCATAGACCACCAGTGAAGAGCAGAAACATGTGTACAATAATTTAGATGTATTGGCAATTGTATCCATAAAACATCCCCCTATTTTTAAAATTGTATGTACACCTAGATAATGCATCGATAAAGGCAACTCACACAGATTTATCCTACTGTATTTTTAATATCTTGATCCCTGCTCTATCCAGCTGTCATACTTTGCCTAAGAACTTCCTCACAGAGTAGAGGTTGATCCCGCCTTGGTAGTATAATCTTACCAGGGTGGGCTTGGAAACCAAAGATGAAGCATACTAAATTGTGCAGGTTAGACTTCTTTATCCAGAAAAGCTTAATCTGGTTTAATAGCCTAGAATATCCAACATGGAACAAAACATATTGTTCAGTATTATCACTGTGCCCGTAGCTTTGTGTTCCTTTTTATCCCTCACTGTGATTATAAACTATACTTATATACTTCAGAATCATGGTAATACCTTTAGTCTGTCAAAACATTACACTCTGCTAAATAGGAGACTATGAAAAATAAGATCCTGACGCAAACCCAAATGAAAGGTGATATGAATATGCTATTTGCTAAAAATCTACATGAGCCTCTCATAATACATATGCAATGACACTTCAGCTCTCATTATTTTTGTCCAGTTTACTTCCTTGTCTGGTACTTTCATTTTCAAGTGTTCTGTTACCACTCTGTATTTCAATTTGAGCCGAAGCATTGTTTGGTGCATTCTTTGTTATTTCTTGTGCGGAGCAAGCAACAACCCTTTTACATTCCTTTCCTAAATCAAAAGGAACATCAATCTCAACAACATCTCCAAATCAGTTCAAAGTCAGAAAAGGCACAAAGATCACCCATGTACCAAAGCACATGAACATATTTCCCTTCATGTACTTTCATTAAAGAAGATTCTGTCTCTTTGTTTTGCTCTGAATCACTCATAACCTCCTTTCTTTTCCTTCCTGTCTTGGTGTTTTTATTTTTAGTCCCACTTTTCTTTTTCCATTTTCTTTCTATTCCCTCAATTCTCACCAATCCTTAAGGCTTTCAACTACATTTTTGATTTGGGCTTTTAAAGTCACTAAACCCATCTTTGCTTTTTCGGATAAACTTAAGTTCAATCTGTAATCCCTCTGCAAGACACCAGGCTCAGTGGCAGGGATGTTGCTAGTAGTGAAAGGTAAAGCTGTTAATGCACTCTCAAGTGGACCACTTGTACTGTGCAATCGCACTTGTCACTGCAAGCACCTTAAATCCCTGTGCACTCATACCCGGTTCACCTGTTGAATCCTATGTCAGGTACTTGTTTTCTCTGTGCTTGTGTCTGTATACCGTTCATATACGGGGAGGTCTAAAATCCTTTGGATCATTAAAAAAGTTATGCCCCTCATCTGAATCTTTTTTTGTCTGTCACATTTCTCTCCTCTATCACCCATGGATATGTCCAGCTTTCTTTTTGTCTCATTAACTAGTCTTACCCCTTCAACTAGATTGTCACTCTAAGATCTCTCTTGAATACCCAACCTGGTTTTTAACCACTGACTAAATTAACCTTTGAACTGGTTCTTCAGTTATTCCTCCTTTGATTTTCTTTTTTCTTTCTTTATTTCTTCCTTTTGTTCTTTATTTCTCATCATCCGATCACATTTTTTCAATGCTTCAAATTGTGGGTGTCTAGTTAGTACCCTCTATAGTATGAAATAAGAGAAATGCTAAGTCCCAGATGCCCAGCAAACTGAGCACTAAATCAGAAGGCATCCCTAGCAGCATAGGAAACATCTGGCTCATCCCACCAAAATTGAAGGTTTATATCTCAAATTTCCCAAACAAAGCGAATGAAAACTGCAAAATCATTATGGTGTGTGCAAAGGAATAAATGTTCAACAAATCCAAGTACAGATTTAAATGAGCCATGCATTGGTATCATCTAAGTACCAACCCAACACATGTATATTGTTTCAACCCCTATGACCCAATGTCATCAGGAGGAGTCAGAAGAAACTAGTTACAAAAACAACAGTGAATCATTGTCAATAAATGCAATATTGCCTGCAAGTAGAAGAATCTTGGAAAATGTTACAACAGTGAGCCCATGTTAGGGTACCTTCTGTGATAAGGGTTGATTCATAATAAACAAAAATGTCTTGCTACGTGTAGTAGAACAAAAACAGTGAATGTGACATCCATTGTGTACAAGATAGCTTTAATGTCTAGCAGAGGCCTATTTAACATGAGCCAAGAAACCACTGTTAAACAGGTTGCTGTAAAGGTGTTTCAAAGGCAAAATCACCATACAAAGATGAATTTGAGTGTTAATCATTTGTTCAGTACACTATTATTAATGAATTCATGAACAATACATAAGGCTTCCTCCATGGCCTTCCAAACTCTACACTTGCACCCTTTAATGGCATCCTACACACTGCAGAATGAATCATCCAGAGCCCGAAAAAATATAACCACTTCATCCCATCCTCATGGAACTCCATTAGCTCCCTTCCGAGCCCACACCGTCTTTAAGACTAACTGCATCCTTTAGAATGCCATCCCCAAAAAACCACCTTATCTCTTCTTGCTGAGGATTTTAGTGGTTATCAACACACCCATACCCAGACCACCATCTGACTGCAGACTAAGAAGTGCACAAAACAGTAAGACAGCAGACATGTTCCAAATATGCACTCAGCATCTGGAACAACATCAACATAACCATCATGACCACCACAACTATGCTCCAATTTAGCAAAAATATGAAGACTATATCACAATACATTAACCATCCACAACCCCTGCTACCTTTCCCATCAGTCCTTGAATTGTTGCTTGTTTTGATCCTGTACAGATTTCCACTTTCTTTTGGTTAGGTTTGTGCTGTAGAAATACCAAATCCATACATACATACATACATACATACATACATATGTACATATATGCATACATATATGCATGCATGCATAACATACATATATACTAATTTATTCTGAATTGCTGTCTTTACGTAGTTTTTGCCTTGGTCTAGGTATTCAGGAGGAACAAGGCGTGGCCAACTGGAATATGGCATACTAGAGCAATGAACCATCTTGGACAAACATTATGTCAATACTTGGCTTGTATTAGTGTGACAATAACCTTTCAATTACATTGGATCTTAATACTCACATCTACATTCAAGCATAAAAATATGGAGAAATCTATGGATATCCTCCTTGTGTTTCTGTATTTATGCATTACAAACAATAGCCTAATAAAGTGAATTATTTCACATTTCGGTTTGGGTTGGTAATAATATTGTATATAAATTGTGAGGAAAAAGTTGAGAAGGAACAGAGGGTGTCCATATACAGTAATCGTTGTTCAGTGACACCTTTATTAAAAAGTGAATATTCATATAATGTATTATATAAGTAAAATAAACCTGCTTCCTCAAAGATGATTTCATTTAGTACATACCTTATTTTCAAGGTAAGAGATGGAAGAGGTCCTCAATTAGTATGTCACTTCCTTGGAATGTTTAAGAAATCGTGTTGAATCCTCTTTGCACAGCAACCCATAGGTTCATTTAATAACAGGCTTTTAAACACTATTCAGTTCTCTGAGACATGTTTGTTACAATCCTAGAACTAATCAGGTGATCTCTACTGGGAAATGTGCTTTGTGCTCCTGTTGCCAATTTTGTAGCACTTTAAGGAATTTTTAATTGTAATGTGAGGAACATTAGCATAAATATAACTGATAAGAGTAAATGCTGCAGCATTGTCAATGTGAACAATATCCCTGCTGGGAAGTATTTAGATAAAAATAAGGAAAATATTTTCTCTCAAGTTGTTTGAAACCACAATTTAGCTGACCTTAATACAGGCCAGAGCAGGTCATTTGCACTCATGTTATAAAATAGTGAAATAAAATGGACACAGTTGAACAAATTTACCCCACAGTTCTGAAGGTTCAGTCTTTGGACACACCGACCTAAACACGTAATCCTGTAGATTTAATTATTGAACCTCTACCAGAATGTTTGAAGTTAGGTCAGTTCAGTGGGGTACTAAGCCTGCACATGCAACAGTCACAACCTTTAGAAGGGTGACCAAAAGTGTCATTAAATTATTTTGTGCTTAACCCTCTGGTAGCATAGCACAAAAACAATCAAGCTTAGCTTAGAGGTCATGTGTAAATTACTATGCATCAAACAAACAGTAATGAAGTAAAAACACAAGAAAAGAAAAATCTCACATCAATTATGAAAAAATGGAATACATTAAAACATATTTGACACTAAAACAACAAAAATCCCATCAGTAGAATTAGAGTAGTGTCTAAAAGATCAAAGCATCAACTCGAACCCCCTACTGCGCGAGACTAGGTCAAATTCGAAAATTAAGGTTGATGAAGATGGAGCATGGGTTGAGTACAAGAAGTGAATTTGGCCCGGTCAACACTTTTCTTTGAACTGAAAAGAGATTTTAGGGAAAAATTTCTGAGAAGGTACAATTCAGTGGGGAAAGGCTGCAAACAGGGTCTGAGGAGGGAATCATCATTGAGGAGAATAAAGATGTGGTGAAGATTTCTGCATTCAAACTTAGTCACTCTTAGGGAGGTCAAAAATCTCCAGCAGAATGAAACAGTAGGCTGTAGTTGGCAAGAGCTCAAGTAGGCTGGTTGCCCTTTCCATGGACTGCTGCTGTGGAGAAGAGCATAGCAGGAGCAACTTTGATGTCAGCCCAACCAGCTATGCATCTTGGATGGATAGACACGCAGGTTGGTTATGGGGTTTTTAAAGCAGTTTCCAGCCAAAAATGTTCTAAGTCCCAAGTTTTGAATTGTGGCTATCTTGGCACCTTTAGCACCACCACCATGGGCCCAGGAACTGAGAAAGGGGGCAAAAATTGGGGATTAGGTCTCAATCAGGCTGGCTCCAGGTGTGAGTTCAAGATAGTGGGGGCCTGTTATGTTCCTGTCCACTAAACAAGTGGTAAGCAACCTACTCCTTGAGTCACTCTGGTAGCCCTTCTAGGTGTAGGAAATCAGTCTTGTGGGGTACACAGCAGGCCACAACAGCAGGCAGTCCTCCGAGTATCCTTTTCCAGGTCCATAATATGATCTGAAGGGTGTGTCTAAGGGTCGTATTGTTATACCTGGTGCCTTATTTTGAAGTAGGATACGTTTGTAGAAGATTTCCTTTGACACACATTGGAATTTCTGACTCCGCTGACCTAGCACCATGCTGGCTGCGGGTACAATGAGGTGGTGACAAGCTCTTTGTGTGAAGGCAGAGCACAGCCTATTCAGTAGTAAGTGGGGCTGTGCCCAGCAACACCCCGATCCTGCTAGCAGATGTCACATTCAGACACATCTAATCCTGCTGCCAACTGTGCCAAAACAAGTGATCCAGGAAAGACTGCTGGCACCAAATAGTAAAGGGCGGGAAAATGCCAACTTTTGAAAAGGGGCATTTTCAAATCTGTAATTTAAAATCCGTCTTTACGATTAAGGTCAACTTTTAACTAAAATTTCATATATACTAAACATGAAATGCTTACCTGCCTCCATCACAACTAAATATAAAAAGGTAGCCAAATGTTATCCTATGGGACAGTTTGGCTTCGCAGTAGTGAAGAATGAATTTAAATGTTTGTCACTAATAGGATATGTAAATCATAAAAAATACATGTCCAACCTTTTAATTTAACCTAGGGAATACCTTAGGTGTGACTTATATATAATAGAATGGGAGTTTAAGGCTTGACAAGTGAGATATATTGCCAAGTTGAATTGACAGTTTAAAACTCCACTCAGGCTGCAATGACAAGCCTGGGACATGTTTCAAGGGGGTTCTTAAGAAGGTGGCATAGTAAGTTCCTAAGGTCCGCTACTAGCATTTCATTTAAGGGGCATGTGTATACGGTATACCACTCTACAGGGATTAAATATGCCAATTAAATATAAGCCAAATTTATCATATTTAGAGGAGTGAGTGCCAGTACTTTACCACTGGTTAGCAGTGGTATACTGCACAGAGCTCTAACGCCAATTAAAACAAATTAAGCAAAAGTCAGAAGGGTGAGGGTGACTGGTTTGTTGGTGACAATACAGACAGTGCCAAGTTCATCACAGAGCAAATAATAGTTTATCACACCAACCAATTTGAAGGATTCATCATTCACTCACTATCATTAATGTAGATTGTCTCCCAAATACTTCCACTTGAGAAGTGACTTGCACAGATGTTGAAAGTAGTGGTTAGGGAGTGGTGCCGGTGTGGTGAAGCACTTAAAATACCATGCTAGAGTTCAGAAGGTGAATGTGCAAGAACAATGTCTTCAAATGTCGTTTCTATCTTGTCGTATTTGCTGTGCATTCAAAGATAGAGGTTAAACATCAGGTTATGTCTTCTTACAAATTGCCACTTATTCTTCAAACACGGAGATTGATTTTGTTGGAAAATGGGTTATTGGTAGGGCAGGTAGGTACCTACACCTAGCAACAAGCCACAAACCTCCACAAAAGTACAGTTAGGTCTCAGTAAATTAATCCCAGCTCTACCCTTGGTAGCTTGGCATCGAGCGTCAAGGCTTAACTTAGGAGTCAAAGTGTAAAGCATTCAAATATCACACAACAGTAATTAAATAAAACACAGGAAACAGTTTAAAAATCCAAAACCAATTTATAAAAATAGCTTATATTTTTATCTTTAAAATGACACAAAAACGATTAAAATCGGTTCAGGGGAACCGGAGATATGAATTTTTAAAGTATTATTATTTTCTAGCGCATAGAAACAAAAAGTGCCAATCGGGTCATCTGGTTGCACCAGGACCGGGACAAAGTCAAACTTTCAGGCCGACCGCGATGGAGCCCTGCTCGGCTACAGGTCGCGGGAGGCCTCGGTTAAAAAGTTACCTTCTGACTTAGTCTTTACTTTGAAGTTTTTCTTCACCGGGACGAACCTGCCAGTTGGATCCGACCTCCTGGAGCCCTTGTCCGGATACGCGAAGTCGGTTTCCTCGGTGGTGATTTCTACCTTCGGACTTAGTCGTTTTTTCGAGATGAAAATCCTTCGACCGGGGTAAACCTGGATCTTGATCTGACGTCCGTGGAGCCCTTCTCGGATACGATGGCTGGAAGGTCCCGGTCAACTTTTTACGTTCGGACTTAGTCTCTTTTTCGGATGTTTTTCTTTACCGGGACGAACCACGAAGTCAGGCCGGGTCGCGGTTGAGGCAAGCCGGCTAGAATTTCCGCGTCGGGTCGGT
The DNA here is from genome assembly GCF_031143425.1 of Pleurodeles waltl. Taxonomy (NCBI): domain Eukaryota; kingdom Metazoa; phylum Chordata; class Amphibia; order Caudata; family Salamandridae; genus Pleurodeles; species Pleurodeles waltl. The sequence goes on along the minus strand of NC_090445.1, from coordinate 392,158,790 downwards.
CACTTTATGGAGCTTTTTTCCCAAATTTCTCCAATCTTTTCCAAACTTCTGGGGCTTCACCCAGATGTTCTTTCAAGGTTCTTTTGGGGTCCACAGCTCACCCCAAGGGTCCAGAAGTTCTGTGATGGTCCTTGGGGGTGCGGACTTCAACTCCCAGAATGCACCTGGCGCAAACTCCTTTTTGGCCACTGGACAGTGGTCAGCTGGTCGCTTTCTTCAGGAGTTGGTGCAGGGGACTCTGGTTAGCAATTTTTCACCTGTAGCAAACAGGGAGTCCCTCCTTGAACCAGTTGAAGCCAGGCAAAGTCCTTCTTGTGGTGAAGCCCAAGTGTGCAGCTGGTGCAGTCCTTCTGAGTGCAGGTTCCAGGTGCAGGCCAGGGGTCCAGCAGGACAGTCCTTCTTCTCCTTAAGTTCCTTTCTTGTTGAATTCTGGAGGGGATCTGAGGCGTGGGTGCAGGTCTGCCAGTTTTATCCTTGCTCCTGGGTGAAAAGCAGGGGGGCCCTGGTCCTCCAATCAGGGACAGGGTCGTCCCCCTGTGATGACCACTTCCTGGGAAGTGTGGCAAAAATCCATCCCAGAAGGCAACAGTCTCTAAAAATCCAAAATGGATGAATCTGATTTTTAGAGGAGAGATCTGGCTGAGCCCACCCACTGGTGTGGCTAAAAATCATAAACACACCCCTCTCCTGCCCTCTCCTAATCTAATCAAGGGGGCACCTAGCTGTCTGGGGTTGCAGGATGTGGGGGTGTTGCTGGGTGCTCCAGATGTCCTTCTCTGCCTTTGAAGACCAGTTTGGCAGCCCTCCCCCTTCCTGCCTCACCATCTGCTGAGGGGAGATTCTCTCCCCCAAGCACATTCCTTTGTGTGAAGTCAGGCCACTTCACACCTCATTAAAGTAGCCTGGCAGAAGCTGCTGCAGGCTGGCCAATCAGAGCACAGCAGCAAAAACAATGCAGAGCTGAAATTGGCAACTTTTTAGGTAAAGTCTAAACTTTTTACCTGCACTAGTTATATTAAATCCAACAACTGGAAGTTGTGGGATTTATTATAACAATCAATTTGATACCAAATTCTTGGTATGTAACATTTAAGGAGACTTTAAAATTTAAAATAAAGTCTGCCCATTCTAGCCTATGAAGGCCATTTACTTCAATGAGGGAAAAACGAATTTGGCTGTTTTTACCTCACCAGGGCTTATAAATCTATTTTTATAAAGTCCCTGCTTATAGTTACATGGCACCCAGCCCTAGGGGCACATAGGGCACACCTTAGGGGTGACTTATATGTAAAAATAAGGTAATTTAAGACTTTGGAAGTACCTTTAATTCCAAAGTCGAATTTGCATATAACTTTAATTTAAAAGCAGCCAGCAAGGCAGGCTTGCTTTTAAAATGACACTGGGCACCTCAGCAATGCACCTAGGTGTGCACCACCTATGCTGTGGTCCCTAAACCTACATGCCCTACCATATACTAGGGACTTATAGGTAGGTTAACTTAGCCAATTATAATTAGCCTAATTTGCATATCCATTTTACACAGAGCACAGGCCCTGGGACTGGTTAGCAGTACCCAGGGCACCATCAGAGTCAGGAAAACACCAGCATAAAGTGGAAAATGGGGGCAAAAAGTTAGGGGGCCTCTGCAATCAGCCCCAGTTTCTCACACAACCCCCCCCCAGCCCACACGCCCAGGAGACTCAGCCCAACCCTGGGAGAGTCTTCCTGGCTTGTTAGGCGAGGAAGACAGTGCAGAAAACTGGCTGTCCCTTTGCAGGGCCTACTCTGCCTTATATCCTCCTGTCAGGGTCACTCCCTCTGGGTAGTGAAGCCATCCCAACAGTAAAAGGACCCAACCCAAACTGAAACTTCCCTCTAGGGGGGTCTTCCTCCTCTCTCTCTGCCAACTTGGGTAGTGAGGTGCCCACCTCCCCTACTCCTAACTTTGCTAGGGCAAGACCTAGTTTACCCAAAGAGGTCACCCAACACTTGAGCAACCCCACCATGACCAACAGGGTCAGGGGGCCTACTTTGCTATTGGCCTTGGGGTCTGCCTCCCAGGCCAAGTACAGTGCTGCCAGGAAGGCTAGCACCCAGCAGAGGCTACTGACAGCTGTCAGTACCCAGAACCACACCCTAAGCTCTCCACTGACAGGTGGCTGAGCTGCTTTAGGGGCATCTTTGGGGTCCTGGCACCCCTCTTGCTGTCTAGAGTGGGGGGCTACCACCTCCTGTGGCAGACACCCTCCTTCCACTCTCCCTTCTGTCAGTGCAGGGGCAACACCTTGCATCTGGACAGCTGCCTGACTACTCAGGACTTCCTTGGGGTCAGGTGAGGCCTCACCAGTGCCAACTCTGGGCTCCCCCCCTACTGGGGCAGAAGGCCTTTGGCTCCCTGGAACTCTCTTTAAGAGTGGCCTACCCTTCCTTTTCTTCTTTCCTTTTCTTGGGGACCCCTGTCTCCTAACTGTAGGGACTGACTCCCCAGGACTTTGAGTTGGGGGGGCGCCCTGGGCGACCACCCCATCTGTGACCAGACTCACCTCTGGGAGGTCATTGCCCAGGATACAATCTAGGGGAAGGTCAGCACTGACTACCACCCTAATCCAGTCAAGGATACCCTCCCTCTCTAGGGGCACTATGGCTACAGGTTTGGAGGTGACCTCCCCTGTGGCTATCCTGACTTTCTTTGTCTTTCCTGGGACATACATGTCTGGGGTCACTAACCGGTCACTCACTACAGTGTGACTGGCACAGGTGTCTCTCAGGCCAGTGGTAGGGATCCCATTCACTTGAATGTGGTGGAAGTGCCTACTCCCACCCTCAGGGATCACCAGCTTACCATCTGGTCCTGTCTCCCAGCACAATGCTAGGAGGACTTCATCATCTGAGGAATCCTCCTCTATGGCTACACTGGACAGCCCAGTGCTAACCACTTTCTTTGGACAGGCTGCATCTCCTCTGAAGTGACCTGTCTGCTGACAGTCAAAGCAAGCCCTACTGTCCAAGAGCTTTTTTAACCCTGGGTCTCCCTGTCTCTGCATGTCAGATTGGGAGTGGGATTTACTCTCCTCCTTCTTAGGGTTCTGGGGTACAGAGGGAGTCTCTGTGGTGGGCTTACCACCTCCCTCCTTAGGTTTTTGGGGACCTGTCCCCCCCTTCTTGGAGTCTCCCCCCTGGGACTTGACAACCACCCTGGTTCTCAACCACTCATCAGCTGCCTCCCCTAGCTCTCTAGGGTTGGTCAGCTTAGAGTCCACTAGATGCTGGCGGAGCCTCTCTTGGACACAATTAGTTAGAAGGTGCTCCCTCATAATCAAATTGTACAGCCCCTCAAAGGTACTTACCCTGTTGCCCTGTATCCAGCCCTCCAGTGCTTTCACTGAAATGTCCACAAAGTCCACCCAGGACTGGGTGCTTGTCTTTTGGGTGTCCCTAAACTTAAGCCTATACTGCTCTGGGGTTAGACCAAACTTTTTAGTCAAGCATCTATTCATACTGGGGTATGAGTCTGCATCCTCCCCACTCATGGTTAGGAGCCTATCCCTCCCAGAGTTGGGAACTAACTCCCAAAGGAGTGAACCCCAGTACTGAGGCTTGACTTTCCTCATCTGGAGGGCCCTCTCAAAGGCCCCCAGCCACTTATCTATGTCATCCCCCTCCACATAGGCAGGAACCACCCCTTTGGGTAATCTGGGGGCAAAACCCCCACCCAGGGACACCTCAGTTTCTTTCTCGCTGCTTCCATCTTTTTTTTCTTTGCTTGCCCACTTTTTCTTTTCTAGGGCAAGCTTCTCTGCCTCCAAAGCTATGTAGGCTAGCTGGGCTTCCAGCTCTCTTTCCCTGATGGATGGGTTCTCTCTTCCTGAAAGGACCCTCTTCCTACCACTAGCTTTGGGTCTGCCCCTAGTGACTGTGTCCAGTGAGGACCGTTCCTCCTCTTCCTCACTTGGGGTCTGATGCCCTCCCTCCCCTGAGTGGTTAGAGTTAACATCTTCCTCTTTTTCTTCCTCCTCTGGAGCTTCCTCTGTCTCTACCTCTTGGGCCTCAGCCCATGCTGTCAGGGATTTAATCAGGATTTCCTTCCTGAGATTAGTGGTTGCAGGCAACCCCCTCTCAATACACAACCCCCTAAGCTGGACTACTGTCAGTGTGGGTAGGCTAGCCAGATCAAGCTCCATGGTTCCCTAGTTTTGTGTCAACAAAAACTTTTTGCAAAAATTGGAAACAAGAATTTAGAAAAATTACAAAAATTCAATAATTGAAATTAATCCAAATTAATTTTAAAACAAAATTTAAAATTAAAAATTAAAAACAATTTTTGCACTAGGACAATTTAAAGGATTTTTAATTTGTTTTATCTAAAACTGTAACGTGATATTGAACACAAGTACAGGATCCCGTCGCTGCTTCCAATTATGTTGGAAAATGGGTTATTGGTAGGGCAGGTAGGTACCTACACCTAGCAACAAGCCACAAACCTCCACAAAAGTACAGTTAGGTCTCAGTAAATTAATCCCAGCTCTACACTTGGTAGCTTGGCATCGAGCGTCAAGGCTTAACTTAGGAGTCAAAGTGTAAAGCATTCAAATATCACACAACAGTAATTAAATAAAACACAGGAAACAGTTTAAAAATCCAAAACCAATTTATAAAAATAGCTTATATTTTTATCTTTAAAATGACACAAAAACGATTAAAATCGGTTCAGGGGAACCGGAGATATGAATTTTTAAAGTATTATTATTTTCTAGCGCATAGAAACAAAAAGCGCCAATCGGGTCATCTGGTTGCACCAGGACCGGGACAAAGTCAAACTTTCAGGCCGACCGCGATGGAGCCCTGCTCGGCTACAGGTCGCGGGAGGCCTCGGTTAAAAAGTTACCTTCTGACTTAGTCTTTACTTTGAAGTTTTTCTTCACCGGGACGAACCTGCCAGTTGGATCCGACCTCCTGGAGCCCTTGTCCGGATACGCGAAGTCGGTTTCCTCGGTGGTGATTTCTACCTTCGGACTTAGTCGTTTTTTCGAGATGAAAATCCTTCGACCGGGGTAAACCTGGATCTTGATCCGACGTCCGTGGAGCCCTTCTCGGATACGATGGCTGGAAGGTCCCGGTCAACTTTTTACGTTCGGACTTAGTCTCTTTTTCGGATGTTTTTCTTTACCGGGACGAACCACGAAGTCAGGCCGGGTCGCGGTTGAGGCAAGCCGGCTAGAATTTCCGCGTCGGGTCGGTCACTTTATGGAGCTTTTTTCCCAAATTTCTCCAATCTTTTCCAAACTTCTGGGGCTTCACCCAGATGTTCTTTCAAGGTTCTTTTGGGGTCCACAGCTCACCCCAAGGGTCCAGAAGTTCTGTGATGGTCCTTGGGGGTGCGGACTTCAACTCCCAGAATGCACCTGGCGCAAACTCCTTTTTGGCCACTGGACAGTGGTCAGCTGGTCGCTTTCTTCAGGAGTTGGTGCAGGGGACTCTGGTTAGCAATTTTTCACCTGTAGCAAACAGGGAGTCCCTCCTTGAACCAGTTGAAGCCAGGCAAAGTCCTTCTTGTGGTGAAGCCCAAGTGTGCAGCTGGTGCAGTCCTTCTGAGTGCAGGTTCCAGGTGCAGGCCAGGGGTCCAGCAGGACAGTCCTTCTTCTCCTTAAGTTCCTTTCTTGTTGAATTCTGGAGGGGATCTGAGGCGTGGGTGCAGGTCTGCCAGTTTTATCCTTGCTCCTGGGTGAAAAGCAGGGGGGCCCTGGTCCTCCAATCAGGGACAGGGTCGTCCCCCTGTGATGACCACTTCCTGGGAAGTGTGGCAAAAATCCATCCCAGAAGGCAACAGTCTCTAAAAATCCAAAATGGATGAATCTGATTTTTAGAGGAGAGATCTGGCTGAGCCCACCCACTGGTGTGGCTAAAAATCATAAACACACCCCTCTCCTGCCCTCTCCTAATCTAATCAAGGGGGCACCTAGCTGTCTGGGGTTGCAGGATGTGGGGGTGTTGCTGGGTGCTCCAGATGTCCTTCTCTGCCTTTGAAGACCAGTTTGGCAGCCCTCCCCCTTCCTGCCTCACCATCTGCTGAGGGGAGATTCTCTCCCCCAAGCACATTCCTTTGTGTGAAGTCAGGCCACTTCACACCTCATTAAAGTAGCCTGGCAGAAGCTGCTGCAGGCTGGCCAATCAGAGCACAGCAGCAAAAACAATGCAGAGCTGAAATTGGCAACTTTTTAGGTAAAGTCTAAACTTTTTACCTGCACTAGTTATATTAAATCCAACAACTGGAAGTTGTGGGATTTATTATAACAATCAATTTGATACCAAATTCTTGGTATGTAACATTTAAGGAGACTTTAAAATTTAAAATAAAGTCTGCCCATTCTAGCCTATGAAGGCCATTTACTTCAATGAGGGAAAAACGAATTTGGCTGTTTTTACCTCACCAGGGCTTATAAATCTATTTTTATAAAGTCCCTGCTTATAGTTACATGGCACCCAGCCCTAGGGGCACATAGGGCACACCTTAGGGGTGACTTATATGTAAAAATAAGGTAATTTAAGACTTTGGAAGTACCTTTAATTCCAAAGTCGAATTTGCATATAACTTTAATTTAAAAGCAGCCAGCAAGGCAGGCTTGCTTTTAAAATGACACTGGGCACCTCAGCAATGCACCTAGGTGTGCACCACCTATGCTGTGGTCCCTAAACCTACATGCCCTACCATATACTAGGGACTTATAGGTAGGTTAACTTAGCCAATTATAATTAGCCTAATTTGCATATCCATTTTACACAGAGCACAGGCCCTGGGACTGGTTAGCAGTACCCAGGGCACCATCAGAGTCAGGAAAACACCAGCATAAAGTGGAAAATGGGGGCAAAAAGTTAGGGGGCCTCTGCAATCAGCCCCAGTTTCTCACACAACCCCCCCCCAGCCCACACGCCCAGGAGACTCAGCCCAACCCTGGGAGAGTCTTCCTGGCTTGTTAGGCGAGGAAGACAGTGCAGAAAACTGGCTGTCCCTTTGCAGGGCCTACTCTGCCTTATATCCTCCTGTCAGGGTCACTCCCTCTGGGTAGTGAAGCCATCCCAACAGTAAAAGGACCCAACCCAAACTGAAACTTCCCTCTAGGGGGGTCTTCCTCCTCTCTCTCTGCCAACTTGGGTAGTGAGGTGCCCACCTCCCCTACTCCTAACTTTGCTAGGGCAAGACCTAGTTTACCCAAAGAGGTCACCCAACACTTGAGCAACCCCACCATGACCAACAGGGTCAGGGGGCCTACTTTGCTATTGGCCTTGGGGTCTGCCTCCCAGGCCAAGTACAGTGCTGCCAGGAAGGCTAGCACCCAGCAGAGGCTACTGACAGCTGTCAGTACCCAGAACCACACCCTAAGCTCTCCACTGACAGGTGGCTGAGCTGCTTTAGGGGCATCTTTGGGGTCCTGGCACCCCTCTTGCTGTCTAGAGTGGGGGGCTACCACCTCCTGTGGCAGACACCCTCCTTCCACTCTCCCTTCTGTCAGTGCAGGGGCAACACCTTGCATCTGGACAGCTGCCTGACTACTCAGGACTTCCTTGGGGTCAGGTGAGGCCTCACCAGTGCCAACTCTGGGCTCCCCCCCTACTGGGGCAGAAGGCCTTTGGCTCCCTGGAACTCTCTTTAAGAGTGGCCTACCCTTCCTTTTCTTCTTTCCTTTTCTTGGGGACCCCTGTCTCCTAACTGTAGGGACTGACTCCCCAGGACTTTGAGTTGGGGGGGCGCCCTGGGCGACCACCCCATCTGTGACCAGACTCACCTCTGGGAGGTCATTGCCCAGGATACAATCTAGGGGAAGGTCAGCACTGACTACCACCCTAATCCAGTCAAGGATACCCTCCCTCTCTAGGGGCACTATGGCTACAGGTTTGGAGGTGACCTCCCCTGTGGCTATCCTGACTTTCTTTGTCTTTCCTGGGACATACATGTCTGGGGTCACTAACCGGTCACTCACTACAGTGTGACTGGCACAGGTGTCTCTCAGGCCAGTGGTAGGGATCCCATTCACTTGAATGTGGTGGAAGTGCCTACTCCCACCCTCAGGGATCACCAGCTTACCATCTGGTCCTGTCTCCCAGCACAATGCTAGGAGGACTTCATCATCTGAGGAATCCTCCTCTATGGCTACACTGGACAGCCCAGTGCTAACCACTTTCTTTGGACAGGCTGCATCTCCTCTGAAGTGACCTGTCTGCTGACAGTCAAAGCAAGCCCTACTGTCCAAGAGCTTTTTTAACCCTGGGTCTCCCTGTCTCTGCATGTCAGATTGGGAGTGGGATTTACTCTCCTCCTTCTTAGGGTTCTGGGGTACAGAGGGAGTCTCTGTGGTGGGCTTACCACCTCCCTCCTTAGGTTTTTGGGGACCTGTCCCCCCCTTCTTGGAGTCTCCCCCCTGGGACTTGACAACCACCCTGGTTCTCAACCACTCATCAGCTGCCTCCCCTAGCTCTCTAGGGTTGGTCAGCTTAGAGTCCACTAGATGCTGGCGGAGCCTCTCTTGGACACAATTAGTTAGAAGGTGCTCCCTCATAATCAAATTGTACAGCCCCTCAAAGGTACTTACCCTGTTGCCCTGTATCCAGCCCTCCAGTGCTTTCACTGAAATGTCCACAAAGTCCACCCAGGACTGGGTGCTTGTCTTTTGGGTGTCCCTAAACTTAAGCCTATACTGCTCTGGGGTTAGACCAAACTTTTTAGTCAAGCATCTATTCATACTGGGGTATGAGTCTGCATCCTCCCCACTCATGGTTAGGAGCCTATCCCTCCCAGAGTTGGGAACTAACTCCCAAAGGAGTGAACCCCAGTACTGAGGCTTGACTTTCCTCATCTGGAGGGCCCTCTCAAAGGCCCCCAGCCACTTATCTATGTCATCCCCCTCCACATAGGCAGGAACCACCCCTTTGGGTAATCTGGGGGCAAAACCCCCACCCAGGGACACCTCAGTTTCTTTCTCGCTGCTTCCATCTTTTTTTTCTTTGCTTGCCCACTTTTTCTTTTCTAGGGCAAGCTTCTCTGCCTCCAAAGCTATGTAGGCTAGCTGGGCTTCCAGCTCTCTTTCCCTGATGGATGGGTTCTCTCTTCCTGAAAGGACCCTCTTCCTACCACTAGCTTTGGGTCTGCCCCTAGTGACTGTGTCCAGTGAGGACCGTTCCTCCTCTTCCTCACTTGGGGTCTGATGCCCTCCCTCCCCTGAGTGGTTAGAGTTAACATCTTCCTCTTTTTCTTCCTCCTCTGGAGCTTCCTCTGTCTCTACCTCTTGGGCCTCAGCCCATGCTGTCAGGGATTTAATCAGGATTTCCTTCCTGAGATTAGTGGTTGCAGGCAACCCCCTCTCAATACACAACCCCCTAAGCTGGACTACTGTCAGTGTGGGTAGGCTAGCCAGATCAAGCTCCATGGTTCCCTAGTTTTGTGTCAACAAAAACTTTTTGCAAAAATTGGAAACAAGAATTTAGAAAAATTACAAAAATTCAATAATTGAAATTAATCCAAATTAATTTTAAAACAAAATTTAAAATTAAAAATTAAAAACAATTTTTGCACTAGGACAATTTAAAGGATTTTTAATTTGTTTTATCTAAAACTGTAACGTGATATTGAACACAAGTACAGGATCCCGTCGCTGCTTCCAATTATGTTGGAAAATGGGTTATTGGTAGGGCAGGTAGGTACCTACACCTAGCAACAAGCCACAAACCTCCACAAAAGTACAGTTAGGTCTCAGTAAATTAATCCCAGCTCTACACTTGGTAGCTTGGCATCGAGCGTCAAGGCTTAACTTAGGAGTCAAAGTGTAAAGCATTCAAATATCACACAACAGTAATTAAATAAAACACAGGAAACAGTTTAAAAATCCAAAACCAATTTATAAAAATAGCTTATATTTTTATCTTTAAAATGACACAAAAACGATTAAAATCGGTTCAGGGGAACCGGAGATATGAATTTTTAAAGTATTATTATTTTCTAGCGCATAGAAACAAAAAGCGCCAATCGGGTCATCTGGTTGCACCAGGACCGGGACAAAGTCAAACTTTCAGGCCGACCGCGATGGAGCCCTGCTCGGCTACAGGTCGCGGGAGGCCTCGGTTAAAAAGTTACCTTCTGACTTAGTCTTTACTTTGAAGTTTTTCTTCACCGGGACGAACCTGCCAGTTGGATCCGACCTCCTGGAGCCCTTGTCCGGATACGCGAAGTCGGTTTCCTCGGTGGTGATTTCTACCTTCGGACTTAGTCGTTTTTTCGAGATGAAAATCCTTCGACCGGGGTAAACCTGGATCTTGATCCGACGTCCGTGGAGCCCTTCTCGGATACGATGGCTGGAAGGTCCCGGTCAACTTTTTACGTTCGGACTTAGTCTCTTTTTCGGATGTTTTTCTTTACCGGGACGAACCACGAAGTCAGGCCGGGTCGCGGTTGAGGCAAGCCGGCTAGAATTTCCGCGTCGGGTCGGTCACTTTATGGAGCTTTTTTCCCAAATTTCTCCAATCTTTTCCAAACTTCTGGGGCTTCACCCAGATGTTCTTTCAAGGTTCTTTTGGGGTCCACAGCTCACCCCAAGGGTCCAGAAGTTCTGTGATGGTCCTTGGGGGTGCGGACTTCAACTCCCAGAATGCACCTGGCGCAAACTCCTTTTTGGCCACTGGACAGTGGTCAGCTGGTCGCTTTCTTCAGGAGTTGGTGCAGGGGACTCTGGTTAGCAATTTTTCACCTGTAGCAAACAGGGAGTCCCTCCTTGAACCAGTTGAAGCCAGGCAAAGTCCTTCTTGTGGTGAAGCCCAAGTGTGCAGCTGGTGCAGTCCTTCTGAGTGCAGGTTCCAGGTGCAGGCCAGGGGTCCAGCAGGACAGTCCTTCTTCTCCTTAAGTTCCTTTCTTGTTGAATTCTGGAGGGGATCTGAGGCGTGGGTGCAGGTCTGCCAGTTTTATCCTTGCTCCTGGGTGAAAAGCAGGGGGGCCCTGGTCCTCCAATCAGGGACAGGGTCGTCCCCCTGTGATGACCACTTCCTGGGAAGTGTGGCAAAAATCCATCCCAGAAGGCAACAGTCTCTAAAAATCCAAAATGGATGAATCTGATTTTTAGAGGAGAGATCTGGCTGAGCCCACCCACTGGTGTGGCTAAAAATCATAAACACACCCCTCTCCTGCCCTCTCCTAATCTAATCAAGGGGGCACCTAGCTGTCTGGGGTTGCAGGATGTGGGGGTGTTGCTGGGTGCTCCAGATGTCCTTCTCTGCCTTTGAAGACCAGTTTGGCAGCCCTCCCCCTTCCTGCCTCACCATCTGCTGAGGGGAGATTCTCTCCCCCAAGCACATTCCTTTGTGTGAAGTCAGGCCACTTCACACCTCATTAAAGTAGCCTGGCAGAAGCTGCTGCAGGCTGGCCAATCAGAGCACAGCAGCAAAAACAATGCAGAGCTGAAATTGGCAACTTTTTAGGTAAAGTCTAAACTTTTTACCTGCACTAGTTATATTAAATCCAACAACTGGAAGTTGTGGGATTTATTATAACAATCAATTTGATACCAAATTCTTGGTATGTAACATTTAAGGAGACTTTAAAATTTAAAATAAAGTCTGCCCATTCTAGCCTATGAAGGCCATTTACTTCAATGAGGGAAAAACGAATTTGGCTGTTTTTACCTCACCAGGGCTTATAAATCTATTTTTATAAAGTCCCTGCTTATAGTTACATGGCACCCAGCCCTAGGGGCACATAGGGCACACCTTAGGGGTGACTTATATGTAAAAATAAGGTAATTTAAGACTTTGGAAGTACCTTTAATTCCAAAGTCGAATTTGCATATAACTTTAATTTAAAAGCAGCCAGCAAGGCAGGCTTGCTTTTAAAATGACACTGGGCACCTCAGCAATGCACCTAGGTGTGCACCACCTATGCTGTGGTCCCTAAACCTACATGCCCTACCATATACTAGGGACTTATAGGTAGGTTAACTTAGCCAATTATAATTAGCCTAATTTGCATATCCATTTTACACAGAGCACAGGCCCTGGGACTGGTTAGCAGTACCCAGGGCACCATCAGAGTCAGGAAAACACCAGCATAAAGTGGAAAATGGGGGCAAAAAGTTAGGGGGCCTCTGCAATCAGCCCCAGTTTCTCACAGATTTATATTGATTTCTCTGACTGCAAGTTGAGAGCATTTTGTAAAGTGAACCATGTAACAGTTTTGCTGGGATACAAGGAATGTGAAAAGTATGTCATTTTTTTACACAGCAAAATGTAAGTATTTGTAAATGATCTGTACACATTTTTTAAAATATATCAGCAGATAGGACAGCACAAATGAAACACTTTTTTGTCATTTTGATGTATCATGAAAGCAAAAATTGTAATAGGATCAAAACAAGCCAATACACTTTAATTGGTGATGCACACATGGCATACATTCACTGAAACCTAGTTTACACACATTTCAGTTGGTGCACCGTACACAATTATCAATAAAACTCCATGTCTGTGCCAATTTACTGCTCATTTTAATAGAAGATGTGCTGTCAATAAATGACAGTGTGCTACCACATCATGCTTTAGTAATATGGACGTGGGTCATTTGCTGCATTTGTTCTTTCTTTGACACTTGGACACTTGGATTTTTCACATCCATATGGCATCAGCGATGTACCACTGATGTCATCTCACCCACTCTAAAACTGTTTCCAGCATGACCAGTGACATTCTCCTACTTTCAAGTGAGAGGGTTAATTACAATTGTCAACATTTACTGTATTCAATACTCTGTGTTTTTGTTATTTGAGATAGTACATTAGCTTTCCATAAACAATCTCGCTGAAGCCCATCATACTTATTCACTTCCCCCAGCCTGTGCCCCCAGTATTTAAGGCTGTGGCTAGCCTTTGAGTTCAGTCTTTCCACTAAGCGTGATTGTGGGACACAGACCTTTCTGCAGGGTCGCTCCCAAACATTTTGCCTTCACTCACTTGTTTTCATAATTGGTGCCCCCTTTCTCAGTTCATTTTGTTGTCTTTTAGGATTCAGTGCACATTTTCACTGCTAACCTGTGCTAAAGTGCTTGTGCTCTCTGCTTTAAACATGGCAACATTGACATGAATCCAAATGGCATGCTTAGTTTGTTCATAAGTAGGCCTTGGCATAGAGCTCCAACCTGTCAGAAGAGTTTGTGGAATTCAGGCACTTTGTGCTACAGGGAGCAGCACTGAGTTCACAAAATCTGCGATATGGATTGGAGCAGAGTTAATTCGTGCACACAACACTTGGTTTTAGCGCTCTTATGAGTGTGATAAAACTCTCAATCTACTAGTGAGCATGTGTGAGACTTTGAATACGCACACGCTGGTTCCTGACATGCGCCCAAGCCTTTGTGTTTACTCGTGCTGCTTCCGGCAGTGATGGCGGCCAAAACTGTCCCACTCTTGGGCACGAAGGCACCGGAGTAGATTTTCTATTCGAGATACATCTAAATCTAGTCAACAAGAGATATTTGAGTGGATTTTATTCTTCAATTGACACTCCAAGTTGGTTTTTAGTGTGAGAAGCCGTTTTTGTTTTTTTTTAAACAGGAAGAAGTGCCCCAGAGATTCCAACTTCTTGTTCTTCTCCAGCAGGCATCTCCCAGAGATTTTTCCATCTCCTGGTAATTTTTCACTTCAATTTTGAGGTGGAAGGATCACTCTCTTTGTCTCCTGGATATACCTTTGGATTTAACGACGATGTTTTTGTTAAATCACACAAGTAAGTTCCAAAACTATTGAATAGGGATGTTGTTTGGTTGCTTGAGCACGCACCATTATTACTTTGTACTTTAATTTGATTTTAAGCAATTATAGTGGTGGGCGGCCTGGAGACTAAGGCCCTCGTTATGACATTGGGGGTAAGTCCTGCTTACTGCCATGCTGACTGCCACCAATATACTGCCCGCGCTGCGGATTACCCCTACCCATATTATGACACACACATAGCAATCCATCACTATACAGCCACACACACAAGTCCGCCAGCCCAAAGGTCAGTGAAAAACTGGTGGTACCAAAACCCACACCGTTATGCTAACAGAACAACTACCACAATACAATGACCGACGAATCACCGTGGACATTCAACCGCTGTAAACCATTGGCAGTACATACCACTGCGCTCAAAATACACACACACCCACAAAACTACACTACATTGGACAATTCAAACTACACATACCTGACACACATACACACACCATACCCACACACCCCACCACTATAAAAACCCCACCCACACTACCCACAACCCTTTGCAACTCAAATATTTTCCAACTGAGAGAGAGACACCAAAAATACCCACAGCCACATAACACCATCACCCATACACCATCCACGCACCTTACAGCACACACCGCAACACATCACCCCACACACTCTCACAAATACCACTCACACTACACCCATGGCACCACAAAGACACCCCAGGTTCTCAGAGGAGGAGCTAAGGGTCATGGTGGAAGAAATCATCCAAGTAGAGCCACAGCTATTCGGATCACAGGTGCAGCAGACATCCATTGCTAGGAAGATGGTGCTATGGCGGAGAATCGTGGACAGGGTCAACAACGTAAGACAGCACCACAGAACAAGGGATGACATTAGGAAGAGGTGGAACAACCTACGGGGAAAGGTGCGTTTCACAGCAGCAAGACACCAGCTAGCTGTACAGAGGACTGGTGGTGGACCCCCACCTCCTCCCCCACAACTAACAACATGGGAGGAGCAAGTCTTGGCAATCATGCATCCTGAGGGCCTAGCAGGAGTAGTAGGAGGAGTTGACTCTGGTAAGTCAACTCTTTCCTACTTTCACCCCATACCTGCATGCCATCACATACCCCACCCCTACCCTCACCCCATCACTCCACCACCTCACATACACCCCACCATCACAACCCATCCTTCCCAATACCAAGCCCTGCATGGAACACCAATGCACGGACCCCCATTACAGACCTGCATGAACACACATCACTAAAGCATGCACACTAGAGACAATGACCTAGCCCACAAAATGACTACTCACTCAAGTCAAAGCTGACAGGGCAATCACAATCATAGAGGGCAACACACCCATGCACAAGATATCACACGCAGAAACAATAACACTGCATTTACATCCCCACAGGTCCCCCACCCAACGTCACTGGAGAGGAGGTGCCAGCAACATCCAATCCCCCAACAGAAGAGGCCCACAGTGATTACAGCAACTCAGGATGCCTGGATCTGAATGACCCTCCTGGCCCATCAGGGACCTCTGGACAGTCGGTTACCCAGGCACAGTCCCATACCACCACAGAGCCTCCCCCTTAGGAAACAGCACCACAGCACCCACCCAGCGGGCCCATACCTCTGTCCCCAGGACACGTTAATCAGCAGTGTTTGCGCCACTACAGGGACCCCAGGACACCCCACAGACACAGGATGATCAGGGACCTGGAGTCAGTTGCAGTGGGCACACGGTCCAGGGGACAACAGTGAAGCTGGGAGGACTGCTGTGCGACAGGGGGAGGAGAGGCCCAGGGAACCGACTCTCCAGGAGGCACTAACCAAGATCCTGGGAGCATACCACCATTCCCAGGAGACAATGGGCCAGATACTGGACAAGTTGCAGGAGACCCAACGGCTGCAGGAGGGACAGTACCTGGGAACTGAAAGACATTAACACCACCTTGGCCACCATTGCAGTGGTGCTGGCAGTCATGGCCAACACCATGAGGGAGGCAGTGGCACATAACCAGGCCCCTGACACTAGCCACACTGATGAACAGCCCTCCGCCTCTGCTGCGGCTAGTGGACAGGAGGCCCTGCCACAGGAACAACAGGCCACCAGCACCCCTCCCCCTGCAGAAGGAGAACCACCCCGCAAACGGTCCTGCGATCCAGGCAGAAGCCAGAGAACATTGCCAAAACCTCCCCCCAGGAAATAGAACTCGCCTGATTGTCACCCTTGTGTCCCACTTTATCACCCTGTCCACCTTGAAATGCCATTGCTCCACTTCCTATGCCCCCTGGGACACTGCACCTGTGACACAAATAGACTGGACTCTATCCTGGACGTTCCTCCACCATCACCCCAGCCCATTACACATACACCTCTACTTATTTTCACTTAAATAAACACCATACAAAAGTATGGAGTCTGTCAAATGATTCAACTATGTATTAGTTTAACAAGCTTTAAACACTGAAAAACAACTGTACAGGAATCGATACATACGGATGACCTGTAGTAGGCTGCAGTCAACACACCAGGTACCAGAGTGGGGCACATATATGTAAAAATAGAGATGCCAAAGGGTACAGTAAGTGCCCACAGTATTGGGAGAATCTGCCTGCCATGTACAATGTCCAACACAAAACTGTCAATGTAAAGTGCAGTTACAGTGTCTTACCTGTGTGTTACTGGAAGTACTGTTGTATTATTGCTGGTCTGTTGTCATCATCCTCATCCTCTGCCTCCTCTTCTTCACTGCCCACAGGGTCCACTGCTGCCACACACACACATCTCCAGCCTCATCCTCCTACAAAAAAAGGCACCTGGCGTCTCAAGGCAAGGTTATGCAATATGCCACATGCCATGATTATCTGGGAGACCTTCTTGGGTGAGTATTACAGGGATCCACTAGTTAGATGGAGGGAACAAAACCCGCATATATAGAGGGATATCTGTTAGACTCACACTAACCTTTAGGGCCAACACCATACCCATACACCAACATCCACTGGGTGGGAACCAGGGCTCACCTATTAGCCACACCCGGTGCTTCTGGAGTTGAGCCATCACATTTGGGATGCTGCTATTCTGCAGGATAAAGGCATCATGCACAGACCCAGGATACTTTGCATTGACATGGGAGATGTACTGGTCCACCAAACACACTATCTGCACATTCATGAAGTGAATGTTCTTTTGATTTCTGAACACCTGTTCATTTCTCCGGTTGGGGGGGGAACAAATGCAATATGTGTATCATCAATAGCCCCAATAATATTGGGGATGTGTCCCATTGGAAGAAGTCAGCTTTCACTGTGGCTAAATCCTCCACCTGGGGGAAAACGATGTAGCTGTGCATGTGTTTAATCAGGGAAGCCAACACACTGGTCAGCACGATTGAGAACACTGGCTGTGACATTCCTGCTGACAAGCCCACTGTCACTTGGAAGGAGCCAGTTGCCAAGAAATAGGGCACAGATAGGACTTCCACAAGAGGGGGGATCCCGGTGGGGTGACGGATAGCAGATATGAGGTCAGGCTCCAGTTGGGCACACAGCTCTGTGATAGTGGCTCTGGCCAGTCTATAGGTGAGGATATGTTCCTGTCCTCCAGTGTAGCCATGTCCACCAGGGGTCTGTACATGAGGGTATGTCTCTATCTCCTATTCATCCACTGCGTTTGTCATCTAGGGGGCAAAACGGGGAGCAGCTGCTCAGTATTCCACAATTGCATTGCATGTTGTGACTGTAACACAATATTGTTGGATAGGCACAAATAAAGCCTGTGTGTACTGTGATGCAGTTAGGTGCCATGGCCTGCCCCCACCCCTCGAAATGGCATCCGGCTGTCCTGTGTGGATGGACATGTGGAAATGAGGTAATTCTGCTAACATTGTGCGCCGTTACGGGAGGCGGTCGAGTACCGCCATACAACCCCTCATTGGTTGTTGTGGGGCCCATTGGGTTACAGTGGCCAATGGTGATGTACGCCAGTGGTGACAGCATGCACCGCCATGGACGTGACCACCATTTTCTATCTGTTCACTCACTTCCTACCTGACCTTCAACCGGAGAGGACCTACACTGCAAGTGCTGCTGTGTCTGAAACTGACCATGGCTCATGGGACTGGGGAGAGGGCCCCTGCCTTCACCTCGGAGGAGTTGGAGAGACTGGTCGATGGGGTCCTACCCCTGTTCCGAATGTTGTATGGGCCTCCAGAAAAACAAGTGATTAAACTGTGACCACAATGCATGGGGCATGAATGCATGGAGTGCTGTGTGAGGGCCTCGTGTAGGGGTGGGGATTGGAGGAAGGGTCCTGGGCAGCGTGCTGCATGTATGGTGGGCATTGTCTGTGCGTAAGGGGATGTGAGGGCTATGGTGGGCCATAAGTGTAACAGGCCAGATGGTCTGACTGATCCCTTTTTCTAAGTGTATTTTTCTGCAGGTCAGCGCCCATCAGAAATAGGGTATATGGCGTGCCATCGCCAAGGATGTGCGGACCATGGGAGTCTACGGCAGGTGGAGCACCCACTGTCCCAATCAGTGGGAGGACCTGAGACACTGAGCAAGGAAGACAGGGGAGGCCCAGCTGGGGATGGCCTCCCAATTAGGAAGGGGTGCCCATCGAACCTTGATCCCACTGATGGCTAGCATACTGTCTGTGTCCATACCCAGAGCTGGATGGGCACTTGAGGGCATCACAGCAGCGACAAGGGGGTGAGTACAGTTTCCCAATATACTACTTGAGCGTGGTGGGGTGGTCTCCAGGTGGGAGATGTGGGCCTGTGGGTGCCCCTAGGCCAGGGTGGACATTGCAGGGTAGGTCCCATGTTGGGCAGGGTCTGATGTACACCACCCCCTATCAAGCTAGTAGGCATCTACTGCTGGGCAGGAGTCTGTGGGTCTCAGGTATGCTATTATTGGCATTAGGTATTCCTGTCCATGGCCTAGTGACTAGCATAGTGACTTGTAGTACATTGCCTAATGTGTAGGGCTGTTCGCTGTGTGTGTGTGTATGTGTCATGTACGCCAACAGTGGTGTTGGAGCAGCCATTGACCACGTGTATCCTTTATCGCCCCCCCCTTTTTGTTTTGTCACCCTGCCCTTCTATGCATTAGCATCATCTGGCGTAGAAGCAGAGGCTCTGGCAATGGATGGAGCTGCATCCCACAGGGCCAATGAGGCCAAACCCACCGACGGTGAAGGCACCAGTGGGACGGAGGGTGAGGGGAGCACCACAGCAGAGACAGGAGGGCAGAGTTCTGACAGTGATACCTCCCTCAATGGAAACTCCCTGGTGGTGGCAGACACCTCTGTGCCCACCCCAACTAAAGGTACAGCCGCAACCCCCCCCATACCAGCACTGCCCTCCCATTAGCCCCTCAGCGTGTTTCCCATGTCCGCTCACCCAGAAGTGTGGGCAAATCTTTTGCCCTAGGCACCTCAGACCCTGCCCCAGTTAGCCCTGCTGCCTGGAATGAGGAGGCTATTGACCTCCTGAGATCCATCTCTGTTGGGCAGTCAACCGTAGTGAATGCCATCCAGGTGCTGGCAGCCCATTTGCAACAAACAAATGCATTCCTGGACGGCGTTCACTCTGGCATGACGGCCCAACAGAGATCAATCCAGGCAAAGACCTCCTCTCTGATGGTAGCCATTGTCACTGTTACTAGCCTCCACCCTCCAACTTCCTCTGCCCAGTCCCATTTCCCTCAACCCCAAACTATCCCAAGCACACAGGCAGACCAGAATGCACACAAGACAACACAGAGGAGTGGCTAAGGCAAACACAAACACCCCACATCATCCCAAAGACAATCACACAAACACCATCCAGATGCAGACAAACCAACATCCACTGCCTCTAGTGTGCCCCCCTCCTCCTTGTTGTCCACCTCCCTCCCAGTAGCGTCTACACTCACACCTGCATGCACTACATCCTCATCCACTACCACCATCATGCCTATCACTACACGCCCCTCACTGGCAGTCACCACCCCCACTTCCATGCACACGTCCCCTGTGTCCTCTCCACTGTGTCTGTGCCCCCTCCTCCCAGAGTACACAAACGCTAGCACTCGGACACCCAACAGCCATCCACCTCACAACAGCATCCAACCCATGCACCTGCACCCACACACAGCAGACAAACACCTCCCACAACCACTTCCTTTCCTCTTCCTCCACCTCCACTACCAAACCTTCACCCTCTCCCCGCCCCAATGTCCCTAGGAAGCTTTTCCTCCCCACCGTTGACCTCTTCCCTACCCCTCCCCCCATCATTCACGTCAGGCCAGGGTGGTCAGAACCCAGGCGAGCACCTCAGCCACCCAGCTACTGCAGGTGGGACAGGCTCCATGGAACCAAGCAGCAGCACCGTAAGTGTGCCTGCACCAGCTACAAAGTGGAAGTGCAAGAAGGCACCATCAGCTGCCAAAGGGAAGGGAAGGGCAAGGAGACACCACCAGCCGACAAAGAGAAGGGCAAGGAGGCACCACCAGCTGACAACGGGAAGGGCAAGGAGGCGCCACAGGTGCCAAAGGGAAGGGCAAGGAGGCATCATCAGCTGCAAAAGGGAAGGGCAAGGGGCTTGCACCAGCAGGCAGGAAGGACAGGAGGCTTGGTGCTGGGATTCATTTGGAGCTCCCACCGCCAACCATGGCGGTTCAGCCATCCAAGGCTGCAGGTGAAGGGCTGGAGCCTCCCCCCACCACTGCCAGCACAGCCACCAGCACCACTACCACCACCAGCAGTCCCAGTGGGCAGCCGTCTGAGGCTACAGGGAATGGGCTGGAGCCTCCCTCCACCACGGACAGCCCCGACTCCAGCCCTGCTACTGCCACCACTGAGCAGCTGTCACCGCCGGTGGGCAGTGTGTGTAGTCCTGCCTCCATGGGCTCTAGTGCATCCTGGACCCTGCAAATCCTGTAGGTGTGACACCCAGGTGAGAGACTGCGACCTTGCAATCCCCAAGATCTGCATCACAGGGGACAAGGCCCCATCCAGAACCAGTGGAAGAAGCCATCCACTCACCCCATCCTTCCCAGGATGAAGCACACTCGACAAAAGGTCCCCTCCAGAACCAGTGGAAGAAGCTATCCACTCACCCCATCCTTCCCAGGAAGAAGCACACTGAACACAAGGCCCCCTCCAGGACCAGCGGAGAAGACTTCCACTAGAGAGATTGTGGCCTTGCACTCCCCAGGACCAAGCAGTGGGCAAACCAACCACTAGAGAGACTGTGGCCTTGCACTCCCCAGGACCAAGCAGTGGGAAAACCAACCACTAGAGAGACTGTGGCCTTGCAGTCCCCAGGACCAAGTAGTGGGCAAATCATCCACTAGAGAGACTGACTGTGGCCTTCCACTCCCCAGGACCAAGCAGTTGGCAAACCACCGACTAAAGAGACTGTGGCCTTGCACTCCCCAGGACCAAACAGTGGGCAAACCACCCACTAGAGCGACTGTGGCCTGGCACTCCCCAGGGCCAAGCAGTGGGCAAACCACCCACTAGAGAGATTTTGGCTTTGCACTCCCCAGGACATCGTACATAGCATGTTGCCCCCTCCAGGACCAGTGGTGTTGTACCATGTTCCGGCTGAGGTGCCCCCCATTCCCAGTCCCCCTGAGGTGCCTGTGTAGTTTTGACCTGATGCAGTGTTCTCTCCGTGTTGTTGCAGCAGTGAGATGGGGCCTTGGCCTATGTGTTGTGGCCCTGTGGACCACAGACATTGAGGACTGGGCAGTGTTCCTCCATTTGTAAATATGTATAAAGTTTTTGATTTTGAAGCAAGCATCTGGTTGTGTGCATGGCGTTGGGGTGGGGTTGGGGGTGCTGTGTGCTGCGTGTGTGTGTCACTCTTTTACCTCCCCCCTCCCTTGTATGCTAGGCTGCAGTACTCACCGTGGTCGTCTTTGTCGGGGTTGATGTTCGTCATGCAGGAAAAGGTAGACAAGCATGGGGAAGATGTGCAACTCGGGCTCCATGGCATTGTGGTTATTCCCTGAGGTGAGTCCTTTGACTTCTGCATTCTGTTTCCGCTGTGCTTTTGATGTTCTTGGTACCACCCCAGAAAAGGTGGCAGATAGGACTTTCTTAATACAGTGGGCGGTACATTGTCTTCCGCCTGGCTGTTGGCGGTTACCGCTGTGGTGCTTTTTGCTACCGCCATGGCGATCGGTGTGTTAAAGTGGCTGGCTGTTCGAGCGGTTTCCAACATGGTCATAATTCCATTTTTGTTACCGTCAGCCTGTTGGCGGTATTACCGCCGCTTTATCACCGACCGTCAGGGTTATAATGAGTGGCTAAGTGTGGGCCAAGGTATTATTCACTTTGCATTTCATAGATTTTTTAATTCTTATTAAAGGAAAATTGTTGCACAGCCCGGTACCTTTTTTTTTTACTTATTTGTAACATTGTAATGGGGCAAACCCTTTGGAAATATATGCCACAGTATTAGTCATCAGTGTATGCAATAAATGTTTCAGTTTCATTGTTTTTTCAAACAGTGTTTGGGTTGCGGAGTAACATTTGATGGCATAGGAGGAGGCGTACTATTTTTGTGAAGTTTTTATAGCTCTGTTAAATTTTGTGGTTTGCATTGCTGAATTAATATTAGTGGTTTCTTCAGTGTTACCACCATACCTCCTTATGGCCAGTGTGTGTGCATCATCATTCAGCATTTGTCTTTCTACTCCATGCCGTGTTGCCAAGAACCATTTTTTGTAGTCTATGTCCACAGACCTGAATGTGTTCCTTGTTCCCCATGCATCCTTGTTCACAGTTGTTGTTTGATCATGTGGCTGGTGGACATTTTGTGCATCCAGCTGGTATGTCTTTGCAATTGGTTTTCATGGTTTTTTCTTTGTTCTCCATGCTCCTTTGCTCCTTTTTGTTGTTGTTTGTTTATGTGGCTAGCAGCCAATTTGTGCATCCAGCCAATGTGCATTTGCTATAGGCTTGCAGGCATTCTTTGTTCTCCTTGCTCCTCATTACTGTTGTTTGTCGACCACCACAGCTGTCTCCTTTAAAACAA
This sequence comes from Pleurodeles waltl, assembly GCF_031143425.1. Taxonomy (NCBI): domain Eukaryota; kingdom Metazoa; phylum Chordata; class Amphibia; order Caudata; family Salamandridae; genus Pleurodeles; species Pleurodeles waltl. The sequence continues at coordinate 392,136,004 of NC_090445.1, read as the reverse complement.
ATGGAGATAAAGCGAAGAGCTATATCTGCATGTTCTGCTGCCTAATTTGAAATAAAAAAGTTGTGGTGTGGTGGTTTGGTTTGACTTTACCATGTTTGATTAAATTGGTATTTATTACATAAGTAACCAGCAGCACTAATATTGCATTTGTATTCACTATTTCAACCTGCAACAATGCCATGTTTCACTAACTTTATGTTTTTCTTGCTTGGTTGAATTTAGGTGCACAAGAGAAGCGATGTAACATCACCCACAGTACTACCAAAGAGAAGGCCTGAACAGTTAGTCGTCCAATCTCTTCCAATTGTGCAGCTCAGTGCCATTGCCATCTGAGAGCTTCAAGATGGCTCCAAAGAAGGTTGCTCCAAAGAACGAGGTAAGTAGGAAGAAGCAGCTTCAAATCAGTTTTGTGCTGACTGCAGCCTTTTTCAGGAGATGTGTGCCTGCAATACTGGCCTCTGGGAGGAACCCGGGAGCAGAACTCATGCATTTACAGCAGCACCCCAACCTAAACCCAAGATGATGTTTGTCAGTGTGGCAGCCACTCCAATCATGGTGACCTTGATGAGCAGTGATGTTGAATTAGATTTGTCCCTTTTGCAAAGTAGTACCCAATCATTTCAGGAAACAGAGCAAAGTGGACAGCAGCTGCAGCCAGCAATAGTAGATCTTTGCAAAGTTGGTGGCAGGACAGGAGGTTAAGGGGCATTTTTATACTCTGTTTGCACCGAATGTGTGTCAAAAACTTTGACGCACATTTGGTGCAAACCGTGCACCATATTTAAACTTTGACGCTCAAGCCCACGGATGTCAAAATTCCTCCGTGTGCATAATTTTTTGGATGCAGGAAACTGCCTTGGGAGCCACCTCCATTTTGTGAGCCTCTGAGCATCTCCCCTGTGTCCTGATACAGCCCAGTGTTCATGGATTACAAAAAGACCTAGGTATGGAGCCCTGAGATTTTTCTGGGTAAATAGTATTATTTATTCAAAAGTGTTTATTTCAGCTACCTGTGTTTGTTTTACTGTGGACTCTCTGTGTTTCAGGCAGCCTGGCCTCTTTTAAAGTGGTGTTTTTTGTTTTTTTAATTCATTTTTGCTGTGACTGTATGTGAATTGCCTTGCTAGTTTGTGCCCCCCCCCTTTTTTCTCTTCTAAGTAAAAAGGCTAAACACATCTTACAGAGTGTGTTTTTAGGAGACTGTTTTAATCTGTTTCTGTGATTTAAATTGTGCTTAAAAACTGTCTGCCCCCCTATATTTTTGCCTTTAAAAAAGCCCGATTTCAGAGTGCGCGCTCAGCAGTATTCCAGTGTTTGTTTCTTAAACAATCTCTCCCTTACCTGGAAAGTAGACTCTGCTAGCTTGGAAGTGTGGATTCAGCCTGTCTGTATCCAAGGAGATTTTGAATAGAGCAGCAGTTGCCTTTCCCCCTGACCACAGGTACTGGACTTCAGTTAACTTGTTCCTTATATAAGTTCCTATTGGTTGTTGCATACGTTGTTGTGATAGGTTGTTGGGAGATGGTCTTTCATTGGTTGCTGGCTCCAGGGCTGGGGTTATGATTGGTGGATAGGGCTGGGAATCTGATTGGCTGTTGGTTCTAAGGCTGAGAATCTGATTGGCTGTTAGCTCTAGGGCAGTGATTGGTGGATAGGGCTGAGATTCTGATTGGCTGTTGGTTCTAGGGCTGTGATTGGTAGATAGGGCTGATATTCTGATTGGCTGTTGGTTCTAGGGCTGTGATTGGTGGATAGGGCTAAGATTCTGATCTGCTGTTGGTTCTAGGGCTGTGATTGGTGGATAGGGCTGGGATTCTGATTGGCTGTTGGTTCTAGGGCTGTGATTGGTGGATAGGGCTGGGATTCTGATTGGCTGTTGGCTCTAGGGCTGTGATTGGTGGATAGGGCTGGGATTCTGATTGGTTGCTGGTTTTACGGCTGGGGCTGTGATTGGTGGTCAGGAATAGGGCTATGATTGGTGATTAGGGCTGGGTCTCCCATTAGGTGTTTGAATCAGGGCTTGAAATTGGATTGGCTAGGGTTAGGACCAGCTTCTTATTGGCCAGTAGGGCTATTAAAGGCTAGGACTCAGGGTGTCTCAGCCCGGGCGTCGAGGCAAAGGGCAGAGAGGACAAGGGCAGCTGCCTGTTTGGGCCTGTTCGGCACAGGCAGGAACTAGGGACTAGGGCCAGAAAAGCTGCCCAATTCTGAATGGACCAAGAATGGTTCCAGCCCCTACACATCCCTCAACATGCAAACACAAAGGCTTCCAACTCATGCATCACACACTGACCACAGACAGATTGCATTGCCCCATCACCCAACACAATACCCTTTATACAACACATATACACATATCCCCCACAACTACTACAGTCAAACACCTGCCTTCTCAAAGCAAACACTACTCTGTCCACTCCCACTAACACAACCTGCCATCACCCACCAAACACAAAACTACAGTATACATTATTCTCAGTCTCAGCCTTCCAGATACACACACTCTGCTCATACTAACCAACATCACTATCCACTGTTTGCTCCACACAGACCACCTGTCATCATAACAATGCCGAAACCCTGCCTTCAAACACACCATCTACAAACACTCTTCCCCTCTCTTCACCAATTACACACAACCATACAATCCCCACATTTCACTCCACCACACATATTACCTCTTTCAGTCATCACAACTAACACTAACTCCCCTGACACACATCCATCACCTCTTACACACCTCGTACATTCATCTCAAAAACACATCAACACCCCATCTAACACTCAAATTCCACTCACCAGCACTAACTCACATACAAATCCCTCACAAAAAACAACTACACCAATATCCCCTCTCACTATTCCACAAAAACAATACCGACCACAAACATCAGCACATCAAAGCAACACAAACTTACATTACACTTATCGTCATACCCACTCCCACCCTCAGGACTACACAAAGAATACAAATTCCATCCTATCTCGACCCCTACTTTCTCACTCTTCACAAACACCTAACACAAGCACCCAAACCCAGCAACTTTCATTCACTCGCCTCTCCTCCATTGCACAATTCAGAGCCTTACATCATGATCCACATGCTCCTCCACCACCCCTAAACCATACTCCATCCACACTAAACAAACGCAAACAAAATAAAAAACATGCCACTCATAGCAACCTTGCATCCCCTTGTCTATTACATAACAAAACTTCCCTACAAAAAACAGTACACTCCTCATGGCTTTCTCAGCCACCAAATCCACCACCCACACACACAGACCCAACAAAATGCCTCCTTAACCTGCTGGAAGAGGAACACTATTTTGAAAAGCAAGACTATTGTGAGCCTCAAACAATTATCACAACTAGCAACACTCCTGCTTCAAACTCACATTATACTACTTACATTTCTCCTAAACAAAACAACACTATCACTAACACACCTTTTCTAAACTGCCAGCTCATAAATGCTCGATCACTCTCAAAAAACAAGCACCACATCTACGACCTGCTCACAGGCACACAACCTGACTTACTATTCATAACTGAATCCTGGTTGGGAGATGACATGGCCCCAGTGTTGCACGGAGCCGTTCCTCCAGGCTATCAAACCATCTCACAAAACCGTATAGGCAAGAGAGGAGGTGGACTAGCTATTATATTCAAACAGGCATTGAACCTCAGTAAAACAGGCAACATCTCCATACAAGGTTGTGAAGCCCTCCTTACCAGATGCCACCCTACTCCAACTTCCTCCTGTAACTTTCTCCTCCTTTACAGACCTCGACCTAACAACTCCACATTCCCAGATGCTTTTCTAGACACAGTCTCAAATCTTATTACACTTTACTCTAACCTATGCATTCTTGGGGATCTAAACATTTGGTGTGACAAACCCTAAATGACCCATCCAAAAGCTATCACCACTGGCCTAGTCGGATTGAACCTACATCAGGTTGTACACAATCCCACACACATCGCTGATCACATCCTAGATGTAATTTTTGCTAAGCCTGAACTAGTTACTATTCATAGCATCACGCCAATCACTTGGTCAGACCACAATTTGATAACTTTCTGACATACAACTCCACAAATCATCACACCCCACAATTACTTACATACATACACCTATCGACCATAGAGCAAACTCAATTTGGATGACTTAGAAACACAACTAACAGCCAACACAGATCTATATACAATTAATTCTGTGCCAAAACTTTATGAGTGGCTACAGGAAGCTCTTGATATCCTAATACCACTTAGAAAAACTAAACACAACAAAAGAAACCAACACCTTGGAGAAACACAGAACTTAAAAAGATCAAGCAACAAATCAGAAAGTTGCAGCGGACCTGGCTCAAAACAAACAACAGTCAAGACAAACTGCAGCTACACAAACTTAACAGTATATACAAATCATCAATCAAAAAAGCTAAAAAAAAGGTACTACTCAGACAGAATTCAAAACGCTCAATCTACAACCAAGGAATTTTATAAAATTCTCAATGAATTTCAAAAACCTACATGCATGGAAGGAAGACATCCCACTACTCAAGATTTCACAAACAAATTGGCAACTCACTACACAACCAAGGCAGACACATTGGACTCCTATTTAAAACAGAAGAAAAACATCAGCACCAACCCCTTTTCTAAAATACTCTCTGAGAATAAACCAACCCAACCTCTACAGTCCTTCAAACAAATATCCCAGGAGGAATTTATGGATTTGGTCAAAGCAAGCAGACCTTCTAGTTGTCCTTCTGACCCTTGCCCACCACAAATCTTCAAGAACATTCTTCTATCTACTTCTGCTGCCACACCTGTAAGAAGAATCATCAACAACTCTTTAACTTCAGGAACTTTTCCTGTAGACCTGAAAAAGGCATACGTATGACCTTTATTAAAGACAAAAAACCTAGACCTGCAAGACCCCAACAACTACAGACCAATCACAAATGGACCTTTCCCGGGCAGATTGATAGAAAGACCAGCATTCGTCCAGATGTCACAATTCATTGAAGACAATTCTATACTTTCAGACTTCCAAACTGTATTCCGCCCAGGAAGAAGCACTGAATCGGCACTCATAGCAATCTGGGGTGATCTTAAAAACACAGTCGACCGAAATGGAGTTGCTGCACTACTTTTCTTGGACCTCTCAGCTGCCTTTGATATGGTTGACCTTGACACCCTAATTCAAAGACTCCACGAAGCCGGCATACAAGGGATTGCTCTCGACTGGATTACTTCCTATCTTAAAAAAATATTGAATATCATCCACTCACCCCCCTTCTCATCCGAACCCTACCTCACAAAAGCTGCGGTCCCCCAAGGGTCAATCATCTCACCTTTGCTTTTCAACATCTACATGATATCTTTACCAGAACTGATCAATGATTTCGAGCTCACATGCTACAACTATGAAGATGACACACAAATACTACTTAAATTAGAATGCCCCAAAAACATTGAAAACTCCCAAATCTTCAGTTGCCTCAGAGCCGTTGATCAGTGGATGACTTGGAGCCATCTCAAACTAAATACCTCCAAAACAGAAATACTCATATATGCTGACTGGAAAATTTATGATCGTCTGTGCGTCTGGCCTGACGATCTCGGACCACCTCCTCAATTATCCAAGGAAGTTAAAATCCTAGGAATCACCATGGATTCCAAGTTAAGTATGAATGCCCAAGTGGACAAATTAGAACAAACAAGCTTCATCACCTTGAAGACTTTACGACACATCTTCTCCCACCTCGGATTTCCACACTGGGTGCAAGCTACTATCTCGCTTGTAACTATCCAAACTGAATTATGCCAATGGCCTCTACCATGGATCATCTCTATCTGTTATGAAAAAACTACAACGTGTCCAGAATTCCGCAGCCAGGCTACTATTACATGTAAAGCCGCAAGCCCACATCTCCCCTGCCTTGAGAGCACTACACTGGTTACCCGTTCCCAGAAGATGCACTTTCAAGCTGCTTTGTACTACCCACAAAGCTATACATGGAACAGGACTGCTTTTTATCAGAAACAAAATAGCCAAATACATCCAACAAAGAAACCTCCGCTCAAGATTGGCACCCCGCCTTAGAACACCACCATACAAGAAAAAGACTATAGGTGGTACATCATTCTCCGTTAAAGCAGCCAAACTATGGAATTCGTTACCCCCAACTGCAAGAGCCACAGATAACTTTCTTGTCTTCGGAAAACTACTCAAGAGTTGGCTCTTTCCTTCATAACCACCATATTCAAACAACTATGAACTGCATATGCCTATGTTGATAAATATTTATTTCAGATTATGTGTATATTTCTAGTTATGTATAGTTTCTTTAGAAAATATGTATCGCTACTATTTCATAACAATGAAATACACACACACTCTTTAAACCTGTTTGACTAGACTAAGTATATTTTACCAATGGTTCTAATTATGTATTGTATGTGCATATGTGTGTGTATTCATGTGTGTGTGTATGTATATATATATATATCTGTATGCATGTATGTGCATATGTTGTTTCTGTGCTTGGCATGTTAGTGGGTCATTCCATGGCTCCTGGGTGGGTTGTTATACTAGATATCTATGAATTCCTGCTCTCAAGCAAGAACCTCCTCCTTTAGAATCAATGGCTCCCAGATCTCAAGCAAATACATCTTCTCCAAGCTCAACTTCTGGTGACGATGATGGGAACATGGAGCGGACCCAGCAGAGTCTGGGAGATGCCAGGAGAGGATAGGTAAAAGAAAAGTTCCAGAAAGCCTCAGAATCATGGGAAGGGGATGATGGTGAGGAGGAAGCTAAGCCAGTCATTGTGGAAGCTGGCAAAAAGGAGTCCCACATTCCTATCCAAATTGAATGTGTTCACAGTGGTGAAGGTGAGGACAGCCAGGAAACATGAGCTAAAACTGGTCAAATCACAGTGGAAGGTGAGGAAGAAAAGGATCACATTCTCACACAAAGCAGCACTGACCCCAGTCAGTGCATCAGAATCACACACCTCATTGAACTCACAAGAAACAGGAAGACTCAGACAGATGGAGGCACCACAGCACATGGTGAATGCACCACAAAGCACATTGAGACTACCACCATCATCATCTCAAAAGTCACCTGTGTCAATGGCCCCACAAAAGAAGAAAATCCAGGATACAATTCGGGGCATGTTTAGGCATGAGGGGCCCTATGACTGCAACCACCCAATTGCATTTTTCACATTTGTACCATGGGAGCTGGCAAAAATGTTAGCGCTGTACCTTCTCTTTTTCATTTGTGGAAGGAGTGAGATTTGTAGCGTTTGTGGCAGCCATCTGCCTGAAATGGAAGGTTCCAAGTTGGACCTATTCTGCCAGAGTTACTGTTCCAGTGTTGCATCATGATGTACTGCAGTTGGATGGACAAGCTTTGTCCACACTATCTACCTGATGACAGACATGTCGATCAGCTCTCAGTCTACTGATTACATGTGCAATGCTGCACACTGGGTCTCTTTTGCGGGGGTAAAGCAAAAGCTATCTACATTCTTAAGTCCAGTGTAGAAGCAAAGGCAAAAGAGGTCAAGCAACTGGCAGCACTAATGACACTTCAGAAGATGCTCCTGGGGTATCTGGATGGCCTAAAGAGGTGTAAGTAGATCAAAACCCATTGGTGCATTGGTATGGAAAGATGCAGCAATGGCCAGACCTCAGCAGGCTGGCAATAAAGTATCTGGCTTGTCCTACAGCCAGCATTTCTGCTGAGCATGTGTTCAGTGCTACTGGTGCAATTGTTACAGTGAGAAGCACCAGTCTCTCTCCTCAAAACATGAAGAGATTAACCATGATCAAAATGAACCAGCATTTTATACCACCTGATTATACTGTTCCCGAAACACTACATGAGGAGGAAGAAGATGATTGGTCTGAATAAAGTGTGTTTGCTGTCCAACTTCTGGTTGAACCACCTGAGTTTGAGGACAAACTCTACTTCCCGGACTGAGTATACCAGTGCCGCCATATAACTTTTGAATTATTTCTCATTTAATTTATTTATTTATTTATTTGCAAAAACAATAGCTATTGGAACATTGTCGATTTTATGTTTCCCCACCATTTATAATAGTCACATATATGGCCGGATTGGAGTTGGACCTGAGTACACTGAAAAAAACAACAACATTCTTTTCACGACATTTGAGACAATGCCTGTCTCCCTCACATGCCTTTGCCTATACTTTCATTTTTTTTTACATCATCTAGTCGGGCTACATTAGAAATATCATTGATTGAAAGCCAATGCAAAATTCCAATGTGTTATTACCATCAAAGAGGAGATAAAAGTTTGTATCAACCATTGTGTTTGGATTGGATACTAACTCTTGCACCAATACCTGGTGATGATTGATGATGTATGTGGTGGCTGACAGTAAGGGAGGGAGTTCAACATATTTGTAAACTTGATTTTGATGATTTGCAATGTTTGGGGAGTGATGGGAGATACTTTTTTTTAAAGCAATTGGGGTGTCATTACAACCCTGACAGATGGTGTTAAAGCTGCGGTAATACCGCAAACAGGCCGGCGGAAAAAAAGGGAATTATGACCGTGGCGGAAACCGCCAACAAAGACAGCCACTTTAACACTCCGACCGCCACAGCGGTACAGACAAGCAGCGCAGCGGTCACCGCCAACAGACACGCGGAAGACAAAGTACTGCCGACAGTATTACAACACGCCAATCCGCCACCTTTTCCAGGGCAGATTCCCCGTGGATAAAAACACGGCGGAAACCGCTTTTGCAATGGGAAAACGCTCACCTTAACACACTCCACAAGGAAGGAGGACACCATGGAGCCCGAACTACAAATACTCCCTGCCCTTGTCTTCCTGCTCGTCTACGAACACCAGCAACGGCGGCGCCGAAGACAACGGTGAGTACTGCACCTACGACATAGGCGAGGGGGGAGGCAAAAGTCAGGGGGACACACACGCAAAACCCCCACCCTCACCCTCGCACATTACAACACACACACCAATACATTTCCAAACATCACAGTAACAACCCACAACCCCCCCGGAAGAATGCAAAGACAAAAGGAAATCAGTTCAAACATTGTAATGTATCAAAATACAGTTACCAAATATATACAGATATATATACACAATCAAAATATTATACATTACGAGAAGTAGTGCAGGTATGCACATATCAATGTCCGTGCACCACTGGGCCCAAAATGCATGGGCGAGGCCCACACTAGATGCCTGTCTACAAATGGAGAGAACACTGCAGGGGCATCAGATAGAAATACAACAGGGACCTCAGGGGGAAGGGAAGGGGGGGCACCTCTGCCAGATGAGTGCACCACGCCAGATCCACGACGGGGCTCCATGCCCATTGATGTATCCTGGGGAGTACAAAGCCACAGTCTCACAAGTCTCTACAGTGGGTGGTTTGCCCACTGTACCATCCTGGGGAGTGCAAAGCCACAGTCTCTCAAGTCTCTACAGTGGGTGGTTTGCCCACTGTACCATCCTGGGGAGTGCAAAGCCACAGTCTCACAAGTCTCTACAGTGGGTGGTTTGGCCACTGTGCAATCCTGGGGAGTGCAAAGCCACAGTCTCACAAGTCTCTACAGTGGGTGGTTTGCCCACTGTACCATCCTGGGGAGTGCAAAGCCACAGTCTCTCAAGTCTCTACAGTGGGTGGTTTGCCCACTGTACCATCCTGGGGAGTGCAAAGCCACAATCTCACAAGTCTCTACAGTGGGTGGTTTGCCCACTGTACCATCCTGGGGAGTGCAAAGCCACAGTCTCTCAAGTCTCTACAGTGGGTGGTTTGCCCACTGCTGTATCCTGGGGAGTACAAAGCCACACTGTCTCAATTGGATAACAGTCTCCACGGGTTCTGGAGGGGGACTGGTGCCCAGAGTGCTTCATCCTGTTAAGGACAGACGGAGTGGATGCATGTCTCCACTGGTTCTGGAGGGGGAATGGTGCCCAGACTGCATCAGGCTCCCCGTGACGGTTCCTGTCCCGTCACTGTTCCAGCTGCACATGGGATAACGATGCTTGATGTGGCGTTTTTTTCCCTGTCCAGCGGTGCTTTGGCATGTCGGTCTTTGCCCTGTTGAGCGGTTGTAGGAAAGTACCATCTTGCCTGGCATGTTACCCCCATTTTTCACTGTATATATGTTGTTTTAGTTGTATGTGTCACTGGGACCCTGGTAACCCAGGGCCCCAGTGCTCATAAGTGTGCCTGTATGTGTTACCTGTGTAGTGACTAACTGTCTCACTGAGGCTCTGCTAATCAGAACCTCAGTGGTTATGCTCTCTCATTTCTTTCCAAATTGTCACTGACAGGCTAGTGACCATTTTTACCAATTTACATTGGCTTACTGGAACACCCTTATAATCCCCTAGTATATGGTACTGAGGTACCCACGGTATTGGGGTTCCAGGAGATCCCTATGGGCTGCAGCATTTCTTTTGCCACCCATAGGGAGCTCTGACAATTCTTACACAGGCCTGCCACTGCAGCCTGAGTGAAATAACGTCCACGTTATTTCACAGCCATTTTACACTGCACTTAAGTAACTTATAAGTCACCTATATGTCTAACCTTTACCTGGTAAAGGTTAGGTGCAAAGTTACTTAGTGTGAGGACACCCTGGCACTAGCCAAGGTGCCCCCACATTGTTCAGAGCCAATTCACTGAACTTTGTGAGTGCGGGGACACCATTACACGCGTGCACTACATATAGGTCACTACCTATATGTAGCTTCACCATGGTAACTCCGAATATGGCCATGTAACATGTCTATGATCATGGAATTGCCCCCTCTATGCCATCCTGGCATTGTTGGTACAATTCCATGATCCCAGTGGTCTGTAGCACAGACCCTGGTACTGCCAGACTGCCCTTCCTGGGGTTTCTCTGCAGCTGCTGCTGCTGCCAACCCCTCAGACAGGCATCTGCCCTCCTGGGGTCCAGCCAGGCCTGGCCCAGGATGGCAGAACAAAGAACTTCCTCTGAGAGAGGGTGTGACACCCTCTCCCTTTGGAAAATGGTGTGAAGGCAGGGGAGGAGTAGCCTCCCCCAGCCTCTGGAAATGCTTTGTTGGGCACAGAGGTGCCCAATTCTGCATAAGCCAGTCTACACCGGTTCAGGGACCCCTTAGCCCCTGCTCTGGCGCGAAACTGGACAAAGGAAAGGGGAGTGACCACTCCCCTGACCTGCACCTCCCCTGGGAGGTGTCCAGAGCTCCTCCAGTGTGCTCCAGACCTCTGCCATCTTGGAAACAGAGGTGCTGCTGGCACACTGGACTGCTCTGAGTGGCCAGTGCCACCAGGTGACGTCAGAGACTCCTTGTGATAGGCTCCTTCAGGTGTTAGTAGCCTTTCCTCTCTCCTAGGTAGCCAAACCCTCTTTTCTGGCTATTTAGGGTCTCTGTCTCTAGGGAAACTTTAGATAACGAATGCATGAGCTCAGCCGAGTTCCTCTGCATCTCCCTCTTCACCTTCTGATAAGGAATCGACCGCTGACCGCGCTGGAAGCCTGCAAACCTGCAACATAGTAGCAAAGATGACTACTGCAACTCTGTAACGCTGATCCTGCCGCCTTCTCGACTGTTTTCCTGCTTGTGCATGCTGTGGGGGTAGTCTGCCTCCTCTCTGCACCAGAAGCTCCGAAGAAATCTCCCGTGGGTCGACGGAATCTTCCCCCTGCAACCGCAGGCACCAAAAAGCTGCATCTCCGGTCCCTTGGGTCTCCTCTCAGCACGACGAGCGAGGTCCCTCGAATCCAGCGACACCGTCCAAGTGACCCTCACAGTCCAGTGACTCTTCAGCCCAAGTTTGGTGGAGGTAAGTCCTTGCCTCACCTCGCTGGGCTGCATTGCTGGGAACCGCGACTTTGCAAGCTTCTCCGGCCCCTGTGCACTTCCGGCGGAAATCCTGTGTGCACAGCCAAGCCTGGGTCCACGGCACTCTAACCTGCATTGCACGACTTTCTAAGTTGGTCTCCGGCGACGTGGGACTCCTTTGTGCAACTTCGGCGAGCACCGTTTCACGCATCCTCGTAGTGCCTGTTTCTGGCACTTCTCCGGGTGCTACCTGCTTCAGTGAGGGCTCCTTGTCTTGCTCGACGTCCCCTCTCTCTGCAGGTCCAATTTGCGACCTTCTGGTCCCTCCTGGGCCCCAGCAGCGTCCAAAAACGCCAAACGCACGATTTGCGTGTAGCAAGGCTTGTTGGCGTCCATCCGGTGGGAAAACACTTCTGCACGACTCTCCAAGGCGTGGGGGATCCATCCTCCAAAGGGGAAGTCTCTAGCCCTTGTCGTTCCTGCAGTATTCACAGTTCTTCAGCCTAGTAAGAGCTTCTTTGCACCAACCGCTGGCATTTCTTGGGCATCTGCCCATCTCCGAGCTGCTTGTGACTTTTGGACTTGGTCCCCTTGTTCCACAGGTACCTTCAGACAGGAATCCATCGTTGTTGCATTGCTGATTTGTGTTTTCCTTGCATTCTCCCTCTAACACGACTATTTTGTCCTTAGGGGAACTCTAGTGCACTTTGCACTCACTTTTCAGGGTCTTGGGGAGGGTTATTTTTCTAACTCTCACTATTTTCTAATAGTCCCAGCGACCCTCTACAAGGTCACATAGGTTTGGGGTCCATTCGTGGTTCGCATTCCACTTCTGGAGTATATGGTTTGTGTTGCCCCTATCCCTATGTTTCCCCATTGCATCCTATTGTAACTATACATTGTTTGCACTGTTTTCTAAGACTATACTGCATATTTTTGCTATTGTGTATATATATCTTGTGTATATTTCCTATCCTCTCACTGAGGGTACACTCTAAGATACTTTGGCATATTGTCATAAAAATAAAGTACCTTTATTTTTAGTATAACTGTGTATTGTGTTTTCTTATGATATTGTGCATATGACACTAAGTGGTACTGTGGTAGCTTCACACGTCTCCTAGTTCAGCCTAAGCTGCTCTGCTAAGCTACCATTATCTATCAGCCTAAGCTGCTAGACACCCTATACACTAATAAGGGATAACTGGGCCTGGTGCAAGGTGCAAGTACCCCTTGGTACTCACTACAAGCCAGTCCAGCCTCCTACATTGGTTGTGCAGTGGTGGGATAAGTGCTTGAGACTACTTACCACTCTTGTCATTGTACTTTTCATAAGAGAAAAATATACAAAACAAGGTCAGTGTATATACACATAGCCAAAAAGTTTTGCATTTCCTCTTTTCACTCTTTTCTAAGTGCTGAAAAGTACTTCTAAACTTTCAAAAAGTTCTTCAAAGTTTAAAAAGTTTTTTTCTGTCTTTCCAAAAAGTTCTGAAAACTTTTTATTCTCTTTGTCTATCACTTTAACTCGCTCTAAAAATGTCTGGCACAGGCCAAAAAGTTGAACTGTCCAAACTTGCATATGATCACCTTAGCTGGAAAGGAGCAAGGAGTCTCTGCATAGAGAGAGGTTTGAGTGTAGGGAAGAATCCTTCCTTAGAACTGTTAATTAATATGCTTAGAGTACAGGATAAGGCCATAAGTGCCCAATCTGTAGAAAAAGTAGCTAATGGTTCTCAATCTGATCCAGGGACTCCCCCAGGAAAAGGTTCAGGAAAGAAACTTCTCAGCCTGCCCATTACTAGACAGTCTAGCATAGTTGGTACAGAGGTTGAATCACATCATACTGATGATGTGCTCTCACATTATACTGGTAGCCAAGCTGTTAGGGTGCCCTCTGTAAGGGACAGGTCTCCTTCTGTTCATTCCCATCATACCTCTGTATCTAGAAATGTCCCTCCCACCCACCCTGATGACAGATTGTTAGAAAGGGAGCTCAATAGATTGAGAGTGGAGCAAACCAGACTGAAGCTCAAGAAGCAACAGCTGGATTTGGATAGACAGTCTTTAGAAATAGAGAGGGAAAGACAGAAAATGGGTTTAGATACCCATGGTGGCAGCAGCAGTATTCCCCATAGTCATCCTGCAAAAGAGCATGATTCCAGGAATCTGCATAAGATAGTTCCCCCTTACAAGGAGGGGGATGACATTAACAAGTGGTTTGCTGCACTTGAGAGGGCCTGTGCTGTACAGGATGTCCCTCAAAAGCAGTGGGCTGCTATCCTATGGCTATCATTTACTGGAAAAGGTAGGGATAGGCTCCTTACTGTAAAAGAAAATGATGCTAACAATTTCCAAGTTCTTAAGAATGCACTCCTGGATGGTTATGGCTTAACCACTGAACAGTACAGGATAAAGTTCAGAGATACCAAAAAGGAGTCTTCACAAGACTGGGTTGATTTCATTGACCAGGCAGTGAAGGCCTTGGAGGGGTGGTTACATGGCAGTAAAGTTACTGATTATGACAGCCTGTATAACTTGATCCTGAGAGAGCATATTCTTAATAATTGTGTGTCTGATTTGTTGCACCAGTACTTGGTGGACTCTGATCTGACCTCTCCCCAAGAATTGGGAAAGAAGGCAGACAAATGGGTCAGAACAAGAGTGAACAGAAAAGTTCATACAGGGGGTGACAAAGATGGCAACAAAAAGAAGGATGGTAAGTCTTCTGACAAGGGTGGGGACAAATCTAAAAATGAGTCTTCATCAGGCCCACAAAAACACTCTGGTGGGGGTGGTGGGCCCAAATCCTCCTTTAATCAGAACAAGGAAAAGAAACCATGGTGCTATTTATGTAAAATAAAAGGCCATTGGACAACAGATCCCAGTTGTCCAAAGAAAGGCACCACAGCTCCTACCACTACAACCCCTACTGCTACACCTAGTGTACCTACTAATAGCAGTGGTGGTGGGAGCAAACCTACTAATAGCCAAACCAAGGGAGTAGCTGGGCTCACTTTTGGTAATTTAGTTGGGGTTGGTCTGATTAGGGAGACCACAGAGGCTACTTTAGTCTCTGAAGGGGCTATTGACTTAGCCACTTTGGTTGCTTGCCCCCATAACTTGGAGAAGTACAAGCAACTAACCCTAATAAATGGTGTTGAGGTCCAGGCCTACAGGGACACAGGTGCCAGTGTCACAATGGTGATTGAGAAACTGGTGCACCCTGAACAACACATACTTGGACACCAGTACCAAGTAACCGATGCTCACAACATAACACAAAGCCACCCCATGGCTGTTGTAAATCTCAACTGGGGGGGGGTATCTGGTCCAAAGAAAGTTGTGGTAGCTTCAGATTTACCTGTAGACTGTCTATTAGGGAACGATTTGGAGACATCAGCTTGGTCAGATGTGGAGTTGGAGGCCCATGCAGCAATGCTGGGCATCCCAGGGCATATTTTTGCTTTGACAAGGGCTCAGGCCAAAAAGCAAAAAGGACAGGGAAACTTGGATCCTGGAACAATGGACCAAGTGCTCCCTAAAGCTAGGGCTAGTAGAAGCAAACCACTTCCTACTATCCCTCCCTCTACAGTGGATTCTACTTCTGAGGAAGAAGAATTCCCTCCCTGTGCAGAACCTACACCAGAGGAGCTGGAAGCAGACACTGCTGAGCTTTTGGGTGAAGGGGGGCCTGCCAGAGAGGAGCTGAGTGTGGCACAGCAAACCTGTCCCACATTAGAGGGTCTCAGACAGCAAGCTGTCAAACAGGCTAATGGGGATGTCAGTGACTCACACAGAGTTTACTGGGAGGACAACCTCTTGTACACTGAGAATAGGGATCCTAAACCTGGAGCTGCCAGGAGATTAGTGATTCCTCAGGAGTACAGAAAGTTCCTCCTAACACTGGCACATGACATTCCCTTAGCTGGGCACCTGGGTCAAATGAAAACTTGGGACAGATTGGTTCCACTGTTTCATTGGCCTAGGATGTCTGAGGACACAAAAGAATTTTGTAAGTCCTGTGAAACCTGTCAAGCCAGTGGCAAGACAGGTGGCACTCCAAAGGCACCCCTTATCCCACTGCCTGTGGTTGGGGTTCCCTTTGAAAGGGTAGGGGTTGACATAGTTGGCCCCCTTGACCCTCCTACTGCTTCAGGCAATAGATTTATCTTGGTGGTAGTGGACCATGCCACAAGATATCCTGAAGCTATTCCTTTAAGGACCACTACAGCTCCTGCAGTGGCAAAGGCCCTCCTGGGAATATTTTCCAGGGTGGGCTTCCCAAAGGAAGTAGTATCAGACAGAGGAAGCAATTTCATGTCTGCATACTTAAAGGCCATGTGGAAGGAGTGTGGTGTAACTTACAAGTTCACAACACCCTATCATCCACAAACAAATGGACTGGTGGAGAGATTTAATAAAACTCTCAAAGGCATGATTATGGGACTCCCTGAAAAACTCCGCAGGAGATGGGATATCCTTCTACCATGCCTCCTTTTTGCCTACAGGGAGGTACCCCAGAAAGGAGTGGGCTTCAGCCCCTTTGAACTTCTTTTTGGACACCCTGTTAGGGGTCCACTCACACTTGTAAAGGAGGGTTGGGAACAACCTTTAAAAGCTCCTAAGCAGGATATTGTGGACTATGTACTTGGCCTCAGATCAAGGATGGCTGAGTACATGAAAAAGGCCAGTAAAAACCTTCAGGCCAGCCAAGAGCTACAGAAGCAATGGCATGATCAGAAGGCTGTTTTGGTTCAGTACCAACCAGGGCAGAAAGTGTGGGTCTTGGAGCCTGTGGCCCCAAGAGCACTCCAAGATAAATGGAGTGGTCCACACACAATTGTTGAAAAGAAGGGTGAAGTCACCTTCTTGGTTGACTTAGGCACTGCCAGGAGTCCCCTTAGGGTGCTCCATGTCAACCGCCTGAAACCCTACTATGACAGGGCTGATCTCACCCTGCTCATGGCAACAGATGAGGGACAGGAAGAAGACAGTGATCCTCTACCTGATCTCTTCTCTTCCACAGAACAAGATGCTCTTGTGGAAGGTGTAGTTTTGGCTGATTGTCTTACTGCTGAGCAGAAAGATAATTGCATAAATCTCCTAGGACAATTTTCAGAACTCTTCTCCATTGTGCCAGGCACCACTTCTTGGTGTGAGCACACTATAGATACTGGAGACAGTTTACCTGTCAAAAGTAAGATCTATAGGCAGCCTGACCATGTCAGGGACTGCATAAAGCAAGAAGTTCAGAAGATGTTGGAACTAGGAGTAGTTGAGCACTCTGACAGTCCATGGGCTTCTCCTGTGGTACTGGTACCAAAACCCAATTCTAAAGATGGAAAGAAGGAAATGAGGTTTTGTGTAGACTATAGAGGTCTCAACTTAGTAACCAAAACAGATGCTCACCCTATACCCAGGGCAGATGAGCTAATAGATACACTGGCATCTGCCAAGTATCTAAGCACTTTTGATTTGGCTGCAGGGTATTGGCAGATCAAAATGTCAGAAGATGCTAAACCTAAGACTGCATTTTCTACCATTGGAGGACATTACCAGTTTACTGTAATGCCTTTTGGTTTGAAAAATGCACCTGCCACTTTTCAGAGGTTGGTGAACACAGTCCTGCAAGGGCTGGAAGCTTTCAGTGCAGCATATTTGGATGATATAGCTGTCTTTAGCTCCAGCTGGGATGATCACCTGGTCCACCTTTGGAAAGTTTTGGAGGCCCTGCAAAAGGCAGGCCTCACTATCAAGGCTTCAAAGTGCCAGATAGGGCAGGGTAAGGTGGTTTATCTGGGACACCTTGTTGGTGGGGAACAGATTGCACCACTTCAGGGGAAAATCCAAACTATTATTGATTGGATTCCCCCTACCACTCAGACTCAGGTGAGAGCCTTCCTAGGCCTCACTGGGTATTACAGGAGGTTCATTAAGAACTATGGCTCCATTGCAGCCCCTCTTAATGACCTCACATCCAAAAAAAATGCCTAAAAAGGTATTATGGACAGCAAACTGTCAGAAAGCTTTTGAGGAGCTGAAGCAGGCCATGTGCTCTGCACCTGTCCTGAAAAGCCCTTGTTACTCTAAAAAATTCTATGTCCAAACTGATGCATCTGAATTAGGAGTAGGGGCAGTCCTATCACAACTTAATTCTGAGGGCCAGGATCAACCTGTTGCTTTTATTAGTAGAAGGTTGACCCCTAGAGAAAAGCGTTGGTCTGCCATTGAGAGGGAGGCCTTTGCTGTGGTCTGGGCTCTGAAGAAGTTGAGGCCATACCTGTTTGGCACTCACTTCATTGTTCAGACAGACCACAAACCTCTACTTTGGCTAAAACAAATGAAAGGTGAAAATCCTAAATTGTTGAGGTGGTCCATATCCCTACAGGGAATGGACTATACAGTGGAACATAGACCTGGGAGTACCCACTCCAATGCAGATGGACTCTCCAGATATTTCCACTTAGACAATGAAGACTCATCAGGTAATGGCTAGTCTTATTGTCCTTCGTTTGGGGGGGGGGTTGTGTAGGAAAGTACCATCTTGCCTGGCATGTTACCCCCATTTTTCACTGTATATATGTTGTTTTAGTTGTATGTGTCACTGGGACCCTGGTAACCCAGGGCCCCAGTGCTCATAAGTGTGCCTGTATGTGTTACCTGTGTAGTGACTAACTGTCTCACTGAGGCTCTGCTAATCAGAACCTCAGTGGTTATGCTCTCTCATTTCTTTCCAAATTGTCACTGACAGGCTAGTGACCATTTTTACCAATTTACATTGGCTTACTGGAACACCCTTATAATCCCCTAGTATATGGTACTGAGGTACCCAGGGTATTGGGGTTCCAGGAGATCCCTATGGGCTGCAGCATTTCTTTTGCCACCCATAGGGAGCTCTGACAATTCTTACACAGGCCTGCCACTGCAGCCTGAGTGAAATAACGTCCACGTTATTTCACAGCCATTTTACACTGCACTTAAGTAACTTATAAGTCACCTATATGTCTAACCTTTACCTGGTAAAGGTTAGGTGCAAAGTTACTTAGTGTGAGGACACCCTGGCACTAGCCAAGGTGCCCCCACATTGTTCAGAGCCAATTCACTGAACTTTGTGAGTGCGGGGACACCATTACACGCGTGCACTACATATAGGTCACTACCTATATGTAGCTTCACCATGGTAACTCCGAATATGGCCATGTAACATGTCTATGATCATGGAATTGCCCCCTCTATGCCATCCTGGCATTGTTGGTACAATTCCATGATCCCAGTGGTCTGTAGCACAGACCCTGGTACTGCCAGACTGCCCTTCCTGGGGTTTCTCTGCAGCTGCTGCTGCTGCCAACCCCTCAGACAGGCATCTGCCCTCCTGGGGTCCAGCCAGGCCTGGCCCAGGATGGCAGAACAAAGAACTTCCTCTGAGAGAGGGTGTGACACCCTCTCCCTTTGGAAAATGGTGTGAAGGCAGGGGAGGAGTAGCCTCCCCCAGCCTCTGGAAATGCTTTGTTGGGCACAGAGGTGCCCAATTCTGCATAAGCCAGTCTACACCGGTTCAGGGACCCCTTAGCCCCTGCTCTGGCGCGAAACTGGACAAAGGAAAGGGGAGTGACCACTCCCCTGACCTGCACCTCCCCTGGGAGGTGTCCAGAGCTCCTCCAGTGTGCTCCAGACCTCTGCCATCTTGGAAACAGAGGTGCTGCTGGCACACTGGACTGCTCTGAGTGGCCAGTGCCACCAGGTGACGTCAGAGACTCCTTGTGATAGGCTCCTTCAGGTGTTAGTAGCCTTTCCTCTCTCCTAGGTAGCCAAACCCTCTTTTCTGGCTATTTAGGGTCTCTGTCTCTAGGGAAACTTTAGATAACGAATGCATGAGCTCAGCCGAGTTCCTCTGCATCTCCCTCTTCACCTTCTGATAAGGAATCGACCGCTGACCGCGCTGGAAGCCTGCAAACCTGCAACATAGTAGCAAAGACGACTACTGCAACTCTGTAACGCTGATCCTGCCGCCTTCTCGACTGTTTTCCTGCTTGTGCATGCTGTGGGGGTAGTCTGCCTCCTCTCTGCACCAGAAGCTCCGAAGAAATCTCCCGTGGGTCGACGGAATCTTCCCCCTGCAACCGCAGGCACCAAAAAGCTGCATCTCCGGTCCCTTGGGTCTCCTCTCAGCACGACGAGCGAGGTCCCTCGAATCCAGCGACACCGTCCAAGTGACCCTCACAGTCCAGTGACTCTTCAGCCCAAGTTTGGTGGAGGTAAGTCCTTGCCTCACCTCGCTGGGCTGCATTGCTGGGAACCGCGACTTTGCAAGCTTCTCCGGCCCCTGTGCACTTCCGGCGGAAATCCTGTGTGCACAGCCAAGCCTGGGTCCACGGCACTCTAACCTGCATTGCACGACTTTCTAAGTTGGTCTCCGGCGACGTGGGACTCCTTTGTGCAACTTTGGCGAGCACCGTTTCACGCATCCTCGTAGTGCCTGTTTCTGGCACTTCTCCGGGAGCTACCTGCTTCAGTGAGGGCTCCTTGTCTTGCTCGACGTCCCCTCTCTCTGCAGGTCCAATTTGCGACCTTCTGGTCCCTCCTGGGCCCCAGCAGCGTCCAAAAACGCCAAACGCACGATTTGCGTGTAGCAAGGCTTGTTGGCGTCCATCCGGTGGGAAAACACTTCTGCACGACTCTCCAAGGCGTGGGGGATCCATCCTCCAAAGGGGAAGTCTCTAGCCCTTGTCGTTCCTGCAGTATTCACAGTTCTTCAGCCTAGTAAGAGCTTCTTTGCACCAACCGCTGGCATTTCTTGGGCATCTGCCCATCTCCGAGCTGCTTGTGACTTTTGGACTTGGTCCCCTTGTTCCACAGGTACCTTCAGACAGGAATCCATCGTTGTTGCATTGCTGATTTGTGTTTTCCTTGCATTCTCCCTCTAACACGACTATTTTGTCCTTAGGGGAACTCTAGTGCACTTTGCACTCACTTTTCAGGGTCTTGGGGAGGGTTATTTTTCTAACTCTCACTATTTTCTAATAGTCCCAGCGACCCTCTACAAGGTCACATAGGTTTGGGGTCCATTCGTGGTTCGCATTCCACTTCTGGAGTATATGGTTTGTGTTGCCCCTATCCCTATGTTTCCCCATTGCATCCTATTGTAACTATACATTGTTTGCACTGTTTTCTAAGACTATACTGCATATTTTTGCTATTGTGTATATATATCTTGTGTATATTTCCTATCCTCTCACTGAGGGTACACTCTAAGATACTTTGGCATATTGTCATAAAAATAAAGTACCTTTATTTTTAGTATAACTGTGTATTGTGTTTTCTTATGATATTGTGCATATGACACTAAGTGGTACTGTGGTAGCTTCACACGTCTCCTAGTTCAGCCTAAGCTGCTCTGCTAAGCTACCATTATCTATCAGCCTAAGCTGCTAGACACCCTATACACTAATAAGGGATAACTGGGCCTGGTGCAAGGTGCAAGTACCCCTTGGTACTCACTACAAGCCAGTCCAGCCTCCTACAGCGGTGCTTTGCCCTGTTCAGCGGTCTTCACCATGGCGGTCTTTTCCCTGTTCAGCCGTGCTTTGCCATGGCAGTCTCTGACCTGTTCAGCGGTGCTTTGCCCTGTTCAGCGGTGCTTTGCCCTGTTCAGCGGTCTTCACCATGGTGGTCTTTTCCCTGTTCAGCCGTGCTGTGCCATGGCGGTCTCTGACCTGTTCAGCGGTGCTTTGCCCTGTTCAGCGGTCTTCACCATGGCGGTCTTTTCACTGTTCAGCCGTGCTTTGCCATGGCGGTCTCTGACCTGTTCAGCGGTGCTTTGCCCTGTTCAGCGGTGCTTTGCCCTGTTCAGCGGTCTTCACCATGGTGGTCTTTTCCCTGTTCAGCGGTGCTTTGCCATGGCGGTCTTTGACCTGTTCAGCAGTGCTTTGCCCTGTTCAGTGTTCTTCACCATGGCGGTCTTTTCCCTGTTCAGCGGTGCTTTGCCATGGCGGTCTCTGACCTGTTCAGCAGTGCTTTGCCCTGTTCAGCGGTCTTCACCATCGCGGTCTTTTCCCTGTTCAGCTGTGCTTTGCCATGGCGGTCTCTGACCTGTGCATTGGTGTGTGGCATGGTGGTCCCTCATTGCCCAGCGGGGCTGTGGCTGCCGGGGCCCTCCTGGGCACTGACTCCGGCAGTGGTCTCCTGACCAGTGACGATACTGCTGCCCTCCTGGGCACTGACTCCGGCGGTCGTCTCCTGACCAGTGACGATACTGCTGCCCTCCTGGGCACTGACTCCGGCGGTGGTCTCCTGACCAGTGACAATAGTGCTGCCCTCCTGGGCACTGACTCCGACGGTGGTCTCCTGACCAGTGACGATACTGCTGCCCTCCTGGGCACTGATTCCGGCGGTGGTCTCCTGACCAGTGACAATACTGCTGCCCTCCTGGGCACTGACTCTGGTGGTGGTCTCAGGACCAGTGCTGACAGTGCTGGTGGTGGCGGCCCGGCCGCTGGGGAGGATGGCGCCCTTCTCCCCCGTGCTGCTCTTCCCAGACTGTGCAGACTTCCTCTGGCCCTTCACCACCTTTGGAGGAGTCACAGCTGACTCGGCACTCCCCCTGGGACCCTTGTGAGCAGGTTTTCCGCCAGGAGTCTTCACACTGTCCCGTCGGCCACTTTCCAACTTGAGGTGCTTTACAGGGGGTGGACTGGCAGTGCTTTGGCTCTGTGTCACACTGGCTGCCCTGGTGGCCGGTGCACTCCACACACCTTTGACACGCACCACTGGTACTGGACTTTTTTTGGCTGAGGTGCTACTACGGGACCTATCAATTGGAGGGGTGGGGGTGTGCGCAAAGAGGTCAACGTTGCTGAGGAAGAGTTGCTGACGAAGACTGGGATAGGTAGCTGGAGGGGGTCTGGGAGTGGAGGAAGAGGAGGTGGTTGTAGGAGGTGTAACTTTAGCTGATTTGGGTGCAAGTGCAGGTACTGGAGGCTCTCGTGAGGTGGATGGATGTTGGGTGTGTCAGTGGCCGCGTTTCTGTATTTTGGGAGGGGGCGTCAGAGACACACTGGGAGTGGACACAGTGGACGTGTAAATGGTAGTGGGGGTGGTGAGTGCAGGTGAGCAGGGTGTGGTTCTGGGTGTTCTGGTATGAATCCTAGTGCCTGTAGATGTAGTGCATGCAGGTGAGAGTGTAGATGACACTGGGAGGGAGGAGGGAGACGACGACGAGGAGGACACAGGTGAGGCAGTGGATGTTGCTGTGTCTGTATGTGGGTGATGCTTGTGTGAGTGCCTGTGGGTTGTGTGGTGCTTATGTTTGCCTGAGCTACTTGTGTGTTGAGGTGTGTGCATGCTTGTCTGATGGTGTGCTTGGGATAGGCTGGGGTACAGGGGACTGGGTCTGGGTGGAGGAAGTTGGAGGGGGGAGACTAGACACAGGGACAATGGCTGCCATCAGTGCTGAGGCCAGAGATTGCAGGGTTCGATGAAGGGCAGCCTGACCAGAATGAATGCCCTCCAGGAATGCATTACCGTGTTGCAACTCCCTTTCTACACCCTGGATGGCATTCACAATGGTAGACTGCCCAACAGTGAGTGACCTGAGGAGGTCAATGGCCTCCTCACTGAGGGCAGCAGGGGTGACTGGGGCAGGGCCTGAGGTGCCTGGGGCGAATGTGATGCCCACCCTCCTGGATGAGCGGGCACGGGGCGAACGCTGTGGGGCTGCTGGGAGGGCGGTGATGGTAGGGGAGGTGGCAGCTGTACCTGTAGAAGTGGGGGCACAGATTGTGCCGCCACCACAAGGGAGCTCCCATCGGTGGACGAGTCCGTGTCACTGTTTGGTGATCCTGTGACTGACGTGAAGCTCCCCTCGCCCTCCGTCCCACTGGTGTATTCAGAGTCTGTGGTGTGGCCCTCCATGGCCATGTGGGATGCAGCTCCCTCGCGCTCCGGTGCCACTGTACCTCCGCCTGATGATGCTGATGCACAAAAGAACAGGGAGAGCAGAAAAAGGGGGGTACCACAGAAGAAAGACAGGTTGAGTGCATGGCTTACCGCTACAGTTGGCGGACAAAACAGACACAGCAGCCCCCTGCACTACGCCGTGCTCTTGGCCTCTACAGATGCAACTCCTGGGATCTGGCCTACATGGCTATGGTGGACATGTGCACACATAGATGCCACAGGGGCATATATACCTATACTTGGCACTCTACTGAGGTGGGGTGGAGTGACACATGGCCTGCATTACGGAGGGGCTTAGCATACGTAACTCGCCCTGGCCTAGGGAAACCCACAGCCCTCCTCCCCCACCCAGATCCCTCCACTGCGCGCAAAGTCCCCAGAATGAGAGTGTACTCACCCCCTTGTGTCTGCTGTGATGCCCTCAAGCGCCCATCCAACTACGGGTAGGCCACCGCCAGGATCCGGAACATCAGGGGTGTCATGGTGCGAAGGGGACCCCTCCCACGTTGAGAGGCCATCCCCAGCTGAGCCTCTGCCGTCTTCTTGCTCCAGCGGTGAATGTCCTCCCATCTTTTCCAGCAGTGGGTGCCCCGTCTCTGGTGGACCCCCAGGGTCTGGACGTCCTTGGCGATGGCACGCCAAATGTCCTTCTTCTGGTGGGCGCTGACCTACATGACATGCACAGGTGAAGAAGAGAAGTCATTACCAATTGCACCGTCGATGTGAGTGGCCGCATCCCTACCCTTGCCATGTGGCACATGCATTCACATTCCTTGATGTTCCCTGAACTCTGCCCCCTTCCAACTCACATCCAGCCCTCTCCACCCAGGCATAGCCCATACAATGTGCTCCCTGTGTACTTACTTGTTGGTCTGGAGGACCGTAGAGTAGCGTGTACTGGGGGAGGACCCCGTCGACTAGCTTTTCCAACTCCTGAGCAGTGAAGGCAGGGGCCCTTTCCCTAGACGCAGCAGCCATTGTCTCTTCCAGACCGAGGTCACAGCAGCACTTGCAGTGTAGGTCCTCTCCTGTCGAAGATCAGGTATCGAGAGATTGAACAGATAGAAAATGGCGGTCACGTCCGCGGCAGTGATTGTCCGCGGCGGTGCGTGTCATCACCGCCGGCGTACTTCATAGGGTCCAATGTTAACCAATGCAGCATTGCGCCGCGGTCTACGACCGCCTACCGCGATGGTGTAGTACGCCAGCGCAGATACCTCACATCCCATTGTCCCAGTTTAGAGGTCAGGCAGCCGCCATTTCAGGGGCCCACATTCATTTACTACTGCGTCACACATACCTAGGCCTACACTCAACACACATACAGGAACAGTGTTGTGTTTTGTGTAGTGTTCTGTGTATCTGTGGGTACATACCTAGGAATTTGTTGACTCTGTGGTCGCTGTTGTCCTTCCTAGGCACCGTCAGCTGGGACATTTGAGAAGATGGAGGAATCCTCCGGTGTACCGACCGCTGGTGAGCCTGTTGACTATGGAGGGGCGACATTTGATCATCACCTACAGGTTTGACCGTGCCACTATCCAGGAACTATGTACCCAGTTGGAGCCAGACCTGATGTCACCAATCCGCCATCCCACTGGAATCCCCCCTGACGTGCAGGTGCTGTCAGTGCTCCATTTCCTTGCAAGTGGGTCTTTTCAGACAAAAGTGACTATGGCATCAGGGATGTCCCAGCCTATGTTTTCCAACGTGTTGTCCAGAGTGTTGTCTGCCCTGCTGAAACACGTAAGGAGCTAAATCATTTTCCCTCAGGTGGAGGATTTGGCTACAGTCAAAGGTGACTTCTATGCCCTTGGACATATCCCAAACGTCATAGGTGCTATTGATGGGACCCATGTAGCTCTGGTCCCCCCCCCCACAGGAGTGAACAGGGGTACAGGAACCGGAAGAGTTATCATTCGATGAATGTACAGATGGTATGTTTGGCAGACCAGTACATCTCCCAGGTAAATGCTATGTTCCCTGGCTCTGTGCATGACGCCTACATCCTGCAGAATAGCAGTATCCCGTATGTGATGGGTCAACTCCAGAGGCACCTTGTGGGGCTATTAGGGGATTCTGGTTACCCTAACCTGTCCTGGCTATTGACCCCAGTGAGGAATCCCAGGACCAGGGCAAAGGAACGCTACAATGAGGCCCATGGGCGGACTAGGTGGGTGATCGAACGCACCTTCGGCCTCCTGAAGGCCAGGTTCAGGTGCCTCCATATGACAGGTGGTTCCCTAGTCAAGGAAGGTGTGCCAGATCATCATCGCCTGCTCGATGCTTCACAATCTTGCTTTGCGACGCCAAGTGCCTTTTCTGCAGGAGGATGGTCCAGATGGCGGTGTTGTGGCAGCTGTGGAGCCTGTGGAGCCTGTGGACAGTGATGAGGAGGAAGCTGAGCAAGAAGACATAGACAACAGGGAGTCAGTCATACAGCAATATTTCCAGTTACACACAGGTGAGAACATTTTATTTTACTATCACATTCACTTTCACACTTCTACCTCTATCTTGTCTGTCATTTAGTAGCAGTATTTGGTAACTCAGTTGTACCTTTCCATTACAGTTTCACAGGTGTGGTTACCAACGTGTGTCATCTGCTTGCATCCTTCAAGGACTTGTGATGTGTGACATAGGTATGTTGGCTTTACAATTGAGAACGCATTTTGACACTGTCATTGATAATTCAAATTTACAAAATCACAGACTGACTCCAGATTGTTTTGTGCTTCAAGGGTATTTATTTAAGTGCTCAAAAATGGAGGGGGATTGTAAAATGGTGATGGGGGATGGTGGAGGAATGTCCATGGCAGAGTCCAGTCTATTGGTCACACAGGTGCACTGCCCATATGGGCATAGGAAGTGGAGCTGGGGCAGTTTCAGTATGGACAGGGTAACAAAGTGGGACAGTGGGATGACAATCAGGGTGGTCTCATTTCCTGGCGGAGATCTTGCCATCTTGCTCTGTCCTGTTCCTGGATCTCAGGGATTGCTTGCGGGGTGGTTCTCCATCTGCAGGGGTTGGGGTGCTGGTGTGGTGGTCCTGTGGCGGGGCGTCCTGTCCACTAGCGCCGGCAGAGGTGGTGGGCAGTTCATCGTCCAGGCTAGTGTCAGGGGCCCCTTGGAGTGCCACGGTGTCCCTCATGGTCTTTTGTATGTCCTTCAGCACCCCTACGAGGGTGCCCAGGGCGGAGCTGATGGTTCTGAGCTCCTCCCTGAAGCCCAAATACTGTTCGACCTGCAGGCGCTGGGTCTCCTGAAACTTGGCCAGGACCGTAGCCATCGTCTCCTGGGAGTGGTTGTATGCTCCCATGATGGAGGTGAGGGCCTCGTGAAGGGTGGGTTCCCTTGGCCTGTCTGCCCCCTGTCGCACAGCAGCCCTCCCAGTTCCCCTGGTTCCTGTGCCTCCGACCCCTGGACCGGTTGCCCACTACCACTGCCCCCAGGTCCCTGTTGTTGTTGGGGTGGTGGGTTATCCTGGGTTCCCTGTAGTGGTGGACACACCGCGGATTGACGTGTCCTGGGTACGGAGGTATGGGCCCGGTGGGTGGGTGCTGTGCTGGTGTTACCAGAGAGTGGAAGGTCAGTGTTGGGCTGTGCCTGTGCAAGAGGAACCGACTGTCCCGAGGCCCACGATGGTCCAGGCTTGTCATCAGGATCCAGTAGGGCAGAGCTGCTGTTGTCACTGTGGGCCTCTTCTGTGGGTGGAGTGGAGATGTCTGGACCCTCCTGTGTGGTGACGTTGGGTAGTGGTCCTGCAGGGGTATAAGAACATGATTATTGCATGTGTGTGTGGAATGGTGTGCAATGGGTGGGTGTGCGTGTACCCCAGTGCAAGCATTCCTGTGTGTGGGTTTGTGTGATGATGGTTAGGGGGTTGTTATCGGTATGTACAGTGAGCATGCTTTAGTGATGGTTGTCCATGCTTAGTTGTGTCATGCAGGGCTTGGTGTTGGGAAGAGTGGTTTGTGTTATTAGTACATTAGTGAGGAGTTGTAGTGATAGGGGAGGGGGTGAGGGCGGGGGGGTGATAGCATGCAGGTAGGTTGGGGGATATGATAGTTAAGATTTGACATACCAGTGTCCATTCCTCCACCGACTCCTCTGAGGCACTCAGGATGCATGATAGTCAAGACCTGCTCCTCTCATGTTGTTAGTTGTGGGGGAGGAGGTGGGGGTCCGCCCCAGTCCGCTGTACCGCGATGTTGTGCCTGGAGACCACTGAACGCACCTTCCCCCATAGGTCGTTCCACCTCTTCCTGATGTCCTCCCGATTTCTTGGATGCTGTCCCACAGCGTTGACCCTGTCCACGATTCTGCACCATAGCTCCATCTTCCTGGCTATGGAGGTGTGCTGCACCTGTGAGCCAAATAGCTGTGGCTCTACCCGTAGGATTTCCTCCACCATGACCCTGAGCTCCGCCTCGAAAAACCTGGGGTGTCTTTGGAGTGACATGGGGTGGTGTGGGTGATGTGTGGGGTGGTGTAAGTGTTGATGTGTGTGGTGATGTGTAGTGGTGTGTGGTGTTTTGTGCGTGAATTGTTGTATGGGTGATGGTGTTGTGTGCCTCTGTGTGGTGGGGTTCTCAATTGCTGTGCTCTCTGTTTCTCGGCTTCCTCAAAATTTCTGGTCGTAGGGGTTTGTGGGTGATGTGGGTATGTGTTTTATATTGAATTGGGTGTGTGGGAGTGGTGTTTGTATGTGTCTCAGGTGTATGTATTTGGAATTTTCCAATGTGGCAGTGTTTTGGAGATGTGTGTGTATTTTGAGCGCAGCGGTGTGTACCGCCAATGGAATACCGCGGTTGAAAGACCACCGCGTGGATTCGTGGGTCGTAATAGCATGGGCGTGTTTCTGTTGGCGTGACGGTGGAGGTTTTGTTTTCGCCAGTTTAACACTGATCTTTGGTGTGGTGGACTTGTGTGGGTGTCTGAATTTCGTCGGATTCCGAGATGTGGGTCATAATAGCTGTGGCCGAATTCCGCAGCCGCGGTGGTGTATTGGCGGTCTTCTGCACGGCAGTAAGCGGCTTTTACCGCCAATGTTGTAATGACCCCCATTGGTCTTTTAAACCTAATGAAATGTACCTGAGGGGCCACTCCTTTTTTGGGTTCCACAGAGACCAGACCAGCCACTTTAGTTACCAAACTGATATCTACCCAAAGTACTTCAATTCTATCTCTCTATGTGTTCAACAGTTCACTACACAGGTCTACCTCATTCAGTTTGGGATTGGAAAGGAGTTACTTACAATCAAGAGAAGGAGGAGGAGGATGAATGGACTAAGGGCAGGACTACCTCAATAGATAGGAGAAAGTTATTGACTTCAAAGAGAAACCTTGATGATGGCAAAGACTCTAATGCCTAGTACTCACTCAGCTTTGAGTACTGGAGAGAGGTGCGATGAGTTGGGAAATGCTGCTTAGTGTATATTTGCTGCAATGCTGACTCAAATGTGAAAACCCTCTTTATGTTCGTGCTCTTCCTCTGAGTCTTCTTGGTACAGTCCTGACTCCTCATTCAGCTAACTTGATTCTGTCTGTCCTTCTCCCTTACTCTATAATACCGTTACTGTTTATCAATATGCATGCCTTCTCCTAGCCCTCTCCTGTATGAACAAAACATGGTGAAAGCTCAACACGTCGGCTTACCTACAGGACTGGCTCAGCCAGGCACCCAAGATTAATGGACATTCCAAGAAGAATGGAGATGTACCACCCAATTTGGTAATATCACTTTCCTTTGAACAATTATAATTTTTAGAATTTGGTGGATTAACTTCAATCCGCCATAATTTGTATTTTTCAAACCTAGAAGACATACCATTTAGAGATATACTATTTTGGGTCTCTCTGAAACAGAAAGATTGTTTGCAGTGCATTTTACTGAACTGTGTCATACTTATCTGTTTATTGTTTAATTCCACAACAGATTGATAATGTTGTGGTGCTCCGAGCCCCGATTAGTATAACTGTTGTTGCTTCTTTTGTGTAGTGTTTGTTTTTGTCACACCTTTTCCCAAACACCCTTTCCTGTCCATTCATCAAGCCACTAACCCTCTTCTCCTGGGCTGTGTGATAGAATGAGGTATGACTTAATTTTACTCCATAAATGGATCACATACTTGCTTGGGTGGATGTGATGAAAGCAACACCAACTTACTACATGACCTTCTATGACCTGAGCAATATTCCACACTGACCCCATCAACATTATCATTAAGGCCTTATGTTGTGTGTTGAGAAGCTTATTTCCACAGTTTGATTTTTTTATACTAGCTCCTCATTTCTCAGAAGAAGTTGATATTGCTAGTGTTTATTTTCATATCAGGGCTTCATTGTTGGGTTTCAAATACTGTAATTGTAGTAGCCTGGTCTCAGTCTTCCTAAAGTTATAATATATGACCCACTAACTCTTTGTTTTCTTTAAATCTAGTTGACAGTGATGGATACCCCTTTAATTAATCCTACAGTTGGAGTCCCTTAAGATGCCACCTTGGGAAAGTCCCTAACTGAGGTATTAGCCCTCTCTTTATCCATTCAGGTAAGTGAAGAGCTATGGGTTCAAGTGAACTTGTTTGGTTAGTAATTACCTTCTACTGAAGAATATGTTGTTTATGTGTATCTGGCTTTTTGTAGACAAAATAGACAATGACAATCATTCTCTAGTGGTCGATATTGTTACAGATAGCATAAGTAATTGACATACACTTTTTTTGCAGAATTAAAAAGCAGACTTCACTAAAAGACAGCAGAGTAAACTAATACACCAAAATAAATATTTGAGACATAAGTGAAGTAAAATAAAGTATCCCCTTTTATTTGTACAGATATAATACCCACCCTTTCCACCCCAAACAAATGGCTCTATCCCCAAAAGTCAACCAAAAGTCCATAGGAAAGTCCAGAACCCAGTCCCAAGTCCCTTCCCCCCCTCTTCACCCACAACAAGTCCCTCCCGACAATTTCTTTTTTTTAAAAAGGGCTCAGAAGAGGGCACTGTTAGTTTGTGTCCAGAAATGGTTTAGGCTCCACTCCATCCTCTCTAGCCAGCTCCCTACCAGTCTCTCCAGTTGGTCCGACCACTGCATAATAGGCTGCAGCAATGTTCTCTGTGTGTCAGCTTGGGATATAGCGGCAGAAGATCCTGACAGTTGGCAGCAGAGAAGGTGAATGAATGACCGGGAGGCATGAGACTGTACTGGCTTATTGAACTGGGGCCTGGGTCAGAGACAGCTTGTATTTCTGCCTCTTCACCCTCCAGGACCACTAGCTTGGATGGTCTTCAGCCTCTGCCACCAGAGATGGGCCGCTATCTCTTGCCTGATGGGTGGTGCTGGTGGACCAGCAGGAGTAGGTATATTGAGAAAAACAAAACAACAAATTGTAAACAATGGGCTGTGCAAACACTTGTTTAAAATTATGTAGTGCTGGCCCCCTGTCACCCTTAGCATTTGTTGGGATTATTATTACGATATTTAGAAGGGCAATTTACATTTGTACCCACATATGCCTTGTAGGAAAGTACCATCTTGCCTGGCATGTTAACCCCATTCTACCATGTATGTCAGTTTGTTTTTGCCTGTCTCACTGGGATCCTGCTAGCCAGGACTCCAGTGTTCATAGTTTGTGGCCTGAATGTGTGTCCCTGTGTAGTGACTAACTGTGTCACTGAGGCTTTGCTAATCAGAACCTCAGTCTTATTCTCTCTCTGCCTTTAAAATTGTCGCTATAGGCTAGTGATCATTTTCACCAATTCTAATTGGCACACTGGAACACCCTTATAAGTCCCTAGTATATGGTACCTGGGTACCCAGGGTATTAGGGTTCCAGGAGATCCCTATGGGCTGCAGCATTTCTTTTGCCACCCATAGGGATCTCACACAAATCTTACACAGGACTGCCACTGCAGCCTGAGTGAAATAACTTTCACGTTATTTCACAGCCATTTTACGCTGCACTTAAGTAACTTATAAGTCACCTATATGTCTAACCCTCACTTGGTGCATGTTAGGTGCAAAGTTACTAAGTGTGAGGGCACCCTGGCACTAGCTAAGGTGCTCCAACATAGTTCAAGGAAATTTCCCCGGACTTTGTGAGTGCGGGGACACCATTACACGCATGCATTACATATAGGTCAATACCTATATGTAG
The DNA here is from genome assembly GCF_031143425.1 of Pleurodeles waltl. Classification (NCBI taxonomy): domain Eukaryota; kingdom Metazoa; phylum Chordata; class Amphibia; order Caudata; family Salamandridae; genus Pleurodeles; species Pleurodeles waltl. The sequence goes on along the minus strand of NC_090445.1, from coordinate 392,104,017 downwards.
CTTCACAATGTTAACTCTGAATATGGCCATGTAACATGTGATCATGGAATTGTCCTCCCATACCAAATCTGGTATTGGGGTGCCAATACCATGCATCCCCGGGGCTCCACCATGGACCCCGGGTACTGCCAAACCACCTCTCTGGGGTTTTCACTGCAGCTACCGCTGCTGCCAACCCACAGACAGGGATCTGACCTCCTGGGGTCTCGGTAGCTCAGTCCCAGGAAGGCAGAACAAAGGATTTCCTCTGAGAGAGGGTGTTACACCCTCCCCCTTTGGAAATAGGTGTTAAGGGCTGGGGAGGAGTAGCCTCTCCCAGCCTCTGGAAATGCTTTGAAGGGCACAGATGGTGTCCTCCTTGCATAAGCCAGTCTACACCAGTTCAGGGAACCCCCAGTCCCTGCTCTGGTGCGAAACTGGACAAAGGAAAGGGGAGTGACCATTCCCCTGTCCATCACCACCCCAGGGGTGGTGCCCAGAGCTCCTCCAGTGTGTCCCAGACCTCTGCCATCTTGAATCTAGAGGTGTGAGGGAACAAAGGAGGCCTCTGGGTGGTCAGTGGAAGCAGGTGACGTCAGAGACCCCTCCTGATAGGTGCTGACCTCACTAGGTGGCCAATCCTCCTCTGAGGGCTATTTAGGGTCTCTCCTATGGGCTTTTCCTCAGATAATGACTTGCAAGAATTCACCAGAGTTCCTCTGCATCTTCCTCTTCGATTTCTGCCTAGGATTGATTGCTGACTGCTCCAGGACACCTGTAAAACTGTAACAAAGTAGAAGAAGACTACCAGCAACATTGTAGAGCCTAATCCTGCCAGCTTTCTCGCTCTGGGGGCTGTCTTCACCCTGCACGGGAAGCCAAGAAGAAATCTCCAGTGAGTCAACAGAATCTTCCCGCTGCTCCAGCAGGCACCAAACCTCAGCATCACTGGTACTCTGGGACCCCTCTCATCCTGATGAGCATAGCCCCTGGAACACAGGTAGTAGACCCAAGTTACCCAGACTGTCCAGTAGTTCAACTGTCCAAATTTGGAGGAGGTAAGTCCTTGCCTTCACACTCCAGACAGAAATCCTGTGTACTGTGTGAATTGCAGTTGCTAGGGCTTTTGTGCACTTTTGCAAGGAATCCTCCATGCACAGCCTAGCCCAGGACCCCAGCACTCTGTCCTGAATTGCTCAACTTGCTGAGTTGACCACCAGCTTCGTGTGACCCTCTTATGTAGTGTTGAGAAGACTGCTGTGTTCAGTTTTCTTGAACCCGTGTTCAAGTACTTCTGTGGGTGCTGTCTTCTTGTGCATGGGTTCTCTCTGTTGCTGAGGGCCCCCTCTGTCTCCTCTTCCAAGTAGCGACCTCCTGGTCCTTCCTGGGCCCAGGCAGCACCCTTTATCTTTAACTGCGACCTTTGCAGCTAGCAAGGCTTGTTTGCGGTCTTTCTCCAAAGAAACAGCTCTGCATCCTCCAGCACTCCGTGGGATATCTTCTGCACAAAGGAGAAGTTTCTAGCATCTTTTGTTGTTGCAGAATCCTCCCCTTCTTCTATTGGGAGGCAGCCATTTTTCACCTTCATCCATGGTTTAGTGGGCTCCTGCCCCCCCCCCAGACACTGTTGTGACTCTTGGACTTGGTTCCCTTCCTTTGCAGGTCCTCAGGTACAGGAATCCATTTTCAGTGCTTTGCAGTCAGTTGTGGTCTTTGCAGAATCTCCTATCACAACTTTAGTGTGTTTCTGGGGAAGTAGTATCACTTTACTCCTACTTTTCAGGGTCTTGGGGTGGGGTATCTTGGACACCCTTAGTGTTTTCTTACACTCCCAGTTACCCTCTACACACTACACTAGGCCAGGGGTCACTAAGTGGTTCACATTCCACTTTCTTAGTATATGGCTTGTGTTGCCCCTAGGCCTATTGCATCCTATTGTATTCTACAGTGTTTGCACTACTTGTCTAACTGTTTACATACCTGATTTTGGGTTGTGTGTATATTTTGTGTATTTTACTTACCTTCTAAGGGAGTATATCCTCTGAGATATTTTTGGCACATTGTCACTAAAATAAAGTACCTTTATTTTTAGTAACTCTGAGTATTGTGATTCTTATGATATAGTGCTATATGATATAAGTGGTATAGTAGGAGCTTTGCATGTCTCCTAGTTCAGCCTAAGCTCCTCTGCTATAGCTACCTCTATCAGCCTAAGCTGCTAGAACACTACTAATCTACTAATGAGGGATTACTGGACCTGGCACAAGGTGTAAGTACCTTCAGGTACCCACTATAAGCCAGGAAAGCCTCCTACATGCCTCACATAAAAATCACTGACTGTCTGGCAGAAAAGAATTAGAACAGAATAACACCAGATTAAAAAATCAATAATTAGATTTTTTTAAAGAATTTTCCAAAAACTAAACAGGCAATTTCAGTGGAAAAATGATTTAACTATCATTTCTGAGAAATGTATTGTGCACTATAGAGTATAAGTTGTTGAGGTGCTAACTTAATGAAGGCATGCTATCCTTGGATTTGGGTACTTTGCTACTGTCTGCAGCTGGGGCAGCTATAGTTGGCAATTATCTGTCTTTAATTCAAATGGCCCTGCTCTTCTTTAAATGCCTTTCCCGTTTTACCCTGACTTCAAAGAGGCAGATGAATTATACATAAAATACTACTTTACACACATCAAGTAAAAAATGTGGATATAATTATCCTGTCTGCCCTAAGTAGACAGTGGGAAAAACAACACATTGCACTACAGGGAAAGGAACAGGCTATATAGATTGTATTTGGCATGTTTGTCACAGAGTATCTCTTACACCAAACTTGAAATCAAATCAGGCATTTATGGCCTTATTACATGGCAGGCAGTCCTAGGACCACAATCCCTGCAGTGGCGGTCAGACCACCATGGCTGTGGCGGTACAGCTGCCACATTACAAGATAGGTGGGCAAGCCGCCTATAAGCCGCTGTCTCATCCAGGATTAAAGATCCTGATGGACTGACAATGATTTTGGTTGTAGAAAGCCATGGAATCGATGTTGAACCCAGCACCACCGTGCTGATTACTACCTTGTGTTCTGCCATTCTTTTCACTGCAATTTCCCTACCATAAAAAGGCTGGCAGAGAACAAGTGCCCGGGGCCACAGGGGGGCACAATTCAAGGGTGTTGGTGCACCCTGCGTGTGGCAGCATTGCTGCTGGCTCTGTTATGAGTCTGTAACAATGCTGATGAACCTTTCCCACTGGGCTGATGGCGGGGACTTTGGTTCTCGCCGGTCAGCCCAATGGGACAGTCGTAATAGGCCCAGTGAGATGACCTCTATGTCTGGGGTGGTCTTCTCGCCACAGGGCTGCCGGACGACGGTCGGCCCGTAGGATTCATAACGAGGCCCTTAATCCCACTTTACTCACTCGCCTCTCCCAGCACCAGAAATTATTTCCAACAAATGAATTCACTGTGCGGTAAGGAAAGGAAACTACTTACTCTACTGTGAGGAAAGGTAGAAGGCTTAGGCAGGTAGGCAAAGCATTTCCATAGAATAGAGGGGGCTCACAGATCTTCGAAATGTTATGTGCCTAAGGTTTGACTTATTCAATCACTGTAAAAATCTGAACAGGCATTAAATAAATCTGTTAAGGAAAACCATGAAATATATTTTGGAATCATTTTACTGACATGTGGCACAGGCCAGGAATGGATATTTCACTTTTTTTGAACGGCTGCGATGGAAGAACTTAGGAAAGAATAAAGTACTAAGAGATGACTGATTCGGCAAAGGGAAACACATCTTGTATGTTCAGTTTCAAGAACAATGAAAATTTTGTAAATGCTACATTAACTGAAGCAGACACATATTGCACAACCAACACTGCAGTCACAAATTGAACGATACTGCTTTATGGTCATGGGTGGCAAGATGCCATGGGCAGGGAAGGGTTGATGAATGTGGTTGGGTAGGATATATATCAGCCTCCCTTAGCATGTACAGTGAGTCAAGGGATTAGAACCAAAATTAAAATACCCCTCACTTTAAACCATAACTTTGATAGCCATAAAACAAAGTAAGCGATATAGATGAGCAGCATGCCCCTCTCCAGGAGCGATCCCTTGTTTATCACCCAGGTTTATTCCTTTATTCTTCCTACTATATTGAACCATTGCCACCATGATTTAAGCTTTGCATTCTCTGATCCATTCATTCACCAAAATTTCCAATCCATTATTCATCTATTCAGTATCCACCCTTTCTTTCAACAATCCTTTCACCCATTCATCCATTTACCCAACACTCACCCATGCATTGTGTCATCCACCCACACATCCTTTCCTTTCACTCATTTCACCCATCTTTTCTTTTAACCATCAGTTCTTTCCAGTTTCCATCAAGCGATCATCGTTAGCGTACATTATCTGAGCTTTTGCTGAGTTGCAGAAAGAAGAGGCCATAACTCAACCACTGATGTAGCTGGTACAGCAAGGGGGTTCATGATCATGAGTTACAATGACACCCTTGTAGCTAGTGAGTATAATAGGTACTGTCAATAAGCAAGCAATGTGGCTTACCACTGTCTGTTCCTGCTGCGGCTTGTCCCACTCCAACTGACACTCCTCCTGCAGCGGGCGGCACTTTTGGTCGCTGTGGCTTTAGATGCCAGATGCAGCGTTCCTTATTTTTTTTAAACAATAAAATACAATCACAGTTCATCACTACAGTGTGGTTAGCACTGCAGAATCTTCTATTAAAAAAATCACTTTGGGCATTTTTTTGGTTCACAATGTTTGAAAAGTCAGGTAGTCAAGCCAACCAAAAACTTTTTTCAATGGAGGGGTAGAGCTATATCCTATGATCATGCGTGCAATGAGCGGAATAAATAATAATGGTCAATGAAAGACATAAGGGGCCTGATTATGGGTTTGGCATTCCTGTGCCTGCCATGTTGTTCTGACCCCCCCAACGGTCTGACAGAGTGGGATACTGTATTATGAGTATGGTGGTCATAGAAACAGAAGACCTCCAGCAGTCCACCAGCACCACCAGCCCACAAAGACCGCCATGGTCACCCGGAAGCACAAACAGGCCGGCGGAGCCTGCATATCTGCCGGAGTCATTACGAGGTTGCAAACCGCCAATGTTACTGTGGGGGAAAAGGACTGTATAAAGGGAGACACTCACCTGCAGACAGCTGCACACACCCAAGGAGCTCTTTACAAACGCCATCCCGCTACTAATGCTCCCTGAAAGACAATTAAATCAACACTATCATGGACGACAGCAACTGTAAACACACACACCTATCTATATCATTAACCTTAAAAACAGCGTGTAGTGCCAGCAAACACACCAAGGGGAGGACACCACAGGTAGCAGATACACATCTCAAATCACACACACTCACTGACATACAGCAACACAGACACATGCACACTTTGGCCAGCACACTCACACTGCACTGCATCAATACACAAATACACACAGCCCCACAACTCAGGTACAGGGGCACTGAAGGCTGCAAAACATAGTCACACACAGCAACAACAGCACATATACAAACACAAATTACACACACACACATTTAACACTGGCCAAGGACTGCCCACACATACAACACACATATGAATCGATGTTGCATGCAATACACACAACAGCACAAAGAAACAACCCTGCAATGGACACACACATCACACCACAATGGGAGCACAATGGCATACACAATAGACAGAGAGACAAAAGATAAAATAGACAAAGTGCACTATGCCAACAATACCTGCACAGTTGGAATAGGAGCATCATCAGCATACATGGAAGGAAGCTGCACTGGGACACATCAGATTGACCAAACCCCTTAAATAACATGCACACAGGAAACAACCTTACATGGATCCATGGATCTCAGGGACAAACGATACCAAACCCATTTGTCATGCACAACTACACGATGGGGAAGGGCAAGTCAACAAAGCATGAACAACTCCAACGCCATGTTACATACCTCTGCCTGACCTAGCTGCAAGGGACACACACTTAACGGGACACATGCACATGCAAATGCTAAGCGACCTAGCACAGCTTGACACACTCCATGTCTGCAATAACAAAACTCAAGAATACAACATCACATGAATACAAGAGTCATACCAGTGGCACAAGTCCAACACCATACATGCCCACATTGGACAATACAAAAAATAAATATTTACCATACCAAACATTGCACCAAACATTGCATAGACACACACAGATCTAACAAACAACATATATACCATTCACTTCGGGGACAACAGCACTGCACACACTCATATACTGTAGACAACAGGACATGGAGCAGCAAGCAGGCACAAACGCACACAACTAGAGGCACACAATCAAAGTCACTCAGGAACAACATCAGCCTAGGAAAGGAATTGCATGACAAAGTTATACCCTACAGAACCAACTCTTTGGCTTTAATGCTAACAACAATGATGGCAAAACAATGTCCAAAGGCTATTGATCAGTCCAATTGAAGTCCAAATCATGGCATAGTGTTGTGCCCCTACTTGACGTTAGACTTTAATGTAACCTCCGCAGTAAGGGGCATCATGGGGGCAGGCAGGAACCTCAGGGATATTCTGAGGTGGGAGGGATTGGAATAGGGAAAGGGTGGTTTGGGTTTGGGCTTGCAAGGGGGGGCTTCATTGGGAGGGGGGCTTTTTCTTTAGGGAGAGGGGTATAGGTCCTTGCAGGGGGGCAGGAGTGTCCTTGGAGGTGGAAGGGATGGCCTTGGGGATGACTGAGGACCTTTTGGATGTGGTACAGGGGTGGGACGGGGTAAGGTTAATGTCACAAAGGAAACATTTTTGGGGATACACAGGGATGATCATCAGTAGGGGGTCAGGATTTGGAGGTTGAGGGAGTGGTTGTCTGACTTGTAGTTCTGGATCACTCAGGTGCATGCTTATGGGAGTTATGCATGTGTAGTGGGTGTCTGTTGGGTGGGTGAGTGAGGGTGCTTATGTGTCTTAGAGGTGGAGATGCTGGGGACATAGTTCTGTCTGTTGGGGTAGTGACTGCAGGTATAAAGGATGTGCTGCATGTAGGTGTGTCAGTAGCTGTGGTGTCTGTGGTGCTTGGTAAGGATGTCTGCGAGTCTACTGGGGTGATGTCTGTAGGTGGTGGTGTCAGGAAAAGTAGTGACTGCTGCTGTGTCTGGGGGTGGATGTTGTTTGTAGGTGTGTCGGTGGTGTGTCTTGTGGTGCTTGCATTTGTGAGCGTGCTACCTTTGTCTGTTGAGATGGATGCCTGAGGATCTGTTTGTGTTTCTAGGTAAGGAAAGAGGGACTTAGACTGGGAAGAGAGAGGTAGAGGGGGACTGAAGTGGACGGTAACTGGCTGCCGTCAGTGTGGAGGCCAGAGCTTGAAAAGGTCTCTGTAGGGCAGCAATAGCACCATGAATGCTTCCCAGGAATGCAATGGTCTGTTTCACAATAGTGGACTGACCCACAGAGATATTTCTCAGGAGGTCAATAGCCTCCTCACTGAGAGCAGCAGGGCTAACAGGGGCTGGGGCAGAGGTGCCTGCGGCAAAGGAGACGTTCTCCCTCTTGAATGAGTGGGCACGGCCAACTAACTTGGGAGCAACAAGGAGGGCAGTGATAGAACAAAGGGTGGTTGTCAAGGATAGTACTGGAGGTTCACCGATGGGTCCGTCACCACTAGGGAGTGGCCACTGGAGAAGGGATCTGATGATGATGAAAAATGTTCATCTCCCCATTGCACTCCTCTCACCTTCCATGCCACTGGGTCCCTCTGTGTCGGGGGTATCTTGACCCTAGGTCCATGGGCAAATGTTTCAGCACTTGGCTGTGCCCCCTTTCCTTCACACACCACTGTTGATGCTGCAAAAAGAAAGAAAACTAGGGTCACAACATGTACCTGAGAACACTTCAACCACAACTCTGAGTGGCAAAGAATACCATCAGGTCAATTCGGCCTCAGCAAAAACTTACACCTGCACATACATGGGCCAAGACATATACTTGCATGCCAACTGGAGTTCCCAAAGTTACCCACAAGAAAAGCAGGCTGTCAGATTCCTGCAATTGCAGAAATGAAGTCTGGCAAACACCACAACCATACCATAACTAGATGACCTCTCCATCCCCAATGCTGTGCCACATGAAGAAGACTCCATTTAACTTGTAGCCAACACAAGTATTCAATCAATCAATCATTCAAATAAATTTATAGAGCGTGCTACTCACCCGTGAGGGTCTCAAGGCGCTTGTGGGGGGGGTCAGGAGGGGTTACTGTTCGAACAGCCATGTCTTGAGGTTTTTTCTGAAGAGTGGGAGGTCTTTGGTTTTGCGGGGATTGGTGGGGAGAGAGTTCCAGGTTGTGAGGGCGAGGTAGGAGAAGGCCCTGCCTCCTGTAGTGGTTCATCGGATGCGGGGGACTGTAGCTAGTGCGAGCTCGGCTGATCGGAGGTTGCGGGTGGGAGTGTGGAAGTTCACTCTTTCGTTGAGGTAGTTCGGGCCGGTGTTGTGGAGGGATTTGTGTGCGTGGATGAGGATCTTGAAAGTGATTCTCTTGTCTATGGGGAGCCAGTGAAGAGATTTGAGGTGTGGTGAGATTCGTTCGTGATTTTGGATGAGGATCTTGAAAGTGATTCTCTTGTTTATGGGGAGTGATTTTTTAAGGTTTTTAAAGAGGTAAATCTTGCCAATTTTGTTCTTCCTCATTGTAGCACATTAGCTCATTAGGATTATTAGGATAACATGGGAAGGCTTTATTTAAAAAATAATAAAGTCTTACATTTGATAGGAGTGATTTAAAAATAGTATTCAAGGTATCAAATTAATAGTTAGAATACATCCAACAACTTCCAACATTGGATTTCTTATAACTATTATAGGGAAAGAGTTTTAGAACTCTTTCCTAAAGTTACCTAAAATCAGCCTTGTAGTAGCCTTTCTTGATTAGCCAGTCTCTGACAGGCTGAGACAAGCTTCTTTAATGAGGTATGAAGTGGCCTGGGCTGAAACCAAGAAACAGAGCAGGAATGGGGCTGGGGTACTAAACTGGTCTTCTAAGGAAGGAAAGACAGTTGGGACAGAAATCAGACCTCTCTCTCATTGCCTTCACCCCCAGCCAGATGGGAGCCCCGGTAATTATATTAGGAGAGCGGCTGGAAGGAGTTTGTAGGGAAATGTTAGCCACATCTGTCAGTGGGCTTAGATTTTCTCAATTGTGAACGATTAAAAACCAGTGTTTTCAGAGATTGAAATGTGCCACACTTCGAAGGACGTTTTCATCACAGAGGGTGGCACCCACCACCCCATTGGTCAGGGGTGCCCCCCCCTGCTTGTCACCCCAAAAGCATGGATACATACTGGAGAGCTGCCAAGCTGAACCCCTAGTCTGCACCAAGAAGAACTGCACTCTCAAGGACTGCACCTGCTGCACACTCTGGGCTTTACCACAAAAATGACTTTGCCTTGCTTCAAAAGATTCAGGAGTGAACTTCCTGTAAGCAACATGTATAAAGGAGATACCAAGAGTCCTCTGCATCAAGTGTTGCAAGAAGATCCCGGCTGACCAGCATCCAGTGGACTTTTAAGGATTTGATCAGGTGCACTGTGAAAATTGGGTCACAACTCCTAAGGAGCAACTCAGAGCTTATGAAATCTTGAATCAAGTTTGTAGGCACTTTAAGACACTAAAAGGACCTTCTGGAAGGAGATCCAGAAGTTTGGAGACGTTTGGAGCACTTTCGTAAAAAAGCTCCATAAGATGACCGAGCCATAATAGAGAGCCAAGTCGGTAATCTCGAACCACAATCAAACCTGAAATTCAGGTTTTTACTACTTAATCTCTGGAGCTTTTCACCGTTGTCAAGACCTCACAGAGTTAACTGAGACAAGTCACCATCCTTTAACCACAAGCTAGTCTGAGAAGGAGCCCTGCTTGATGTTGAGATAAAAAGCACAGAAAAAAGACTTAGGGCCTGATTTAAAGTTTGGCGGATGGGGTTACTCCATCACAAATGTGATGGATATCATGTAGGCTGCATTACAATTCCATGATATCCTATGGACATCATAATATGGCCCACGGGATATCCATCATGTTGGTGAGGGAGTAACCAATAGATTAAACTCTAAATCAGGCCCTAAATCTGAAGGTGAAATTTTGACTGCGGCCCACTGCTCATTGTATTCGACTTGGGCTCCATTGCGTTTGGCCTCAAACTTTGACTTTGTCCTGGTCAGGCATGACTAGATGGCCGGAGTTGGCAATTTTTGTTTTTAAGCACTAGAAAGTGTTATTAAGGGCCTCATTATGAGTTTGGCGGTCAGACCGTTAGACTGCCATATTGGTGGTCGCCAAAAGACTACCATGTTGGTAATCACACAGACCAGCAAAAGTCAGCCAAATAGTCAAGACTGCCAGTCCCGAGGAAGGAGGGAAATAGGCAGGCTGACCATCAGCACTGACAGCACATTGACCAACCACTGACCATATTACAAGTCAAAAGTCGCAGTGGTGGTTCAGCCATGCTGGTCAACCAATAGAAGCCTTAACCACAGGGGTTTGTGGTCACAACAGTAATATACAACAACACATCGAATGGATTTAAAAACAACAGAGCTGACACACATAACCACACTCGACAAACCTGCAAAGCACACTATAAAATACATCCCTTCACATACCACAATTCTTTGCATCAACAATACAACACACCTTAGCCAGAACATACAATAGAGATAAAAAAAGAACTGGAATGAGCTCTCCCACAGTTTTTCCACATCACATAATACACCCTTCATGCATTGCACTTCCCAACTTCAGAAACTCACCATCACCCATTAATTTCAATCCATTCCCTTAGCACCACTCTGTCACCCCAGAAAAATTGCTGTTTCACAGATGATGAGTTAAGAGCCATGGTGGATGAAATCATAAGAGCAGAGCCACATTTATTTTGGAACCTTAGTCCAGCACACTACTATCACCAGGAAAATGGAAATGTGGCAAAGGATAGTTGTAAGGAAATGCCTCCTTGGCATGGTTACCCCCTGTCTTTTTGCCTTTTCTGATACTAAGTTTTGATTTGAAAGTGTGCTGAGGGCTGCTAACCAGGCCCCAGCACCAGTGTTCTTTCCCTAACCTGTACTTTTGTTTCCACAATTGGCACACCCTGGCATCCAGGTAAGTCCCTTGTAACTGGTACCCCTGGTACCAAGGGCCCTGATGCCAGGGAAGGTCTCTAAGGGCTGCAGCATGTCTTATGCCACCCTGGGGACCCCTCACTCAGCACAGACACACTGCTTGCCAGCTTGTGTGTGCTAGTGGGGATAAAACGACTAAGTCGACATGGCAGTCCCCTCAGGGTGCCATGCCAACCTCGCACTGCCTATGAAGTATAGATAAGTCACCCCTCTAGCAGGCCTTACAGCCCTAAGGCAGGGTGCACTATACAATAGGTGAGGGCATAAGTGCATGAGCACTGTGCCCCTACAGTGTCTAAGCAAAACCTTAGACATTGTAAGTGCAGGGTAGCGTCATGCACGAACTCCACAGCACCATAATGGCTACACTGAAAACTGTGAAGTTTGGTATCAAACTTCTCAGCACAATAAATGCACACTGATGCCAGTGTACATTTTATTGTAACATACACCCCAGAGGGCACCTTAGAGGTGCCCCCTTAAACCTTAACCGACTACCCGTGTAGGCTGACTGGTTTTAGCAGCCTGCCACACACCAGACATGTTGCTGGCCACATGGGGAGAGTGCCTTAGTCACTCTGTAGCTAGTATCAAAGCCTGTACTGTGTGGAGATGCTTATCACCTCCCCCTGCAGGAACTGTAACACCTGGCGGTGAGCCTCAAAGGCTCACCCCCTTTGTTACAGCACCCCAGGGCACTCCAGCTAATGGAGTTGCCCGCCCCATCCGGCCATGGCCCCAATTTTGGCGGCAAGGCCGGAGGAGATAATGAGAAAAACAAGGAGGAGTCACTGGCCAGTCAGGACAGCCCCCAAGGTGTCCTGAGCTGTGGTGACTCTGACTTTTAGAACTCCTCCATCTTGCAGATGGAGGATTCCCCCAATAGGATTAGGGATGTGTCCCCTCCCCTCATGGAGGAGGCACAAAGAGGGTGTAGCCACCCTCAGGGCTAGTAGCCATTGGCTACTAACCCCCAGACGTAAACACACCCCTAAATTCAGTATTTAGGGGCTCCCCAGAACCTAGGAACTCAGATTTCTGCAACCTAAGAAGAAGAGGACTGCTGAACTGAAAACCCTGCAGAGAAGAAGGAGACACCAACTGCTTTGGCCCCAGCTCTACCGGCCTGTCTCCCCACTTCTAAAGACACTGCTCCAGCGACGCGTTCCCAGGGTCCAGCAACCTCTGAAGCCTCAGAGGTCTACCCTGCCTCTAGAAGGACCAAGAACTCCAGAGGACAGCGGCTCTGTTCCCCAAAGACTGCAACTTCGCAACAAAGAAGTAACTTTGAAATAACACACGTTTTCCTGCTAGGGCTCCCCGGCGACTACGAGACCGTGAGTAGCCAGAGTTGACCCCCTTCAGCCCCCACAGCGACGCCTGCAGAGGGAATCCCGAGCCTCCCCCTGACCGTGACTGCCTGCTTCAAAGACCTGACGCCTGGTAAAGACTCTGCACCCGCAGCCCCCAGGACCTGAAGTATCCGACCTCCAGTGCAGGAGCGACCCCCAGGTGGCCCTCTCCCTTGCCCAGGTGGTGGCTACCCCGAGGAGCCCACCCCTTGCCTGCCTGCATCTCTGAAGAGACCCCTTGGTCTCCCATTGAAACCTATTGCGAACCTGACGCCTGTTTGCACACTGCACCCGGCCACCCCCGAGCCGCTGAGGGTGCACTTTCTGTGCTGACTTGTGTCCCCCCCCCCGGTGCCCTACAAAACCCCCCTGGTCTGCCCTCCAAAGACGCTGGTACTTACCTGCTGGCAGACTGGAACCGGGGCACCCCCTTCTCCATTGAAGCCTATGCGTTTTGGGCATCACTTTGACCTCTGCACAAGACCGGCCCTGAGCTGCTGGTGTGGTAACTTTGGGGTTGCTCTGAACCCCCAACGGTGGGCTACCTTGGACCCAAACTTGAACCCTGTAGGTGGTTTACTTACCTGCAAAAACTAACAAACACTTACCTCCCCCAGGAACTGTTGAAAATTGCACTGTCTAGTTTTAAAATAACTTTATGTCATTTATGTGAAAACTGTATATGCTATGTTGCTAAATCAAAGTTCCGAAAGTTCCTAAGTGAAGTACCTTTCATTTAAAGTATTGTTTGTAAATCATGAACCTGTGGTTCTTAAAATAAACTAAGAAAATATATTTTTCTATACAAAAACCCATTGGCCTGGAATTGTCTCTGAGTGTGTGTTCCTCATTTATTGCCTGTGTGTGTACAACAAATGCTTAACACTACCCTCTGATAAGCCTACTGCTCGACCGCACTACCACAAAATAGAGCATTAGAATTATCTCTTTTTGCCACTATCTTACCTCTAAGGGGAACCCTTGGACTCTGTGCATACTATTCCTTACTTTGAAATAGTGCATACAGAGCCAACTTCCTACAATAGTTGACAGGGTGAATTAGGTAGACCTCACACACCGCACAAAGGACAACATCAGGAAGAGGTGGAACAATCTCATGAGGAAGGCCCATTCAGTGGAATCCCAGCAGCAGCTGCAAGCCCAGAAGACTGGCGGTGGTCTGCCCTCTTCCCTTATACCTCATATCCTGGGAGGAGAATGTCTTGGCCATCCTGCATCATGAGGGCTTGGCAGAAATACCAGGAGAGTGGAGTCATGTAAGTTACAACACTAAAATATCACCAAAATGTATTGTCATGCATACTCACTGCTCACCTGTGACCACCATCACGGTTACACCAATCACCAGCCCAATGTCCACCTGTCTATAGACCACTGTATGGCATCTCACATGTGAACTATAGCTGTTTACATTGTGTGTAGTGCAGGGATTGACAGCACTGCAATTCCCAGCAGGCACTGTTCAACAATTACAAAAAACAAAACAGCATAAACTTCTCAAGTTTACCTTGTTTGGCAAAGCCCTGGTGAAGTGTACCCACCTGAGAAGATGACATTTGTTAAGTGTGTGGGTAGTACAAGCACTGGCAGGACTGGTAAGGCTAGGAGGCACTCATGCTGTCACTCCACTCAGCCACTACAGATTCCTTTGCTCCAATGACCCTTGCCCCTGAACTCACCATTGAAGGGTACTTACCTGAGAGGTTGAAATCTGTATAATGTGTGGGTAGTACAAGCACTGGCAGGACTGATAAAGCCAGGAGGCCTGTCACTGTCACTACAAAGACCAGATGGTAGGCTCTTCCCTAAAGACAACAGTAAGTCAAAGCACATATTTTGTGTAATCACTGGGGTAGTTGGCAGCTGTCAGGTGTTGTGAAACAGTGTGAGTGATAGGGCTGCAACTCACAGCAGACACTGTTTTTCCCAAATCAATCCTACAAAACTGTGTCCCCAAAATACCCCTGTGTACCAAATCATCACTGAAGTGTACTCACCTGGGATTAAACCATCAGTATAGTTTATGTAATACAGGGAGTTACATGGCTGCAACTCACAGGAGGCTCCCTTACTGTCACCCCATACACCAGCCCAACGTATACTTGTCAAAATACCCTTCTTTGGGAATTCACACATGAAGTGCACTCATCTGAGGGGATGCCATATACCAACTGATTGACATAATAGGAGGGGCATTACAGCTAAGGTCAGAAGTCTCTGTTTCACAAAATCCAAGCACAAGCCCAGTGTGCATCTGTGTAAATATCCTTGTTTGTGAACTTGCAATGGAAGTGTACACACCTTGGAGAATAACTTATGTATACTTTGTAGTACTTGGAGTAACTGCTGTAAATTCCAGAAGGGCCAATCCCTGTAAGTCCAATCACCAGGGCACTGCACATTTGACACAATGGCCCTCATTCTGACCCTGGCGGATACAATCCGCCAGGGCCAACGGGCGCGGGAGCACCGCCGACAGGCCGGCGGTGCCCCTAAGGGCATTCTGACCGCGGCGCTAACGCCGCGGTCAGACAGGGAAAACTGGCGGTCTCCCGCCAGTTTCCCGCTGCCCTGGGGAATCCTCCATGGCGGCGCAGCATGCTGCGCCGCCATGGGGATTCCGACCCCCTTCCCGCCGGCCTGGCTCTGGCGGTTCTTACCGCCAGAACCTGGCCGGCGGGAACGGGCTTCTTGGGGCCCCTGGGGGCCCCTGCAGTGCCCATGCCCATGGCATGGGCACTGCAGGGGCCCCCTAACAGGGCCCAACTAGGCTTTTCAGTGTCTGCGATGCAGACACTGAAAAGCGCGACGGGTGCTGCTGCACCCGTCGCACGCCTTCCACTCCGCCGGCTCGATTCCGAGCCGGCTTCCTTGTGGAAGGCGCTTTCCCGCTGGGCCGGCGGGCGATCTGAATCAGATCGCCCGCCGGCCCAGCGGGAAAGTCAGAATACCCCTCGCGGTCTATTGACCGCAGGGCGGCATTCAGGCGGCTTCCGACGGGCGGGCGGCAACCGCCGCCCGCCTAGGTCGGAATGACCACCATAGTATCTCTCTGTGAACTCACAAATTAACTTTACTCACCTGGGAGAGACCAAGAGACAGATCATGGTTCACTCTGTCATGTGGCTAAACACCTACATCCATCTTGAGTAGCTAAGCCAAGATGGAATTATTGTGGACAGGAAGGACAGCTCAACCCATGTGCACACAAAAGAAATGAACCAAAGATCTCAAGATTCATCACCTGAATGAGATTGGCAGCAGACTCATTCAAAATGCTCTGACCACATGATGTCTACAATCACATATTCAGCAATGTCCAAGGTCTGCCTGCATAACAGTCAACTAGGACTTAAATGGATAAAAGCCACATCCTGCCCAGCCACTGGCAAAATGTAAGTCTATGACCATCCTCCCAAGTTTTAGTGACATCATACATTCTGCAGCTGGTTGACTGAAATGGATATGCCATACCTCGAAATGTCAGGTCTATACAATTGATAGCATGTGTACCAGTCACATATGTAAATGATGCAAATCCAACGTGTACACAGCCTTAGCTAAATGTCACTGTCAACTTTTGGAGGCAGATGTCACAATACAACCTACAATATTGTATCTCTCACATCAGCAGGTTGAGCAGCCATGGGGCACACCGAGACTGCTGAAGTGACTGCCACTAATCCCATGAATGAAGCCCTCAGTGACGACAATACTCCTGGATGTCTGAATATTGAGGATGGTTCTGGCCCATCAGGGCAACCTGGTCAGATGACACCAGTGAGCCTCACCATGACTGCATTGCCTCCTTCCGGCCCAGCTGCATCTACATCTGACGCAGCCATTCACCCCCTAACCTATGTCTTGAGGATAGTGACTACCAGATTGTGACCCACAGTCCAGGATCCTTAGTCACAGCAACACACGTCCAACAGTAATAGTCCTGGAACCAGTGGCAGGGGGCAAACTGTGCCAAGGTAGGGTGTGTGGGAGGGAGGTTGTGGTCCAGCGGCATGAGGCCCCTGGGGAGGGTCCTGGCCAGGGCACCATTATCCAAGTCTTGGTAGCCTATTAACAATCCTGAGGTGTGATGGGGTTGGTACTTACCAAACTCAGGGAAATCTAGTAGCTGCAGAAGGACTTCCATCAAAAGTCATTGGAAAAGTGTGAAGCCACAAACACCATCCTGGCCTTCCTATCAGGAATGTTCAGGGAAATTAGCAGTACCCTGATGTTAGAAATGGGCCTCCTGGTTGGCTAGGGCAGGCACCTCAGTCAAGCAGGGACCACCACTCTAGTCAGGGCAAGGGGACTACACACCCAAGATAACCCCTGCTCACCCCCTTGGTAGCTTGCCGCGAACAGTCAGTTTTATCTCAGAGGCAATGTGTAAATCATTTGCACAACACATGCAACACACCTGACACAATAAATACACCACAAAGGAAACACTATAACAAGTTATATAAAAATAAACTGAATTGAATAAAACATCATTAGACTAAACAACACATGTATCAGTAATACCCTGCTAGACAAAGAGTTGTGGGGACATCATACAGGTTACTCACACTCTTTGAAAGCCAGCAGTAGTCATGTCATCAGTATCACCAAGAACGCACATGTCATAATAAACACATTATCATGAATTCCAAGCCATCATCATGAATGCACATAGGAGAGAAACATTTCCAAATGGCATAAGTCATAAAACAATATCCTTTCAGTACATGTAAGGTAGGTCTTGAAATACATTTGTCATCATTAGCAAATTAAAAGCAAGACATAAATAATAACATAGGGCGTAACATGCAAGGGATGGCCTAGAACTCATCATTCTGGAAATTCAAAAATTTGCATGACTAGTAATAAGATCATATGACCAAAATACAAACAACCTGGATCCCCTGATCTCACCTGTAGGTACCAGTACCTTCCAGTACAGAGATACAGGCGACTAGATGCTGGGAATTATGTCTTTGTGATGACCATGGCCACGGAGCCACACCTCCTAATTGAGGAAATACCTCACCCCTTGCTTAGGTAGGGCAGTATGGTGCTAGGTTTCCCTCGGGTCAGGCCAACCGTGGGAAGCCTCACCCATCAGGGAATGCTGATGTTTTCACTGGTCCTGGAGCGGGGCGGGTGGACAAGCCTCAAAAACCAAGCCTGTTTCTGGCAGTGAGGATGGTGCATTCTGTCTTCATGGGTGGGGAGATGTAGCAGCGGAGCAGTGATCACACCCTGCAGGGCAGTAAGCGGCACAATGTCTAAAGCCAGGCACCTCTACCGGTAGACTGGCCATCCCAAAGTGAGATGCGGTTGCGGCCCCACTCGAATCTGCGTAGGCCAGTGCCACCTCTCCTAGACAAATGCGGCACTTAAGCACAGCAGCGTGGTGCACCTGGCCAGGGGTGTGAGGGACTTTCTCTGGTTGCTGGGCCTGCTCCCAGAGAGAGGGTGCACAGAGGCAGTTAATTATCATTTAAACTTTATTTGAATTTCATGTGATCCATAAAAGTACATAAATAGATATAAAAATCCAAGCATTACCTATGCCCTCACTGCATCTAAAGTGCTAACTAATGTGCAAACCAGCAAAAGAGCAGAATATACAAACATCTACAAATAGTCGCAAACGTATATAAGAAAATCAGTGAGGAACATCCACAACTTTTCAAGAACAAAGAGATGTGCAAAAAGGCATTTGTGCACAGTGTGCAATTATATAGAAAAAGTAGCACTGTTGCTCCAAAAGCAACAATACAGCTTCCAGTACATTAAAATATATTAAAACAATAAACAAATTTAAATAATCACTGGCTAAAACACAATATACAAAAAAAAAGCTGTCATTGTGCTGGGTTACCTACTAATTACATTTTTTGCCACAAAAAGCATCAATACTACTTCCTGTAATTTAAAATTCAATTAAACACAAAAGGATACAAATAATGACAAAGTAAAAGCATGATAAAATAAAAAAAATAAAAATCTTCTCGAACCCCTACGGGCATTCAATCCTGACATAGTTACCATTATTATTATGTAAATGTATATATGGGGTCAATCGTAATTGTGGTATCTATCGATGCCTATCATGCTCCCCTAAGGGCCTCAAGAGTGCCCCCATACATGAATTCTTACCCTGTCCTATTCTGTATCTTAGCTATCATTGATGAACATACAGTGCAAGTAGCTAAGAACCCAATTACTTCCACAGGTTAAGAGCTAATGATACTAACTTGCCCGGCCCCTGTATGGGCAAATATTTATTGATCATGTGCTATCTGGGCTAAGACCTTAGCTCGCTTGAACTAAACACTAAGAAGAAAGTGGCTCACCCAATAAACAATCGACTTTGTAGTGTTTGTTATAAATAGGCGTAACGCCACCTGATACTCCCCAATCCTTAGAGCTAAACAAACGGGCCTAAGCCAGCGCTGCCTTAAGTCATGGTACCCTGGGCTTACAATAACAATGTGGTTCACTGTTTCGGACACATATTTTAAAATGGGGCATGTGGCAATTAAACCACCACCTTGCCATGAGCTGCAAAAAGCATTCAGAGGCAAGCAACCATATCTGAAACGCAGGTAAAGGCTTTTTGCCTGAGGGGGAGTTATATTATCTAAAAAATCTTCAAACTTCGATGCAGGTTTGAACCCCAGAAACGTTTCAGTTAGATGACCCTGGTTGGCCCTTGATTGTTGACGTACCACAATATGGTGCCAAAAAGCAGCCTTTACAAACTGTTTATCTGATTTTCTGATTTTTTCGGGGTGCTCCCAAAGTACATCGAGCATCAGCTTCTTGCTACAGGTATGAATGAAACTCAACCAAGGGACTTTTAAGGCGAGGTCCAGTTTTAATAAATGGCTCAAACAGGCCCTGTACAGGGGCCAATTTAGGTGTAGACCAGATACGAACCCAGTAAAGAAGGGGTTTCAGCTGGATGAGGGCCGTCACCCCCATTGATACCCAAATCATAGCACAGGGGAATGAGCAGAGTATTAACTGAGACGGACCCAAGTGCCTTAAAAGAATAGATTTCAGTAACCGCTTAACTATGTGTCTTGGTATAAACCCAGATTTCTGCGCCATAGATAGCTGCATTCAGGACCTTGGCTCGATAAGCCTCTAGGGCAGGTGAAATAGAACGAGTAGTGGTATCTCTAAAGAAACGCAAGATGGCATTTGACCTGTGCGACAGCAACAGGGAGCACTTTGATATATTGGAGTCCCACTTAAACTTGTCTGTCAGGGTAATGCCTAAATAGTCAAAATAAGACTCCCGTTCAAGGTGTGAGTTGCCCACCTTAACACCCCTAGCACTCTTTGTATTTTCTGGGCTCTTGCCAAAGACCATATATTTTGTTTTTGTGCAATTTATCTCCAATCCTCTTTTCACACAAAATGACCCAAAGCTTGCCAGAAGGATTTGAAGACGCATGGGGGATTTAGGAATTAACAACGAGTCATCCGCGAACAGGAGGATGGGAATTTTCACTCCATCTATGGTCGGAGATTCATTGACACATTGCCCAAGGAACTTAGTAACATCATTCATGTGGCGAGAGAAGAGTGTGGGGGCCAACACACATCCTTGATGCACTCCGTGGTCAATGGGACTTCTGAACGTCAGTTCTCCATTACTCCCCCAGTGTACCTAAGCATAATTCCTGGTATGCAATCAACATGTCAACTAGGGCACTAGAGATGCCCATCTTCCTCAAAACTTTCCAGAGATTATCACGCGGAATCAGATCGAAGTCTGCAACATATAGCTTCTGCTAGCAGAGAAGAACCTGCTTCCAGTATAAAACAGAAAATCTAAATATCTGATTAATGGCACTAGCCTGTGGCTGGAAACCTGCCTGCAGGGTCGAGAAAACATCTTTGCTGGTTGCCCACTACATTAATTTGTCAAGTACTTGTCTTGCGAAGATTTTTTGGGAGATTATCCAGCAAACTAATAGGACAGTAGTTAGCAGGGCACTCGCATCCCCTTTTTTAAATACTGGAATAATCTTACCCCCCTTCCAAGTATCCAGCATCTTACCCCCTTTAACTTGTGTATTTGATATGGAGTTTACATACCAGGCCCACAATTGCGATTTCGACTTATTAGGTCCCCTGGAATACAATCCGCGCCAGGGGCTTTCAAGGGTTTCAAGGTCTCTATTGCTGCCAGGGTTTCTTCCAATGAAAAGAATGGTGAAAAGCATTTGTCTCACCCTACTGCAGAAGTGACAGTAAGTGAGTTCTCCTCACCCACATCCAAGTGATATTCTTCGTTGGGACACACAGAGTATAAAGCACCAAAATCCTCCTCCCACTTGTCCGGTACTATGTGGGAACACCTAGGGTTACCCTTTTCTCTAGTTCCATCAGCAACTGACCAAAAAATGTAAATATCTCTCACTTTCAAGGACTGGAGTAGTTTCTGCCATTTATCCTCATCCCATTTTTTCTTTGCCACTTTAAGCTCTTTCATACCTAGAACAAGCAAATGTAATGTCTACCCGATTATACATTCCTTTTTTGATTTCACAAAAGATCATTTAGCCAGCCTACATTCCTGGTTGAACCATTTGGAGGATTTCCCTCCTAGGCTGGGACTGCCCTGACAGAGCCTAACAAAAATAGAATTGACTTTGTCAAAAACTAAAATGTGAGTACTTAACATGAGATCAGGGTCAACAGTTTATCCTGCTAGTTCCGATATATAATGTACAAACAATCAGTATATTTTTGTGTGCAAATCCTGGTCCGCCACGACTCTGGGCCATATTACTCAGCGACAATTATTTGTTACATTGGGTTCCAGCAATAGTGCTTGTTCCTGAACAGATGGCCTGAAATATTACCCCCCCAACAAAGTGGCCAAAGGACTATGATCACTGTCTGTGGTACTCAACACCTCCATGTCATTAAGGTCCGTCTACAAACGAACATCCACCAGTACATAACACTCCTCTGGCATCCCCTTCTGAATGTAAACACTCTATCCGGATCAGAGCAAATCTTCCTATTACAGACTCGCAGCCCGTGTGCCGCCACCAATGCGGCTTCTTGTAAAGCAGTCTTGGCAAAGTGTCCCAGCGGCCTGCCAACCATGTATAGAATACCCCAATATTCATTCTCTTCCTTGGTTACCAGAATAAGAGCATTGCATTGTTCAAAAGAGGTATTAAAATTGTCAGCCAATATTATTCTAGAGTCCTGTTTGTGGATCTCCAATAAACTGTCTAATAAACCTAAAACTAGAGACTCGCTATTCACTGGCATTGAGCCAGCATACACATTCAGTATTGTTGCATACTGTATTTGGGAGACAGGATCACTTTGATTGTGGGTACTAAGAATGATTCCACACCACATGACGCTGGTTGGCCAAATCCGGGTAAATAGCAGCGCCTCATCTCTGGCCGAGATGATTGTGGTAACTGGGCGCATGACAGGGAAGACTCCGCAGGGAAATTGTGGTTGATCAGATCCCAACCCTTTCTCTCAGTTCCCAAATGTCTCTTACAGGCAAAGACAACTGAGGCAGAATATAGTTCAATAAAGGCATCTTAGATAAAAAGGCGTGCATTGCAATAACTAGGATGACAAAATACAATAAAAGCAAGCATGTGACTAACAGAGTAAAACACAAGTACAGTCCTACCATACTGTCACTAGGAGTGATATATCTATATTTCTCCTATCTACACTGTTTGACCACAGCGTGATAAGCCTAATCTGCCCTTCAGGTTTCACCCTGGGGGTACATCATCCCTCATACCTGGAGGAAGAAACCTGTAGTCTAGAGAGACACTGTCCTCATGTGGATCAGGGGACTGGCCTTCCAAGGAAGTAGCTGCAACAGAGTAATCATTATTCAGTCGTAGTCATCTGGCTGGAATCTCCCTCTAATATGTCTAGGACAAAGGGATGTTTTTATTATGACAGATGCCATTCTAAGAAATAGTCCCCATGTATGAGTGTGTGTTTTCTGTGAATGTTGAAGATACAGCATACCACGTTTTTTGGCAACCCTATCTGACTGTAGCCTTGGAGTAAGCACAAAGTGAAATAAATGTCCTACTAGGAATGTGATGTTTTCCTAGGCGAAAGTACAATGAGATAAAGAAAATAAAACAGTACAGCAAATGTGGCTATTGATAGAAAAATAAAGCAATGCTGAATAAATGTAACTGGATTATAGTGCTGAGTGGCATGCCTAGTATTCTAAAACAACATGTCTAAAACATGGCTAAAATAGCAATACAACAGTATGACCAGTAGCGGACCTCAGGGAAACCAGAATTTAATGCCCATTACACTGGGTGAATCTATTTTAAGAGGTTCCTGTGCACAAGTAATGTTATTACTTGCCAAGATCATAAGACCTCCCCCCCCCATTGCTTTCTCAATTTTCCTAGGTTGTGTTGCCTCCACACTATAAGTAGTAAACCTGCTAACAAAAACCTCAGTAACAGTCCAGGTTTCTTGGAACAGACAAACATCATACTTCCCTATAAGGGAGATCCAATTCTCATCAACCAGCTTTGCGTTCACCCCGGCCACATTCCAAGAAATTAAATGAAGATCTGTCTTACATGTAGCCTTCCTTCTAAGGGGAAGGCCCTCTTGTTCTATATCAGCATGTGAGGAAGATGCCCCTGTTAAGGGAACATCCAGGTAAGAGAATAAAACTGATTATGAGTGGGAATATAAAAGATAGTATGATGATTGACTCAGGTGTGTGAAGTACTCTGTATGGCAGGCTGTAGTACCCAATGCTGCTTGGGGATAAACAAACCCAAAGGGAGGGCTCTAATGCCTTCATTTCCATGACCTTTATGACTAAGATGATGTAACAAAGATTGAACACAATGCAGTGATTTAATGTTGACAATTACACAATCACCCTGAGAGAATTTTAGGGTACAGCCCACCCAAGAAACCCTGCGAGTGGTAATTTCCCTATTGAAATTGTGTGTCCAAACAGAATGTTCTTGTTTCCAATGAACAACTTTGTTTAATAAGGAATCATAAGACTCCCACTTCTCCATGGGTAACCGTGGAACATTCTCAAGTACAATATCATAAGGGGTGCATTCCGGTGGAATGCTGAGTTTAACATCGGGAGTTCCAAGTCTTAAAGAAGATAACCCCGGTACTGCTGTGCTACTAACTGGTGCTACGGCCCCTCCAGGCACTTCTACGAGTTGGTCACTGCATGGATGATTCAAGATGCCCTCATTGGGTCCTGTAACTACAGTCAACCTTCTCTCCCTGCTCTCTGCAGAGTGCTCAGACAGCCCACCTTCAGCCCCAATTACGCGAGCTGGCTGACCCTCAATGGTTTCACTATGTTCCCTATTCCTGTAGCCAGACACTACACTGGAACTAGGAGAAGATGATCCACTAATACAGTTAGTTCCACCCTGTTTAAGTTTTAATTCAGTGGAGAAGAGTCGCTCAATCAAAGGTTCCTTTAAAAAATCCAGAATAGCATATAGTTTGGCTTCTCTCAGTTCAATCGCCATGCCCTGATCCAAGTCAAACACCTGCCCAACCTCCTTTGCTAGCGCCTTCTTTTTAGTGGTTTGGCTGATACCCTGATCAGCAGCAGGTTGATTGATGCCAATCCTTGGGCATTTTAGCATTTTATCATCTCCAATTGTTTCCTTTTCCCTGCCATTAGCAAATCATCACCTGATCTAGAGGTGGGGACTTTGACTGTGATTATGGGCTCTAGTAGCACAAGCACCTGTGTTGGTGCCGGTACAACCTTAGGAGCCCTCCAAGGCTTCTTCTGGAGCTATGTCTGCAAAAGATATCTTAGGAGCTTCCACCCTGCCATGTTGGCTCACTATCATCATCAGGATGCCCCCAATGCACCTAAAGAGGGAGAGTATTGTGAGGTGACAAAGAGCCGGCGCTCTGCCAGCTCAATCTCTTTGTTGATGATTCCAACTGCCCATGTAATGAAATTATCTATGTTCAATTGACATGAGTGAGGTGGCTGGAAGGGCCAACGGGTCCTGGGTCAACTTTAGTGGTGAATTTCTATTTGCAGGACTTAGCCCTAGCCATATTGCAATGTCAAATGGGGTCAGATAAGGCCCCCCCCAAATCATAATCACCCTATGTAAACAAGTACCTCTTCACAGCACATAAAATAGTTTTAATACTTCCAAGAAGGTTGGCCCTGCCTGACCTCTTCCGGACAATGCAGGATCGCAATGTCCTTAAGTGTGCCTCCGGGTGTGGAGATGGCAGTAAAAGGCTCCTGCCGCTTGGGCTGCTGGGCGTAGTAGTGTGCCCCCGGGACATTTTACCTGTGGGGCAGAGTTCCACTTGTAAAAGTATAGTCCCTTCCCTGCACCAGTGCTGCCTTCCTGCATGCCCCACAACACACTCAAAGAGTCACAGAGATGTGAGGGGGTCAGTGGGCATGATCACACCATACAGGAGTAACACCGGGCACACTGAAGCGAAGTTAGGGTATATCTGGTGTGGGGTACACACTGCTTGCAGACAGCCCTACCACACTGTTTGTAGACAGTCATACCACCCGCCCAGCCCGTGACAGTGAAATGGAGCAAAAATTACCTGGGTTATTCCAAAAAGGAATAAACAAGACCCTGGGTGGAATTCAAACCGGAATCCCAAACACAGGCTCACCCCACTCGTGGCAGGCTTCACTTGCAGCAGTTTCCACTTTTCTCCACTCTCCGCATTAACTTGTCACTTCAGCAGTTCTCCCACTTGGAGAGTCTCACTGGCCCAGCCTTCCTTGGCCCCTAGAGGCTGGTGTATGGGTGAGTATTGAAAATTACCATCAGTGTGTCCCACAGTGATGGGATGGTAGTACCTTTGGTTTTAATAGTTCCAAGTTCAGATAACGTCTTTGGAAACTTTTCCTTTGAGGAACAGGTTGGCACAAAAATTGGGTGGGCGCTTCTTTTGCAGGAACTATGGTAGTGCCTTCTCAGCGGTCTGTAGAGAGGAGCTGGAGGCTCCTTAGTGGCCTTAGGGCTTCACTGAAGTGAGGAGCGATGTACGCTGTCTCTGTTGGTCCCCTCCAGGATGAGAGCAGCAATGGCGGGTCTAAGAACCAGCTCTGGTACACGGAGACCAATGGCATCAGGATGAATCACCCCAGTGGGTGTTTTGGGTCACCCTGAAGGCTTTAGTGCATGCAGCTCCCCATGAGGAGGAAGGTCCACGCACAGTAGTCTACTACTCCTTACCCCAACCGGTAGGAAAGCAGAAACTGTCTCACACTGTGTTGCCATGGTCCCACCTTTCAGCTAGCTGCAGTTATCTTCGTTGTTTCTGAGGCAGTATGGTGTGCTGAACCCAGCTTGGCAAACTTAAGGCTCTCACAGGTGAATCATTGAATAAGTGCACTAGTTACTAGGAAAGGGTAACTGTCTTTTGCATCCATGCAGAAGAAGAAAGGGATTTGGAGAGTCATCACCAAGAAGGTGTGGACCATGTGTAATGATTGAGGATTGTGCTCTGATTGTTGGCATACATCATGGAGTGAGTTGCAGTGATGTTGACATCACATGTGTTTGGGTACAAGCATTAATCCCCAGACAGACACCAGGACTGGGATGTCCAAGATGTGGTACATGATGTTAGTTCTCAGTAGGCAACAGGTTGAGGGCCTTCTAAGGTTCTATTAAAGATCTGTGTCTCCCCAACATGCATAGGACAGATGTCTAGTACGGAAACCCTCAGGGGATGTCATTGTAAAGATTGCCATACATTAGTGGTGACTAGCCTGGGTTTTGCAAAATTGTTGTTTTGTTTATTCTGGAGACATCTCTCCCTGACATATTGAACCTGAAATCAAAGGTGTTTCTTTAAAGGCCACATGTGAGGCCTATCTCTGTTACATTGATATTATCTCCTTGAATCTATTGTGACAGATGTAATTTGTTGAAGTGTGCATTGTTGAAATATTTCCAGTGTGACATGGTTATTTCCATCACATACTCCAGGATAAAGAACTTTTAGGATCCCCATACCAGGATTTCAGGGCCTCATTTCAAATGATTGTGCATCACCTTGTGTGGGAAATGTGGGAATGGGATTTACAATGGGATGCTATTGTTTGACATTAGTTGACTGAGGTCTGCTGCATGTGGGACAACTTTGAAGATGAAGAGTACTCCTAGTTGTATGGTTAGTGTGGTTCCAAGACTTCGCCCATGCAATTGTAGTTGTATGAGGTCCTGATTTTACTGAGGACCACTTTAGTAAATCCAGATGGCATGCATGCATATATCATGACACATATATGCACCACTTAGATGAGAAGAGTTGCTGGGGCCTACTAGAATTCATGGTATTGTAAGTCAATCTGAGTTGTGGTTCAGGTGTTATCAAGGACATGTGATGACCATATTCCTCTTTGACCTTGCAGCACCAGCACAGGCAGGCAGAAGAGATGGGGTTGAGCCAAGTGAGGACGCATCTGGCCACGGGACCTCGAGTCAAGAGCCTACTGACACGAAGGGACTCAGTGGCCCGGAGTGGAGTGCCATGGATCAGATCTGCATCATCATCATCCTTGGATTCCTCCCCAAGTGTCTACTCCCTAGTGGTGGTAGACCCATTGGGGCATCACCCAGCACCATCTTTGTCCGCCACCCCCTGTTCAATCACTGCCTTCCCTGTTGGTCCCCACCCAGTTGTCAATGCTACTTACCCAAGATAGTGGGCATCTCCTTCGTCGCAGACACCTCCACCCCAGCCCCTGTTACCCATCCTGCCCTCAGTGAGGAGGCTATTGACCTCCTGATAAGTATCTCTGTGGGTCAGTCAGTCATTCTGAATGCCATCTACAGACTGGCAACCCAACTGCAACAAACCAACATGTTCCTGGAAAGCATTCATGGTGCAATGGGTGACCTAAAGAGATCTTTACAGGCTCTGACCTCCACACTGACAGCAGTTAGTCACCCCCTCACTTTCTGACCCCTCAACCTACCTGTTTCCAGTCCAGTACAAATCCCCCCTTCACCTACAAACCCAAGGCACATAGAAATATCCTAAGACATCCACCTTGACAGACAAATGAAACAAACGGAACACACACATACACAAGCACCCCAAGACACACCGGCACATACACAAACAACATATACTACAAGAGACGACAACAGTCACAACTTGATACCCCCATCACACACATGACATCAAACTTAACTACAAACACCACCACAACAGTCATTGACACAGCCACCACACCATTCCTAACTACAGACACCACCCCAGCTTTCCCGCAGATATCTGCCATAAGCACCGCACCCGCAGATACCAGTTATAGTCACACATATATCCACCACATCCACATACCAGGATTCATTCACCACCCAAACAGACTCCCACCCACCCACCACGGCATCCTCCAGCACCTTCACTCCCGTAAAACCCAAGACACATAAAAGCCCTCACTCACCCATCCAGCAGACATGCACCTCACACAAGCATACCTCACATAAGCACACAGCCACAACATTCACACCTAATCACTTGATCCCCCGATATAGTTTCAGTATGTATCTGATGTGTATCATCTTGAGTTTTGTTTGTACAGACATGGAGTGTGTTCAGTTGTGCTTGCGTGAATTTGCCTGTGCATGTGTCCATATAGATGTGTGTCTCTTGCAGCTAGTTCCTGTTGGGCTATATCACATGCAGTAGGAGTTGTAGGTGCTTTGTTGACTTGCCCTTCCCCAATGGCTATGCACATGACATTTGGGTTTAGTATTCTTTGTCCCTGGGACCCATGTATGACCATTTATGTGCACATGTTGTTTGAGGCGCCTGTTCAAGGTCATGTATATCCCAGTGCAGTCCCCTTCCTTGGGTGTACCGATGCCCTCACCAACTGTTCAGGTACAGTTGTAATGTTTTCTTTGTCCATTTATTTCCCTGTGTTTAGTGCATGCCATTGCACTTTCATTGTGATGTGATGTGTTTGATGTGTGTGCCCATTTCAGGATTGTTTAATGGTGGTGTTGTTTGTGTTCCATGCCACTTCAATACATATGTGTGTTGTATGTGTGAACAGTCACTGGCTAGTGGTGAGACAATGTTGTGTAGCCTTCGCTGTCCCTGTGCCTGCACTGTGTGGCCATGTGCATTTGTACAGTGTTAAGAGGCAGTGTGTGTGTGATGCCCAAAGGAGGCATATATTGGCTGTGCATGTTTGTGTTGGTGTGTGTTTGTGGGTGGGTGTGGTTTGAGACATGTACCTGCTGCCCGTGGCGTGCCCCCTGATGTGTTAGCAGGTACAACAGGCTGTTTTTAAGGTTAATGATACAGGTATTTGTGAGTACTTACCGTTGGTGACATCCACGTTGGCAAGAATTTTGTAATCCTTGGATGAGCAGTAAGAGCGGCATGATGTTTGAGAAGCGCTCCATAGAGGCAATGGATGTGTCAGTTTGCCAGCAGCTGAGTGTCTGTTTCTGCCTTCTCATATGTGGTGGTAAGACTACCACGGTCACAATGGCGGTGTGCCACCTCGTAATGAGTCCGGCAGCAACACAGGCTCTGCCGGCCTGTTTATGCTTTCTCGTGACCGTGGCAGTCTGTCCTACCTGGCAGATCAGGTGGACCACTGGCGGTCTTTGTTATTGCGACTGCCATACTTGTAATACGGTGGTCTGACCGCCAGATAAATGGCAATCAGACCACCGCCGCTACAGTGGACCACGGACTCCCAAACTCATACTTAGGCCCTTAGACTTTAAAAATTCATATCTCACTTTGGATTTTTGTAAACTTGGTGTCATTTTAAAACTAAAAATATTTACTATTTTTCAAATTGGTGTTGGATTTTTATTGTGTGTTGTATCATTCTTCATTATTGTTTTGTCAATATTAAATGGTTCACCCACCTGTCTCCTAAGTTAAGCTGAACTGCTCGTGGGTCAAGCTACCAAGGGTTGAGCAATGATTAATTTATTGAGGCCTTGACTTGACCTTAGTTTTGATTGTGGCCCTATCATTAAGTGTAGGTACCTACCTGCCCTTACTAATAAACCACTTTCCAACATGTAGTAACTAACACTTTTGTGGTCATTTCAGCACTACACTTGGCCAACAACTGGTACTGCAACATCCCCCCATAGAGAATAATGTTGGTATGGACTTACTCTACAAGTGTAAGTTACTACAAATGTTTAAGTTGCTACAAAAGTGCAATCTGTGAATAGCAATTTTAGTACTACTGAAATACTATAAAACGTACTGCAGTTTGTGACTCAGGCCCTAAACAACTACATGGCCTACTTTTAAGTATCATGCACTTTTCTTTAATGGGTAGTAAGGCCAATTTAGGGGTGGCTTATTAATATCTAAAAGTAACGCATGGACCTGACAAAATGGCTTATTTTGAAAAGTTGAATTGCAGTTTAAAAGCTACTTTAGTCAGGTGACAATGTTAGGCCCGAAGCCATGTTTTAGAATTTCACTGTGTTGCAAGGCACAATAGGTGCTGCAGACCAATAGTGAAAGGAAACTTATGGACCCTGCAAATAGCTTATACTATAAGCTAGAGATTTATAAGGAAAGAAAATATGCCAATCTGAGGAAACATCAAGAGGAGAGACCCTAACTAGCCCTGAATGGGGTATTGGTCAGCTACACAGGTAAGCACCTATCGGGGGGGGGTCTGACGTCACCTGCTGGCACTGGCCACCAGATGCTCCCAGAGTTCCCTACCACCTTGGAATCCAAGATGGCAACACCTAGGGACCCTCTGGAGGAGCTCTGAGCAACAGCCCTGTGGAGGTAATGGACTGGGGATTGGTCACGCCCCTTTCCTTTGTCCAGTTTCATGCCAGAGGAGGGACTAGGGGTCCCTGAACTGGTGTAGACTGGATTATGCAAGGAGGGAACCATCTGTGCCCTTCAACGCATTTCCAGAGGCTCTGGGCAGCTACCCCTTCCATGCCTGTAACAGCTATTTCCAAGGGGAGAGGGTGTAACGTTCCACTCCCAAAGGAAATCCTTTGTTCTGCCTTCCTGATCCTGAGCTGCCCAAGCAACAGAAGGGCAGCTGGGGCTGCCTGGAAAACCTCAGAAGGCTGTAATGGCAGTATTGGAGGTCCTCTAAGGAGCCCCCAGAGTGAATGGATTCATACCACCAATGCTTGCAAAAGCCTTGGGGTATGATTCCAGCATGTTTAATACCAAACATGGCCATATTCATAGTAACCATTGTGAGGGTGTACATAGGTAGTGACCAATGTACAGTGCATGTGTAAAATGGTGTCCCCACACTCGCGGAGTCTGGGAAAATGGTCCTGAATGATGTGGCGGCACCTATGCTAGTGCAGGGGTGCCCTCACACACAGGTACTCTGCACCCAGCCTTCAGGGTTGGAAGGCCTGACATATGGGCGACTTATAAGTGACCTGGTGCAGTGTAAATGGCAGTGAAAGGGTGTATGCACCATTTCACACAGGCTCAAATGGCAGTCCTGTAGAAGCCTTTGCATGGGCTCCCCATGGGTGGCAAAAGAAATGCTGCAGCCCAAAGGGATTCCCTGGAACCCCAGTGCCCTGGGTACCTAGGTACCATATACCTAGGACTAATAAGGGGTGACCAGTATGCCAATTGTGTGTGAAATAATGGGTTACCAGTATGCAGTGACAAACATTAGAGGAGAGAGAGCATAAGCTCTGGGGTCCTGGATAGCAGGATCCCAGTGACACAGTCAAACACACTGACATCAGGCAGAAATTGGGGTTAACATGCCAAAAAGAAGGTACTTTCCTACAATATTTACAAGGACATGCATACCCACCTTGCGTGGCTTATTATGACCTTGCAAATATGCCACATTACTCTGTGTGAAACGTGTGTTACTGTGGGTGTTCCCGCTCAGCACCCATGGATTGTGATCCATTCCCTGATTTGCAAGATTCAGGGATGGCGTAAGGGTAGTGCAACGGGGAGAGATAACATTATTTCTTCCCATCTATTCCTCTTTCTATGTGTTGTTGTCGAGTTGGAGAAATGAGACTGCACAATTCTGGTTGGTAATATAATATGTTTTTTTTTTATATAATATGGTTGGGAGGGTAGATCAGCTCTGTGACTGAATCTGCACTTAACCACATCATTACAGACAGTATCTTTTATAGTCTCAAAATACAATGGATGCTTCGCACTACTTGTCATGCATATTAATTTAAGCGCTTTCTTGGTACACTTTTATCTGAACTTATTTTAGCATAAAGCAATAATTCTTGGGGAAACATCTAACTACACGTTACAAAAATTAGACTGTTGCACATCTGTCATGGGTAAATGTTTACCCACTCTTAAACCTGTCATTATATCCTCCCTTTGCTACTTCCATGCTCTGAAACATTTCAGAGGTCCTCCCTCCACATCTGCCGGCCTTGAAGGACAAAGGCATATCGTGTCTCCTTTTTTTTAAATATCACAATGTACGCTTGCCCACAGAAACGTGTATCAAAATGTGGCTGAGGCTTTCAGGCTGTGACCTATTTTATCTGCGTAATGAATGACTGACAATAGCTGTTCCAACTTGCCTCTGGAATTTCCCCAGTTCTCCTCTTTGTCCTTGCTCTCTACTCTGACATCGTAAACAGCCTGGGTCTACATTCTTCCCTGACCTTGTACAATTTTGCACATTTCCTTCCAAACCCATGCTTTAGCAAAAGTGGGCCTTCTTCCTTTTTCACATTTTTTATTACGGTGTGCTGCATTCTGCAGCACACATAGAAGGAGTAAAACACCTTTTGTGATTGTTTTTGTGTGTGGTGCAAGGGTGCCTGCTTTGGCGCATGGTAGCAATTTGTGGGCCACTGCATGGGACAAGGACAGAAATGTGCTGTATTTGTAGATACAGCTCATTCCTGCTCTTTTGTTGTGACACAGGGCAGCGCACCAAAAAGGCTTGCAACGCTACCATGTGCAAAAACTTTGTAAATGAGGCCCTCAGTTTGATCAGCGCCAGGTTTGTTTAACTCAATGAAATCTCAATGACAGCTCTTAATGGTGTAATGAACAGCATTTTACTTAACAATGATTATACGAAATGCTGAAAACTACACAAGCATACATGGTGTGCATTAGTACAAATACAGCAATGTAAATGTCAAACATTTTTGCAAAGGAATTGTTTTTTTAATATTCCTTTTACTGCACAGTACAGTACATGCTGCAAAGCAAAGTACTTCTGTTGTAGAAACAATTGCTTCCTTCTACAGCTTTTTCAGTAAAAAAAACATGTATGAAATTAAAGTATTCAGATTTGTGGAATTTTACAAACAAGGCAAAAAACCCTCACAACTACGTTATAGTTTAGCTTATCAATTTGAATGCTGTGTGCCTGTTGTTTCTTATTGATGTTGATCCATTACATTATGTATGCTTGTGGTGCTTGATTGGTTATTGCCTTAGAACTTCAAAAGCATCACTTCTAAAATAATGTTTCACTATCATTAGTAAGTAAGGGAATTGTAGTTTGAAAGGTTAAGCTTTAGGGTGAAATGGTTACGGCATAAGGTATAGAGTATAGGAATTAAGATGATGGGGAGAGGTGTCAAGGATTTATGGGATAGGTTCAAGGGTTTTGCTTATAGGTTTAACGGATTAAGGTGTACATTTTGGACATTAAAGTCTAAGGGTTAGGGATTATGAGTTAACGGTTAGGGGTAGAAGGATGTGAGCATATAGATCAATTATTTTAGTTTAGGGATTAAGGGCCAGATGTATCATTCTTTCCAATAGCGATTGCCAAATTGCGTTTTTTTGTGAATCATAATTAATTAAGTAATCGCTATTAGAATGTATGAAACTCCAGGACTTTCACATAGCGATTCGCAAGGCCTCGCAAGTGGACCTACCTCTTTAATATTCATGAGGTAGGTTGCAGTTTGCGATCCATTGCAAATGGGTACAATTACAGGGATTGTGGCCTGCTGGTCTCAGCAGACCACCATGTCTGTGATTGCTTTTCAATTAGAGAAAAACGGGATGCATTTAAAAAAGAAAAATGAAACATTTTCTTTTCCTGTTTTAAGAGTAGGCAGTGGCCTGTAGGACCACTGCCTGCTCTTAAAACATGTTTTTGCATGCATTCACAAAGGTGAAGGGGTCCTTGCAGGCCTGCCACAGTTTTCTATGTCGAGAATAGCTTTTGGGTGCTAGTCACTCCAATGACCTGTTAACATTAGATTTCCACATGCCCCACCTCTAAATATTATGCACTCTACCTAGGGTGTTACAGGGCACATTGAGAGGTCAGGCTGCAGGTTTAAACTGCAGCAGTCTGGGGATGTTGTTAGGCCAGAAGCCATGTTTTCCTTCTCACACTAGTGGATGACATCAAAAGTGCAGAAGTCAAACCGGTGACAATCCAGTGACTGGAGATACTCCAGATACTTGGTTGGCAGTCAGGTTACACCTTGTCCAAACAAGAACCCTCACTCTAGTCAGAGTAAAAGAGAACCACCCTCAGCAAACCCCTGCTTACCCCCTTGGTAGCTTGGCACGAACAGTAGGCTTAACTTCAGAGTGGTAGGTGTAAAGTATTTGTAGCAACACACACAGTAACTAAATAAAAACACTACAAAATGACACAAAACAGGTTTAGAAAAATAGAAAATATTTATCTAAACACAAGAAGACCAAAAAAAAAAAAAAAAAAAACACAATACACAAGTCAAGTTATCAATTAAAAAGCAAAAAGAGTCTTCATGTAGTTTTAGATACACACTAACACTGTTAGATTGAAAATGTACCTTGGGTGCATCAAAAATAACCCTGCACGGGCGAGTGTCTGTCAAAAAGGGCTTGCGATGCATTGATTTCACTCACAAGCGAGACCTTGTGTTGTTTCTCCTTTTGTCAGGTCGGGCGCGTCGTTTCTTCTCTCTGCATTAGATCGATGCATCGATCCAGTCAGCACTCTCGGGTCCAGGCAGGCCTTGCGTTGTTTTTACACGCCCAGCGGTGTTTGCATCGGAAATCCACCTGCACGATGATCTGAAAACCACGCAGCGTGAGTTGCGATCTCACCAGCTTCTGTCAGCGATGCTGCGCGTTGTTTCTCCAGCTCCGAGCATCGTCTCTTGGGTCGTGTTGCAGGCGAGTGTCGATTTTCAGCCACGAAGCCAGTGGCATGTCAATTTTTCAGCTTCAGATTGGAGTCACATCTATCTTTTCCCCACACGGCATTCTGTGCGTGGATTTCTTCCTCTTAGATTGCCAGCTTCTCCTTTCAGGGTCCCGGAACTGGATGGTCACCACTTGGCAGAGTAGGAGTCTCTCCAGAGACTCCAAGTGCTGGCAGAGAGAAGACTTTGGTGCCCCTGAAACTTCAAACAACAGGAGGCAAGATCTAAATCAAGCCCCTGGAGATCTTCACAAGATGGAAGGCACACAAAGCCCAGTCTTTGCCCTCTCTGGCAGAAGCAGGATAGCTCAACAGTCACAGGCAGGGCAGCTTTTCTTCCTCAGCTCTTCATCTATTCTCCAGGCAGAGGTTCCTCTTGGTTTCCAGAAGTGTTCTAAAGTCTGAGGTTTTGGGTGCCCCTCTTATACCAAATTTCTCCTTTGAAGTAGGCCTACTTCAAAGCAAAGTCTCTCTTGAACGTGAAATCCTGCCTTGCCCAGGCCAGGCCCCAGACACTCACCAGGGGGTTGGAGACTGCATTGTGTGTGGGCAGGCACAGCCCTTTCAGGTGTGAGTGACCACTC
Organism: Pleurodeles waltl; assembly: GCF_031143425.1. Classification (NCBI taxonomy): domain Eukaryota; kingdom Metazoa; phylum Chordata; class Amphibia; order Caudata; family Salamandridae; genus Pleurodeles; species Pleurodeles waltl. The sequence goes on along the minus strand of NC_090445.1, from coordinate 392,068,678 downwards.
TTCCCCTCCCTCCTAGCACAGATGGCTCATCAGGAAATGCAGACGACACCCCAGCTCCCTTTGTGTCACTGTTTAGTGCAATCAGCCCAACTGTCAAACTGACCCAGATAGGGAATCCCCAAACAGGCAGAGTCACAGAAATAGTTTTAAGCAAGAAAATGCTCACTTTTTAAAATTGGCATTTTAAAACACACAGGTGGTCATTATAACCCTAGCGGTCGGTGTTAAAGTGGCGGTAAGACCGCCAACAGGCTGGCGGTAAAAAATTTGCAATTACGACTTTGGCGGAAACCGCCAACAAAGACAGCCACTTTAATGAACAGCACGGCGGTACAAACAAACAGCGCGGCGGTCACCGCCAACAGACAGGCAGGAGACAATGTACCGCCCACACTATTATGACAGGCCAATCCGCCACCTTTTCCGGGACGGGCTCACCGTGGATAAAAACACGGCGGAAACAGGAATCCCGAAGGGAAAATGCTCACCTCTACACATCCCACAAGGAAAGAGGACGCCATGGACCCGGAACTCCAAATTCTCCATGCAATAGTCTTCCTGCTCCTCTACCAGGAGCACAAACGCCAGCGGCGAAGACCACGGTGAGTACTGCACCTCCGACACAGGGGAGGGGGGGAGGCAAAAAACAGGGACACACACACAACCCCCAAAGAATGCAAAGACAATAGAAAATGAGTGTAACCATTGTAATATATTAAAAGCAAGAAGGCAGAAATATATATATATATACACCATGTACATAATATATACCAAGCATAGTAGTCCAGGTAGTGCTCCAATTAAGTCCGTGGAACGCTGGGACCACACTCTATGGGCAAGGCCCACACAAGATCCCCGACCATGACGGAGAGAACACTGCAGGGGCATCAGACAGCAACTAAACAGGCCCTTCAGGGGGAGGGAAAGGGGGGGCACCTCAGCCGCTTGAGTGCACGACGCCAAATCCACAAGGGGCCACATGCCTACTGTTTGATCCTGGGGAGTGCAAAGCCACAGTCTCTCAAGTCTCTACAGTGGGTGGGTTGCCCACTGCCATATCCTGGGGAGTGCAAAGCCACAGTCTCAAAAGTGGATGACAGTCTCCACTGGGTCTGGAGGAGGCATGGTGCCCAGAGTGTTTCATCCTGCCAAGGATTGGGGTAGTGGATGCTTTTCTCCAGTGGTTCTGGAGGGGGCTTGGTGCCCAGAGTGCTTTATCCTGCCAAGGATTGGGGTAGTGGATGCTTTTCTCCACTTGTTCTGGAGGGGGCTTGGTGCCCAAAGTGCTTTATCCTGCCAAGGACTGGGGTAGTGGATGCTTTTCTCCACTTGTTCTGGAGGGGGCTTGGTGCCCAGAGTGCTTCATCCTGCCAAGGATTGGGGTAGTGGATGCTTTTCTCCACTGGGTCTGGAGGGGGCATGGTGCCCAGAGTGCTTCATCCTGCCAAGGATTGGGGTAGTGGATGCTTTTCTCCAGTGGTTCTGGAGGGGGTATGGTGCCCAGAGTGCTTCATCCTGCCCAGGGTTGGGGTAGTGGATGATTTTCTCCAATGGTTCTGGAGCGGGCTTGGTGCCCAGAGTGCTTCATCCTGCCAAGGATTTGGGTAGTGGATGCCTTTTTCCACTGGTTCTGGAGGGGGCTTGGTGCCTAGAGTGCTTCATCCTGCCAAGTATTGGGGTAGTGGATGCTTTTCTCCACTGGGTCTGGAGGGGGCATGGTGCCCAGAGTGCTTCATCCTGCCAAGGATTGGGGAGGGTGATTGGTGCCCAGAGTGCATCATTCACCCCGTGACGGACTCAGTTACGTCAGTGCCCTTGCTGCTCATGGGCCAGCGGTGCTTGAGACGGCGGTGCCCTGTTCAGCGGTGCTTGAGACGGCGGTGCCCTGTGCAGTGGTGCTTGAGATGCCGGTGCCCTGTGCAGCGGTGCTTGAGATGGCGGTGCCCTGTGCAGCGTTGCTTGAGACGGCAGTGCCCTGTTCAGCGGTGCTTGAGACGGTGGTGCCCTGTTCAGCGGTGCTTGAGACGGTGGTGCCCTGTTCAGCGGTGCTTGAGATGGCGGTGCCCTGTTTAGCGGTGCCTGAGATGGTGGTGCCCTGTGCAGCGGTGCTTGAGACGGCGGTGCCCTGTGCAGCGGTGCTTGAGATGCCGGTGCCCTGTGCAGCGGTGCTTGAGATGGCGGTGCCCTGTGCAGCGGTGCTTGAGACGGCAGTGCCCTGTTCAGCGGTGCTTGAGACGGTGGTGCCCTGTTCAGCGGTGCTTGAGACGGTGGTGCCCTGTTCAGCGGTGCTTGAGATGGCGGTGCCCTGTTTAGCGGTGCCAGAGATGGTGGTGCCCTGTGCAGCGGTGCTTGAGATGGCGGTCTCCATTGCAGAGTCTCAACTGCTGGCGGTCCTTCATGGCCCAGCGGGGCTTTTGCTGGCGGTCCTTCATGGCCCAGCGGGGCTTTTTCTGGCGGTCCTTCATGGCCCAGCAGGGCTTTTGCTGGCTGTCCTTCATGGTCCAGCGGGGCTTTTTCTGGTGGTCCTTCATGGCCCAGCAGGACTTTTGCTGGCAATACTTCAAGGCCCAGCGGGGCTAGTGCTGGCGGTGGCCTCCTGGGCAGGTGGCCTGGTGCTGGCGGTGGCCTCCTGGGCAGCTTTGCTGGTGCTGGCGGTGGCCTCCTGGTCAGCTGGGCTGGTGCTGGCCTCCTGGGCAGCTGTGCTGGTGCTTGCGGTGGCCTCCGGGGCAGGTGGGCTGGTGCTGGTGGTGGCCTCTTGGGCAGCTGTGCTGGTGCTGGCGTTGGCCTCCTGGGCAGGTGGGCTGGTTCTGGCGGTGGCCTCCTGGGCAGCTGGGCTGGCGGGGGCTCATGGGCAGCTGGGCGGGTGCTGGCGGTGGCCTCCTGGGCAGGTGGGCTGGTGCTGGCAGTGGCCTCCTGGGCAGGTGGGCTGGTACTGGCCTCCTGGGCAGCTGGGCTGGTGCTGGCGGTGGCCTCCTGGGCAGCTACGCTAGTGCTGGCGATCCTTTCCTGGGCAGCTGGGATTGTGCTGGAGGTGGGCTCCTGGGCAGCTGGGATTGTGCTGGAGGTGGAGGGGATGATGGCGGTCTTCTCTGCCGTGCTACTCTTCCCAGATGGGTTTCTTGTGGCCCTTCCCCACCTTGGAAGGGGTCACAGCTGACTCCACACTCCCACGGAACCCGTGGGAGCGGCTTTGGTGGCTGGAGTGTTCCCCTTCTCCTGCCGGGCACTGGCCAACTTCAGATGCCTTACAGGTGGGGGACTGTCTGTGCTGTGGCTCCGTGCCACACTGGCTGCCTGGTGGCCGATGCACTCCAGATTCCGGTGACTACAGGCACCATTGGTCCCAGAGATGTTGTGGCTGAGGTGCTAGTTCGGGACCTATGAGACGGACGGAGTGGGGGTGGTGTGGGAAAGAGGTCAAGGTTGGACAGGAAAAGTTTTTTGGACACACTGGGACGGGTAGCTGGAGGGGGTTTGGAAGTGGAGGAAGAGGTGGTGGTTGTAGGTGGTATACGTTTGGTGACTTTGGGTGAAGGTGCATGGCCTGAAGGCTGTCTTGAGGCGGATGGCTGTTGGGTGGGTGTGTGCCTGCGTTTGTGTATCTTGGAAGGGGGCATCACAGACACACTGGGAGAGGACACAGTGGATGTGTGAATGGTGGTGGGGTGGTGACTGCACGTGAGAGGGGTGCTGTGGTGAGTGTGCTGGAGAGGGACGTAGTGGCTGTAGAGGTTGTGCATGCAGGTGTGAGTGTAGACGAGACTGGGAGGGAGGAGGGAGACGAGAAGGAGGGGGAGACAGTGGAGGCAGTGGATGTTGTTGTGTCTGCATGTGTGTGATGCTCGCGTGAGTGCCTGTGGGATGTGTGGTGCTTATGTTTGCCTGAGATTCCCTTGTGTGTTGACGTGTGTGCATGTTTGTCTGTAGGTGTGCTTGGGATAGGTTGAGGTACAGGGGATTGGGTCGAGGTAGAGAAAGTTGGAGGGGGGAGGCTAGAGACGGGGACAATGGCTGCCATCAGTGCTGAGGCCAGAGTCTGAAAAGCTGGCTGAAGGGCCGCCTGACCAGAATGAATGCCCTCCAGGAATGCATTGGTTTGTTGCAACTGCCTCTCTACACCCTGGATGGCATTCAAAATGGTAGACTGCCCAACAGTGAGGGACCTGAGGAGGTCAATGGCCTCCTCACTGAGGGCAGCACGGGTGACTGGGGCAGGGCCTGAGGTGCCAGGGGCGAAGGTGATACCCACCCTCCTCGGTGAGCAGGCACGGGGCAAAGGCTGAGGGGCTGCTGGGAGGGCGCTGCTGGTAAGGGGAGCGGCGGCTGTACCTGTAGATGCGGGGGGCACAGATGTTGCCGCCACCACAAGGTAGCTCCCATCAGAGGACGAGTCCGTGTCGCTGGTGTCAGCTCCTGTCCCCGCTGTGGAGCCCCCCTCTGTAGGAAAGTACCATCTTGCCTGGCATGTTACCCCCATATTTTCACTGTATGTATGTTGTTTTAGTTGTATGTGTCACTGGGACCCTGCCAGCCAGGGCCCCAGTGCTCATAAGTGTGCCCTGTATGATTTACCTGTGTGATGACTAACTGTCTCACTGAGGCTCTGCTAACCAGAACCTCAGTGGTTAGGCTCTCTCATTTCTTTCCAAATTGTCACTAACAGGCTAGTGACCAATTTGACCAATTCACATTGGCATACTGGAACACCCTTATAATTCCCTAGTATATGGTACGGAGGTACCCAGGGTATTGGGGTTCCAGGAGATCCCTATGGGCTGCAGCAATTCTTTTGCCACCCATAGGGAGCTCTGACAATTCTTACACAGGCCTGCCAGTGCAGCCTGAGTGAAATAATGTCCACTTTATTTCACAGCCATTTACCACTGCACTTAAGTAACTTATAAGTCACCTATATGTCTAACCTTTATCTGGTAAAGGTTGGGTGCTAAGTTACTTAGTGTGTGGGCACCCTGGCACTAGCCAAGGTGCCCCCACATTGTTCAGGGCAAATTCCCCGGACTTTGTGAGTGCGGGACACCATTACACGCGTGCACTATACATATGTCACGACATATGTACAGCGTCACAATGCTAACTCCGAACATGGCCATGTAACATGTCTAAGATCATGGAATTGTCACCCCAATGCCATTCTGGCATTGGGGAGACAATTCCATGATCCCCCGCGTATCTAGCACAGACCCCGGTACTGCCAAACTACCTTTCCCGGGGTTTCACTGCAGCTGCTGCTGCTGCCAACCCCTCAGATAGGTTTCTGCCCTCCTGGGGTCCAGTCAGGCTTGGCCCAGGAAGGCAGAACAAAGGACTTCCTCAGAGAGAGGGTGTTACACCCTCTCCCTTTGGAATATGGTGTTAGGGCTGGGGAGGAGTAGCCTCTCCCAGCCTCTGGAAATGCTTTGATGGGCACAGATGGTGCCCATCTCTGCATAAGCCAGTCTACACCGGTTCAGGGATCCCCCAGCCCTGCTCTGGTGCGAAACTGGACAAAGGAAAGGGGAGTGACCACTCCCCTGATCTGCACCTCCCCTGGGAGGTGCCCAGAGCTCCTCCAGTGTGCTCCAGACCTCTGCCATCTTGGAAAAAGAGGTGCTGCTGGCACACTGGACTGCTCTGAGTGGCCAGGGCCAGCAGGTGATGTCAGAGACTCCTTCTGATAGGCTCTTACCTGTGTTACTAGCCTATCCTCCTTCCCAAGTAGCCAAACCTCCTTTTCTGGCTATTTAGGGTCTCTTCTTTGGGGAATTCTTTAGATAATGAATGCAAGAGCTCATCAGAGTTCCTCTGCATCTCTCTCTTCACCTTTTGCCAAGGAATCGACCGCTGACTGCTCTGGAAGCCTGCAAAACTGCAACAAAGTAGCAAAGATGACTACTGCGACCTTGTAACGCTGATCCGGCCGCCCTCTCGACTGTTTTCCTGGTGGTGCATGCTGTGGGGGTAGTCTGCCTCCTCTCTGCACTAGAAGCTCCGAAGAAATCTCCCGTGGGTCAACGGAATCTTCCCCCTGCAACCGCAGGCACCAAAAGACTGCATCACCGGTCCTCTGGGTCCCCTCTCAGCACAACGAGCATGGTCCCTGGAACTCAGCAACTCGGTCCAAGTGACTCCCACAGTCCGGTGACTCTTCAGTCCAAGTTTGGTGGAGGTAAGTCCTTGCCTCCCCACGCTAGACTGCATTGCTGGGTACCGCATGATGTGCAGCTGCTCCGCCTCCTGTGCATTCTTCCAGGATTTCCTTTGTGCGCAGCCAAGCCTGGGTACCCGACACTCTAACCTGCAGTGCACGACCTCCTGAGTTGTCCTCCGGCATCGTGGAACCTTCCTTTGCGACTTCGGGTGAGCTCCGGTTCACTCTTTTTTGTAGTGCCTGTTCCGGCACTTCTGCGGGTGCTGCTTGCTTCTGAGTGGGCTCCATGTCTTGCTGGATGCCCCCTCTGTCTCCTCACGAAATTGGCGACATCCTGGTCCCTCCTGGGCCGCAGCAGCATCCGAAAACCCTAATCACGACCCTTGCAGCTAGCAAGGCTTGTTTATGGTCTTTCTGCACAGAAGCACCTCTGCAAGCTTCTTCACGACGTGGGACATCCATCCTCCAAAGGGAAAGTTCCTAGGGCCAGATGTAGCAAGGCATTAGCGCCTCGCAAACGGCGAAAAACGCCGTTTGCGAGGCGCTAATGCCTGTGCGCGATGCAGAAACACATTTTGCGAGTCGGAACCGACTCGCAAAATGTGTTTCCGACTTGCAAATAGGAAGGGGTGTTCCCTTCCTATTTGCAACTCGCACCGCGATGTAAGTTGATTTGTGACCGCAAAAGCGGTCACAAATCAACTCGCAGTTACCATCCACTTGAAGTGGATGGTAACTCATTCGCAAACGGGAAGGGGTCCCCATGGGACCCCTTCCCCTTTGTGAATGATCACAAAAATAATTTTTCAGAGCAGGCAGTGGTCCAATGGACCACTACCTGCCCTGAAAAATACCGAAACAAAAGGTTTCGGTTTATTTTTCAAAGTGCAGCTCGTTTTCCTTTAAGGAAAACGGGTTGCACTTTGAAAAAAAAAACCTGCTTTATTGAAAAGCAGTCGCAAACATGGAGGTCTGCTGACGACAGCAGGCCTCCATGTTTGCGAGTGCCCATAGTCGGTATGGGGCCGCAATTTGCGACCCACCTCATTAATATTAATGAGGTGGGTCATTGCGACCCCATACCGACTCGCAGAAGGTGTCTGAGACACCTTTCTGCATGTGGTTTTGCGAGTTGCAATTTGCGAGTCTCTATGACTCGCAAATTGCAACTCGCAAAACCATACTTACCTACATCTGGCCCCTAGTCCTCTTCGTTCTTGCAGAATCCACAGCTTCTACTATCTGGTAGCAGCTTCTTTGCACCCACAGCTGGGATTTCCTGGGAATCTGCCCACTCCCGACTTGATCGTGACTTTTGGACTTGGTCCCCTTGTTCCACAGGTACTGTCGTCTGGAAATCCATAGTTGTTGCATTGCTGGTGTTGGTCTTCCTTGCAGAATTCCCCTATCACGACTTCTGTGCTCTCTGGGGAACTTAGGTGCACTTTGCACACACTTATCAGGGTCTTGGGGTGGGCTATTTTTCTAACCCTCACTGTTTTCTTACAGTCCCAGCGACCCTCTACAAGCTCACATAGGTTTGGGGTCCATACGTTATTCGCATTCCACTTTTGGAGTATATGGTTTGTGTTGCCCCTATACCTATGTGCTCTCATTGCAATCTATTGTGACTGTACATTGCTTGCATTGCTTTCTATTGCTATTACTGCATATTTTTAGTATTGTGTACATATCTCTTGTGTATATTTGCTATCCTCATACTGAGGGTACTCACTGAGATACTTTTGGCATATTGTCATAAAAATAAAGTACCTTTATTTTTAGTATATCTGTGTATTGTGTTTTCTTATGATATTGTGCATATGACACCAGTGGTATAGTAGCATCTTTACACGTCTCCTAGTTCAGCTTAAGCTGATCTGCTAAGCTACATTTTCTATCAGCCTAAGCTGCTAGACACCTCTTCTATACTAATAAGGGATAACTGGACCTAGTGCAGAGTGTAAGTACCCCTTGGTACCACTACAAACCAGACCAGCCACCTACACCCTCCCCCTCCGTCCCACTGGTGAACTCTGAGTCTGTGGGCTTGCCCTCCAGGGCCATGTGGGATGCAGCTCCCTCATGCTCTGGTGCCACTGCTCCTCCGCCTGATGATGCTAATGCACACAAGAACAGGGAGACCACAAAAAGTGGGGGGAGACAGAAGAAAGACATGTTGAGTGCACGCATTACCGCTACCGTTGGCGGACACGACAGACACAGAAGCCCCCTACACTACACCATGCTCTTGGGCTCTACTGTTCAATTCTTGGTAAATGGCCTACAAGGCTATGGATGACATCTGCACAGATAGATGGCACAGGGGCATGACTAGGTGTACTTGCCACTCTACAGAGGTGGGGTTGGGTGCCACATGGCCTGCCTTACGGAGGCGCCTTGTCTACGGAACTCGCCCTGGCCTAGGGAAACCCTCAGTCCACCTCCCCCACCCAGATACCTCCACTGCGTGCAAAGTCACCAGAATGAGAGTAAACTCACCCCCTTGTGGCTGCTGTGATGCCCTCAAGCGCCCATCCAACTCTGGGTAGGCCACCGCCAGGATCCTGAAAATCAGGGGGGTCATGGTGCGACGGGCACCCCTCCCACGTTGGGAGGCCATCCCCACCTGAGCCTCGTGCGTCTTCTTGCTCCAGTGGCAAATGTCCTCCCATCTTTTCCGGCAGTGGGTGCTCCGTCTGTGGTAGACCTCCAGGGTCCGGACGTCCTTGGCGATGGCACGGCAAATATATTTTTTCTGGTGGGCGCTGACCTACATGAAACGTACAGGGGAAAAAGAGAACTTATTACCAGCTGCACCGTCAAAGTGATTGGCCCCCATCCCTACCCTTGCCATGTGGCACATGCATTCACCATCTTTCATGCACGCAGCACTCTCCCCCCTTCCTTCTTACATCCAGCCCTCTCCACACAGGCATAGCCCATACAACATGCTCCCTGTGTACTTACCTGTTTGTCTGGAGGACTGTAGAGTAGCGTGTACTGGGGGAGTACCCCATCCACGAGCTTCTCCACCCCCTCCGATGTGAAGACAGGGGCCCTTTCCCCAGACACTCGAGCCATTGTCTCTTCCAGACCGAGGTCACAGCAGCACTTGCAGTATAGGTCCTCTCCTGTCAAAGATCAGGTATCGAGTGATTGAACAGATAGAAAATGGAGGTTACATCTGCAGCGGTGCTTACCATCACTGTCGGCGTACATCGTCATTGGCTTCTGAGACCCATAGGGTACAATGTTAACCAATGCGCATTGCGCTGCGGTCTTCGACCGCCTACCGCGACGGTGTAGAACGCCAGCGCAGTTACCTCATATCCCATTGTCCCACTTTACAGGTCAGGCAGCCGCCATTTCAGGGGCCCACATGGCTTCATTTCCAACTGCGTCACACATACCTAGGCCTAGACTCAACACACATACAGGCCACCTTTTGTGTATGATTGGTGGTCTGGGTAAACTGTGGGTACGTACCTCTGAGTTGTTTGACTCTGTGCTCGCTGTTGTCCTTCATAGGCACCGTCCGCTGGGACATGTGAGGAGATGGCAGCATCCTCCAGTGTACCGACCGTTGGTGGACCTGTCAACAATGGAGGAGCGACGTGATTATCACACACAGGCTTGACCATGCCACAATCCAGGAACTGTGTACCCATTTGGAGCCAGACCTGTTGTCAGCAATCCGCCATCCCACAGGAATCCTCCCTCAAGTGCAGGTGCTGTCAGTGCTCCATTTCCTTGCAAGTGGGTCATTTCAAACAACAGTGGCCATAGCATCAGGGATGTCCCAGCCTATGTTTTCCAATGTATTGTCCAGAGTGTTGTCTGCCTTTCTGAAACACATGCAGAGCTACATCGTTTTCCATCAGGTGGAGGATTTGCCTACAGTGAAAGGTGATTTCTGTGCCCTGGGACACATCCCCAACATCATAGGTGCCATTGATGGGACCCATGTGGCTTTGGTCCCCCCCCCCACAGGAGTGAACAGGTGTACAGAAACCGGAAGAGTTATCATTCTATGAATGTACAGATGGTATGTTTGGCAGAATAGTACATCTCCAATGTGAATGCCAAGTTCCCTGGCTCAGTGCATGACGCCTACATCCTGCGGAATAGCAGCATCCCTTATGTGATGGGTCAACTCCAGAGGCACTGTGTGTGGCTATTAGGTGAGCACCTGGAGGCAAGTCAGTGGGAGTGGTTGTCTGGGTCTGGGGATATCCCTCCAGGTTAGTGCATGTCTAACAGTTGTCCCTCACCATTTGCAGGTGACTCTGGTTACCCCAACCTGTCATGGCTACTGACCCCAGTGAGGAATCCCAGGACAAGGGCAGAGGAATGCTACAATGAGGCCCATGGGCGAACTAGAAGGGTGATCGAGCGGACCTTCGGCCTCCTGAAGGCCAGGTTCAGGTGCCTCCATATGACAGGTGGATCCCTATTCTACTCACCAAAGAAGGAGTGCCAGATCATTGTGGCCTGCTGTATGCTTCACAAATTAGCTTTGCAACAACAGGTGCCTTTTCTGCAGGAGGATGATCCAGATGGTGGTGTTGTAGCAGCTGTGGAGCCTGTGGACAGTGAAGACGAGGAAGAAGACATGAACAACGGGGACTCAGTGATCCAGCAATATTTCCAGTGAGACACAGGTAAGAGTACAGACCTGCCTACTACATGTACTTTAACACTACTACCTCTCCACTGTCTGTCGTTTTCACCCAGTGTATGGTCACTGAGTTGTCACTTTCCCTTACGATTTCACAGATTTGGGTCCCATTGCGTGACATCTGCTTAGATTCCTCATGGACTAGAGCTGTGTGACATAGGTATGTTGACATTATAATTGAAAGAGCATTTTGTCACTGCAATTGATAATACACTATTTCAAAATCACAGACAGACTCCAGATTGTTTTGTGCTTTAAGTGTGTTTATTTTAGTGCTCAATATTGGAGGGGGTAGTGAAATGGTGAGGGATGATGGCGGAGGAATGTCAATGGCAGAGTCCAGACTATTAGTCTCACAGGTGCATTGCCCAAATGGGCGTAGGAAGTGGAGCTGGGGCAGTTTAAGGATGGACAGGGTGACAAAGTGGGACAGTAGGATGACAATCAGGGTGTTCTCATTTCTTGGCGGGGGTCTTGGCATCGTGCTCTGTCTTTGTCCTGGATCTCAAGGACCGTTTGCGGGGTGGTTCTCCCTCTGCGTGGGGTGGGGTGCTGGTGTGGTGGTCCTGTGACGGGGCGCCCTGTCTACTAGCACCGGCGGAGGTGGTGGGCAGTTCATCGTCCATGCTAGTGTCAGGGGCCCCTTGTAGTGCCACAGTGTCCCTCCTGGTGTTGAGTACTTCCTTCAGCACCCCTACGATGGTGCCCAGGGTGGAGCTGATGGTTCTGAGTTCCTCCCTGAAGCCCAAATACTGTTCCTCCTGCAGGCGCTGGGTCTCCTGAAACTTGGCCAGAACCGTTGCCATTGTCTCCTGGGAGTGGTGGTAGGCTCCCATGATGGAGGAGATGGCCTCGTGGAGAGCAGGTTCCCTGGGCCTCTCCTCCCCTGTCGCACAGCAGTCCTCCCAGCTTCCCTGTTGTCCTATGCCTCTGTCCCCTGAACCGTGTGCCCACTGCCACTGACCCCAGTTCCCTGATCATCCTGTGTTTGTGGGTTTGCCTGGGGTCCATGTAGTGGTGGACACACTGCTGATTGACGTGTCCTGGGGACAGTGGTATGGGCCAGCTGGGTGGGTGCTGTGCCGGTGTTTCCGGGGTGGGGAGGCTCTTTGGTGGGATGGGACTGTGCCTGGCTAACCGACTGTCCAGAGATTCCCTGATAGGCCAGCTTGGTCATCCTGATCCAGGAGTGCAGAGCTGCTTTCATCACTGTGGGCTTCTTCTGGGGGGGAACTGGATGGTGCTGGCACCTCCTCTCCGGTGATGTTGTGTGGGGGTCCTGTGGGGATGTAAATGCAGTGTTATTGTTACTGTGTGTGAAATCTTGTGCATGGGTATGTTTCCCTCTATGGTTGTTATTACCAAGGCAGCTTTGGCTTGTGTGAGTTGTAATTTGGTTGGCTAAGTGATTGTCACTACTGTGCATGCTGTGGTGATGGGTGTTCATGCAGGGCTGGTAATGTTGTCCATGCATTGGTATTGCATTCTGTGCTGGGTACTGGGAAGGGTGGGTTGTGATGGTGGGGTGTATGTGAGGTGTTGGGGTGATGGGGTGGAGGTAGACGTGGGGGTATGTGATGGCATGCAGGTAGGGGGGTGAAAGTAGTTACAATTTGAGTTACCAGAGTCCAGTTCATCTGCTACTCCTGCCAGACCCTCAGGATGCATGATTTCCAAGACGTGCTCCTCCCATGTTGTTAGTTGTGGGGGATGAGGTGGGGGTCCACCGACAGTCCTCTGTACAGCTATCTGGTGTCTTGCAACCACTGAACTCACCTTCCCCCGTAGGTCTTTCCACTTCTTCCTGATGTCATCCCCTGTTCTGGTGTGCTGTCCCACAGCGTTGACCCTGTCCACGACTCTCCGCCATAGCTCCATCTTCCTTGCAATTGATGTCTGCTGCACCTGTGATCCGAATAGCTGTGGCTCTACTCAGATGATTTCCTCCAGCATGACCCTTAGCTCCTCCTCAGATAATCTGGGGTGTCTTTGTGGTGCCATGGGTGTAGTGTATGTGGTGTGTGTGAGGGTGTGTGGGGTGATGTGTTGGGATGTGTGCTGTGAGGTTCGTGGATGGTGTATGGGTGATGGTGGTCTGTGGCTCTGGTTCTGTGGGTGCTCGTGGCGTGTCTCTCTCTCTGTTGTAAATTGTTTGTAGTGGTAAAGGGTTGTGGGAAATGTGGGTGTATGTTTCATAGTGGTGTGTGTGTGGGTGTGGAGTGTGTATGTGTGTTAGGTGTGTTTAGTTTGTATGTGTGTGTGTATTTTGAGCACAGCAGTATGTACCGCCAATGGCTTACTGCACTTGAATGTCAGGCGCAGTGATTCGTGGGTCATAATGCTGTTGGCATATTTCTGTTGGCTTAACGGTGTGGGTTTTGATACTGCCATTTTATCACTGACCTGTGGTGTGGCGGACTTGTGTGTGTGTCTGTATAGTGGCGGATTTCTATGTGTGGGTAATAATACTTGTAGCAGTATACCACCGCGGTATATTGGCCCCAGTCAGCATGGCGGTAAGCGGCACTTACCACCAATGTCATAATGAGGGCCAATATGTCATACCTTAACTATGCACTGCACCCTGCCCTTGGGGCTATCTAGGGCCAACCTTAGGGATGTCTGACATGTAAGAAAAGGGAAGTTTTAGGCCTAGCAAGTGGGTACACTTGCCAAGTCGAATTTACAGCTAAACCTTCACACACAGACACTGCAGTGGCAGGTCTGAGACATGATTACAGAGCTACTTATGTGGGTGGCACAACCAGTGCTGTGGGCCCACTAGTTGCATTTGATTTACAGGCCCTTGGCACCTGTAGTGTACTGTACTAGGGACTTACTAATAATTCAAATATGCCAATCATGGATAAACCAATTACATGCGCATTTTGTAAAGGAGCACTAGCTCGTATCACTGGTTAGCAGTAGTAAAGTGCCCAGAGTAACAAAAACAGCAAAATCAGAGTCCAGCACACATCAGCAATCTGGGAAACAGAGGCAAAAATTTAAGGGAGACCACGTCAAGGATGAAAAGTCTAACAGTAACATTTGAGGGGATCATAGGTTTATAGACCAATAATAAATGATTGAAATGTATTTTCTGAGCTAATTAAAAAAACAGCATATGGTGCCCTCTTGAGACATAGCTTTTGATCTTAGATGGTCTATTTCATGCCAAGAATTCAGATTAGATGAACAAAGTCTGACGATGAAGGGGTACATTTTCACACATTTGAATGATGAAGATCCTATTTTCCAACTAAATTAGCTTTTTTTCTGCCTGTTTTGAATATAATTATTTTTCTCATCAGAACATATAATTGAGGAAATGTCTAACTACGTAGGAGTATCATGTTTTTAAACTGCACTGTAAACCAATGGGGGGATATACAATTAAATAATATCATCAGTGTTTAAAAGTCAGTGACTACAGAAAAATCCTAAATGTGGCGGAAAAATATTGATGCAATAGAAGAAAGTAGACAAGTCAGGTTAAAAGTAAATGGGTTTTAAAGCATCCCTTTTTTAGGCTTTATTTGGATTCATCTTGCAAGAAAGTCCTTTATCACCCTTAAGGAGTATTCTTCACTTGTTAGAGGAGTGTAAAGCTATTAATCATCCCAATAACATTAGAACGATACACAAGTTCATAGGTTTCATCCACAAGAGCAAACGCCAACACATCAAAAGCTGTTAAAAAGTCAAAAATAGATGCATAAACAGATTGCTTCTTTAAGTGTACATATGTATCTAAAATAAATGGAAGGATAGCTATATTGTTGGCAATAGAGCATTAACAGCCCCATTACGAGTTTGGTGGTCAGACCGTCAGACTGCCATAGGGGCAGCCACACAAACCACCATATTACGAGTTACACAGGCAGGATTGACAATAGACACAAAAAACTCAAGACCTCCAGTCTGTTGGAGGGCATGAAATAGGCGGGCTGACCACCAGCAACGACCAACCACTGACCGTATTACAAGTCAAAAGTCACAGTGGCAGATCAGCCTTGGGGGTCAACTAATGGTTGTCCAAACCACAGCGGTTCGCGGTCACCTCAGTAATATACAACACCACATTGGATGGATTTGAAAACAGCACAGCTGACACACGTTACCACACTCAACACACCTGCAGAGCACATTATAAAATAGAACCATTCAGACACCACAATCCTTTGCATCTACAACGCAAAACACTGTAGCCAGAGCACTCAATAGAAAAAAAAAGAATTAGAATAGGCATCCCTGCAATTTTCCCACATCACATACCACACCATTCACACATTATTTTCCTAGGCAACAATATTTGCACTTCCCAACTTCACAAACTAACCATCACCTGTTAATTCCAATCCACTCCCTGAGCACCACCTTGTCACCCCAGAAAAATCCCATTTTCACTGACGATGAGTTAAGAGTTATGGCGGATGAAATCATAAGAGTAGAGCCACATTTATTTGGAGAATTTGTCTGGCACACTGCTATTACCAGGAAAATTCTGTAAAGGATAGTTGACAGAGTGAATTCTGTAGGCCTCACCCCAAACGCAAAGGATGACATCAGGGAGAGGTGGAATGACCTCAGGGGAAGGTCTGTTTCATGGCATCCAGGCATCTGCAGCATGTCCAGAAGACTGGGGGTAGTCCCGCCCTCCTCCCTTACAACTCACATCCTGGGAGGAGAAGGTCTTGGCCATCCTGCATCCTGAGGGCTTGATAGGAATACGTGGGGGAGTGGAATCCTGTAAATGACAACACTAAAATATCAACAAAATGTAATATTACCACCTTCACTGTCACCCCACTCACCAGCCCAATGTCTACCTGTCCATAAACCACTGTCTGACATCTAACACATGAACTAGAATCACCTGGGGGAACAATATCTATGTAAACTGTATGTAGTGAAGCAATTCACAGCACTACAATTCCCAGCAGGCACTGTTCTACAATTCCAAAAACCAGAACAGTGTATCATACTCAAATTTACCTTGTTTGGCAAATCCCTAGTGAAGTGAACCCACCTGACAGGATTACGTTTGCATAGAGTGTGGTAGTATAAACAATGACAGCACTGCTAAGGCCAGGAGGCACTGCTACTGTCACTCCATTCAGCCATAACAGTATTCTCTGATCAAATGACCTTTTTCCCCTCAACTGACCATTGAAGGGTACTCACCTGAGAGATTGATATCTGTATAGTGTGTGGGTAGTATAAGCATTGATGTGACTGATAAGGCCAGGAGGCCCTGCCACTGTCACAAAAAATACAGGAACATTTCTCCCTTCCCAAAAGGCAACAGTATGTCAAAGCACATATGTTGCATATTTACTTGGAAAGTTGGCAGCTGTCAGGTATTTTGAAGCAGTGAGAGTGACAGGAATGCAACTCACAGCAGGCGCTGCTTCCACAAATGAAGGCTACAAAACGGTGTCCTCCCCCACAATAACCCTGCATACTAAATAATTACTGAAGTGTACTCACCTGTGATGAAACCATCAGTATAATTTGTGTAATACAGGGAGTTGCATGGCTGAAGCTCACAGGAGGCTCCCTTACTGTCACTCCAAACACCTTTCCAGTGCACTCTTGTCAAAATACCCTTCTTTGGGAATTCATACATGGAGTGCACTCATCAGGGGGACACATAACAAATGCATAAAGTACGGGGACATGACTGCTAAGGCCAGGAGGCTCTGTTTCACAAAATCCAAACACAAGCCCATTGAGCAACTGTCTCAATATCCTTGTTTGTGAACTCTCAGTGGAAGGTTATATACCCAGTACCTGGAGTAACATTACCCTAAATTCCAGGAGGACCAGTCCCTGTAACTCCTATCACCAGGCCAATGTACAAATGTCATAATGCATCTGCGTGTGAACTCACAATTCGAATTTACTTATCTGGGAAGGACCAAGAGACAGATCATGGTACACTCTGTGATGTCGCTAAACACCTAGATTCATCTTGAGCAGCTAAGCCAAGATGCTTTTATTGTAGGCAGAAAAGACAGCTCAACCTGTGTGCATCCAAACAAACATGAACCAAAGGCCTCAAGATCAATCAATCAATCAATCAATCAATCAAAAATATTTATAGAGCGTGCTACTCACCCGTGGGCGCTTGGGGGGACTAAGGGGGTGGCAGGAGGGTCACTGTTCGAACAACCATGTCTTGAGGTTCTTTCTGAAGAGCAGGAGGTGTTTGGTTTTGCGAAGGTTGGTGGGGAGGGAGTTCCAGGTTTTGGGGGTGAGGTAGGAGAAGGACCTGCCTCCTGTGGTGGTGCGTTGGATGCGGGGGACTGTGGGTAGGGCGAGGTAGGCTGATCGGAGGTTGCGCGTGGGAGTGTGGAAGTTCACTCTTTCGTTGAGGTAGGTTGGGCAGGTGTTGTGGAGGAATTTGTGTGCATGGATGAGGATCTTGAATGTGATTCTCTTGACTATGGGGAGCCAGTGAAGGGATTTGAGGTGTGGTGAGATTCGTTCGTGGCGGGGGAGGCCAGGGACGAGGCGCGCAGCTGTGTTCTGGATTCTCTGGAGTTTGCGTTTGAGTTTGAGTTTGAGTGTGGTGCCGGCGTAGAGGGCGTTCCCATAGTCTAGTCTGCTGCTGATGAGTGCATGGGTAACTGTCTTCCTGGTCTCTGGGGGAATCCATTTGAAGGATTTTTTTAGAGTGCGGAGTGTGTGGAAGCAGGAGGAGGTTAGTGCATTGATTTGCTGTCTCATGCAGAGGGAGGGGTCCAGGATGATGCTGAGGTTGCGTGCATGGTTTGCGGGGTGGGTTTCCAGGCCTAGGGTGGTGGGCCACCAGGAGTCATCCCATGTAGTTTTGTTGGGGCCGAAGATGATGATCTCGGTTTTGTTGGAGTTAAGCTTGAGGTGGTTAGTTTTTATCCAGTTGGCGGTGTCGAGGAGAGCAGCGTGTAGGTTGGTTTTGGCAGTGGTGGGGTTGCAGGTGAGGGAGAGGATGAGTTGGGTGTCATCTGCGTAGGAGAGGATAGTGATTCCGTGTGATCGGAGGATGTTGGCTGGGGGATCATGTAGATGTTGAAGAGTGTGGGGCTGAGGGAGGACCCTTGGGGGACTCCGCAGATGATCTTGGTAGCGGTGGAGTGGAAAGTTGGAAGGCGGACTCTCTGGGTCCGGTCGGTGAGGATGGAGGTGAGCCAGTCTAAGGCTTTATGGCGAATTCCTATGTTGTGGAGGCGTGTGCGGAGTGTGTGGTGGCAGATGGTGTCAAAGGCTGTGGAGAGCTCTAGGAGGATGAGTGCGACGGTCTCGACTTTGTCGACTTTGGTCCTGATGTCGTCATTGCATGCGATGAGGTCGGTTTCCGTGCTGTGGTTCTTGAGGAACCCGGATTGTGAGGGGTCAAGAGTGTTGTTTTCTTCAAGGAAGTGGGATAGGCAGGCGTTGACTAGTTTCTCAGTAACCTTGTCGGGGAAAGGGAGGAGGGAGATGGGGCGATAGTTGCAGAGGGTCTCCGGGTCGGCTTTGTTTTTTTTAGGAGAGCGGTGATTTCCGCGCTCATGATTTTTTCGGTTTCTTCGTGTGTGGTGGGGGCCCAGGTGGTGAGTGTGGTGGGGGGGTCGTGAGTGGGGGTTGGGTGAGTGAGGGGTGTGTGTGATGGGTGTGTGTGGTATGAAGCTGTTGTGGATGTCCAGGATTTTGTGGTGGAAGTGGTTGGAGGGGCTGTGTGTGTGAGGGGTCTATGTTGCTGTCTTTGGGTTTGGCAAGTTCATTAATGATGGTGAAGAGTTCTTTGCTGTTTTGAGAGTTGTTGTCAAGGTGTGTCTTGTAGTGATCTCTTTTGGCGGTGCGTATGAGTTGGTGATGGGTGCGAATGGTGGTTTTAAGGGTGGAGAAGTTGGTAGTAGCGGGTTCTTGTCACCATATTTTCTCAGCTTGGCGGCATTTGCGCTTGGAGTTCGGGGGTGAACCATGGGGCGTTCTTGATGTTGCGGGTGGCGATGTGTTTTCTGAGGGGGCTAGTGTGTCTGCGCAGGTGGTGATCCATTTAGAGAGGTTGTGTGCTCCTGTGCTGGGGTTGTTGGTGTGGGGGGGTTGTGAGCCACTTAGGAGTTCAGGTGTTCTGTGGGGATCTTGTCCCACATGCAGTAGGGTGTGTTGTGTTGATGGTGGTGTGGGGGGTTTGGTGAAGGAGAAGTGGATGCAGTGGTGGTCAGTCCAGAGGAGTTCGGTGGTGTGGGTGTTGGCTATGTGTTGACTTGAGGTGAAAATTGTGTTGAGCGTGTGTGTCCTGCTGAGTGGGTGAGTGTGGTGACCAGTTGTTTGAGTCCGAGGTTGGTGATGTTGTCTATGAGGGAGGTAGAGTTGTGGTCTTGTAGGTTTTCCAAGTGAAAGTTGAAATCACCGAGGAGGATGTAGTCTGTGGAGGTGAGGGTGTGCGAGCTGATGGTGTCTGCGATGGTGTCGGAGAAGGCAGGGCGTGGTCCTGTTGGTCTGTAGATTAATGTACCTCTGAGGGTGGAGTTGTTGTTAATGTGGATCAGGAAGTGCATGTGTTCTGTGTTGTCGATAGTGTCTTGGGAGTAGGTGGTGACTTTGATGGTGTCCCTGTGTAGGATGGCGATGCCACCACCTGGCCTGTTGAGGCGGTCTTTGCGTTGGAGTTTGTATCCCTTGGGGGTGGCGATGGCTATGTTGCGGTCCGAGGAGGCGTTGGTCCAGGTTTCGTGAAGAAGGCGATGTCAGGTGTGTGTGATGTGATGAGGTCCCAGAGTTCTATGGCATGTTTGTGAAGGGAGCAGGTGTTGAGGAGCAGGCAGTTGAGGTGGTTGTGGTGGGTGGTATTGGTGTGGTGCCTGGGGGTGTTGTTGCCGGGTGGGTTCTGGTTGTGGGCTGGTGTGCTGTGGGGCTGGTTGGTGGGGGTGGGGGCAGAGCAGGTGAGTATTGCGTTGCGGGTGTGTGTTTGTTGTTGGGGGTCGCTATGGTTGGTGTGTGGTGTGAGGGATGAGGAGCAGGAGAAATGACAGGTGTGGCAGGTGAAGGGGCCATGAGTGTGTGTGTGGGGCTGGAAAGGGTGCAGGTGGGGTGGGGGCCTGGGTTGAGTGAGTGGAGGGTGAGGGGGGAGTAGGTTTGTCTGAGAGGGCCAGGGGGACTGGCCCTGGGCGCGGTCATGGCACGGACGGGTGCAGACGGACTTGCATTTGGAGTGCCTTCAGGTGGCTTGGGACGGCGAAACGGGGAGCGAACTGCCTTCTGAGGCAGGGTCAAGGGTTGCTCCTCGTTATTGTGCTACGGCTGCCATAAATGAGGGGGTTGGAGGGAGTGGCAGCTGGGAGGAGGGAGGGCTGGGCGAATGTAAAGGCTGGGGGGTGGGGCTGCAGGTGATGGCAGAGGCAGGAAAAATTTAAAGAGAAACGGACGGTGAAGAGGAGGAGAGAGGCGGGAGGGGCTGCGGGGACGCAGTGGCTGGGGATACAACAAGGAAGAGAAACGGACAGTGAGGAGGAGGGTGGAGGAAGGACACATACATAACTATGTCCAGGACCTGCCTGCATAAAATCAACTAGGATTTAAAAGGATCAAATACACATTCTGCACAGCCACGTTTTTGCCTGCATTGCTTGCAAGATATACGTCTATGACCATTCTCCCAAGTACTAATGAACATTCTGCAGCTGGTTGACTGAAATGGAATTGCCATATCTCAGAAATATCAGGTCTATAAAATTGATAGCATGTGTACCAGTCACATAAGGAAACGCTGCCACTCCAATGTGTACACTGACTTGGCTAAATGTCACAGTCAACTATTGGAGGCAGATGTCAAAACACAACCTGTAACATTGTTTCTCTCACATCAAGAGGTCAGGCTTCCACTGAGAACACTACGACCGATGAAGAGACTGCCACTACCCCCATGGATGAAGCCCTCAGTGACAACAATACTCCTGGATGTCTGGACTTTGATGATGGTTCTGGCCCATCAGGGTAATCTGGTAAAATGATACCATGACCACATCAACTCCTCCCAGCCCAGTTGCATATACATCTCAGGCAGCCAATTGCCCCCCAACCTGTGTCCCATGTACAGTGACTTGTGCCTCCCCAGACCAGGATCTTGAGTCACACCAACACACCTCCAACAATGATGGTCCTGGAACCAGTGGTATGGGGCAAACTGTGCCAAGGGTGCAAACACATGAGGGTAGGGTACAGGGGAGGGACGTTGTGGGCCAGTGGCATGAGGCCACTGGGGAGAGTCCTGGCCAGGCCACCATCAGCCAAGTTTTGAGAGCCTATCAACAATCCCAATGCTTGAAGGGACAGGTACTTACCGAACTCAGGGACATCAAGCAGCTGCAGAGGGACTTTCATCGAGAGTCATTGGAAAAGTGGTAGGCCACAAACACCATCCTGCCATCCCTGTCAGGGTTGTTCATGGAGATAAGCAGTACCCTATTCTGGGACCATGAGCAACACCACACCATATCATTTCATCTAGCAACACTAAGCCCCTTTACATTGGTGGCAACCACTGGAAGGGAGGCTCTGTCAGGAGAAGGACCCAACTCAGACACCCCTGCCTCTGTAGCTGAAGAACCCCATACCCCCCACAAGTGGGACATCCACCCAAGAATCCAGGAGGTGCAAATGGCACCAACCACTGCCAGCAAGTTACCTCTTTCTCATTTCACACCTTTGTGTACCAATTATTCACGTGGTTGTTTTCCAATCACATACCATCTTCCATGGTAGTAGGACACTGGACTTTGGACTCCAAATGTTGTGGCATCTATTAATATGATTACATCCACCATGACTGATCCCCTCACTTTCATCTTCTGTAGCATCAGTTTTTTTATGTCCTGCAACTATGTAAGTAAACTCACCAACAGAAAAAATATTTCCTGCTTGCTTCTGTTACACATGTTGAAATGTTGAGATGTAATCCCTTGTAATGCACATGAGAAAAACACAAGATGGTAATGGAAGGAGGGATATGTCACAGGTAGTGTCATGTTGAGGATTAATAGCAACACAATGATACAAGTGTCTGGTAACACCAAATATTTTATTGTACCGTACAACACTTAGGCTGTCAAAATGTCTGGTCTATCATAATCAAGAACTTGACCCCTTGAATGGGGGTGGGGAGGTATACCTACCCAGTGACTCTGTTACAGATATGTTGAAGGCCCTAGCCATGGAATTGAAGGACGGTTTTAAAATGTCGAAATCTAATCAGGAGGAGATTAGGAATTTGTGTGAAGATCTGGGCAAAAAAATAGATGATTTGGCAGGGCGGACAGATGCCTTGGAGGAAGAGGTTGGTGATTTGAAGAAGAGATACGAGGTTTGAAATCAGGAGAAGCAGGGATGCTGGCTAAGCTGGAATCCTTGGAAAACAATCAAAGGAGAAATAACTTGAGGTTCCTCAGAGTCCCCGAGGGATTGGAGGGAGATGACTTGAAGGGATTTGTGGTAAAATTAATAACCCAGGAAATAAAATCTGATGATGCTGGAGTCGATATTGCAAAGGATATTCAAAGGGTACACAGGGTCCCCACAAAAATGCCCCCCAACAGGGACAGGCCAAGGAAAATCTTGGTCTACTTTCTTACATATTGGCTTAAGGAATGCATTTTGGAGATGGCATTAAAGAAGAAGTCACTCTCGGTAAATGGTGCTCCATTTGATGTTTTGTCGGACCTTGCATCTATTACTCTAAATGAGCAATGGGAGCTGGGGAAAAGAATCAATATATTGAGAAGGCTTGGGGCAACGGCCCAATTAAGGTTCCCGGCATCCCTAAGAGTAATGGCAAATAATAAGATGTATAATTTCAATGATTGTAATGATGTCAACGACTTGATCAAGAAATTAGAGCAAGATTCTGGTGTAGTATTGGCCTCCTCCTCTAACATCGGTTTGTCAGTTATGGTGATATGAAGCTCTAAGCCCTGCATGATGACCCTTCATAGGCGGTAATGCTGGTCTATGAAGATAGGGAGGGTTCTCCCGGGGTTGGGAGGATGGGGGTGGGTTGAGGGGGGTGATGGGGAGCACTGGGTGGAGTGTAGTATAGGGAAAGAGGGAAAAAAGGTCCTGGGTGATGTGATGGATAGAGAGGAAGGTGGGGAAATATGAGGTCTAACAGGGGAGGGTGGTCCCTTGAGGGTGTATGTTGAGAACTGATTTGAAGTTCCTGTCCTGGAACGTTAATGGCCTCCAGGTGAAGAGCAGACAAAAGAGGATGGTACAATATTTGAAGGATGCTCAATGTGATGTACTGATCTTGCAGGAAACCCATCTTTCTAAGGAAGAGTGTGTGGAAATTTTTTGACCATGTAGATGGGTGCAGCAGATAGCTAGTTCTAATTTTGTGGGGGTATTTAGGGGGTAGCCATCATAATAAAAAAAACATGCTAATATATCTTTTGTTGAGGGTCTGGTGGATAAGTCTGGGAGATGGGTGGTGGGGAGATTAACAGTGTATGATTTTGCATTTACTTTAGTGGGGTATTACGGTCCGAATCAGGATGATACAGCTCCTTGGAGAGAACTCTCACTCTTTTTGCTCCAATATTGGGACCCTATTATATGGGTGGGGGACTTCAATGTAGTGCCGAACTATGAGTTGGATAGGTCTTCACGGAGTAGGTCAAGAACTAACGAGAAAATGCATGCTCAGGTTTGATTAATGATGTCACAATTTGGCTTATATGATGTTTGGAGAGAAAAGAACGGGCATGAAAGAGGCTATACTTATAATAACAAAAAATATAGACATCAATCTAGTATTGATTATTTTCTAATTGATGAAAGTTTGAAAGAGGCTGTGAAAGAAGTTTTACACAGTGGGACTCACCTCTCGGATCATTCGGCAGTGACTTAGCAGCTCAGTTGGTTTGGGGATAAAAGAGAGAGAAGGTGGACTCTGGATAGAACGTTATTATTGGAAGATGAGGTCGTAGCAGAGTTACGGAGTGGGACTGAAGAATTTTTCGATCTTAATAAAGGGTCAGCCTCGCTTGCGATAGTATGGGATGCGTTCAAATCGTTTTTGAGGGGGAAGCTGATAAGTGTAGCTGCATATAGAAGGAAAAAGTACTATGAAGAAATAAGTAGACTAGAAAATGTGATTTGGCAGGTTGAGCAGAGATTGGCAGCCATGGATTTGGAGGAGGAAGAAGTTAATCAGTTATATAAATAAGATCAAGAGGCTCGTTTGGAGTTAGCAGCAGTTATAGATAACCGGATTGGAATGAGATGTGTGGCCAACAGGGTGTCTCATTTTGAATACGGTGAGAACAGCGGCAAACTGTTGGCCTGGAAGATAAAAACTGGTATAGTTAGGAACCGGGTGTGAGAAATCCGGGACTAAATTTCGGGGGAGGTTAGGAAGAGCAAGAAAGAGGTGGAAGACACTTTCTTAAACTTTTTTAAGGAATTATACACTGAGGATTTAGAAGTTTCAGCAGATTCGGTGAAGGGATGGTTAGAGGGATTGGAATTGGCATCTCTAAGCGAGGAGGAAAATAAGGCGATAAATGACCCAATTGATATGGTAGAGCTTGAGCAGGTGATAAATTTGGGTAAATCAGGTAAGGCGGCAGGGGCTGATGGGTTGCCCGCCGAAGTTTATAGAATCTTGGGCAGTAGTATTATGTTTTTTTTTAGAGAACTTTTTAATAACATTCTTGTGACGAATGGGAGACCCCCCTCCTCTTAGAGGGAAGCTACTATCACTATAATTTTAAAACCAGGAAAGGATCCTAGGTGTTGTGAATCTTATTGTCCCATATCCCTCCTTAACTGCGAATATAAGATCTTTGCTAAAATTCTGGCAGACAGATTAGGGGGTGTTATGGGGAAGTTGATAGACACTGATCAGAAAGGGTTCTTGAAAGGACGAGATATGCAGGGTTTGACACATGGGTTGGTAGCCTCGTTGATTTGGTCACCACATGTCACTCCCCTTTAGCAGTTGAGATGATCGATGCAACCAAAGCTTTTGATAGAGTCAATTGGGATTATTTAAAGACGGTATGTGAAGGTTATAATCTTGGGGGACACTTTATTAGGACGTTACAGAAAATTTATCTTGATCCCTGTGCAAGAATTTTTGTTAATGGTGATCTTACTTCCTCGTTTAAGATAGGAAGGGGTACGCGGCAGGGTTGTCCATTATCCCCGCTTCTGTTTGACTTGTATATTGAGCCACTTGCTACTAGAATTAGGAATGATCAGCAAATTCTCCCCTTTGTGTGTGGGAATTTTTCTATGAAAGTGTCCTTCTATGCAAATGATCTGATGATTTATACTTCTAATCTAACCCAGACTAATTTGGTATTGGAAGAACTAATGAGAGATTTTGGGAGTATTTTGGGGTATGCAGTTAATAATCGAAAAACTGTGGTGATAGTTTGGAATATGGAAGTAGGTAGTCCTGTAATTAAGAAGGAGGCGGTTAAATACTTAGGGATTACTATAACAGAGGATATAAATAAACTTGCAGAAACAAATTTTAGGAAGATAATGACGGAGGTGGATATCCTATTAAAGAGATGGTTAAATCTACCTTTATCTATTATTGGTCGGGTTAATTTAATTAAGATGGTGATTGTCCCCAAGTTTACATTTATCTTCAATTCGTTACCATTAATGTTTAGCAAGGATTCTTTAAGGAAACTTCAAAGAAAAATTTGCAGTTTCATTTGGGCATCTAAAGGTGTACGTATTTCTTGGAAAAAATTGAGAAGGAGGAAAGAGAAAGGAGGGTTGGCTGTGCCAGATATGCAATACTATGCGTGGGCCTTCTTTTTGAAGAATGCGAGGGAGACCTTTAATCACCCACACCGGTCTGAGCTGGGGCAGGCTCTGATCACAGTGGCAGAGGATAATGGGTTACAGACAAGTAGTATGTATATGTTTGGTGACCCCAAGTACTTTAAGAAAATTAGATTTAAGGTGTTACAAGATTTAGCGAGGATGTGGTATGCGATCAGGAGAGCCACAAAACTACTGTATTATAGTAATAAGGCCCCTATTTGGGACTCCCCAGGGTCACCGGAGAGGATCAAGGATGTATTGGCAACCCCCTTAAAGCTGCAGGTTTGTTATATTGGGGACAACTCTGCTATAATGGAGAGCTTAGATCTTTTGAAAACCTGAATAGGTAGGTAGGGGGTAACTTGTTCAAGTTCAAGTACCTTCAGATTATCAGCTGGGGGAACGATTTAAAAGTGGAGTGGGGAGGCACAAATGAGTTGGAAGATCAGTGGCACCAGGAAATTCCATTGAAGAAGGAGGTGGCCGGGTGGTATTTGCTATTTATGGATATTGTGGACGGTGATTTCACGTTACCAGAGGAGCTATGGGGAGAGTGCTTGCCGGAGCACCAGCACAAAGACTTATGGTAAGTATCTACTACACTTTCATATAATATTGTCAAGCCTGCTGCGTTAAGGAGGAATCATTTGTTCTCAATTCACAGAGTTTTCTGGACACCAGCAAAGCTTTGTAGAATAGATCAGGACAATATGGTGTGGGACCCTGGCGGTAGATGACGTCCATATGTTCCTGGAATGTCCCAAGCTCAGCAAATTCTGGGTAGAGGTTGGTGATGCTATTAGTGAAATACTCTTTATAAGACTCAAGGTAAGTACCTCGCTTGTGTTTTTTTGATGTTTGATAGGACCCCAGCGGATAAGTAGGGATGACTCTAAGCTGTGGTTTTATATGATGCTTGTAGCAAGGAGAGCGATTTGTAAAAATGGATTGATGCCTCACTCCCAACGTTTATGGATTGGAAAGATGCTTTGATGTATAATTTAAAGCTGGATACGAGTAAGATTTGTAAAACAAAATGATTTTGGAATCAATTGAAGCAGTGGTGGGGCTGGGGAGAGGATGGATGAGGATAAGGGAGCACATTTGGATTTGGCATGGTCCAATGATTAAACATGCCTCCAACGTACTACCACCAGCCGTCGCTGGTAAGTGGAGTGGGTATAGCGAGGCCACACTTCCGGGCAGGTAAAGGTCTGGCAGGGTCGGTCAGCGTTTGATCATAGTACACTCTGTTTTATTGACCACCCCACCTTATATCCTCTCATGGTGAGGAAGGATGGTATGAAAATGAGGACCAAAAAAAAAAAAAAAAAAAGAATGTCTGTACCATTTTGAACAGCTACAAACAGGTCATACAGGATCATTGTCAATACAGCATGAAAGGAGAATGCATGGTTTGCATTTGGTTAGAACATATTTCAAGGTCATATAATCACACACATGTAACAACTGAACCAACACACCATATCAAACCAGCGTATTCAGCACTTCAGATTGCTATCCATACACTGTCCAAGGTGCCTTGGCACAGG
The DNA here is from genome assembly GCF_031143425.1 of Pleurodeles waltl. Taxonomy (NCBI): domain Eukaryota; kingdom Metazoa; phylum Chordata; class Amphibia; order Caudata; family Salamandridae; genus Pleurodeles; species Pleurodeles waltl. Next base: position 392,041,488 of record NC_090445.1, on the reverse strand, counting down.
ACTCATACACCCTAAATCTGTGACCAACATTACCTGGATCAATCCATGTCATTTTCCTATGTCAGAACAACATCAGATACCAGCCAAGGTCATGACTCTGAAATTCCCACAAAAGGATGGCATGATGAAGGTACATGGATAATGAATAATAAAAGGAGATTTGTTTGGGAACTTATACCTATGACCAAAGTTCATATCAAACATCAGTTGATACACTTACATTGCAATGAGAATCACAGGGACCCTGCAGATAATCAAGGTGGTGAAATGTTCAAGTCTGACTTAGCATGCAAAGCTCTGATGTATATGGCAAAGCATTATATCTGTAGGGAAAATACCCTATTCCACACACCCTGACAATTACAAATCCTCATACAGTTACAGTGACAACATAACAATATTTCCTTGCACTCAGGTAGAGTAATGATTGATGAGATCTGCCTTAAAGTCTTCACTTTCCTCTTCGTCACTGTCATCCTCACTTGATATTTCAGGATTCTCATCCAGGGGCACTGCTGACTCTCCATCATCTGGGATATATGGGATATTCCTCCCCAGGGCAATGTTGTGAAGCATGCAGCAAGTCACAGTGTTCTTACACACTTTGTCAAGTGAGTAGAAGAGGCCTCCACCTGTCTTGTCCAAACACCTAAATCTGGCCTTTAGGAGCCCAAAAGCCCACTCCATGATACACCTTCTTCCATGGGCATTGTTGAAGCAGACTTCCCCTGGTGTAGCAGGTGTCCTCACCAGAGTCAACAAGCATGGATGGTTTGGGTAAGCAAAGTACCCTGGTATGGAATGGAACATATGTGAAAACATGAGTCCCTCTCATTAGAATTGTTGCAGCAGACATTTCACACACACAAACAGGACAGATTTGACTTACCAACCATCAGGCCATCTCTGGGTACAGTCGTGACATCAGTTGGGGGGAATTTAGCTGTTCCACATAATGAAGGCATCATGGATTGAACCTGGGAAATGGGCACAGACTTGTGAAATGTAGAGATCCCACAAACAAACCACTTGGATATTGATAGAATGGTATCTCTTTCTGCTGTGGTACACTTGTTTATTGCCTCGTGAAGGGATCAAGGACACTTGTGTATAGGCCTTGGTGTTCGCATAGGCGTGCTGTGCGGAACACTATAATTAGCTTAAAACCTCTATTGCTCTATGCGGAGCTCCGCTAGTGGGTGGAGTTTCTTGCTGCACCTGTTCACATGACGTTTAACGTCACTGGCAATTCAAAGTACCTCCTCACTTTGGAATACTCACACGAACGACAACATGTAGTTTGCATGGGTGCAGCCATATACGTTTTTGCTTTGTTATGGGGCTGGGGCCTACTTTTATATCCCTCTATATCCGTCCTATCACAAACTTTTAAAACGTATTTTCCCCTAGTTTCTGTTTATTATATTACCTTTTCTATTTGTGATTTTATATTTAAACTTTTTTACAAATTTGTGTGTGTTGTTTTTGTGACTTTTTAATTGTTTTGCTTTATTTATTTTTTCTTCCTTCTTTCTTATCCCTCCCACCACCCCCAAGTCCCCAGCGTAATGTCAAAGCAGGGGAACATCAGCGCCAGGCCCCTAACCACAACTGGCAGCTGCCTTCCTTGTGAGTGGCAGCACCGTGAAGGGGTGCAGCCCGTGCCATTTTTTCCAAGGTGGAGGTGACTACATTGGTGTTTTATGTTCAGCTCCATCTCCCCTCCACCTTGGCATCAGACGGCAGGCCTACGTCTGGGTATGGCCTCCAGGAGTGCCAGCAATGCTGCAGAGGGTGCATGAGCTATGCACCACAGCTCTGGGGTCCGGCACACCCAGCAACATCTAAAGCACTGGTGGGCTGATATCCTGGACCGTGAAATGGACCTGCTTGACCTGCTAGGCATAGAGGTTGCGGGTCTCGTGAATAATAATTCATTATTAGGTGTGTTCTTTGCTAATAGTTTCTTCCCAAACGGTAAGCATGCTGCTCATCTGCAGGGAAGTTAACTTTATGATACAAGTATAGTAATATGTGATTGTGTTGTAATTTAGACAGGTGCTCGAAGCTACCTAATTGTACTTGTTTTTGGTGCTTACTTCGGCTGGATAAGAAGTAATGCAGAGACTCCTCCTGTGCCCTGTCTGTCAAATACTGTATAGTCATTGTTAATATTAGTATTACTGAGTTAGCATGTTCTCTCACTTCTCTGTGCCTTTATTTTTTGTAGCTTGAACAGTGCCAAGTGCAAAGACATTTCCCAGAGATGTGTAGTAGTTTTGCATGCATGCATCCATTATATGCATTGAGAGATTGGTAATAATATGAGAACTGTAGAAATCATTCATTGTAATTTATCAGTAGTTCCAAAATGTAGTTTAGGAAATTTGGAATAGGGTTAGGAAATTTAGAATAGGGTGGTGCAGGATACCAGTCTTATTGTACAGGTGCTCTAAACCACTGATTTATGGAAATGTTACTGCATTTGCCTTTTTCTTTAAAAAAAAATATTCTTGGAGAGAATATTTATTAACAATACCACTAATCTTCTCTACATTTTGTTTCTTACATCATCCAGCATCCAAGTGCATGAAGAGAGCTAGTGAGGTAGGTGAGGGAGGTGAAGGGGGCCCCTCCACAAGTCCGGGGCAGATGGCTCTGCTGGCCCCAGTAATTCCTCCTGTTGTTGTTAATATTAATATTTAGATCCCTAACTTTTACTGCTCCACATTTAGAATTATTTTTTACCTTTTGACTGTGTCTGTCTCATAATTGTACTACAATTTTACTTCGATGCATCTGTTTTGTAAATTCTTCTTATCCCTGCATTATCCTCTTTATTTATTTTTAATATTTCAAGTTTCTTTACTTCAAACTGTCTGGTTGTATTAGTCTGTCTGTAGCTTCCTTTCTTTTGCTTTGTCAGTGAGCTTTCCCTCTCCCCTTATATATCTTGTGGAGTGGCGGTAAGGCTCTGAGAACCCATGTACTGAAGATTGGATGCCCATGTAGGATATTCAATGCATAGTTCATGAAAAGGATTTTTTTTTTCTTCCTCTAGCTCAATCATTAAAAAACTGAAAGAAAAGTGTTTTTGAATATGGTCATGTAATTATTTGTACCCTCCAATGTTGCGTATGTATTATTAGTATACTAGCAGCTGATGACTGTGCACCATGGTGGTAAGTATGAGGATGATGTCTTCATTGCATTAGTAAACCAAGACCATATGTCCTTCTTTAACCAATTTTTGCACCCTTTTATTTCACTTGAAATAAATAGCTAGTTCTGCTCCTCCATTGCCAAAACTTTTTTTGTACTTGACTACCTGGCTTTAAAAAAATTGCCAACCAACAAAATGCCCATCAGATCTTTTCATAGAAGAGAAGTCTGTAACTGAAATACAGTGATGTATTGAGGTTGTATTGCTAAGAAAAAGAAAAAAAAACAATAGGGGGAGGCTTATTTGGCATCTAAATTGTGTAAGGTTGTTTTCTAGCCACACCGACAAGCAGCACCAGTGGATGGGTGAATAGACTTCTCACATGGGTTGAATCTCTTGGATGGGTAAATGAGTGGATGGATGGGTTGGTATTGGGTTAATGGATGTTGGTGAATGGTTAGGTGAGAGCTATGTTTGGAATTTAGATGGTTTTTAAATGGCAAAGGACTGGATGAGAGAATAAAAAGGTTAAATGGTGTGTATCAGCGCCAAGGGTGAAGAATTAGAGAACTAGAAGAACACATTTGCAATGATCAATAGATAAAAGCTTAGAATGAAGAAATAAGGGAGCTCTTCTGGATAGAGGCCTTCTTCTCACTTACTTTGATTGTTTTTTTTATCTAAGGTTTGATTCACTGGGTTGGATCGTATGTCTAAATATTCCCTTGATTCACAGTATTTTTCAAGCGAAGCAGGTAATATGTATCCCAGCATCCATTAAACATCAATTCCCTCCCTCGCTATGGCCTTTCACCAGTGCCACCCATAATGACCTAACAGCTGCATGGTTCAATTTGGCTGAATTGTCACTGCAAAGGAATGTGTGTCTGTCTGCTTAAGTTAAATTAATGTGTCAAACACTTTTCCATGCATGGCAATGCAAAAACAAGGTGTGTTTCCCTTTCCATCCAGTGCCCTCTGGGCCAGTCGCTTTTTTATTACTTTACTCCTTTAATCTTTCTTAAGTGTCTTGTCCCAGCCTTTCAAATAGTTTGAAAAATCAATTATTTGCTTGTGCCACATTTTTTTTAGCCAAGCGATATAAATATAATTTATGATAGCTTTCTTAACGGATCAAATTTCTCTCTTTCAACATTTGTCAACCACAGTGAGTCACACTACTAGCCAAACCTTAGGCACATGATGATGATGAGGAATTGTTCAGTAAAGTGTATACTCTATCTACCCATCTTGATCCCCTCTACCATACCCTGCAGTTGAGTAAGTTAAGAGGATTCCTTTTCTTATAATTTCAGAAAAAAACAATTTTTGTGGTGGAGGAGGGTCATGGAGACAGTGAGTAAAGTGGTGGTAAGTAAGTGACTTGATTTTCCTAAATGTGATAGTCTGTGACAAATGCGGCAAATAAAATCTATGTATATCCCATTCCTTAATCCTTTCCCTGTACTGCAATACATTGCTTTTCCCACTGTCTTCTTATGGTAGACAGGATGTCTGCATGATTGATTTTATTATACTATGTGGCGTGTTTCATTCTCAGTATTCATCGGCCATGTAGTCTGGGTATAATTGAAAGGCATTTATTGAAGAGAAGAACAGGGCCATTTGAATAAGATAATTTTCTAGTACAGCTGCTTCAGCTACAGACAGTAACAAGTATGACTAAGGCGACAGCTGTGCTAGCAATGCCACCATTAATTTAGCACAAAAGCAGAGAGGATACTTGTACTCCATAGTACACAATGGCTGTGACTCTAATCACCTTGAAATTGAATGGCCTGAGGTGACCAGCAAAAGTACTGCTACTGTGTCACTACACTACATGATTTTAAACAAGTGTTTTGCTCAGAACATTGTTTACAACTTCTCTTTGTTTCTTTCTTGATATACCTATTCCTGCTGGTCCACCTTCATGGCAGGAAATAGCACCCGGCTGCAGTGGCAGAAGCTGTGTCGGTGTCTGGTCGTCCTCGAGGAGGAAGAGGTGGCAGCAGCAGTCACAGCCAATACTTAGGACCCCAGCGCCTCCAGCACAACAACACCAGTGCCACAGTTGCAGGGCAGCTGCCCATTGCCATACCATCACTGCTGCCCCTCATTGGACATTGTTTTCCAATGCCTCACCCTTTAAAGGCTTGCATTCACAATGGCTCTTTTAGAGGCCCAGCAGGCATACATGGAGGGGATCCTTAAAAGAATCCGGGCCTTACTTTAGTGCCTTCTTCTGTCCCTTTTTTAACCTTGTATTTTGGTGGGTGGGACTTGTTGTGGGTGGAGAACGTGAGAATGGGCTTTTGGGCTCAGGACTTTTTAACTTTATTTTGTTTTATAATGGACATATGGACAGATTTTTTTGGACATGGTTCGGGAAAGAGAGATTTGTTTGGGGATAGGGGTGGACCAATTGTGGGTGGAAGGGTGGGGTTTCTATTCTTTTTGTTAGGGACGGGGAGAATAAATATTTATTTCCAGTTGTTTATGCCTAAATTCTTTTTGGAGCGTTTTACTTTGCACTGCTGCCCTTATGCAGAATGTTTTTCAAATCTGCTGATAGTGTATAACAAATAATTATGTAGTTAAGTACCCTTGTCCTAATCAGTGCAGTCTGAAAAGTGTGACCCATAAAGAGTGGGATGAAGAGATTTGCCATTTCTGATTATATTTCCTAAACTAAAAGTACAACAATGCTCCGTAGGTTTTTTACCTGAATAGATGATGCAAGTGCTGCATGGGTTTCAAATACCAGGGTGGTATAGTAGTATCATGCTAGTGCACTAACAATGAAAGCAGCAGAAGCGAGGTCCCACTGCACCTAGGTGAACTCAAATGAAAATCCTATACTCTAGTTGGAGTTGCTTCCACCACATCCAACCCATCAAGTATGTAAATTATTAAGTAACATCTCAATAAATCACATAGCGTAGGAGAAGAGGGTTGGCGATTTGATGAATGGATGGGTAATAGATTTAGAGAAAAGTGTGACAAAAAGACAAACACTACAGAAACACAATATTCATCTGGGAAATGATCAGCAGCCTGTTGTGGGAGGGATAAAAAAATGAGTATGTATGATACAGATAACTTTACATTCTGTGAGGCGAAAGAAAAATGATACTAGTCTGTATTGCCAAACTGGGTCGTGCATCTGCATTCTTCTTGGATTGCCCCCTCAATCTTCTTGGGTGCATGCCTGAAGCAGTCTGACAAGGTAAGCATGAGTGTTATGGTTCAGGAGAAGAAAAGGCCTACTGATTGTAAAACAGAAATGATTATCATGATATTGTAGAATCAAGAAGGATTAAATGGAAGCAGAGCTTCACAAGAAGTAGTGTACCAAGAAGACTCAGAGGAACGTCCTTTGCAATCATTCATTTTACTGCAACCAATATTCAGACAAGTGGATGCATGTATCAGGATGATCTATCATCTAACTCACAACTGCCACGATCAACATAAGATTTAGCCTAGAGAATATGCATAATGTGACATTATTCTTCACATGTCTGTCTCCTCTAGTTACCTCCAACAACAAGCCCTACACCCAACCATATAGTTTCAAGTTTCAGCCAGCCAGCACACACATGCAGCGGCATTGCATTTCCCAACTCAAGTAATTGACCCGCCTCTCACCACCAGTCCACAGATTGGAGTAGGTCTATGGGACTCATCATCATCCGTATTGATTTCCATAAAATTGCTGACTTGCTTCTTCTGGCAGTTGTTTAAGTTGTCAATTCGCACACTGAGTCCTTCCATTATCCTCCAGACTATTATTAAAGATTATGTCCAACTACATACCAACTGATCCAGAGAGTCAGAGTCTCCGGACCTAATTGTGATAATGTGACCTGTAGTGCATAGCTGTGTTAAACAACAATAGAAAGATTAAGTATCATTTTTGTCTAGACTAGATTTTTGTTTGTTAGCTAAATGGACTGGTTGGGTATTCTTTGCAAATGTTAACCAGAAAGCAAAGCAATATGAAAACACCAGCAAACAAATATTGTTAAGTGTCAAAGGGGAAGCTAACAAAATCACCTTCAGGAAAAAATTATCACCTGTTAGGACACGAACATTGTAAATCAATCACGACACAAAAACAAGCAAGTATAATAATATAGTTAAGCAATAAACACCCACTTCCACTATCTGCCACCACTAGAAATGAGTCACATGAACCATCTCAACATTGGAGGGAACATTGAAACAAGAATCCCTCATATCACTCATTGGGGCATATGGCAATACTTACCTGCTCCAATTAAGCATAGTGTTACATTGATCATGCTCTTTGATTCACGGAGCAATACAGACACTGGCCAGTAAGCTGTAAATCAAATATCTGGGGAAGTCCTGCTAGAGTTTTTGTTAGTCAGTTCAATGGTATTAGTAATAAGATAAAGAATGTCATCAATAGGAGTTGGCATTTTTTAAATAATGTGGATGAGAATCCACTAAATAAACCTCTTTATGCGTTTAGACGCAACAAGAATTTAAGAAGTAGGTTGGTTCACACCTGTAGAGTAGAACGTGTGGTGAAACAGTTTAGTCTTACTGGCAGTGAAATTACAGGTAATTATAGATGTGGGAATTGTAGTTGTTGTGATTTGTGGATAGAAGAGAGTTCGATTGAACATCAGGGATTCAGGGTTGCACCAGTTGCACCAAGGTATATGAATAACTGCTGCAGTAAAAATATAGTGTATTTACTTTTGTGTCCTTGTGGTTTGGGTCATGTTGGTGAAACAGGAAGGGAAATAAGGATCCGTCTATGTGAACATGGATCAGCCATTAGAATAGGTAAAGTAAATGCGCCACTGGTGGAGCACTTTCAGAATAATGATCATTCTGAAAACGATCTACGATGGTTTATTTTAGAGAAAGATTGTCCCAAAAGAAGGGGTGGTAGTTGTGAGGTATTTAGGAAGTAGCAAGAATTATGGTATATCACTAGGCTGGAAACGGTGAAGAATGGTTTAAATAGTAAGGAAGACTGGCACATTGGAGTTTATGTTTAGATTTAGTAATTAATTTTATGGTGATTTATGAGAAGTTTTGAGTAATATGGTCATTAGGGAATGTGGAATTATAGATTTTTAGGTTGTTTTTATGTGTTACACTATTTTTATTTGGGGAGGTTTGGGGATATAGTATTTTTGGATTAAGTGGTCTATTTAGTAATGGTTTTGAGGTGTGATGCTTCCTGTAATTTAGCGTCCATTATAGGTTGAGGAGAAGATAGGGTTTATTCCAATACTTTGTATGGGGCTACTTTGGGGGTTTTGATTATGTTTTTTTCTTTATACACTTGTTTAATATATTTTTGGATGAGGCCCCTGGCGAAAGAAAGTGTTTAGTCTCAGTACGAGAGATAATGGATGTTGTTGAATATGATGGATCTAATATGGTATAAATTAAAATTTAATATGCTGTTCAGTAAACCTAGGCCGCTAGCCTAATGTATTTAGCGATAGATTACTTTTAAAAAGTAGATGAGGAAATGCGATAGATAAAGGTTTGAGTCGAATATGATGGATCTAATATGGTATAAATTAAAATTCAATATGCTGTTCAGTAAATCCAGGCCGCTAGAGAAATACCTAATGTACTGAGTGATAGATCATTTTTTAAAAATAGGTGAGGAAATGTGAAGATTGATGAACGCGATATGTTATTTATGGAACGCGGGAATCCAAGATGGCGCGGGCATCAGGATTTGGGTTTAAAAGTTGGCGGTTTAGTTTTTAATTTTTTTCTTTTTTTTTATGTACCGGAAGCATAGGTGAGGCGAAAGGAAGTGGGTCACTGTAAAAGAAGATCGGGTTTATTAGTGGTTGCTGGAATGAATGCACACCCACAACCAGATATAAAGGCAGGACTAATATTGAGACAGGTTTATTTGTTTGTGTGAAGAGGACGAGGACGGAGCTTCGCCATTGGGGTAGGTCAGAGTGACAGTTAGACGCATTCATTTTTAAAAAGGGAAACTTGAAGAGGGGAGTGAGATATATATATATATAGATATATATATATATTTATATATATATATATATATATATAATTAATGTTACTCTTATATCTTGTAGAATACAGTAAGTCATTTTTTAATCAACATAAATAGGGAGTGAATGTATACGTAATGAGTAAGTTGATTGTTTTTTTTATAGAGGTAATGGTTGTCGTCCTGTTTTTAAGGATATCATTAGAATTTGTTAACAGTATATGTGGGCAACAATTTGAATGAATTGGGTGTTTTAGACAAAAAATGTTTTTTGGGGGGGTGATTTTTTATTAGATAAAGACACTGGTGTATTCGGAAGTTGGACCTCATGGAAATAAAGGATAGGGTTGTGTCTATTGCAGGACATTTTGGAAAAATGAGGTTATTGTTTATAAAAGGTTTTTGTTAAATTATAGGTGATGTGCCTGTGTTTTTTCATTCTCAGATTTAAAATATTGGGAGCCTATTCATCAATATTGGGCGGTTGTTATTGAATATACTGATTGGGGAACTAAGTGGATCTCGTGGTAAGTCCAGAGGACAATATCATTAGTGATATTTCAGAAATCTTCAATTATCATTGAAATAATGGTATCACTACTAATGCTTTCACACTCGATATGGGTCTAGTAATACGGGGTGTGCATGTGGTGGATATATCATGTTTAATATTAACACAATTATTGGAAGACTCAATGGAAGAGATCATTTCAATCAGCTATGTTTTATTTATTTAGAGGTTATCCGGTCTGTGCACTATCGTGAAACTAAAACCTATGTGTATATAAACAAATGGATTTGGGATGACTGGTTAATTGATATCTACTTAATTTATGGTACATGCAGGTGAGTGGAGTGGTTTAATGATGGATGATGAGTATGTAAACTTTTGTTGGAGGTATAATTTGGTGAAACAGAGTGTGTGCAGTGTATTCTATATTGTGATATTTTTTATAAAGGAATCCGGGTTGTGAATTAGTAATTGATTTGGATAATTTTGGGTGGTGTTAGCCACACTTGGAGATTTAGTCATCAAGGTGGGAATTGATGTATGTTTGTTTGTTTTAAAATAGATTAGCAAAATATAGGCGGGGAGTATATCTTAATGTCCTGAAGAAGGTGGTGGAAGGACTTTTGAAAAACCACTGAAAAGTGCCAACGCAAATTGGATTGCTGGACCCATTGGAACGGGCCTAAAATTTAATAGAGATTGTGGACAGAAGTCAATAGGCCAATATCGAAATACCAAAATTGGGACAGCTCATATATAGACCAGAGTAGATATCTTTTTGTTTTGACTCCCTTTTATATGTGATGGTTTTATCATTGTTCTTAATGTGTAATGTGGGGTTTTATAATTTTATGGGTTTGTATTAATTAAAATTATATTGTTTACTTCTGATTCCTTTATTTAAGTTGATCATTATAGACATTGAGTGGTTGAGATTGTGTGTCGTGTGGGGTTGAATTTAATTGAGCCCATTGGGGAATTTCCTTTTTTCTCAACTGTCAAAAACAAAATATATAGTGGCTATGCTTTTCTTGTTTGCACATCCCAAACCATCTCACAATTCTCTGGGGTGCTGTTGCATATAGAATAATATTCAATAGGTGCCATCCGGATGAGAACAGCCAGCCACCTAGGGCATAAACGAAAAACTGAAAGAACAACACTGTTGGCTAAAAAGTCCATCAAGACCACCAAGGAACACAGTAAATGTCCTAAGAAGGCACGTCTGCTCTAGATACGCAGAACTCTCAAGCAGGTCTCAGATACAAATTTGTGATTTATTCTCATAGACAACGTATCCATTGCGATTAAACAGCCGTCATGTGTTTTGTCATCATGACTTCTTCAAGGCCAATGTTTGGGAAAATGCTCCATCGAATGTAAATCAAATATACACCTCATTGCTGGGAGAAAGTCTCCATTCAAGTACCAAGGTGGACGTATATTAAAAGTCAAGGCCATGATAAGTCTACTCGTTCTTGTACAAGTCATGTGTTTCTCAACTGTCTTCTTGATTTCAGGGTAGATGTATAACATTTGAACGTTCTATCCAGCTCCAAATCCATAATTTCATTAAGTCTGCCCGCCAAAACTGGGCTTGAGATTTCTAGGGGATGAGACTCTAATAAACTTAGATATGAGGGGTCATTACAGTTGGGGTCAAAGAAGGCCTCTTAGGTCCACAGAGCTGGGGGTATATGATGGATGTCAATAAGTGGGAGCGGTTGTGAATTTAACAATGCAATTAACAAGTCACTAAAGTTAGCTGTTCCACTACACTGGAAATAGAAAAGGCGGAGTAAAAACCCTCCAAATCTGTCTTACCTGGTAGAAAGTCAATGTTGGAACTCTGCTATGATTGTGGTGATTAAGGTTGTAGCTCTCCAGACCCATGCTGGACTTGGGCTGCCAACAGCAGCAAGGGTTCGCCTCAAGGGCACTGTAGACAGAGGCAACACAATTTCAGTGCACAAATCATCTGTGACAGGAGCAGGGAAAAGAGGCTTTTGAAGATCGAGCATCACTCAAGAAAATCCAATGTTCAGAAAAATGGACTGACAAGAGGGGCTACTTTAAACCCAGGTATTAGCCAATGTACCTAGTTTAGATAATGTAAATGCTGTACCTTAACTCAAATCTGGGATGGGGGATCATGTAGAGTCACCAGAGATGGAATAGCATTCCAAGCGCAACCACTAAGCAAGTGAGGCTGTTGGAAAGTGGATTATTGGCAAGGACAGGTAAGTACCAACACTTAGCAATAGGCCACTAACCCCACTAGGTCCAGTCAAGTCTCAATAAATTAATACCAGCTTAATCCCAGCTCAACTGTTGGCAGCATGACAAAAAAACAGTTAGGCTTAATTTAGGAGACAGGTGTGTAAAGCATTTTAAAATCAGAAAACAGTATATAAGTAAAACAGAAAACACAATACAAATCCAACTTATAAAAAGAAAGCACATTTTTATCTTTAAAATGACACTAAAATGACAAAAATCCAATAAATGGAACAAGAGATATGAATTTTTTAGGCCGGCCATGATGGAGCCCTGCTCAGCTACAGTGAGCGGGATGCCTCTGTCAAAGTTTTACCCTCTGGCTTTGTCTTTTTCTTGAAGATTTTCTTCACAAGGACGAAGTTGCCAGTCGGATACGACCTCCCTGGAGCCCTCTTCGGATACGCATTGCAGGAGTCAACAGTAAAGAATTCCACCTTCGGACTAAGATGATTTTTCATGATGGAAATCTTCATCCAGAATGAATTTGAAATTGAAACCTACCTTCCTGGAGTCCTCTTCGGATATACTATGTGGGAAGCCTTGATCAACTTTTTTTATTTGGACTTAGAAATGTCCAGGAGCCCCCTGTGAAATCGTTGAAGTCTGGTGCTTCAGAGCTTTTAAGCGGGACAAACCTGCAAGTCAGGCCAGGTTGAGGTCCATGTAAGCTAGCTTGACTCACAACATCGGGTGAGTCCAATAATGGAACTGTTTTCCAAACGTTCTCCAATCTTCTCAAAAACTTCTGGATCTACTCCAACTCCCAGAATTCCCCTAGATCAAATTTAAAAATGACCACTGGTCAGCTGGTCAGTTTCTTCAGGGCTTGATAAAGGGCACTCTGGTCGGCTATTTTCTACTTGTAGCAAACAGGGAGTCCCTTACTGAAGCAGTAGAACACAGACAAAGTCCTTTTAGTGGTGAATCCCCAGTGTGAAGCTGGTGCAGTCCTTCAGAGTGCAGTGTCCTGGTGCAGGTCAGTGGTCCAGCAGAGTCCTTCTTCTTTTTCTTGTTCCTTGTAGGAATCTGAGGTGGGGGTGCAGCTCTGCCCATTTTATCTGTGATGCTGGGGGGTGGAAATCAGGAGATGCCTCTGTCCAATCACATGCAGTCCACCACCCTCTTGAGTGACCACTTCCTGAGAAGTGTGGCAAAAATCAATCTGGGAGGCAACATTTTCTAAAAATCCAAAATGACAAAAATTCAACCTCGGAGGTTAGGTCTGGCTGAGCCCACCCACTAGTGTGGCTAAGTTTCCTTAGCACACCACTTTCCAGCCCTCTCCTAATCTAATCAGCTGGCACTTGGTTGTCTGGTTTAGCAGGAAATGGGGGAGGTCTATTTGCTGACCCAAATGTCCATCCCTCCTTTGAAGTACAGTTTGTCTGTTCTCCTCCCATCCTCTTTTACCATCTGCTGAGGCAGTTCTCCTCCCCCAGGCACTTCCATTGTCCTCAGCCCAGGCCACTTCATGCCTCATCAAGCAACCTGGCCAGGCTGTCAGAGGCTGGCCAATCAGAGAAAGGCATTAGAGGACTGAAGTTGGCAACTTTCAGGTAGAGTTTTAAAACTCTTTCCCTGAGTTTTTTATATTAAATTCAACAATGGCAAGTTGTTGGATTTATTAAAACAATAAGTTTGATACCAAACTTGAAATATTTAACTCCTTTTGAGACTTTATTAATTAAAAATATTAGCCCTCATTTTAACATTGGCGGTAAATGCCGCCTACTGCCGCAGCGACGGGAGCCAAAAGACCATCGCCCTGGCTACCATCCATCCTCCCAATTATGACCACAGCTGGATTTCTGCCACAAGAAGGGCGGAAATCCAGCTGTGGCCATACTGGCGGATTTTGGTAAGATGGTGCTGCTACCACCAGCAGCTCCACGCCATCAGACCGCCACCAGCGGTATTCTGAAAAATAATATGGCCTGGAGGTGTTCTGCTGGTGTGCGCTGCTGGCGGTAGCAGCTCCCCATTCTGTCCCCTGCCGGAAGACCCCTGGATACAGGTAAGTCCGGTTTCTAACGGGGGGTGAGGGGTGTTGTGTGTGTGTGCGTGTGTGTGTTTGTGTGGGGGTTGTGTGCATGTATGTGTGAGTGTGTGTGTGAATGTGAGTCGGTGTTTAGTGTTGTTTGCTTGCGTGTATGCCTGCGTGTGAGTACGTGTATGAATGGAAATGAGAACGCATGTCTGCGTGTGAGTGTGGATGTTTGTGGGGATGTGTGAGTGAATGAATGAATGCATGCATGTATGTATGCGTGTATGTCTGTGTGAATGAGTGTGTGTCTGTGTGTGTGTTTGTATGGGGGAGGTAGATGAAGGGGGGCATCTGGGGAGTGTTGGGGGGAGGGAGCCTCCTATCAGATAGGGCCTACCGCCATGGTTTTCGTGGCATTATGGACGCCACGGAAACCATGAAGGTGAGCAGGGTCCTTTTTCCGCCGGCTGCACAATAGCGGCCGCCAGGCTGGAGATGGTTATCTCCAGCCCAGCGGCTGATACCGCCATGGCAGTCGGAGTGGTACATTGGCGGGTTGGCTTTAGCATAAAATTGATGATATGGAGAGACTGTAAATAGAATTCTAGGGACAGATTCATAAAGCCCTTGTGCCACCAGAGCATTCTTTTTGTGATACTCTGGTGGTGCTGCGCAGTGTGCCACTTTTACAAGGCTGTTCTAAGTCACTTTTTGTGGCTTTACTCCATCTTGTAAATTTGGACCCCTCCAACACAGTTTTCTGACTAAGAGGGGCGTACAATGGATGTTGCTGTGCGTGTTCCACCACAACACCCATTGCTTTTGACTATGCCCCAGATTTACAAGAAGTAGTAAATCTGTGGCAGGGCCAAACCTAATGCCACCCCTGGAGTAGTGTTAGCATGGCACAATGAGGAAAAATATTTTGATACCTAATTTTTTGCTTTTCCATTTGTGCTGCATTCTGCAGTACATATAGAAAGAGCAAAAGGCCATGAATGATTGTTTATGGGCAGGAGCTGTCCCTTCCTGCACATAAACAATCATTCAAAAATGATGATTTTGCTACTTCTGTATGCTGTAATCTGCAGCACACATAGAAGTGCCAAATCACCATTGTAGATTGTTTATGTGCAGGAAGGGACACCTTCCTGCACATAAACAAGTATTGCTTGCAATAATGACGTCAGCCATATTTAGCACTAGCGCAGGGGGAAACACAGGGGTGAGCCATATTTTAGTAAATACTGTGCATCCCTGCGTTTCTAAAGTGATGCATCACAGCACTGCAAATTGTGGCACTGCACCGCACTGCACCACTTTGTTATAAATCTGGTCCATAAAGTTTTCCAAAGGTATAAAAGGCTCAACCTAAAGGGATTCACAATTAAGGTTTTGAAAAAGGGCCCCCTGAAAGATTGACAATATCTCAAATTGAGCTGTGTGTCCTCTCTGAAATGATTCATTCCCTGGTGATAAATACTTTAGGCAAACGCTGAAACTTCAATTTAGGCTTTTGCGCTTTGGGTCGATTGCTACCAAAGATATGGGGTCAGATGTATCAAGCACCCGGTTTGCATTTCTTAAATAGTGAATTTTAAGAAATTGCTATTTTAGAAATGCAAAATGGGATGTATCAAAATTGCAAGTTGGTAATTGCAATTTCTTAAAATTTGCAAATGCAATTTGCGATTAGCAAGTACCAAATCGTAAATCAATAGCGATTCAGTGTTTGAAAATCGCAAATTGTGAAAACGGCAAACCGGAACAGCCTGATGACATCACAACCAGTAAGTGAGTCAGCCCATGTTGTTTTAAGGGAGACACAGCCCATCACCAGGGAACCAGCTTTGTAAGCCTACCAGGACCAAACTGCAACATGGCCAATTATGGGAAGGTGAAGGACAAGGGAGACAGAAAGTGCAGGCTCAAATTCAGTGAACAGGCATTGGAGGTGCTCACTGAGGAGGTTGTCAGGAACCATGACAAACTGTTTGGGAAGAACTCACTCCAGGTACCTGAAAGTGAGAAAAAGAAACTGTGGTCAGAAAGCCAAACCAAAATATGCGCAGTGGGTGCTGCGCAGCGCTCTGTGGAGGAGATACGCAAGAGATGGTATGACCCGCATTCCAGTGCCAAAGAAAGGGTAGCCAGCAGGCAAAAGGAGGCAAGGAGCACCGGAGGAGGACCACCCACCCAGACACCGTCCCGACCAATGGAAGACATGGAGGAGTCCACACTGCTTCCGGAAGCTGTCAGTCGTGTCACTGACATTGACACCTCAAGGACACCCAGCACCAGCAAAGGTAAGACCAGAAATGATGTGTATCCCCATATGTACATGTACAAATGCCCCCTAGGAAAGAGCTGTTACTTACATGCATTGTGAGTAATAGTCCATGCCACATCTTACATACAATCCAACTATGCCTCATGGGAGTGGTAGTTCACAACCCAAGGTCAAAAAACTACATTAAAAGCAAGTTGGTGTTCAGTCTCACAAACACACACAAGTCACAGTGATACAATATCAGAGTACAATAATTACTATTGTTCAACTCTTTGTGAGATATACATTATTGACATGCTGCACAATGTCGTTGCAGATGTCCCGGGCCCTGCTACAGCAGAAGGTAGAAATGTGGGGGATGTTGGAACACAACCACAGTCCGACTCCAACACAAATTAGTCTCTCAGTATTGCACCAACTAGACGCAGGACAAGGGTGTTAACTCTCCCAGAGTACAACCTGGACTCAGATGAGATGCCGGATGAAGTACCCACACCACCCCCAGAGGCAATCTCCACAGCAACACAGCAGTCCCTGCTCCAGCATCAGTCACCTTCCCTCAGGAGGTATCACGATGCAGGCAGACAGTGCACAGAGGAAGGAGAGGGCCCATCAATCTTTGTCGGCTTTGAAGCTTCCAGGCTGAAAGTGCAGCACCTGCAATGCAAACACATGAGGTCAATGCACAAGCAGTTGGTGTCATCCAATCAGAACATGGAAGCAATGAACAAGAAGTTGCACATGCAGACCAGCGGTTATCAGCTGGCTAAGTGGCTTTTCAATTCCTTTTGCTTGTCGGGGGACAAAGTTTATGGTGCAGGCATGCAAATCTCTGTCAAATATGGCTGAACTGGTAGCGGCAAGGTCAGTGAAAAGTCAAGATTGATAGTGGCATTATTGTTCTACATCTCGCACCACCAGACTTGGGATGATATTCAATGCTGTACTCTCATTGCAAAACTGTCATTTTTCAAGGATTTGTCCTCATTTATTTTATCTGTTTTAAGTTTTGAGGAGGATCCGTCCTAAATTTTTTGTTTATTTTAAATCTTTAAAAAAACAGGTGGGGTAAAACCTGCCCGGCCAGTTTGTATAGCCTGTTTTAATCACATTAATGCATACATTTTTTTGTGTACCATAGCTCACAAACGTGATGCGTTGAATTGGCGTTGGTTTTAATTAATCATGCTAATAATAAATGTACTTCACTTTACTGGTGATAAATGACCACAGTAGTGAAGCCCTCCTCCAGTGACACCTACTCAGTTCCAAGGAAACACAAAACTCTGATTATTCTTGGTGTGTTTCTTTGTGATATGGGAGTCCAGTGTGATATTTCTCTAGTGGTGCCTTCTCAGTGATGTAGACCACAATCTGTGTCTCACCTCCAGAATTGAGTGTTATAGGTCTCTCTGTGTGATCCTCTCCCATAGACATTTTGGGCCAAATTTTGGCAATTTGCGAGTTGCAAAACTTGATGTATAACAGTGTCAATGACACTGTTTTTGATTCCCAATGGGGTTGCAAATGACCTACCTCATAACTATTCATGAGGTAGTTCACAATTTGCCACCCCATTGAGAATGGCTGCCCTCACATGGATGGTGGTCCGCTGGCGACAGTAGACCACTATGTCTGTGACTGCTTTTAAATAAAGCAGTTTTTGTTTTTAAATTGCATTTTTCTTTTCATTTTTTCAGAGCAGGCAGTGGTCCGTGGTTAGGTCTGGCTGAAAAATATTTTCGTTACCGCTCACAAAGGGGAAGGGGTCCCATAGGGACCCCTTCCCCTTTGCGAACGGGGAAGCACTAATTTGAAATTGGTGCTAACTGCGATTGTTTTGCGACCGCATTCACGGTCACAAAACAATCATACATTCCATTTAGATTTGTTATTAGGAAGGGTTGCCCGGGACACGCTCCTTCGTAATATCAAATGGCAAAACCCAAATAGCGATTCGCAGTTTGGGCTTTGTATATCCAAAAAAGCATTTTTCTAGTCGCAAACAGGCCGATTCTGTGAATCGGCCAGTTTGCGACTAGAAAAATGCTTTGTACATTTGGCCCTTTTATGTATTTTAAGATCCCAGCAAGTAATAACTGCTCTCAGCAATGCCTTTTCAAAGGTCATTCTTTCAGACTTTCAATATGTCACAGACTTTTTCCATTACCATTAGGGAAAATCTTTAGAACTCAGTAATGTTGATGCATGTCTATTGTGATTTGCAAGAGGTGTCAATGGCATCTATTCAAATCGCAGCACAGTCAAGCGAATAAAGAACTTGATTGCAACTCCATGCTCCCTTCTGCTATATAAACTAAATATTTTTGAGCTCTGTTTTACCAAAGAAACACGGAAGCTTTCTTAAAGGAAGTTTCATATTTGTGCTCATCCCTAATGTTATCCTGCAGTTTCTCCTCGCTGTATGGTCCACACTGTCCTATAATACACAGATAGAGAGAGAAGCCAAGAGGCTCCATGAAGATCATAATTAGTGGCAGAGACTGCTTACGGGAGAAAGAGGTGATGTCCTAGGGAATGGTTGGGGGTGAGTAAGACGACTCTACATTGCTTGAATATCAGTGGTGGGCCCTTGCAAGTAGAAGTAGTTGGGAGACAATGCTAATCGGGTACGCGAAGGCTAGTTATTTCAATTACGTTGACGTAATTAACTACTATTCCGGCTAACATTTGGTGACCAACGGAAAATGTGGGGTTACAGGTTGGAGGAGGGTGTGTTCAAAGAAAGCAGCTCCCTAAATGTTTTTAGGGAGCTGGGGTAAAGTATGACTGTCTTCCGATACAGCGTGCGTATGTTCTCCGTCACTTCTATGCTTTCTCTATTTTCTGATATGAATTGCTGATGTCTATGGCTTGATCCCCTAACAACATTAAGCTGGTGATATGTATATTGTCCTATGGTGCGGCCAATATTAGTCTGAACTAAATGATGATGTAGGACACTTTTATAGCACGTCTTTGAACTCTTCTTTAAAAGCAAAAAGCTAAGTACTTTGCAGTAATAATACTGCCACCGTTGGCATTAATGTAGCATTTACCCGCCTCAATTATATTAATGCAAAATTCGTACTAAACTTCATAACATTGCAATTACAATTTCCTACAAGTGCACCAAATCCCAGCGACAAGCTCACAGAGCACATTTCCCACTAGAGAAGGCCTGATTAGCTCTGAGAGTGAAGCAAACATGCCCAAGAGACCTGCACATATTATTTAAAACCCCACTGTTACATGTTTCAGTGGGTTTCATTGCAAAAAGGAGTCAACGCATTTTCATCCTGAGTTCAAAGTCAGCCGTATACTTCTTGTGGAACTATTTCCATCTCTTACCTTAAAGTGAGGTAGGTACTAAATGCAACTATCTTTAAGGAAACAGGTTTAATTTACTTTAGACCTGGCATCCTTGGCTTGGTTTCCCCTATTTTATTTTGCTTCTGCTTCCTGTATTTTTGACTTTGTGATGGACTTCTGTTTTGCTGGTTTTGGTACTCTGGGCACATTACCACTGCTGACCAGTGCTAATGTGCAAGTTCTCTCAATCTAAATTATATTGTTATCTGCCATTTCCATGATTGGCATATTGGATTTACTAGTAAGTCCCTAGTAAAGGGTCCTAGAAGTGCCCAGATCCTAAAAATCAAATGATACTAGTGGGCCTGAAGCACTGATTGTGCCACCCACATGAGTAGCCCTGTAAACATGTCTCAGAACTGCCACTGCAGTGTCTGTGTGTGGGTGCAGTTTTAAACTGCTAATTCAACCTGGCAAATGTACCCAAACCTTCCCTTTTATTACATATAAGCCACCCCTAAGATAGGCCAACGGGCAGGGTGGAGTGCAGTGAAAAGGTGGGACAGGTACTGGTGTATTTTCATGTCTTTTAAGTGTAATTTCCCATTGGGAGCAGATAGAGTTATGGAATTTGTGGTCTCTGAACTCATAATTTAAAAATACATCTTCTGATAAAGTTGGTTTTTAGATCGTAAGTTTTAAAATGACACTTTTAGAAAGTTGGGATTTTCTTGCTTAAGCATTCTGTGCCTCTGCAAGCCTGCGGACTCCACGACTGGGTCAGATTGACTGTTAAGCTGTTTGTGAATTCCCTCTAGCCAGTGATACCAAGGAAGCTGAGGTATGTTCTGCAGAGTCTGATGGGTCTTTCTGGGCTAGAGTGGGAGGGAGGAGCTGATACCTGCAGCTGAAAGGGCTGTGCCTCTCCTCACACAATGCAGTCTCCACCCCTGGAGTGTGTCTGGAGCCAGGCTTGGGTAAGGTAGGAACAACAGAGACTTTCCTTTGAAGTTTGCCTACTTCAAAGGCAGAAATGAGTATAAATAGTGGACCCAAAACCCCAGACTTTTACAACACGTCTGGATCAAGAGGAACCTCTGCCAAGGAGAAGAGCAGAAGAGCTGTGAGGAGTACTGCCCCTATGCTGTGTGTGCACACACATTAACATCCTTGTGGGAACTACGTATGGACACCTCCCTTGTGGGGATTAACCTTTTAAAAATATACTAAAAACACAAACATGTTTTAAAGAAATCACAATATAGGATGCTGCTTCAAATTTGCAAATATGTTGTTTGTTAATCAGAAGCACAGAGCTATCCTTATAGGGACTTGAACAGGTGTTGGACTCTTGTTCTAGGCAAGACTGCTGGTTAAAGGATCACAGTACTTTTGCTTGTAGGTGACTACGTCTTTCCTACAACAAGTCGCAACCGTTGTCCCAACCCTACCGGCTCACTAGCAGCACCTCACCAGAAACACTATAGTAAGAGGTGATTTGTGGGAGCCTTTACGCATGGACTCGAGAGTAAGACATCTCAGGGAATATCGTGGTTAAACGGAGATTACCCCTTTCTCACAGATGTATCATGTCTCATACAAACGCAGGCAATGACAAAGATGCAGTAAAGTTTTAATAGTTTTTATTCAACATAACTGCAATTTGCGATAAGTTGCATGGGCTGCAATGATTAGGATAATGAATAATGCAAGTAACAGAATTGTGAAGATGAGAGTCATTATTACAAAGACCCCACCATCTTGCAATGCATAGAAATGACATACGAGATGTAATATGCCCTAATACCCTAATGTGAAAGGCCTAACTTCCTACCTAAAGGAGAGCTGGGTTTGTTAAACCTACTCTGTCAATGCCATGTTGTCGGAAAGTACCATCTTGCCTGGTATGTTACCCCCATATTTCCCTGTTTATATGTTGTTTTAGTGTATGTGTCACTGGGACCCTGCCAAGCAGGGCCCCAGTGCTCATAAGTATGTGCCCTGTATGTGTTCCCTGTGTGATACCTAACTGTCTCACTGAGGGTCTGCTAACCAGAACCTCAGTGGTTATGCTCTCTCTGCTTTCCAAATTTGTCACTAACAGGCTAGTGACTAAATTTACCAACTCACATTGGCATACTGGTACACCCATATAATTCCCTAGTATATGGTACTGAGGTACCCAGGGTATTGGGGTTCCAGGAGATCCCTATGGGCTGCAACAAATCTTTTGCCACCCATAGGGAGCTCTGACAATTCTTACATGGGCCTGCCAGTGCAGCCTGAGTGAAATAACGTCCACGTTATTTCACAGCCATTTACCACTGCACTTAAGTAACTTATAAGTCACCTATATGTCTAACCTTCACCTGGTGAAGGTTGGGTGCAAAGTTACTTGGTGTGTGGGCAACCTGGCACTAGCCAAGGTGCCCCCACATCGTTCAGGGCAAATTCCCTGGACTTTGTGAGTGCGGGGACACCATTACACGCGTGCAGTATACATAGGCCACTACCTATGTATAGCATCACAATGGTAACTCCGAACATGGCCATGTAACATGTTTAAGATCATGGAATTATCACCCCAATACCATTTTGGTATTGGGGGGACAATTCCATGATCCCCCGTGTCTCTAGCACAGTACCCGGGTACTGCCAAACTGCCTTTCTGGGGTCTCCACTGCAGCTGCTGCTGCTGTCAACCCCTCAGACAGGTTTCTGACCTCCTGGGGTCCAGGCAGCCCTGGCCCAGGAAGGCAGAACAAAGGATTTCCTCTGAGAGAGGGTGTTACACCCTCTCCCTTTGGAAATATGTGTGAAGGGCTGGGGAGGAGTAGCCTCCCCCAGCCTCTGGAAATGTTTTGATGGGCACAGATGGTACCCATCTCTGCATAAGCCAGTCTACACCAGTTCAGGGATCCCCCAGCCCTGCTCTGGCGCGAAACTGGACAAAGGAAAGGGGAGTGAACACTCCCCTGACCTGTGCCTCCCAGGGGAGGTGCCCAGAGCTCCTCCAGTGTGTCCCAGACCTCTGCCATCTTGGAAACAGAGGTGTTGGAGGCACACTGGACTGCTCTGAGTGGCCAGTGCCAGCAGGTGTCGTCAGAGGCTCCTTCTGATAGGCTCTTACCTCTCTTGGTAGCCAATCCTCCTAACTTGGTAGCCAAACCTCCTTTTCTGGCTATTTAGGGTCTCTGCTTTGGGTAATTCTTCAGATAACGAATGCAAGAACTGACCAGAGTTCCTCTGCATCTCCCTCTTCACCTTCTACCAAAGGATCTACCACTGACTGCTCAGGATGCCTGCAAAACCACAACAAAGTAGCGAGATGACTACCAGCAACATTGTAGCGCCTAATCCTGCTGGCTTTCTCGACTGTTTCCAGGTGGTGCCTGCTCTGGGGGTAGCCTGCCTTCACCCTGCACCAGGAGCTCTGAAGAAATCTCCAGTGGGTCGACTGAATCTTCCCCCTTCTAACGCAGGCACCAAAAGACTGCAACACTGGTCCTCTGGGTCCCCTCTCATCCTGACGAGTGTGGTCCCTGGAAAACAGCAACACTGTCCAAGTGACTCCCACAGTCCAGTGACTCTTCAGTCCAAGTTTGGTGGAGGTAAGTCCTTGCCTCCCACGCTAGACTACATTGCTGTGTACCGCATGGTTTTAAGCTGCTCCGGTGCACTCTTCCAGGATTTCCTTTGTGCGCAGCCAAGCCTGGGTCCCCGGCACTCCTTCCTGCAGTGCACAATCTTCTGAGTTGTCTTCCGGCGTCATGGGAGTCCCTTCTGTGACTTCGCGTGGACTCCAGTTCACTTTCCTTCCAAGTGCCTGTTCAGGTACTTCTGCAGGTGCTGCCTGCTTCTGTGAGGGCTCCCCGAGTTGCTGGCCATGCCCTCTGTCTCCTCCTCCAAGTGGCGACATCCTGGTCCCTCCTGGGCCACAGAAGCACTCAAAACCCTCCACCGCAACCCTTGCAGCTGGCAAGGCTTGTTTGCTGTCTTTCTGTGTGGGAACACCTCTGCAAGCTTCATCGCGACGTGGGACATCAGTCTTCCAAAGGAGAAGTCCCTAGTCCTCTTCTTTCTTTCAGAACTCCAAGCTTCTTCCATCCGGTGGCAGCTTCCCTGCACCTTCAGCTGGCATTTCCTGGGCTCCTGCCCACTCTCAACACTGTCACGACTTTTGGACTTGGTCCCCTTGTCTTACAGGTACTCAGGACTGGAAATCCACTGTTGTGGCATTGCTGGTGTTTGTTCTTCCTGCAGAATCCCCCTATCA
Organism: Pleurodeles waltl; assembly: GCF_031143425.1. Lineage (NCBI taxonomy): Eukaryota > Metazoa > Chordata > Amphibia > Caudata > Salamandridae > Pleurodeles > Pleurodeles waltl. The sequence goes on along the minus strand of NC_090445.1, from coordinate 392,017,650 downwards.
CGACTTCTTTGTTCTCTGGGGGTAGTAGGTGAACTTTACACCTACTTTTCAGGGTCTTGGGGTGGGCTATTTTTTTAACCCTCACTGTTTTCTTACAGTCCCAGTGACCCTCTACAAGCTCATATAGGTTTGGGGTCCATTCGTGGTTCGCATTCCACTTTTGAAGTATATGGTTTGTGTGGCCCCTATACCTATGTGCTCCTATTGCAATCTATTGTAATTCTACACTGTTTGCATTACTTTTCTTGCTATTACTTACCTAATTTTGGTTTGTGTACATATATCTTGTGTATATATCTTATCCTCATACTGAGGGTACTCACTGAGATACTTTTGGCATATTGTCATAAAAATAAAGTACCTTTATTTTTAGTAACTCTGTGTATTGTGTTTTCTTATGATATTGTGCATATGATACAAGTGGTATAGTAGGAGCTTTGCATGTCTCCTAGTTCAGCCTAAGCTGCTTTTCCATAGCTACCTTCTATCAGCCTAAGCTGCTAGAAACACTTCTTCTACACTAATAAGGGATAACTGGACCTGGCACAAGGTGTAAGTACCTCTGGTACCCACTATAAGCAAGGCAAGCCTCCAACATTGGTTTTGCAGTGGTGGGATAAGTACTTGTAACTACTTACCACTTTGTCATTGTGTACTTTTCATAAGAGAATCATATACAAAACAGTTCAGTGTATGTACACTTAACCAAAAGGTTTTGCTTTTCTTCTGACAAAACTTTTACAAAGTTCTGAAAAGTTTTCTAAAACTTCTAAAAGTTTTCTAAAAGTTAGAAAAAGTTTTTCTCTGTTCCTTAAAAAGTTCTGAAACTATTTTCTTCCTTCTCACTGTCTCCAAACCTTTTGCTATAATGTCTGTGGTAGATTCAGCTCTTAAAATGGTCAAGACAACTTCAGACAATTTGAATTACAAGAGCCTAAGGAGTCTCTGCTTAGATAGAGTTTTAGTGATAGGAATGAACCCTACAAAAGAGTTTCTATTTAACATGCTTATTGTAAATGATGAGTCCCAAGCAGGCACATCAGATGAGAGGTTAATAGAAGGTTTCCATTCTGACTCAGGAGAACACCTTGAGGGAGGTGGGGAGGGTTCTGAACAAGATCTGCCCCCTAGCAGGGCACCCTGTAATGTTGGTAGTAATGGAGGTTCCCATCACAGTAGAGAAGCCTTTATTCCTAGAGGCCAAGTTACCAGGGTCCAGACAGTTAGGGACAGATCCCCCTCTGTAGTTTCCAACTTGTCTTCTGTGTCCAAGCATTCCCAACCCAACCACCCTGAGGATAACCTGTTAGAAAGGGAACTAAAAAAGTTGAGGGTTGAAGAGACCAGACTGAAGCTTAAACAGCAACAGCTGGCCTTAGATAGGGAATCCCTAGATATTGAGAAGGAGAGACAGAGGTTGGGGTTAGGACCCAATGGTGGCAGCAGCAGTATTCCTGATAGTAATCCTGTTAGAGAGCATGATTCCAGGAATCTGCATAAGATAGTCCCCCCTTACAAGGAGGGGGATGACATCAACAAGTGGTTTGCTGCACTTGAGAGGGCCTGTATGGTACAGGGGGTCCCTCAAACGCAGTGGGCTGCTATATTGTGGCTATCTTTCACTGGAAAGTGTAGGGATAGGCTCCTTACTGTTAGAGAAAGTGAAGCTAACAATTTTACAGTTTTGAAGGATGCATTCTTGGATGGATTTGGCTTAACCACTGAGCAATACAGGATTAAGTTCAGAGACACCAGAAAAGAGTCCTCTCAAGGCTTGACAGACTTTGTGGACTGTTCAGTGAAGGCCTTGGAGGGGTGGTTACATGGCAGTAAAGTATCTGACTATGAAAGCCTGTATCATCTTATTCTGAGAGAGCATATTCTGAATAACTGTGTGTCTGACTTGTTACACCAATATCTAGTGGACTCAGATCTGACCTCTCCCCAAGAATTGGGAAAGAAGGAAGATAAATGGGTCAGAACAAGAGTGAACAGAAAAGTTCATACAGGCGGTGACAAGGATGGAAAGAAGAAGGATGGTAAGTCTTCTGACAAGGGTGGGGACAAAAGTAAAACTGAGTCTTTATCTGGCCCACAAAAATCTTCTGGTGGGGGTGGTGGGTCCAAATCCTCTTCCAATAATCAACCTAAAAAGCATTGGTGTTATTTGTGTAAAGTCAAAGGCCATTGGGCAACTGATTCCAGTTGTCCAAACAAAAACACCAAACCTCCCACTACCACAACCCCTGCTGCAAATTCTAGTGCCCCTAGTAATAGCAGTGGTGGTGGGAGCAAACCTACAAATAGCCAATCCAAGGGAGTAGCTGGGCTCACTATTGGTAATGTAGTTGGGGTTGGTCTTGTTAGGGAGACCACAGGGACTGTGGTAGTCTCTGAAGGTGCCATTGATTTGGCCACCTTGGTTGCTTGTCCCCTTAATATGGATGGATAAGTACAAGCAACTTCCCCTAATAAATGGTGTTGAGGTTCAGTCCTACAGAGACACAGGTGCCAGTGTTACTATGGTGATAGAGAAACTGGTCCACCCTGAACAACACCTACTTCGTCAGCAGTACCAAGTGACAGATGCTCATAACAACACTCTTAGCCACCCTATGGCTGTTTTGAATCTCAACTGGGGGGGGGGGTTGGGGGTTACTGGTCCAAAGAAAGATGTGGTTGCCTCAGATTTACCTGTAGACTGTCTACTAGGAAATGATTTAGAGACATCAGCTTGGGCAGAAGTGGAGTTGGAGGCTCATGAAGCAATGCTGGGCATTCCTGGGAATATTTTTGCTTTGACAAGGGCTCAGACCAAAAAGCAAAAAGGACAGGGTAACTTTGATCCTGGAACAATGGACCAAGTGCTCCCTAAAGCTAGGGGTAGCAAGGGTAAATCCCTACCCACTATCCCTCCCTCTACAGATGATTCTCCTTCTGAGGAAGAAGAATTTCCTCCCTGTGCAGAACCTTCACCAGATGAGCTGGCAGCAGACACTGCTGAGCTTTTGGGTGGAGGGGGGCCTGCCAGAGAAGAGCTGAGTGTGGCACAGCAAACCTGCCCCACATCAGAGGGTCTCAGACAGCAAGCTGTCAAGCAGCAAATGGGGATGTAAGTGACTCACATAGATTTTACTGGGAGGACAACCTCTTGTACACCGAGGCAAAGGACCCAAAACCTGGAGCAGCCAGGAGATTGGTCATTCCCCTGCAGCACAGAGAGTTCCTCCTAACTCTTGCACATGACTTTCCTTTGGCTGGGCATTTGGGCCAGATCAAAACATGGGAAAGGCTTGTCCCCCTGTTTCACTGGCCTAGGATGTCAGAGGACACTAAAGATTTTTACAAGTCTTGTGTGACCTGCAAGCCAGTGGCAAGACTGGTGGCACTCCAAAGGCTCCCCTTATTCCACTACCTCTGGTTGGGGTGCTCTTTGAAAGGGTAGGGGTTGACATAGTTGGCCCCCTTGACCCTCCTACCGCTTCAGGCAATAGGTTTACCTTGGGGGTTGTGGACCATGCCACAAGATATCCTGAAGCAATTCCTCTAAGGACCACTACAGCTCCTGCAGTGGCAAAGGCCCTCCTGTGAATCTTTTCCAGGGTGGGATTCCCTAAAGAGGTTGTATCAGACAGGTGTAGCAACTTTATGTCTGTATACTTGAAAGCAATGTGGAAGGAGTGTGGTGTTACCTACAAGTTCACGACTCCTTATCATCCACAGACTAATGGACTGGTGGAGAGGTTTAATAAAACTCTCAAAGGTATGATAATGGGACTCCCTGAAAAACTCAGGAGGAGATGGGATGTCCTGTTACCTTGCCTCCTTTTTGGTTACAGGGAGGTACACCAGAAAGGAGTGGGCTTCACCCCCTTTGAACTCCTCTTTGGACACCCTAACTCTTGTGAAGGAGGGTTGGGAACAACCTTTAAAAGCTCCTAAGCAAGACATAGTGGACTATGTCCTTGGCCTAAGATCTAGGATGGCTGAGTACATGAAAAAGGCCAGTAAAAACCTTCAGGCCAGCCAAGAGCTCCAAAAGCAATGGCATGACCAGAAGGCTGTTCTGATTCAGTACCAACCAGGGCAGAACGTGTGGGTCTTGGAGCCTGTGGCCCCAAGAGCACTCCAAGACAAATGGAGTGGACCCCACATAATTGTTGAGAAAAAGGGAGAAGTCACCTACTTGGTTGACTTGGGCACTGCCAGGAGTCCCCTTAGGGTGCTCCATGTCAATCGCCTGAAAACCTACTATGACAGGGCTGCTCTCACCCTACTCATGGCAACAGATGAGGGAAAGGAAGAAGAGAGCGACCCTCTCCCTGATCTCTTTTCCACCACTGAAACTGATGCCTTAGTGGAGGGAGTAGTTTTGGCAGACTGTCTGACTGCAGATCAGAAAGACAACTGCATAAATCTCCTTGGACAATTTTCTAACCTCTTTTCAATTGTGCCAGGTACAACATCCTGGTGTGAACACACAGTTGATACTGGTGACAGCTTGCCTGTCAAGAGTAAGATGTATAGGCAGCCTGACCATGTCAGGTACTGCATAAAACAAGAGGTGCAGAAAATGCTTGATCTAGGAGTGATTGAACCTTCTGAAAGCCCATGGGCGAGTCCTGTGGTGCTTGTACCAAAGCCTCACTCAAAAGATGGAAAAAGGGAGATGAGGTTTTGTGTAGACTACAGAGGTCTCAATCAGGTAACAAAAACTGATGCTCACCCTATACCCAGGGCAGATGAGCTCATTGATACACTGGTATATGCCAAGTATCTTAGCACCTTTGATTTGACTGCAGTGTATTGGCAGATCAAATTGGCTGAGGATGCTAAATGAATGACTGCATTTTCAACTATAGGAGGGCACTACCAATTTACAGTGATGGCCTTTGGTTTGAAAAATGCACCTGCCACTTTTCAGAGGTTGGTGAACACAGTCCTGCAAGGGCTGGAGGCGTTTAGTGCAGCATATCTAGATGATATTGCTGTCTTTAGCTCCACCTGGGATGAGCACCTGGCCCACCTTTGGAAAGTTTTGGAGTCTCTGCAAAAGGCAGGCCTCACTATGAAGGCCTCAAAGTGCCAGATAGGGCAGGGAAAGGTGGTTTATCTGGGACACCTGGTAGGTGGAGAACAGATTGCACCACTTCAGGGGAAAATCCAGACAATCATGGTTTGGGTTCCCCATACAGTACAACTCAGACCCAGGTGAGAGCCTTCTTAGGCCTCACAGGGTATTACAGGAGATTCATTAAAAACTATGGCTCCATAGCAGCCCCTCTTAATGAGCTCACTAGTAAGAAGATGCTCAAAAAGGTATAAAGCTTTTGAGGAGCTCAAACAGGCCATGTGCTCTGCACCTGTCCTAAAAAGCCCATGTTACTCCAAGAAATTAATTGTTCAAACTGATGCATCTGAATTAGAGGTACGGGCAGTCTTATTACAACTGAATTCTGAGGGCCAGGATCAACCAGTTGCTTTTATCAGCAGAAGGTTGACCCCTAGAGAAAAGCGTTGGTCTGCCATAGAGAGAGAGAGCCTTTGCTGTGGTCTGGGCACTGAAAAAGTTGAGGCCATACCTGTTTGGCACTCACTTTATTGTTCAGACAGACCACAAACCTCTACTTTGGCTAAAACAAATGAAAGGTGAAAATCCTAAATTGTTGAGGTGGTCCATATCTCTACAGGGAATGGACTATACAGTGGAACATAGACCTGGGAGTGCCCACTCCAATGCAGATGGACTCTCCAGATATTTCCACTTAAACAATGAAGACTCATCATGTCATGGCAAGTCTTATTGTCCTTCTTTTGTGGGGGGGAGTTTAGGAAAGTACCATCTTGTCTGGCATGTTATCCCCATATTTCACTTTATATATGTTGTTTTAGTCTATGTGTCACTGCCCTGTATGTGTTCCCAGTGTGAGGCCTAACTGTCTCACTGAGGCTCTGCTAACCAGAACCTCAGTGGTTATGCTCTCTCTGCTTTCCAAATTTGTCACTAACAGGCTAGTGACTAAATTTACCAATTCACATTGGCATACTGGTACACCCATATAATTCCCTAGTATATGGTACTGAGGTACCCAGGGTATTCGGGTTCCAGGAGATCCCTATGGGCTGCAGCCATTCTTTTGCCACCCATAGGGAGCTCTGACAATTCTTACACAGGCCTGCCAGTGCAGCCTGAGTGAAATAACGTCCACGTTATTTCACAGCCATTTACCACTTCACTTAAGTAGCTTATAAGTCACCTATACATCTAACCTTCACCTGGTGAAGGTTGGGTGCAAAGTTACTTAGTGTGTGGGCACCCTGGCACTAGCCAAGGTGCACCCACATTGTTCAGGGTAAATTCCCTGGACTTTGTGAGTTCGGGGACACCATTACACGCGTGCACTATACATAGGTCACTACCTATGTATAGCTTCACAATGCTAACTCCGGACATGGGCATGTAACATGTCTAAGATCATGGAATTGTCACCCCAATCCCATTCTGGTATTGGGGGTACAATTCCATGATCCCCTGGGTCTCTAGCACAGTACCCGGGTACTGCCAAACTGCCTTTCCGAGGTCTCCACTGCAGCTGCTGCTGCTGTCAACCCCTCAGACAGGTTTCTGCCCTCCTGGGGTCCAGGCAGCCCTGACCCAGGAAGGCAGAACAATGGATTTCCCTTTGGAAATAGGTGTGAAGGGCTGGGGAGGAGTAGCCTCCCCCAGCCTCTGGAAATGCTTTGATGGGCACAGATGGTGCCCATCTCTGCATAAGCCAGTCTACACTGGTTCAGAGATCCCCCAACCCTGCTCTTGTGCGAAACTGGACAAAGGAAAGGGGAGTGACCACTCCCCTGACCTGCACCTCCCAGGAGAGGTGCCCAGAGCTCCTCCTGTGTGTCCCAGACCTCTGTCATCTTGGAAACAGAGGTGTTGGAGGCACACTGGACTGCTCTGAGTGGCCAGTGCCAGCAGCAGGTGACGTCAGAGGATCCTGATAGGCTCTTACCTCTCTTGGTAGCCAATCCTCCTAACTTGGTAGCCAAACCTCCTTTTCTGGCTATTTAGGGTCCCTGCTTTGGGGAATTCTTCAGATAACGAATGCAAGAGCTCACCAGAGTTCCACTGCATCTCCCTCTTCACCTTCTACCAAAGGATCGACCGCTGACTGCTCAGGACGCCTGCAAAACCACAGCAAAGTAGCCAGACAACTATCAGCAACATTGTAGCTCCTAATCCTGCCGGCTTTCTCAACTGTTTCCAGGTGGTGCATGGTCTGGGGGTAGCCTGCCTTCACCCTGCACCAGGAGCTCTGAAGAAATCTCCCGTGGGTCGACGGAATCTTCCCCCTGCTAACGCAGGCACCAAAAGACTGCAACACTGGTCCTCTGAGTCCCCTCTTGTCCTGACAAGCGTGGTCCCTGGAACACAGCAACTCTGTGCAAGTGACTCCCACAGTCCAGTGACTCTTCAGTCCAAGTTTGGTGGAGGTAAGTCCTTGTCTCCCCACGCTAGACTGCATTGCTGTGTACTGTGTGGTTTGCAGCTGCTCTGGCTCCTGTGCACTCACCCAGGATTTCCTTTGTGCACAGCCAAGCCTGGGTCCCTAGGACTCCTTCCTGCAGTGCGCAACCTTCTGAGTTGTCCTCCAGCGTCGTGGGACTCCTTTTTGTGACTTCACGTGGACTCCAGTTCACTTTCCTTCCAAGTGCCTGTTCAGGTGTTTCTGCGGGTGCTACCTGCTTCTGTGAGGGCTCCCTGAGTTGCTGGGCACTCCCTCTGTCTCCTCCTCCAAGTGGCGACATCCTGGTCCCTACTGGGCCACAAAAGCACCCAAAAACTTCTACTGCGACCCTTGCAGCTATCAAGGCTTGTTTGCAGTCTTTCTGCGTGAGAATACCTCTGCAAGCTTCATCGCGACATGGAACATCAGTCTTCCAAAGGAGAAGTCCTTAGTCGTCTTCTTTCTTGCAGAACTCCAAGCTTCTTCCAACTGGTGGCAGCTTCCTTGCACCCTCAGCTGGCATTTCCTGGGCTCCTGCCCACTCTCGACACTGTCACGACTATTGGACTTGGTCCCCTTGTCTTACAGATACTCATTACCGGAAATCCATTGCTGGTGTTTGTTCTTCCTGCAGAATCCCCCTATCACGACTTCTGTGCTCTCTTGGGGTAGTAGGCGCACGTTACACCTATTTTTCAGGGTCTTGGGGTGGGCTATTTTTCTAACCCTCACTTTTTTCTTACAGTCCCAGCGACCCTCTACAAGCTCACATAGGTTTGGGGTCCATTCGTGGTTCGCATTCCACTTTTGGAGTATATGGTTTGTGTTGCCCATATACCTATGTGCTCCTATTGCAATCTATTGTAATTCTACACTGTTTGCATTACTTTTCTTGCTATTACTTACCTAATTTTGGTTTGTGTACATATATTTTGTGAATATATCTTATCCTCATACTGAGGATACTCACTGAGATACTTTTGGCATATTGTCATCAAAATAAAATACCTTTATTTTTAGTAACTCTGTGTATTGTGTTTTCGTATGATATTGTGCATATGATACAAGTGGTATAGAAGGAGCTTTGCATGTCTCCTAGTTCAGCCTAGGCTGCTTTGCAATAGCTACCTTCTATTAGCCTAAGCTGCTAGAAAGACCTCTTCTACACTGATAAGGGATAACTGGACCTGACACAAGGTGTAAGTACCTCTGGTACCCACTGTGAGAAAGTAGCCTCTTTCTAGGCTTGTTACCCCCACTTTTGGCCTGTTTGTGAGTGTATGTCAGGGTGTTTTCATTGTCTCACTGGGATCCTGCTAGCCAAGGCCCAGAGCTCATAGTGAAAACCCTATGTTTTCAATATGTTTGTTATGTGTCACTGGGACCCTGCTAGTCAGGACCCCAGTGCTCATAAGTTTGTGACCTATATGTATGTTTTCCCTGTGTGATGCCTAACTGTCTCACTGAGGCTCTGCTAACCAGAACCTCAGTGGGTATGCTCTCTCTGTACAAATTGTCACTAACAGGCTAGTGACCAATTTCACCAATTCACATTGGCATACTGGAACACCCTTATAATTCCCTAGTATATGGTACTGAGGTACCCAGGGTATTGGGGTTCCAGGAGATCCCTATGGGCTGCAGCATTTCTTTTGCCACCCATAGGGAGCTTTGACAATTCTTACACAGGCCTGCCACAGCACTTAAGTAAGTTATAAGTTACCTATATGTCTAACCTTTACCTGGTAAAGGTTGGGTGCTAAGTTACTTAGTGTGTGGGCACCCTGGCACTAGCCAAGGTGCCCCCACATTGTTCAGGGCAAATTCCCCGGACTTTGTGAGTGCGGGGACACCATTACACACATGCACTATACATATGTCACGACATATGTATAGCGTCACAATGGTAACTCCGAACATGGCCATGTAACATGTCTAAGATCATGGAATTGTCACCCAGGACCAAGAAGGCAGAACAAAGGACTTCCTCAGAGAGAGGGTGTTACACCCTCTCCCTTTGGAAAAAGGTGTCAGGGCTGGGGAGGAGTAGCCTCCCCCAGCCTCTGGAAATGCTTTCATGGGCACAGATGGTGCCCATCTCTGCATAAGCCAGTCTACACCGGTTCAGGTATCCCCCAGCCCTGCTCTGGCGTGAATCTGGACAAAGGAAAGGGGAGTGACCACTCCCCTGATCTGCACCTCCCCCGGGAGGTGCCCAGAGCTCCTCCAGTGTGCTCCAGACCCCTGCCATCTTGGAAACAGAGGTGCTGCTGGCACACTGGACTGCTCTGAGTGGCCAAGGCCAGCAGGTGATGTCAGAGACTCCTTCTGATAGGCTCTTACCTGTGTTGCTAGCCTATCCTTCTTCCTAGGTAGCCAAACCTCCTTTTCTGGCTATTTAGGGTCTCTGCTTTGGGGAATTCTTTAGATAACAAATGCAAGAGCTCATCAGAGTTCCTCTGCATCTCTCTCTTTACCCTCTACAAAGGAATCGACCGCTGACTGCTCTGTACGCCTTCAAAACCGCAACAAAGTAGCAAAGACGACTACTGCAACCTTGTATCGCTGATCCAGCCGCCTTCTCGACTGCTTTCATGGTGGTGCATGCTGTGGGGGTAGTCTGCCTCCTCTCTGCACTAGAAGCTCCGAAGAAATCTCCTATGGGTTGACGGAATCTTCCCCCTGCAACCGCAGGCACCAAAAGACTGCATCACCGGTCCTCTGGGTCCTCTCTCAGCACGATGAGCATGGTCCCTGGTTCTCAGCAACTCTGTCCAAGTGACTCCCACAGTCCAGTGACTCTTCTGTCCAAGTTTGGTGGAGGTAAGTCCTTGCCTCCCCACGCTAGACTTCATTGCTGGGTACTGCGTGATTTGTAGCTGCTCCGGCTCCTGTGCACTCTTCCAGGATTTCCTTTGTGCACAGCCAAGCCTGGGTCCCCGACACTCTAACCTGCAGTGCACGACCTCCTGAGTTGTCCTCCGGCGTCGTGGACCTTCTTTTGTGACTTCGGGTGAGCTCCGGTTCACTCTTCTTCGTAGTGCCTGTTTCGGCACTTCTGCGGGTGCTGCTTGCTTCTGAGTGGGCTCTTTGTCTTGCTGGACGCCCCCTCTGTCTCCTCACTCAATTGGCGACATCCTGGTCCCTCCTGGGCCACAGCAGCATCCAAAAACCCTAACCGCGACCCTTGCAGCTAGCAAGGCTTGATGCGGTCTTTCTGCACAGAAATACCTCTGCAAGCTTTTTCACGAAGTGGGACATCCATCTTCCAAAGGGGAAGTTCCTATTCCTCTTTGTTCTTTTTAGAATCCACAGCTTCTACCATCCGGTGGCAGCTTCTTTTCACCCACAGCTGGCATTTCCTGGGCATCTGCCCACTCCCGACTTGATCGTGACTCTTGGACTTGGTCCCCTTGTTCCACAGGTACTCTCGTCCAGAAATCCATCGTTGTTGCATTGCTGGTGTTGGTCTTCCTTGCAGAATTCCCCTATCACGACTTCTGTGCTCACTGGGGAACTTAGGTGCACTTTGCACCCACTTTTTAGGGTGGGCTATTTTTCTAACCCTCACTGTTTTCTTACAGTCCCAGCGACCCTCTACAAGCTCACATAGGTATGGGATCCATTCGTGGTTCGCATTCCACTTCTAGAGTATATGGTTTGTGTTGCCCCTATACCTATGTGCTCTCATTGCAATCTATTGTGACTGTACGTTGCTTGCACTGTTTTCTATTGCTATTACTGCATAACTTTGGTATTGTGTACATATATCTTGTGTATATTTGCTATCCTTATACTGAGGTACTCACTGAGATACTTTTGGCATATTGTCATAAAAATAAAGTACCTTCATTTTTAGTATATCTGTGTATTGTGTTTTCTTATGATATTGTGCATATGACACCAGTGGTATAGTAGGAGCTTCACACGTCTCCTAGTTTCAGTCTAAGCTGCTCTGCTAAGCTACCTTTTCTATCAGCCTAAGCTGCTAGACACCCCTCTACACTAATAAGAGATACCTGGACCTGGTGCAAGGTGTAAGTACCCTTTGGTACCCACTACAAGCCAGGCCAGCCTCCTACATTGGTTGTGCAGCGGTGGGATAAGTACTTGCAACTACTTACCACTTTGTCATTTTGTACTTTTCATAAGAGAAAAATATACAAAACAAGTTCAGTGTATGTACACCTAACCAAAACGTTTTGATTTTCTTCTCTTACTCCTTTGCTAAGTGCTGAAAAGTACATCTGAAACTTTCAAAAAGTTCTTAAAAAGTTGAAAAAGTTTTTTTTTCCTGTTCTTTAAAAAGTTCTGAAACTTTTTCTTTCTTTTTCTGTCCCTTAAACCTTTTCTATCATGTCTGGTACAGGTCAAACTGTAGATCTGACCAGAGTTGCTTATGACCACCTTAGCTGGAAAGGAGCAAGGAGTCTCTGCGTTGAAAGAGGTTTAGGGGTAGGGAAGAATCCCTCAAGAGAATTGTTAGTTAATATGCTCATTGAACAGGATAAGACCTTAGTTGGCACATCTGGTGAGAAATTAGCTGATGGTTCACACTCTGATTCTGGGGTAGCCCCAGTAAAAGGGTTAGAAGGGAACCTTCCCAACCTGCCCCTTAGCAGGCCACCTAGCAGGGCTGGTACTGATGTGAGTTCTCATCATAGTATAGAGGTTACTCCTTTAGGCCAGGTTGTTAGAGTGCCATCTGTTTGGGACAGGTCTCCCTCTGTTCATTCACACCATTCTTCTGTGTCAAGGCATGCCCAACCCACCCACCCTGAAGACAGAGTGTTAGAAAGGGAACTCAATAGATTGAGAGTGGAAGAATCCAGACTGAAGCTCAAGAAGCAACAGCTGGATTTAGATAGGCAAGCATTTGACTTAGAAAAAGAAAGACAGAGGTTGGGGTTTGGACCCCATGGTGGCAGCAGCAGTATTACAGATAGTAATCCTGTAAAAGAGCATGATTCTAGGAATCTGCACAAGATAGTTTTCCCTTACAAGGAGGGGGATGACATTAACAAGTGGTTTGCTGCACTTGAGAGGGCCTGTAATGTACAGGGGGTCCCTCAAAGGCAGTGGGCTGCTATCCTATGGCTATCTTTCAGTGGAAAGGGTAGGGATAGGCTCCTTACTGTTAAGGAAAGTGATGCCAATGATTTTACAGTTCTTAAGAATGCACTCCTTGATGGTTATGGCTTAACCACTGAACAGTACAGGATCAAGTTCAGAGAAACCAAAAAGGAGTCTTCACAAGACTGGGTAGACTTTGTTGACCATTCAGTGAAGGCCTTGGAAGGGTGGTTACATGGCAGTAAAGTTTCTGACTATGAAAGCCTGTATAGCTTAATCCTGAGAGAGCATATTCTTAATAATTGTGTGTCTGATTTGTTGCACCAGTATCTAGTGGACTCAGATCTGACCTCTCCCCAAGAATTGGGAAAGAAGGCAGACAAATGGGTCAGAACAAGAGTGAACAGAAAAGTTCATACAGGCGGTGACAAGGATGGCAAGAAGAAAGATGGTGAGAAATCTCAGGATAAGCATGGGGACAAGGGTAAAACCAAAGATCCTTCTTCAAATCCTAAACACTCTTCAGGGGGTGGGGATAAAACACATTCTTCCTCTTCTTCTCAAACCACACACATTAAAAAGCCTTGGTGCTTTGTGTGTAAAAACAGAGGCCAGGGGATAAGTCCTGTCCAGGTAAACCCCCTGAGCCTACCACCACTAATACATCAAGCTCTAGTGCCCCTAGCAGTAGTGATACTAGTGGTGGGACTGCTGGCAACCGTCAAACTAAGGGTGTAGTTGGGTTCACTTATGGGTCCATCATAGAAACTGGGGTAGTCAGTCCCAAGACAGTTTCTGTCACACGTAATGGCATTGGCCTTGCCACACGGGCTGCTTGTCCCCTTACAATGGATTAGTACAGGCAGACAGTTTCAATAAATGGTGTTGAGGCCCAGGCCTACAGGGACACAGGTGCCAGTATCACTTTGGTGACTGAAAACCTTGTGGCTCCTGAACAACACATCATTGGACAACAGTATAAGATTATTGATGTCCATAACTCCACTAAGTTTCTTCCCTTAGCTATACTTCAGCTTAGTAGGGGTGGAGTTACTGGCCCTAAGCAGGTAGTAGTATCACCTAGCTTACCTGTAGATTGTCTCTTAGGTAATGACCTAGAGGCCTCAGGTTGGGCTGATGTAGAGTTTTATACCCATGTAGCCATTCTGGGTATCCCAGAGGAATTGTTCCCTCTCATTTCTACTGAAATGAAAAAGCAAAGGAGAGAAGGCCTGAAAAATCAGGATCCCTCTCCAACAACAGGTAAAAAGGGTATCACAGTATCCCCTAACCACCCTGCCATTCAGGATACCATTCCTGTGGTAGGAGAAACCTCTCCTGGGGTGGCACCTGTTCCAAGGGAATAATCAGCTGGCATAGCTGTACTCCCTGAGGTAGAAGTACCTCTCTGTGGGATAACTAACATTGGTGAGAAAAAGAGCACCATTGTAGTTAACATGGAGCATCCCTCCAAACCTCCCAGAGAAACTTTAGTGCAGAAACTCTGCACTGCCTCACAACACTTAGGACAGCAACCCTGCCCTAGTGTGGAGCTCATGGGACAGCATCCCTGCCCTGCTCCAACTCAAGAGAAACAGCATCCCTGTTCTCTCTTCCAGCCATATGGACAAAGTTTTTGCCCAGCTATGGCTTTACTGAGACAGCATCCCTGTCTGGCATTTTCATCACTACAAATAAGTTTAGTGGACAATTCCCACTGCTCTAAACTAAAACTTACTGATAGAAACTCTGAAAATATATCTTCACATTGTTGCTTAGGTAAAAAACTTCAAACAGGGTGGTTTACATCCCCACAAGGAAGTAACCATATAGTGGATGATAATGGGAGTAACCAGTCTATTGCAGAGCTACTCTCTACTTATCACCACTTAGACAATAAAGTCTCAACTGGCCAAGATTAGCCTTATTGTTCTTCTTTTTGGGGGGGGGGTTGTGAGAGAAAGTAGCCTCTTTCTAGCCTTGTTACCCCCACTTTTGGCCTGTTTGTGAGTGTGTGTCAGGGTGTTTTCACTGTCTCACTGGGATCCTGCTAGCCAGGGCCCAGTGCTCATAGTGAAAACCCTATGTTTTCAGTATGTTTGTTATGTGTCACTGGGACCCTGCTAGTCAAGACCCCAGTGCTCATAAGTTTGTGACCTATATGTATGTGTTCCCTGTGTGATGCCTAACTGTCTCACTGAGGCTCTGCTAACCAGAACCTCAGTGGTTATGCTCTCTCTGTACAAATTGTCACTAACAGGCTAGTGACCAATTTCACCAATACACATTGGCGTAGTGGAACACCCTTATAATTCCCTAGTATATGGTACTGAGGTACCCAGGGCATTGGGGTTCCAGGAGATCCCTATGGGCTGCAGCATTTCTTTTGCCACCCATAGGGAGCTTTGACAATTCTTACACAGGCCTGCCACTGCAGCCTGAGGGAAATAACGTCCACGTTATATCACAGCCATTTACCACTGCACTTAAGTAACTTATAAGTCACCTATATGTCTAACCTTTACCTGGTAAAGGTTTGGTGCTAAGTTACTTAGTGTGTGGGCACCCTGGCACTAGCCAAGGTGCCCCCACATTGTTCAGGGCAAATTCCCCGAACTTTGTGAGTGCGGGGACACCATTACACGCGTGCACTATACATATGTCACGACATATGTATAGCGTCACAATGGTAACTCCGAACATGGCCATGTAACATGTCTAAGATCATGGAATTGTCACCCCAGTACCATTCTGGCATTGGGGAGATAATTCCATGATCCCCCGAGTATCTAGCACAGACCCTGGTACTGCCAAACTACCTTTCCCGTGGTTTCACTGCAGCTGCTGCTGCTGCCAACCCCTCAGACAGGTTTCTGCCCTCCTGGGGTCCAGCCAGGCTTGGCCCAGGAAGGCAGAACAAAGGACTTCCTCAGAGAGAGGGTGTTACACCCTCTCCCTTTGGAAAAAGGTGTTAGGGCTGGGGAGGAGTAGCCTCCCCCAGCCTCTGGAAATGCTTTCATGGGCACAGATGGTGCCCATCTCTGCATAAGCCAGTCTACACCGGTTCAGGGTTCCCCCAGCCCTGCTCTGGCGCGAAACTGGACAAAGGAAAGGGGAGTGACCACTCCCCTGACCTGCACCTCCCCTGGGAGGTGCCCAGAGCTCCTCCAGTGTGCTCCAGACCTCTGCCATCTTGGAAACAGAGGTGCTGCTGGCACACTGGACTGCTCTGAGTGGCCAGTGCCAGCAGGTGACGTCAGAGACTCCTTCTGATAGGCTCTTACCTGTGTTGCTAGCCTATCCTCCTTCCTAGGTAGCCAAACCTCCTTTTTTGGCTATTTAGGGTCTCTGCTTTGGGGAATTCTTTAGATAACGAATGCAAGAGCTCATTAGAGTTCCTCTGCATCTCTCTCTTCACCTTCTGCCAAGGAATCGACTGCTGACTGCTCTGGACACCTGCAAAAGCGCAACAAAGTAGCAAAGACGACTACTGCAACCTTGTATCGCTGATCCAGCCGCCTTCTCGACTGCTTTCATGGTGGTGCATCCTGTGGGGGTAGTCTGCCTCCTCTCTGCACTAGAAGCTCCGAAGAAATCTCCCGTGGGTCGACGGAATCTTCCCCCTGCAACCGAAGGCACCAAAAGACTGCATCACCGGTCCTCTGGTTCCCCTCTCAGCACAACGAGCGTGGTCCCTGAACTCAGCAACTCTGTCCAAGCGACTCCCACAGTCCAGTGACTCTTCAGTCCAAGTTTGGTGGAGGTAAGTCCTTGCCTCCCCACGCTAGACTGCATATCTGGGTACCGCGTGATTTGCAGCTGCTCCTGCTCCTGTGCACTCTTCCAGGATTCCCTTTGTGCACAGCCAAGCCTGGGTCCCCGACACTCTAACCTGCAGTGCACGACCTCCTGAGTTGTCCTCCGGCATCGTGGGACCTTCTTTTGTGACTCCGGGCGAGCTCCGGTTCACTCTTCTTTGTAGTGCCTTTTCCGTCTTTTCTGAGGGTGCTGCTTGCTTCTGAGTGGGCTCTTTGTCTTGCTGGACGCCCCCTCTGTCTCCTCACGCAATTGGCGACATCCTGATCCCTCCTGGGCCACAGCAGCATCCAAAAACCCTAACTGCGACCCTTGCAGCTAGCCAGGCTTGTTGCGGTCTTTCTGCACGGAAATACCTCTGCAAGCTTCTTCACGACGTGGGACATCCATCTTCCAAAGGGGAAGTTCCTAGTCCTCTTCGTTCTTGCAGAATCCACAGCTTCTACCATCCGGTGGCAGCTTCTTTGCACCCACAGCTGGCATTTTCTGGGCATCTGCCCACTCCCGACTTGATCGTGACTCTTGGACTTGGTCCCCTTGTTCCACAGGTACTCTCGTCCGGAAATCCATCGTTGTTGCATTGCTGGTGTTGGTCTTCCTTGCAGAGTTCCCCTATCACAACTTCTGTGCTCTCTGGGGAACTTAGGTGCACTTTGCACCCACTTTTTAGGGTCTTGGGGTGGGCTATTTTCCTAACCCCCACTGTTTTCTTACAGTCCCAGCGACCCTCTACAAGCTCACATAGGTATGGTGTCCATTCGTGGTTCGCATTCCACTTCTAGAGTATATGGTTTGTGTTGACTGTACATTGCTTGCACTGTTTTCTCTTGCTATTACTGCATAATTTTGGTATTGTGTACATATATCTTGTGTATATTTGCTATCCTCATACTGAGGTACTCACTGAGATACTTTTGGCATATTGTCATAAAAATAAAGTACCTTTATTTTTAGTATATCTGTGTATTGTGTTTTCTTATGATATTGTGCATATGACACCAGTGGTATAGTAGGAGCTTCGCACGTCTCCTAGTTTCAGCCTAAGCTGCTCTGCTAAGCTTCCTTTTCTATCAGCCTAAGCTGCTAGACACCCCTCTACACTAATAAGGGATACCTGGACCTGGTGCAAGGTGTAATTACCCCTTGGTACCCACTACAAACCAGGCCAGCCTCCTACACCCACTACAAGCCAGGCCAGCCTCTTACGCATGTCCATGAGAGGAGCCGCCAACCCTCTTTACCTTGGAATGAGGTCTCTATCTGAGACTCCGCAGGGACACGAAGACTGGGTCAGCGTCAAGACAACAGCAGCATCAATATCAGCGATGGTGGCGATGCCCTCTGGTCGGAATCCCTCTGATTATCTGTCTATAGTGTGATATATTTATACAGATCTTCAAGGACCCCTGATGTAGGTGTGTTCCCAAACAATAGATAACAGACATGCTTGGGATGGCATTTAAAATAAACAATCCCTCGAAAGTATAGAGAGGGAAAATCCCTAAGTGTGAACCCCTATTGTTTGTTTGTCTTTGGTGCTTGTTCTTCACGCCTTAGCGCGGTGAAACTTATAATGTAACTCATAACAAGTGGCCTAACTCTAAACAAGGCAGCCATTTTAGAAGAAATAAATAATTAAATGTGCTAAGAAAGTGCAAGCTAAGTATGTTAAAAGTCACTAGGAGACGGGGGCACGAGTCTGCAAGCCAAATGCTAAGCTAACTCCTGTTATCCCATTAAAATGAAGTAGGATTCACTACACAGGTTTCACCATCCCTGTGGGGGCTTGCTTCATAATTATCATTTGTTTTGTATATACAGACATAAGCGCAAGGCTAAATGTTTATTTTAGCAGCAGTGTTTACAAATAATATCACAATCAATTTATAATTAAATGATTGCACATATCTTAGGGGTACACAGTAGACAGATTATATGAATAATGCATCAGAACATATCATTTATCAGGATTGAGGAAGGGAAATTAAAACTGTGGGACACCTTTTGCTTGGTGCTCAAAGACTTGGGAGATTAGGAACTAAAACATGGAAAAATTAAATGATGGAATCAAGCAATATGGTCAAGTAGAACTCGAGGAAATTACTTTAATTTATGTTAAATCAACTATTAGACTGCATCTGACTAGGAGTAGCATGCCATTTTAATGCCTGTCTAGAGATGGTGTATGAAGCTACCCACCGAAGTCACATGTGGTCATAATAGTATCAGTCTTTTCATAGATGTCATCAATCATAATCAAAGACACATCACTGAGGTAGCATGTAAAGGTAAAGACATTCAAGTCTCCACAAAGATAGTATGTGATTATGGCAATGATCAAGCCCTCACATAGATCATTGTTGTTATGGGATGTTCAAATCCCCACTGAGACACTATGTGGTCACTGGAATGTTCAAGTCCCAAAAGCGATGGGGTATGGGTATTTGGATGTTCAAGCCCCCACAGAGATAGTATGTGATTATAGTGATGTTCAAGCCCTCATAGAGATAGTGTGTGATAATTGGGATGTTCAAGACATCATAGAGATGGTGTGTGAAAACAAGCTTGCTCAAGTCTCCACAAATATTTGTCTCCACATAGACAGTATTTGAAGATAATAATGCTCATGTCCCCACTAAGCCAGTGTGTGATTATAGTCATGTCCAAGCCTCCTCATAGTGAGTGAATATAGTTGTGTTCAAGTCCCTACCGGCAGAGTATGTGGACATTTTTCATGGTTAAGCCCATTTTTCATATTCATGACCATACAGTTATAAGGTGTAACAGTTATGATATTGAAGTTCCTACAGACATAGACCCTCATTACAACCCTGGCTGTAAATCCTGCTTACCGCCATGCCGACGGTCGCCAACATACTGTGACCGTGTCGGAAATCCGCTACAGGTATTATGACCCACACTGAGAAATCCGCCACTATACAGACACCCACACAAGTCCGCCACACCAAAGGTCAGTGATAAACTGGCGATAGCAAAACCCAAACCGTCACGCCAACAGGAATTACCCCACAGTATCACAACCCACGAATCAACGTGGAAATCTTTCAACCGTGGTAAACCATTGGTGGTACACTCCGCCTCAATCAAAATACACACAGACTTACAAAACACAACCACATTGGACAATTTAAAATACACACACCTGACACATATACACAAACCACACCCACACAGTCACACCACTATAACATACACACCCACATTACCCACTACACCCTAAGTGCAACAATTTTGAAGAAGCAGAGACCATCATCCAAAGGCCCAGAACACCATCACACATACACCATCCACGCGCCTCACACCACACACCCCAACACATCACCCCACACATCACATCACACATCAACTCACACATCACTCACACCACATCATGGCACTTCAAAGATACCCCAGGTTTTCTAAGGAGGAGCTCAGGATCATGGTGGAGGAAATCATCCGGGTGGAGCCACAGCTATTCGAATCACAGGTGCAGCAAATCTCCATTGCCAGGAACGTGGAGCTGTGGCGGAGAATAGTGGACAGGGTCAATGCCGTGGGACAGCATCCAAGAACAAGGGATGACATCAGGAAGAGGTGGAACGACCTATGGGGGAAGGTATGTTCCGTGGTATCAAGACACCAGGTAGCCGTACAGAAGACTGGCGGTGGGCCCCCACCTCCTCCCCTACAACTAACAACATGGGAGGAGCAAATCTTGGTGATCATGCACCCTGAGGGCCTCACAGGAGTAACAGGAGGACTAGACTCTGGTAAGTGAAATCTGTACTACTATCTCCCCCCACCCTACTTGCATGCCATCACATACTCCCACCCTCACCCTCACTCCCATGACTCCACCACCTCTCACACACCCCACCACTCCCACAACCAAGCCCTGCATGCAACAACAATGCATGGACACCCATCACAGACATGCATGGACACCCATCACTACAGTAAAGCATGCCCAATAGACTCACCCAGGCCACAAAATCATCACTCACACAAGGGCCAAGGCGATAGTGCAAGCACATTAATATAGGGAAACACACCCATTGCACCAGATGGCACACACAGAAACAATAACAATGCATTTACATCCCAAAGGGCCCCCTATCCAACGTCACCGGACAGGAAGTGCCAGCCATATCCAGTCCCCGCACAGAAGAGTCCCACAGTGATGACAGCAGCTCTACACGCCTGGATCACGATGACCAGCCTGGCCCATCTGGGACCTCTGGACAGTCGGCTCCTCTGCCACAGTCCCAAACCACCACAGAATCTCTCCCCTTAGGAAACACCAGCACAGCACCCACTCAGGGGGCCCATGCCACTGTCCCCAGGACACGTCAATCAGCAGTGTGTCCACCACTACAAGGACCCCAGGCAACCCCACTAACCCAGGACGATCAGGGACCTGGGGTCAGTGGCAGTGGACACACGGTTCAGGGAACAGTGGCACAGGACAACAGGGAAGCTGGGAGGACTGCTGTGCAACAGGGGAAGGACAGGCCCAGGGAACCGTCCCTCCACGAGGCACTGACCAACATCATGGGAGCATACCACCATTCCCAGGAGACCATGGGCACGGTACTGGCTAAGTTTCAGGAGACCCAGCGCCTGCAGGAGGGCCAATACATGGGGATCAGGGAGGACCTCACCAACATATACACCACCCTGGTCACCATAGCAGGGGTGCTGGCTGACATAGGCAAGACCATGAGGGAGGCAGTGGCACAACAAAGGGCCCCTGACACTAGCCAAATCGTGGAACAGCCGTCAACCTCCGCTGATACTAGTGGACAGGAGGCACCGCCACAGGTCCAACAGGCCACCAGCACCCCAACCCCTGCATAAGGAGAACCACCCCGCAAACGGTCCCTGCGATCCAGGCAGAAGACAGAGAACATTGCCAAGACCCCCACCAGGAAATAAGACTCTCCTGATTGTCACCCTTCTGTCCCACTATGTCATCTTGTCCAAATTGAACTGCCATTACTCCCCTTCCTATGCTCCATTGGACAATGTACCTGTGATACCAAGAGACTGGACTCAACTATGGACCTTCCTCCACCATCACCCCAGCCCCTTGCACATACCCCAATACTCATTAGCCCCTAAATAAACACGCTTTAAGCACAAACCAATCTGATCTTTCACAAATGTATAATGACAACATTAGTAACAAACAGCAATGGAAATGTTCATTTACTCATACTAATGTATGACAGTTGTTGGGCAACAGTACATATAGCAGAAGGCAGAATGGGGTACCCAGATCTGAAAAATGGAAATCCAAAGTGAAAAGTCAGTGTCCATAGACAGAGGTTAAGAGGCTGACTTGTACAATGTCCTACAGTATTGTGAAATGTGAGGAGGAGTTACAGTCTCTTACCTGTGTGTCACTGGAAGTACTGCATGATGATGTTCGTCCTCCTCACTGTCCAGAGGCTCCACCTCTGCCACAAGACCATCATCAGGCTCATCCTTCTGCAGAAAAGGCACCTGGCGTCGCAATACCAGGTTGTGCAACATGCAGCATGCCATGATTATCTGGCACACCTTCTTCGGTGAGTAGTATAGGGAGCCACCTGTTAGATGAAGGCACTGGAATCTGGCCTTCAGGAGGCTGAACGTTCTCTCAATAATACGCCTAGTTCGCCCATGTGCCTCTTTGTAGCGGTCCTCTGCCCTTGTCCTGGCATCCCTCTCTGGGGTCAGTAGCCATGAGAGGTTGGGGTTACCAGAGTCATCTGCAAATGTCGAGGGATACCTGTTAGACACACACTAACCCTTAGGGACAACCCCTTACCCAGACACCTACTCATACTGTGTGGGGTCCTTGGCCTCACCTATTAGCCACACCCGGAGCCTCTGGAGTTGGCCCATCACATAAGGGATACTGCTATTCCTCAAAATGTAGGCATCATGCACAGAGCCAGGATACTTGGCATTCACGTGAGAGATATACTGGTCCGCCAAACACACCATCTGCACATTCATCGAATGGTAGCTATTTCTATTTCTGTACACTTGTTCATTTGTGCGAGTGGGGCAAATGCCACATGTGTACCATCAATGGCACCAATGATGTTGGGGATATGTCCCAGGGCACAGAAGTCAGCCTTCACTGTGGGCAAATCCTCCACCTGGGGAAGCACAATGTAGCTGTGCATGTGTTTCAGCAGGGCAGACAACACTCTGGTCAACACATTAGAAAACATTGGCTGATACATCCCTGATGCCATGGCCACTGTTGTTTGAAAGGAGCCACTTGCCAGGAAATGGAGCACTGACAGTAGAGGGGGTATTCCTGTGGAATGGCGGATAGATGACATCAGGTCTGGCTCCAATTGGGCACACAGGTCTTGGATTGTGGCATGATCAAGTCTGTAGGTGATTATGATGTGTCTGTCTTCCACTGTCGACAGGTCCACCAGGGGTCTGTACACCGGAGGATGCCACCACCTCATCATCTGCCCCAGCGGTTGTGGCCTATGGAGGAGAACGGTGAGCAGAGGGTCATTTACCATGTAATTTGCACAAGTGTGTCTGCAGTAATGTTAGCAAATCCGCGTTTGACATAGTTAGTCCGCATATGTGCCAAAATGTGCTGTGACGCAGTTATGTGCCATGGCATGTGTCCCCCTGAAATGGCGTCTGCCTGATTTGTGTGGAGGGACAAGGGGAAATGAGGTAAATGAGCTGGCATTGTGCTGCGTCGCTGTAGGTGGTCAAAGACTGCTGCGTAAGTCAGCATTGGTTATCATTGGGCCCTATGGATTCTAGGAGCCAATGGCAATGTACGCCGGCAGTGACGGTACGCACCGCCGTGGACGTGACCGCCATTTTCTATCTGTTCACTCACTTGATACCTGACTTTCAACAGGAGAGGACCCACACTGCAAAGTGCTGCTGTGACCTCAGTCTGGAAGTGACAATGGCTCGAGTGTCTGGGGAAAGGGCCCCTGCCCTCACCGTGGAGGAGTTGGACAAACTGGTGGATGGGGTCCTCTACCAGTACACGCTACTCTACAGTCCTTCAGAAAAACAGGTGAGTACGTTGTGGGCATGATGCGTGGGCAATGCCTGTTTGGAGTGGTGTGGATGGAAGATACATGTTGGGGGGACTGAGGGCAGCTTGTGAGGATGGTCAGTGTATGTGCATCAGGGCATGGTTGGGAACTGGTGGGCAAAGAGTATGATGGTCCGGACAGGTGAGTAATTTCCTGTCCTCCTGTACCTTTCCTCTAGGTCAGCGCCGACCAGAAGAAGGGTATTTGGCATGTCATCGCCAAGGAAGTGAGGACCCTGGGGCTCTATCATAGATGGAGCACCCACTGCCGCAACAGATGGGAGGACCTGCGCCGCTAGAGCAAGACGACGGCGGAGGCCTAGCTGGGACTGGCCTCCCAACGTGCAAGGGGTGTCAGTCGCATCATGAACCCCCTGATGTTACACATCCTGTCGGTGGCCTATCCGGCGTTGGATGGGTGCTTGAGGGCATCACAGCAGCAACAAGGGGGTGAGTACAGTGTCATAAAGCTGACTCTGCGCGCTTTAGGAAGTATCTGGGTTGGGGATGTGGGCTGTGGGTGTCAGGGCGAACATGGCAGTGTAGGTCCCTTGTTGGGCAGGCTCTGAAGCACTCCAACCCCAATAGTGTTAGTGGGCATCTGCTACTGGGCAGGCTCCTATGGGTTTCAGGTGTGCAGCTAATGGTGTTAGGCATTGTACCCCATGTGCTGGTTACTTTCCTACTAACTTGTAGTGCATGGCCTAATGCATAGGGCTTCTCTCTGTGTGTTGTGTCCGCCAACGGCAGAGGTGTTGCTGGCATTGATCATGTGTCATCTGTCTTTCCCCCACCTTCTTGTTTTGTCACCCTGTCCTTGTGTGCATTATCATCATCTGGTGGAGGAGCAGAGGTACTGGCGATGGAGGGAGCTGCATCCCACATGGCCCAGGAGGGTGAATCCACAGCGGGTGAAGACACCAGTGGGATGGAGGGCGAGGGGAGCTTCACGACGGGGACACGAGGGGAAACCATCGACAGCGACTACTCCTCTGATGGAAGTTCCATGGCAATGTCGGACACCTCTGTGCCCACCCCAACAACAGGTACAGCCACCACCCTCCCTACCAGCACCACCCTCCGAGCAGCCCCTCAGTGAGTTTCCCGTGCTCACTCACCCAGGAGAGTGGGCATCTCCTTCACCCCAGGCAACTCAGTCCCTGCCCCAGTCAGCCCTGTTGCCATCAGTGAGGAGGCTATTGACCTCCTGAGATCCCTCACTGTTGGGCAGTCAACCATTCTGAATGCCATCCAGGGTGTCAAGAGGCATTTGCAACAAACAAATGCATTCCTGGAGGGCATTCATTCTGACGTGGAAGCCCAACAGAGAGCATTTCAGGCTCTGGCCTCAGCACTGATGGCAGCCATTGTCCCTGTGTCCAGCCTCCCCCCTCCAACTTCCACTACCCAGACCCAATCCCCTCTACCTCAGCCTATCCCAAGCACACCATCAGACCAGCATGCACACACATCAACACACAAAAGTGCCTCAGGAACACATAAGCACCACACATCCCACAGGCACTCACACAAGCACCATACCAATGCACACATACCAACATCCACTTCCTCCACTGTGTCTCTCTCCTCCACATCCTCCACCTCCCTCCCAGTCTCATCTCCACTCACACCTGCATGCACTACATTATTAGCCACTGCCTCCATCACCAGCACACCTATCACAACACACCTCTCACGTGCAATCACCACCCCCATTACCATTCACATGCCCCTTGTGTCCTCTCCCACTGTGTCTGTGAGACCCTCCACCCAAAGTACACAAATGCAGGAACACACCCACTCAATAGCCATCCAACTCACAACAGCCTCCAGCCCATGCACCTTCACCCAAACTCAGCAGACATACACCTTCTACAACCACTACCTCTTCCTCCACTCCTACGCTCCCTCCATCTTCCCATCCCAGTGTATCTAATAAACTTTTCCTAACTAACATTAACCTCTTCCCTACACCTCCCCCCGTCCTTCCCCTAGGGCCAGGATGTCTAGATCCCAGCCCAGCACCTGAGCCACCAAATCTGCATCCGCTGTGGTCCCTGCAAGTCCGGTACGATCTAAGGGGGCACCCATCAGAGCTGTCAGTGTGCCACTGACAGATATGAAGGACCACCCTATTCCACCACCTGCAAAAGCCAGAAAGGGACCAGCTTCCAGCAGGGGAAAGTCACACCACCCACCCAGCAAGGCCTCGCACAAACACAGAGAGGACAGTTCCAAGGTGGGGAAGGGCCACACACCAAAGGGCAAGTCACCTCAGGACACAATGCCTCCTGGTGAGGGGCTGGTGACCACCATATCATCAGGGATGGCAGCAATCTGCACCACAGTCACCACCGCCGCTCTGACCGCCACTTGCACCGCTACCTACACCGTCACCTGCACTGCCTCCTGCACTGCCACTGCCACAACACCAGGCTGCAGAATCCTCCCAAAGGATCAGTCATCCGTGGCTGCCAGAGACGGTATGGTGTCTCCTTCTACCACAACAGACATTTGCACCACGGCCAGCACTGGCAGCATCTCCGCCACAACCACCTGCACCACCATCAGCACCGTCATGTGCACAGCCAAGACCACTCTGTCAGACGTCAGCACCATTCCCAGTGGGCAGCAGTCCGAGTCTGCAGGTGATGTCCTGGACCCTGAACATGCCACTTGAGGCACCACCTCCAGCACTGACACGAACCAGCAATTGCCACCCTAAGTCGCCACAGGATGGAGTGTGGTTCTGTCTCCATGGAGTATCATGCTACCTATTCCATGTGCATCACGTGGCTAAGACACCCCGGTGAGAGGATGGCTACTGCCACAGCTCAGGTGCAGCATCACTGGGCACACAGCCCCCTCCAGAACCAGTGGAGAAATGCATCCACTCACCCAATCCTTGGCAGGATGAAGCAGACTGGCACAAAGCCCCCTCCAGAACCAGTGGAGAAATGCATCCACTCACCCAGCCCTTGGCAGGATGAAGCAGACTGGGCACAAAGTCCCCTCCAGAGCATGTGGGCAAACCACCCACTTGAGAGACTGTGGCTTTTCACTCCCCAGGACCAAGCAGTGGGCAATCCACCCACCAGAGAGACTGTGGCTTTGCACTCCCCAGGAGCCAGCAGTGGGCAAACCACCCACTTAAGAGACTTGAGAGATGGGGGCTTTGCACTCCCCAGGAGCAAGCAGTGGGCAAACCACCCACTAGAGAGACTGTGGCTCTGCACTCTCCAGGACCAAGCAATGGGCATGGAGCCCTGTCGTACCATCATCCGGCTGAGGTGACCCCCTACCCTTCCCCCTGAGGTGCCTAGTTTTTTTTTACCTGATCCCCCTGCAGTGTTCTCTCCTTTTTGAGGCAGGTGTCATGTGTGTGCTTCACCCATGCTTTTTGGGACCACTGGTCCACGGACATTTACAAGGGACAGTGTACGGACTTGTGTACTTGATCTAAATATTTGGGTATACTGATTATTTGCTTTTCTCTTGATCTATCTGATTGGTCCAATATAACACTAGTTAAACTCATTCTGTTTTTTCCTTGCGTTCTTCCAGGGGGTAATGGGGTGTATCTGTGATATTGTTGGATATGTGTGTGTGTATGTTGTTGTGGGTGAGGTGAGGGTGGGGATGTTGCGTGCTGCATGTATGTGTCACTCTCTTTTCCTTCCTCCCCTCCCCTGTGTGCTAGGTGCAGTACTCACCATTGTCGCCACTGCTGCCGTCTTCTTTCTACTTCGTGGTGTATTAGTATATACACCAACATGGGTAGGATCTGCAATTCGGCTCCATGGCGTCCTGGTTCTTCGCGGAATGTCAAGAGGTGAGTGGTTCCCCTTCGTTGTTCAGTTTCCGCCGTGCTTTTGATGGCGATGGTACTGCCCAGAAAAGCTGGGGGATTGGCCTTTCATAATAGGGTGGGCGGTACATTGTCTTCCACCTGTCTGTTGGCGGTGACCACCGTGGTGTTTGTTGCTACCGCCGTGGCGGTCGGAGTGTTAAAGTGGCTGTCTATGTTGGCGGTTTCCGTCATGGTCATGATCCCATTTTCTTTACTGCATGCCTGTTGGCAGTATTACCACCACTTTAACACCAACCACCACAGTTGTAATGTAGTGTGTGATCATAGTGATATTAAAGCCCCCACAGAGAAAGTGGATGGTTATTGATATCTTCAAAACCTCATAGAGATGGTGTGTAAATGTTATCATTTTCAAGTCCCCATAAAGAACGTGTATGATGATAATGCTCAAGTCTCCACCAGATAGTGTGTGAAGATAACAATGCTCAAATCCCCACTGAGTTACTATGTTATTATAGGCATGTTTAAGCCTCCTCACAGTCTGTGATCTAGTGGTGTTCAATCCCCTACTGACAGAGTGCATGGGCATTTTCGGGGTCAAGTCCATATAGTGATAGTGAGTTAAAGTAGAGAAATTCAAATCCTCACTGAGATAGTGCACAAATTTCCCAAAGAGATAGTGTGTGATTAGTGGAATTTTCACGTCTCCACAGAGACAGTATGTACTTATTTGGATGTTCAAGATATCACAGAGATGGTATGTGAAGGTAATCACATTAATCTGGTCACCAAAATAGTATGTGAGGATTATGTTCAAGTCTCCACAAAGATGGTGTGTTAAGATAATGAAGCTAAACTCCCCAAAGAGATAGATTATTATTATAGGCATGTTTAAACCTGTACATAGTGTGTGATTCTTGTAGTGGTCAAGTACATGGAGAGATAGGGGGTCATTACAACCCTGGCGGATGGCGGAGAACCGGCGGTAAGACCGCCAACAGGCTGACGGTCTTACCTTGGTGTATTATGACCATGGCGGTTACCGCCATGGTCATCCGCCGGTTCTCCGTCCCGCCCGCCAGGGCGGAGACGACCGCCGGGCTGGAGAGCTGGGTCTCCAGCCCGGCGGCCGTCAGTATACCACCGGCGGTATTTGGACCCGGCTTACCGCCGTGGATTTTCAGCTGTTTCAACCGCCATGAAATCCATGGCGGTAAGCACTATCAGTGCCAGGGAATTCCTTCCCTCGCACTGATAGGGGTCTCCCCCACCCCCCACCCCCACCCCCACCCCGACTCCCTCCCCTACACTCCCCACCACCCCTGCCACCCCCCAAAGGTGGCAGGGCCCCCCTCCCCACCCCGACCCCCAACAGAACATTACTCACACACACCCGACACGCACGCAGGCACCACAAACACACACACGCACACACCCTGACATACATGCCTACATCCACACACACAGTCAGACACGCACACCCACATTCAAACATACACACACACATCCATACAGACATTCCCACAGCCATACATGCACTCATTCCCATACACACAACACCCCCGCAAGCATTCACGCACTCACACACCCCCTCTACATACAGAGACGCACACCCCCATGCATGCACACAACACACAAGACCCCCCCACCCCCTCCCCTATTGGACGATCGACTTGCCTGGTCCGTCGATCCTCCGGGAGGGGACGGGAGCCCTGGGGGCAGCTCCGCCGACACCACACCGCCAACAGAACACCGCCACGTCGAATCACAGGACGTGATTCGCTGGGCGGTGTTCTGTTGGTGGTGGCGGTGGAGCAACCTCCACTTTCCCGCCGCCCGCAAGTATGGCTGTTGGCGGCTCTCCGTCGGAATAACGACGGAGAGCAGTCAACAGTCATAATACGCCGAGCGGCAAACCACCTGTCTTCCAGAAAGACCGCCGAGGTTGTAATGGCCCCCATAGTGTGAAAAATAAAGACATTCAAGCCTCAAAGGAGATAGTGCGTTGTTATTTGGGACCACTGCCTGCTATGAAAAAATATTTTTGCTACCCTTCACAAAGGGAAAGGGGTCCCTTGGGAACCCCTTCCCCTTTCCGAATGGGTTACAACCAATTTGAAATTGGTGCTAACTGCGATTGTTTTGGCGACCGCATTCACGGTCACAAAAAATCATACATTCCATTTAGATTTGGTATTAGGAAGAGACGCCCTAGACACGCTCCTTCATAATACTGAATGACAAAACCCAAATTGCGATTCGGTAACATGTTACTGAATCACAGTTTGGGGTTTGTACATCCCAAAAAGCATTTTGCTTTCTGCTTCTCTGAATCAACCCGTTTGCAACTAGAAAAATGCTTTGTACATGTGGCTCTTTATATGTATTTTAGGATACCTGCAAGTAATAACTGCTACCAGCAATGCCTTTTCAAAAGTCATACTTTCAGACTTTCAGTATGTCACAGACTTTTTCCATTCACAATAGGGAAAAGCTTTAGAACTCAGCAATGCTTGTGCATGTCTATTGTGATTTGCAAAAGGTGACCCCAGGGTCAATGGCATCTATTAAAATCGCAGCACAGTCGAGCGAATAAAGAACTTGATTGCAACTCCATGCTACCTTCTGCTATATAAACTAAATATTTTGAAGCTCTGTTTTACCAAAGAAACATTGAAGCTTTCTTTAAAGGAAGTTTCATATTTGTGCTCATCCCTAATTTTATCCTGCTGTTTCTCCTCGCTGTAGGGTTCACACTGTCCTATAATACACAGATGAGAGAGAAGCAAGGAGGCTCCATGAAAATCACAATTAGTGGCAGAGACTGCTTACGTGAGAAACAGATGATGTCCTAGGGACCGGTGGGGGTGAGTAAGACGACTCTACATAGCATAAATGTCAGTGGTGGGCCCTTGCAAGAAGAAGTAATTGAGAGACAATGCTAATCGGGTACGCGAAGGCTAGTTATTTCAATTACGTTGCCGTAATTAACTATTATTCCGGCTGATATATGGTGAACAACGGGATATGTGGGGTTACACGTTTGAGGAGGGTGTGTCCAAAGAAAGCAGCTCCCTAAATGTTTTTAGGGAGCTGGGGTAAAGTATGACTGTCTTCCGATACAGCGTGTATATGTTCTCCGTCACTTCTATGCTTTCTCTATTTTCTGATATCAATTGCTGATGTCTATGGCTTTATCCCCTAACAACATTAAGCTGGTGATATGTATATTGTCCTATGGTGTGGCCAATATTAGTCTCAGCTAAATGATGATGTAGAACACCTTAATAGGACATGTTTGTCCTCATCTTTGACATCAAGAATCTAAGTACTTTGCAGTAATAACACTGCCACCGTTGACATTACTGTAGCATTTACCAGCATCAATTATATTAATGCAAAATTCGTACTAAAGTTCCTAACATTGCAATTACAATTTCCTACAAGTGCACCAAATCCCAGCGACAAGCTCACAGAGCACATTTCCCACTAGAGAAGGCCTGATTAGCTCTGAGAGTGAAGCGAACATACCCAAGAGACCTGCACATAGTATTTAAAACCCCACTGTTACATGTTTCAATGGGTTTCATTGCAAAAAGGAGTCAACGCATTTTCATCCAGAGTCCAAAGTCAGCGGTATACTTATTGTGTAACTATGCCATCTCTTAACTTAAAGTGAGGTATGTACTAAATACAACTATCTTTAAGGAAACAGGTTTAATTTACTTCTTAAGACTTTATATGACTCTGTGCTGATTAATAAAGGTGTCTTTGAACAGTGGTACATGAACAGCTGCATTCATGTAACTATGTTTAGTCACTCCTTGTTGTTCTCAAGAACACTTGCAGATAGCACACTTGGATATAAAATAATGTGACATATGCTATGTGTTAGACCTGGCATCCTTGGCTGGGTTTCCCCAATCTTGTTGCCTCTGCTTCATGTATTTTATTTTGGTACTCTGAGCACATTAACACTGCTGACCAGTGTTAATGTAAAAGTGCTTTCAATTTAAAATGTATTGTTATCTGTTGTTTCCATGATTGGCACATTTGATTTAGAAAGTAAGTCCCTAGTAAAATTTCCTAGAAGTGCCAGGGCCTAAAAATCCAATGCTACTGGTGGGCCTGCAGCACTGATAGTGCCACTCTTGTGAGTAGCACTGTAAACATGTCTCAGACCTGGCACTGCAGTGTCTGTGGGTGCACTTTTAAACTGTCAATTCAACCTGGCAAGTGTACCCAAACCTTCCCTTTTATTACATATAAGCCACCCCTAAGATAGGCCTAAGGCAACCCATGGACAGGGCACAGTGCATTTAAAAGATAGGAAATGTACTGGCGTATTTTACATGTTCTGATAGTGAAATACTGCTAAATTCGTTTCCACTATTACAAGGCCTTTCTCTCCCATAGGGTAACATAGCAGTTGCCTTTAAGTATCTGTTAAGTGTAATTTCCCATTGGGAGCAGATGGAGTTTTGGAGTTTGGGGTCTCTGAACTCATAATCTAAAAATACATCTTCTGGTAAAGGTGGTTTTTAGATTGTAAGTTTTCAAATGACACTTTTAGAAAGTTGGGATTTTCTTGCTTAACCATTCTGTGCCTCTGCAATCCAGTGGACTCCACGTCTGGGTCAGATAGACAGTTGGGCTGTTTGTAAATTCCCTCTAGATAGTGATACAAAGGAAGCTGAGGTATGTTCTGCAGAGTCTGGAGTGTCCTCCTGGGCTAGAGTAGGAGGGAGGAGCTGACACCTGCATCTGAAAGGGCTGTGCCTCTCCTCACACAATGCAGTCTCCACCCCTGGAGTGTGTCTGGAGCCAGGCCTGGGTAAGGCAGGATCTTGTGAACAACAGAGACTTTCCTTTGAAGTTTGCCTACTTCAAAGGCAGAAATCAGTATAAATAGTGGACTCAAAACCCCAGACTGCTTAGGGGACCCGCAACTCCCCGTACCGCCAGCCTTTTCCGGGGCAAATGTGGTGGGAAACCGCCGGCCCCGGTGGTGCGACCCCGGCGCTTCCGCCGCGGTCATATTTCCCTGGATTGCACCACCAGCCTGTTGGCGGTGCAATCGCCACAAAAGCCCTGGCGGTCTTTGACCGCCAGGTTTGTAATGACCCCCTAAATGTTTATTTTATCAGCAGTGTTTACAAAAAATTTCATAATCAATTTATGATTGAATGATTGCACGTATCTTAGGGGTACACAGTAGACAGATTTTATTAATAATGCATCAGAACATATAATTTAT
This sequence comes from Pleurodeles waltl, assembly GCF_031143425.1. Taxonomy (NCBI): domain Eukaryota; kingdom Metazoa; phylum Chordata; class Amphibia; order Caudata; family Salamandridae; genus Pleurodeles; species Pleurodeles waltl. The sequence continues at coordinate 391,985,113 of NC_090445.1, read as the reverse complement.
CAGGATTGAGGAAGGGAAATAAAAATGTGGGTCACCTTTTGCCTGGTGCTGAAAGACTTGGGAGATAAGGAAATAAAACATGGAAAAATTCAATGATGGACTCAAGCAATATGGTCAAGTAGAACTCGGGGAAATTACTTTCACTTATGTTAAATCAACTATTAGACTGCATTTTACTAGGAGTAGCATGTTATTTTTATGCCTGTCTAGGGATGGAGTATGGAGCTACCCAGCAAAGACGCATGTGGTCATAATAGTATCAAAGTCTTTTCACAGATGTCATCAATCATAATCAAAGACACCCCACTGAGGTAGCATGTAAAGGTAAAGACATTCAAGTCTTCACAAAGATAGTATGTGATTATGGCAATGATGAAGCCCTCACATAGATAATTGTTGTTATGGGGATGTTCAAGTCTCCACAGAGACAGTATGTGGTCACTTGACTGTTCAAGTCCCAAAAGAGATACTGTGTGAATATAGTGATGTTCAAGCCCTTACAGAGATAGTGCGTGATAATTGGGATTTTCAAGACCTCATAGAAGTGGTGTGTGAAAATAAGCATGTTCAAGTCTCCACAAAATGTGTCTCCACATAGACAGTATTTGAAGATATTGATGCTCAAGTCCCCACTGAGCTAGTGTGTGGTCATAGTCATGTTCAAACCTCCTCATAGTTAGAGAATATAGTTGTGTTCAAGTCCCTACCCGCAGACTACGTGGACATTTTTCATGGTCAAGCCCATTTCAATGGTCATGCCCACACAGTTATAATGTGTAACAGTAATGATGTTGAAGTTCCTACAGACATAGTGTGTGATCATAGCGATGTTCAAGTCCCCACAGAGAAAGTGGATGGTTATTGATATGTTTAAACCCTCATAGAGATGGTCTGTGAAAGTTAGCAGTTTCAAGTCTCCACAAAGAAAGTGTATGACAAAAATGCTCAAGTCTCCACTAAATAGTGTGAAGATAACAATGCTCAAATCCCTACTGAGTTATTGTTTGATTATAGGCATGTTCAAGCCTCCTCACAGTGTGCGATCTAATGGTGTGCAAACCCCTACTAACAGAGTGCATGGGTCATTCCATATAGTGATAGTGAGTAAAAGTAGAGAAATTCAAATCCCCACTGATATAGTGTGCACAATTCCCAAAGAGATGGTGTGGGATTAATGGAATTTTCAAGTCTCCACAGAGATAGTATGTACTTATTTGGATGTTCAAGATATCATGGAGATGGTATGTGAAGGTAATCACATTAATATCTCCACAAAAATAGTACGTTAAGATTATGTTGAAGTCTCCACACAAATGGTGTGTTAATATCATGATGCTAAACTCCCTACAGAGATAGTATATTATTATAGACATGTTTATACCTGTACATAGTGTGTGATTGTTGTAGTGGTCAAGTACATGGAGAGATAGTGTTCAAAGTAAAGACATGCAAGCCTCACAAGAGATAATGGTGGTCATTACAACCCTGGCAGTCGGTGATAAAGCGGCAGTAAGACCGCCAACAGGCCAGCGGATAAAATAATGGAATCACGACTGTGGCGGAAACCACCAACATAGACAGCCACTTTAACACTCCGACCGCCACAGCGGTACAAACAAACAGCATGGGGGTCACTGCCAACAGACAGACGGAAGACAATGTACAGCCCACAGTATCACAACCTTCCAATCCGCCACCTTTTCCAGGGCGGATTCACCGCAAACAAAAACACAGCAGAACCAGGACTTCGAAGGGAAAATGCTCAACGCTACACACCCCACGAGGAATCCGGACGCCATGGAACCCGAGCTCCAGATCCTGCCAGCCCTTATCTTCTTTCTCCTCTACCAGGAGCACGAACGCCGGCGGGGAAGACCACAGTGAGTACTGCACCTACGACACAGGGGAGGGGGGAGGGAAAAAACAGGGAAACACACACGCAACACCCCCCCCCACCCTCACCCACTACAACATACACACTAATACAGCATGATACATTACAGTTACAACCCCCAAACCCCCTGGAAGACTGCAAAGACAAAAGCAAATGAGTGTAACCATTGTGACATATAAAAATCCAGTATGCAAAAATATATATACACTATTAACAAATATATACACCAAGAATAGTAGTCCAGGTAGTGCTCCATTGAAGTCTGTGGAACACTGGGCCCACACGGCATGGGTGAGGCCCACACTCAATACCCGATCAAAACAGAGAGAACACTGCAGGGGCATCACATAGCAATAAAACAGGCACCCCAGGGGGAAGGGAAAGAGGGGGAACCTCAGCCGTTTGAGTGCACGATGCCAAATCCACGAGGGGGCCACATGCCCACTGTTCAATCCTGGGGAGTGCAAAGCCACAGTCTCACAAGTCTCTACAGTGGGTGGTTTGCCCACTGTTCAATCCTGGGGAGTGTAAAGCCACAGTCTCACAAGGCTCTACAGTGGGTGGGTTGCCCACTGTTCAATCCTGGGGAGTGCAAAGCCACAGTCTCTCAAGTCTCTACAGTGGGTGGTTTGCCCACTGTTCAATCCTGGGGAGTGCAAAGCCACAGTCTCTCAAGTGGATGTCATTCTCCACTGGTTCTGGAGGGGGCCTTGTGCCCAGAGTGTTTCATCCTGCTTGTGACTCAGTAGCGTCAGTGCCCTTGTCGCCTATGGGCCAGCGGTGCTTGTTGCGGCAGTGTCCTGTTCAGCGGTGCTTGTGCCGGCGGTGTCCTTGGCAGCGGTGCTTGTGGCGGCGGGGTCCTTGGCAGTGACTCAGCTGCTGGCGGTCCTGTCTGGCCCAGCCGGGCTGGTGCTGGCGATCCTTTATGGCCCAGCGGGGCTGATGCTGGCGATCCTTTATGGCCCAGCGGGGCTGGTGCTGGCGGTCCTTTATGGCCCAGCGGGGCTGGTGCTGGCGGTCCTGTCCTGGGCAGCTGGGCTGGTGCTAGCGGTCCTGTTCTGGGCAGCTGGGCTGGTGCTGGCGGTCCTGTCCTGGGCAGCTGGGCTGGTGCTGGCGGTCCTGTCCTGGTAAGCTGGGCTGGTGCTGGCGCTCCTGTCTTGGGCAGCTGGGCTGGTGCTGACGGTGACCTCCTGGGCAGCAGGGCTGGTGCTGGCGGTGGCCTCCTGGGCAGCTGGGATGATGGCAGTGGCCTCCTGGGCAGCAGGGCTGGTGCTGGCGGTGGCCTCCTGGGCAGCGGGGATGATGGCGGTGGCCTCCTAGGCAGCAGGGCTGGCGGTGGCGGTGGCCTCCTGGGCAGCGGGGATGATGGTGGTGGCCTGCTGGGCAGCAGGGTTGATGGTGGTGGCCTCCTGGGCAGCGAGGAAGATGGCGTGGCCTCCTGGGCAGCAGGGCTTGTGCTGGCGGTGGCCTCCTGGGCAGCGGGGATGATGGCGGTCTTCTCCGCCGTGATGCTCTTCCCAGACTTGCTGATTCTCTTGTGTCCCTTCCCCACCTTGGAAGGTGTCGCAGCTGACTACACACTCCCACCAGTACCCCTGGGAACGGCTTTGATGGCTGGAGTCTTCCCCCTCTCCCTCTGGGCACTGGCCAGCTTTTGATGCTTGACAGGTGGGGGACTGTCCGTGCTGTGGCTCTGTGCCACACTGGCTGCCCTGCTGCCCGATGCACTCCAGATTCCAGTGACTACAGGCACCACTGGTCCCGGAGATATTGTGACTGAGGTGCTAGGTTGGGACCTGGAGAGTCGGGCCCTAGGAGACTGACGGGGTGGGGGAGGTGAGGGAAAGAGGTCAAGGGTGGACAGGAAAAGCTTCTTGGGAACACTGGGATGGGTAGCTGGAGGGGGTTTGGGAGTGGAGGAAGAGGTTATGGTTGTAGGAGGTGTTCGTTTGGTGACTTTGGGTGAAGGTGCATGTGCTGGAGGCTGTCGTGAGGTGGATGGCTGCTGGGTGGGTGTGTGGCTGCAATTGTGTACCTTGGGAGGGGGCGTCACAGACACACTGGGAGAGGATACAGGGGACGTGTGAATGGTAGTGGGGGTGGTGATTGCAGTGAGCGGGGTGTGGTGGTGGGTGTGCTGGTGATAGAAGTAGTGGCTGTAGATGTAGTGCATGCAGGTGTGAGTGGAGGCGAGACTGGGAGGGAGGAGGGAGGAGGGAAGAGGGAGACGAGGAGGAGGGGGACACAGTGGAGGCAGTGGATGTTGGTGTGTCTGCATGTGTGTGATGCTTGTGTGAGTGCCTGTGGGATATGTGGTGCTTATGTTTGCCTGAGCTTCCCTTGTGTGTTGACGTGTGTGCATGCTGGTCTGAAGGTGTGCTTGGGATAGGCTGAGGTAGAGGGGATTGGGTCTGGGTGGAGTAAGTTGGAGGGGGGAGGCTAGAGACAGGGACAATAGCTGCCATCATTGCTGAGGCCAGAGTCTGAAAAGCTCGATGAAGGGCTGCCTGACCAGAATGAATGCCCTCCAGGAATGCATTTGTTTGTTGCAACTGCCTTTCTACACCCTGGATGGCATTCAAAATGGTAGACTGCCCAACAGTGAGGGACCTGAGGAGGTCAATGACCCCCTCACTGAGGGCAGCAGGGGTGACTGGGGCAGGGCCTGAGGTGCCTGGGGCGAAGGGGATGCCCACCCTCCTGGGTGAGCGGGCACGGGGCAAAGGCTGAGGGGCTGCTGGGAAGGCAGTGCTGGTAGGGGGGGTGGCGGCTGTACCTGCACAGATGTTGCCGCCACCACAAGGGAGCTCCCATCAGAGGACGAGTCCGTATCACTGGTCTCAGCTCCTGTCCCCGCCGTGGAGCTCCCCTCACCCTCCGTCCCACTGGTGAATTCCGAGTCCGTAGTCTCGCCTTCCAGGGCCATGTGGGATGCAGCTCCCTCCTGCTCCGGTTTCACTGCTCCTCCACCTGATGATGCTAATGCACACAAGAACAGGGAGACCACAAAAAGGGGGGGAACGACAGAAGAAAGACATGTTGAGTGCATGCATTACCGCTACCGTTGGCGGACACGACAGACACAGAAGCCCCCTTCACTACGCCGTGCACTTGGGGTCCACGATTCATTCCCAGGGACATGGCCTACAAGGTGATGGGGCAACTCCAGAGGCACCGTGTGTGGCTATTAGGTGAGCACCTGGAAGCAAGTCAGTGGGAATGGTTGTCTGGGGATATCCGGACAGGTTAGTGTGTGTCTAACAGTTGCCCTCGCCATTTGCAGGTGACTCTGGTTACCCCAACCTGTCATGGCTACTGACCCCAGTGAGGAATCCCAGGACAAGGGCAGAGGAACACTACAATGAGGCCCATGGGCAAACTCGGCGGATTATAGAGCGGACCTTCGGCCTCCTGAAGGCCAGGTTCAGGTGCCTCCATATGATAGGTGGATCCCTATTCTACTCACCAAAGAAGGTGTGCCAGATCATCGTGTCCTGCTGTATGCTTCACAACTTAGCTTTGCGACGACAGGTGCCTTTTCTGCAGGAGGATGGTCCAGATGGCGGTGTTGTGGCAGCTGTGGAGCCTGTGGACATTGAAAATGAGGAAGCAGAAGAAGAGGACATCGACAACAGGAACTCGGTTATCCTGCAGTACGTCCAGTGAGACACAGGTAAGAATACAAACCTGCCTACTACATGTACTTTAACACTACTACCTCTCTACTGTCTGTCGTTTTCACCCAGTGTATGGTCACTGAGTTTTCACTTTCCCTTACGATTTCACAGATGTGGGTCCCACTGTGTGACATCTGCTTTGTTTCCTCATAGACTAGAGCTGTGTGACATAGGTATGTTGACATTACAATTGAAAGAGCATTTTGTCACTGTAATTGCTAATAGACTATTTCAAAATCACAGACTCCAGATTGTTTTGTGCTTTAAGGGTGTTTATTTAAGTGCTCAAGATTGGAGGGGGTTGTAAAATGGTGAGGGGGGATGGTGGAGGAATGTCCATGGCAGAGTCCAGTCTATTAGTCTCACAGGTGCATTGCCCAAATGGGCATAGGAAGTGGAGCTGGGGCAGTTTGAGGATGGAGAGAGTGACAAAGTGGGACAGAAGGATGACATTCAGGGTGGTCTCATTTCTTGGTGGGGGTCTTTGCATCGTTCTCTGTCTTTGTCCTGGATCTCAGGTACAGTTTGTGGGGTGGTTCTCCCTCTGCAGGGGGTGGGGTGCTGGTGTGGTGGTCCTGTGGCGGTGCCTCCTGTCCACTAGCTCCGGCGGAGGTGGTGGGCAGTTCATCGTCCAGGCTAGTGTCAGGGGCCCCTTGTTGTGCCACAGTCTCCCTCCTGGTGTTGAGGACTTCCTTCAGCACCCCTACGATGGTGCCCAGGGTGGAATTGATGGATCTGAATTCTTCCCTGAAGCCCAAATACTGTTCCTCCTGTAGGTGCTGGGTCTCCTGAAACTTGGCCAGTACCGTTGCCATCGTCTCCTGGGAATTATGGTAGGCTCCCATGATGTTGGAGAGGGCCTCGTGGAGAATGGGTTCACTTGGCCTGTCCTCCCCCTGTCGCACAGCAGCACTCCCAGTTCCCCTGTGCTCCTGGGCCTCCGTCCCCTGGACTGTGTGCCCACTGCCACTGCTCCCAGGTCCCTGTTGTTGTTTGGGTGGTGGGTTAACCTGGGTTCCCTGTAGTGGTGGACACACTGCTCATTGACGTGTTCTGGGGACAGAGGTATGGGCCCGCTGGGTGGGTGCTGTGCTGGTGTTTCCAAAGGGGGGAAGCGCTTTGGTGGCCTGTGACTATGTCAGGGGAACCGACTGTCCAGAGGTCCCCGATGGGCCGGGCTGATCATCTAGATCCAGTTGAACAGAGCTGCTGTCATCACTGTGGGCCTCTTCTGTTGGTTGTGTGGACATGTGTGGACCCCCCTGTCCGCTGACGTTAGGTAGGGGTCCTGCAGGGGTATAAAAGGATGTTTATTACATCTGTGTGTGCCATGGTGTGCAATTGGTGGGTGACCGTGTACCCCAGTGCTTGCATTCCTGTGTGGGTCCTTGGTTTAGGGGGGTGTATGGGTATGTGCAGTGGCCATGCTTTGGTGATGGGTGTCCATGCTTTGTTGTTGCATGCAAGGCTTGGTGTTAGGATGCGTGGTTTGTGATGCTGGGACATTTGTAAGGAGTTGGAGTGATGGGGTGAGGGTGAGGGTGGGGCTATGTGATGGCATGCAGGTAGGGTGGGGGATGTAATAGTTAAGATTTGCTTAACCAGAGTCCATTCCTCCATCTACTCCTGTGAGGCCATCAGGATGCAGAGTCGACAATACTTGCTGCTCCCATGTTGTTAGTTGTGAGGGAGGAGCTGGGGGTCCGCCGCCAGTCCTCTGTACTGCAATGTTGTGTCTTGAGACCACGGAACGCACCTTCCCCCGTAGGTTGTTCCACCTCTTCCTGATGTCATCCCTATTTCTTGGGTGCTGTGCCACTGCGTTGACCCTGTCCACTATTCTTCACCATAGCTCCATCTTCCTAGCTATGGAGGTGTGCTGCACCTGTGATCCGAATAGCTGTGGCTCTACCAGGACGATTTCCTCCACCATGACCCTGAGCTCCTCCTCAGAGAACCTGGGGTGTCTTTGCCGTGCCATGGGGTGGTGTGGGTGATGTGTGGGGTGGTGTGTGTAGTGATAAGTGGGGCGATGTTTAGTGGTGTGTTGTGTGAAGTGCGTGGAAGTAATGTGGGTGATGGTTTTGTGTGCCTGTGGATGCTTGGTAGTTGTTTGTTGTGTCTCTCTCTGGCCTTCACTCTGTAGTTTTGTCATAGGGGTTTGTCGGTGATGTAGGTTTGTGTTTTATATTGTAATGTGTGTGTGGGAGTGGTGTGTGTATTTTAAATTGTCCAATGTGGTTGTGTTTTGTAAATGTGTGTGTATTTTGAGCACGGAGGTGTGTACCGCCAATGGAATACTGCGGTTGAAAGACCGCCACGTGGATTTGTGTGTTGTGATAGTGTGGGTGTATTTCTGTTGCCGTGACGTTGGAGGTTTTGTTATTGCCAGTTTATCACTGACCTTTGGTGTGGTGGACTTGTGTGGGTGTCTGAATTTTGGCGGATTCCGAGCAGTGGGTCACAATGACCGTGGCTGAATTCCGCTGCCGCGGCAGTGTGTTGGCGGTCTTCTGCACGGCGGTAAGCAGCTTTTACCACCAATGTTGTAATAAACCCCAATGTGTGGTTATGGGGGTGTTCAAGACCCCAAAGAGATAGTATGTAGTCAATTGGATGATCAAGCCACAAAAGAGATAGTGGGTGGCTATTGGGATGTTCAAGCCCTATAGAAATGGTGTGTGTAAGAAACTGTGCTCTTTGCAGATGCCCCCATTTAGACTGCTGATGCTGTTATTTTTTTATCTGAAACTGCACTGAGGCTTCCTAATCAGATCTCAGTGCCGGTGCTCTTACCCTTAAATTGTACTTAAATGTTTGTAATCCCAATTGGCAAGTACTTTACCACCTCTGTAAGGCCCTAGCAAACGGTACCAGTAGTATGCAGGGCAGGGATGGTAAAGGGGTCACCAGGTCTGCAGAACTGATTGTCCCACCCTGCTTGACTTCAGTAAAAGCAAAGTCTACAGAGCTGCTATGTCATCCTGTACGAGCAGCTTGTCTGCTCTAGTTTGACTCTGCCCACAGCAAGTGCAGGCAGTGTCACTTCACTGCCACTAGTAGAGGTGTGTCACCCCTAAGGCAGGCTTCCTTTAACTCAGGAGGCAGGGTGAACTGTGATATGAGTGAGGACATCTAAGAATATATGGCCCTGTGATAGCATCTAAAATGTAATTCTATCACAAGTGACTGGCAGTCCATAGGATAACATTGGCTGCCACCCCACCAAACCCCAGTTGTCCAGCTCCATGATAGCCCAACCAATTTCCCCTATGTTTTGTGTAAACCCCTTGCTTTTTAACCCTGGGCATGATTCTTTTGCCCAGGATTAGCTAGCATGTATCCTGGTGGCGTGCGCAGAGGATGCCCACCAAGTTGACAACTTTCTCTTGCCTTTGTGGGCTCCCCTGAGTCATTTGCCACCAAGACAAAAGTCTGTCAAACTGGCTAACACTTCCCCCAGGATGGAAACAAAGGACCTGGTCAGGGGAGAGATCACACCTACACCTTCCCAGAATGGCTAGTGTTTACAGTGATCAAGGCGGAGAGCCTCACAGACTTTCACTGTTCTTGATATGTAATCTCTTGTTTCCCACTTGATGACAAAGCCCTTCCTGGCCGGTCTAGGCTGACAGGTGGGAAACTTCCAAGAGGAAAACCACACCTTTAGGCTGGGCTAGGAGATCTGCATAGCTGAGGAAAGGTTCTGCCATGTTGGCAAACCTTCAGATTAGCGGGGTCTGTGTAGAAATGTGATATACTCCCACAGGATGTTGTCACCTCAGGGGCACACTAGCCGCAGGGACCAGTATCCCATTGAGCACTGTCCCATACATCCTTAGCGCCCCTAAGCTAGGGTTTAAGGGGCTCCCCTGGCACCAATCCCTGAATTCGACTTTGAATCTGAGAAGAGGCACAGAGAAGATACTGTCACTGACAACAGGACTTTGGACTCTGCTGCAATACAAAGAGGGGACACTTAAGTGCCCTGTGGAGGCCATATACTGAAACTGTGTGTTTGACATGTGCTCCCATTAAAGATCACTGACCCATCAAGAGGAACTGCAGTTGACAGACACTCTGGGCCAGGTAAAAAGGTACTGTATATAGAGGCATGGTCTAGGGATCCCTCAGACCTAAACTTCAAGTGGGTTCCACTGAACTCATCCCAAAAGTGACCAATTGCACACTGTGCTTTCCCTTATTGACTTCAAAGGTATTTGTTTGACAACTAAAAGTGCCTCTATTTTTAAATAATTTCAAAATCCACAAATCTGGTTGTATGTAAGATATAAAGTTCATTTTGGTGTCTAAACTAAGATAAAAACCTGCTGTATGTTTCTAAATTGATTTATTTTGAGTCATGTCAATTACTTATTGTCCATGTTGGTGTTGTGAAATGTTTTACACATGTTCTGCTAAGGAGCCTGACCCCTCTTGGCCACCCTACCAGGACTGAAATAAGGGTTACTGGTGGGAACCCGAGATCCACTTCTGGGTAATGTGTTAGAATTAAATGGTAAGACCCCCAAGTCATACCGCATAATACTGCCACCTTACTGCAGTATGTGAAAACAAGTCTGTTCAACTCCCCACTAAGATAGCGTGTGAAGAAAATGTTTATCTCCAAATGGATAGTGTGTGAAGATAATGATGCTCGAGTCCCCACTGAGATAGTGTGTGGTCATAGTCATGTTCAAGTCTCCATGTTCATATTTCCACACAGTGAGTAAATGTAGTGGTGTTCAAGTCCCTACCCACATAGTGTGTGGAAATATTTCATGATCAAGTGCATACAGGTATAATGCATAAAGGGAATAAGTTCCCACAGACATAGTGGGTGATCATAGTGAGGTTCAAGTCCCCACAGTGATAGTGTGCAGTTATGGATACATTCGAGACCTCATTGAGATGGTATGTTAAGGTAAGCATTTTCAAGTCCCCACAAAAGAAAATGTTCAGGTCTCCACATAGAAAGTGTATAAGGATAATAATGCTCAAGTCCCAACTGAGCTAGTGTGTGATCATAGTCATGTTCAAGCATCCTCATAGTGTATGAATTTAGTTGTGTTCAAGTCCCTACCCACAGAGTGTTTGGAAAATGTTCATGGTCAAGTCCTTAGAGTAATAATGTGGAAAGGTAATGATATTCAAGTTTCTACAGACAGGTTACCAGCGGGCCGCCGATAAAGACGCCACACTGTGAGTGTGACCCCCACTTGTACTGCCAGGGTGGTTGGACAGCCAGGCTGAAGATCAGCATCCCTGACCCGGCGGCCTAATGAAGACCACCAGCGGTATCAAAAGTCGGCTTTCCAAAAACCCTGGCGGAAAGGCTACTGGTGACAGGAAATGTCTTTCCTGTCATCAGTAGACAACTCCCCTACCCCCTGAAAACCCAATACACCCACCCTCCTTCTTACCAGAACCCCCTCCCCAACCTCCCTTCTAGAACAGCACCCAACCCCATTCTAGAACAGCACCCCTCACCCCCACTTCTAATACAGCGCCCCATCCTCCCTTCTAGTACAGCACCACTGTCCCTGCATACACCCACATGCACACAGACACCCACACGCACCCCTCATACACTCATTCATGCACCCCACACACACTCATTCACTCACCCCACATACACTCATTCACCAGCACTTACATACATGCACTCCCTCATAAGCATCCATTCACGCACTCACACACAAGCATCCATACGCGCACTCACATAAAAAATCATACACGCATTCAAACACACATACACACACGTATTCATACATGCATACACACACGCATTCTAACACATATACACACACCCATACAAATACACATTCATACACGCATACACAGACACTCATTCAAACATGCATACACACACCAATACACACACGCATTCTTACACGCATACACATGCATTCAAACATGCATACTCACACACATACACACTTACATGTGCACATGCAGACAACACCCACTCACACATGCACACACAACACCTCCCACCATCCCACCCCTTCCCTTGTCAGACGATCAACTTCCCTTGTCCGGCAAGGCGGCCAGGCGCTTACACCGCCGGCAGCGCCCCCCCAATCAGGATATCGCCAGGCCGTATCACAGATCATAATATGGCTGGTGGAGTCCTTTTGGCAGGGCTGGGCCAGTGGTGGAACTGCCCATGTGGCAGAAATTCTTCAGTAGTCGTAATATGGTGGTAGTAAGACCGCAGGCACTGGCGGGCTTCTGGTGTCTGTGGCTTCGGTTGTCTGCTGAAAAGACCGCCAAGGTCATAATGAGGATCTAAGGGGCTTATTTACAATGATTGTGCACTCTCACTGCTTCACTTTTTTTGTCGCAGTGGCAGCGCTAATAAAACTCCATACTTACAAAGTGACGCTAAAAGTCTCTATCTTCCACCAAAGCATAATTCTTCAAAAGCGTCGGATCTGGCTGCGGCTGATGCTGACAATGATCTGCAAGGTTGCACGCCCCCTTAAAAATTGACACTGCTGAAACATAGCAGTATATACAAGCTTTCCAAAAAATCACTTACACTAAGGTAAAGTCATGCTAAGCCTGACTAGCATCAACATTTTAATGCCTGGTCAGACCAGGTGTTAAAATGATTATTTGGTACTGGGATATAAGGAGAACACACACAAAACAGCCTGGCAACCTGGAGGATAACCATCACCACAACATCCATCAATAACACCACAATCACCACCATCCGCACCACAGAGGCAGTGCAGGAGACAGGAGCACATCTACTGCCAGTAGACATCCCTGATTACCCCAGGGAAGAAGAGGCCATCTCCTTATACCGTCTGCACAGGGAGTTCATCATCCAACTGCTCCACCTCATTGTGCCCAAACTGTAATCTACGGGTGACAGGGTGACCAACATACCACCACTGATCAAGCTCCTGGCCGTGCTACACATATTTTTCGCAGGCTCCTTCCCGACCACCACAGCATGAGTGGGAGGAGTATCACATCCATCCCTGGCAGCATCCATCTCCTCTGTCCTGGATTCCATCATCCACCTCACACCCTGCCACATCCTCTTCCCTCACACCGAGCAACAGCAGCAGAAAATGAAACAAGACTTCTATCGTACTGCTGGATTTCCGTATGTGCTTAGTGCCATGGACTGCACACATGTGTAACTCATTCCCCCTGCTGCAACTGAACACTTATACAGGAACCAGAAACATACCTACTCAATGAATGTACAGGTCATTTTTGACCATCGTGGGTTGATCCAGAATATGATGGCCAAATACCTGGGAAGTGTACATGATGCCTACATCTTCATTCAGTCCATTATTAACCAGAGATTCCAGTTTGGACAATATGGAAATGGCCTGCTTTTAAGTAAGCAAACAGAAAGTACCTAACTGACACAATAACAAATAGATTTGGGGGATGCAATACACAGATAACTGTCTGCCCACACAGATAGGTTCTGCAGGATGAGGCCTCTTACATAAATATATACTATGCTCCATTACACATATGTAATGCAAAACACCCTGACATACAGGTGAAAACATCGCAACCCAGTTTTGCACACATTGTGTGATGTAAAGGCACACAGCCATGCATGGCAGCCAGGAAATCTGTCCAACATCTCTGTGTGCAAGAGAGGTATACAATGTACACTGGGGGCTGGTCACATGCAACACACATGGGCCATCAGCCATGTCATGGCTGACACATCAAGGACTAAGGGCCTCATTTCAAAGACCCTTCCACACATACACTATGTGAAAGTGTTAGTGTTGCATGGGGTTTGTTTAGGGTGTCCCCATGCAACACCCTTGGTAGCTGAAGGTATCTGATGTTTTCCCAGATTTACAAGGCTGGGAATGAAGCAGAATCTTACAACACCTCAGGGGTGGTATGAGATTTTTTATTTCTCATTGTATCATCCTCTAACTATGTGTGCTGCAATCATAGAAAGAAGGAAACACCTCTTATGATTGTTTTTAGTGTCTCCATGGTGGAAGGCTGCCTGCATTCGCACATGGCAACAATTTGTGTGCCACTGCAGGGCGAGAGGACAGAAAGTCATCATATCTTGTAGATATGGTAGATTTAGTCCCTTTCCCAGTGGTGCATGGCAGCACAGCAAAGCCCTTGATGCGCTGTCCTATGCCATGGGCCCCGTAAATGAGGCTCTACGTGCCAGATGACTGTATATGTGTATATTGGTATATAAAATAACTCCCATCTCACATGAATGAAGTATAATTCTACACACAGAAATCACTTACCTTGCTTCTGAGGCAACAGGGTTGGCTGGAAGATGATACCACATACACAAATTCTATCGTGAAAGCAAAGGAGACCATCTACACCTCCTGATTCAAGTGTGAATGTGTACTTGCTAGCCAACTTGTGTGTAAGTCTCCCAAATCTGCAGGAGGCCCCAAGTATTGAGTACTAGTTCCCCTTCTTAGAGATGTAGCACAGTGCAAGAAGTCATGTAGTTGGACTGCAGATATCCACCAACAAATTGGCAAGATTCATGTGTTGTCTGCACAATGCTGTCACACATGTATACAATGTTCCCTCACCTTGACATGCAACCATGGGAAATGACAGTTGTCACATCATGTCACTCAGTTGGGATGCATGAGTGCATATTGTGTGGGTACCATCATTTCAACTGTCATGAACAATGTAGGACAATTAAATGCGTAGACAAATGTAATGTATCACAACACCAACATCTAGGGATGCACATTGATCTATACATGTGTCTGTGTCAGCCATGTCTGGCATGTCACCAACAACCTAGGCTGAATGTACAAAAAAATTCACATCCACATTCTGTCTAACCACACACGAATTGTAAACACAAAATGTTGGGTGAACTTCAGTGATGGGAATCAGCCACGATCTAACTCTGCTGCAGACATATGACAGTCAAGAAGTTGAATTCTATGATGTATCTGCCCATGCACTGCTTTTGACGTACCATACAGTGAGTGAACAGGCCGCTGGAAACTGCAGTACACTGGCATGGTTGACACATTGTGGTCATAATTGGGAGAAGCGCATGATAAACTCAATGCACATAACGCAAATGGGCAAGAAGTATGCAAATACAGTAATCCAAAACAATGACATTGTTTCCTTTCTTTTGCATTTCGGCTGATCAAGGATATGGCATCCAACAGTGGGCCATGACACAGTTTGGAAGCCCACAAACTGAGGCAGAAAAGGCTTACAACCAGGTGCACAGTCATACGAGAAACAACGTTGGGTGGGAGACTCTTGTATTACCCCCTTTGTTCTGCAAGATAATATTGTCCTGTGCAGTACTGCACAACATTTGTGTCAGGACAACTGTCCCCTGGGAAGAAGAACAGGAGGCACCAAGGGAAAATTAGGAGATTGAGTTACCACAGAACATTGCTGCAGGTGCACATCGTGCAGAACTTCTTTTGTTAGGCATATGTGACTGAAGGCATGACTGCCAAACATGTCAATAAATGAGCCAACCTAACATAGTGTCTGTCATGGTCCCGCTTAAAAATCACACCCACATACCAGAAACCATAAGTAGGTCACAACAGTTGTCAATCAAGTGTGAACACTATCATCATCCTCAAAGTACCAGGCAAAATGCACTGATCTCTGAAAAGTGTGGTGTGTAATGTATGCATTTCCTGTCGAACAAACATGTTGAACTGAAAATACTCATATCCGACAATAAATTGTTGATACAAAAGGAAAATGTATAGATATGAATCACCATGTGATACAGTTGGGCCAAACTGTGTGGCAAGTTATTGAAATAGTAGACATAAACTGCAACAGTGAATCAATGTCAATTCAATGGGTGAGTCAAGACACTGGTGAGAACTCACAACATCCAAATAATTTGCACTCACATGTATGACAAATAGTAAGTGTATCACAGATGACTGTACACCTTTATGTGTAGCACAGGATCCGACAAATCTGTGATCATTTTGCATGGATGCCAATCGATGGCATAGCACATCACATAATGTTGTCAGTATGTCTGAGTACATCAGAACACAGAAATAATTATAAATGTATGTGGGACAATTAGCTGTAATGACCATTCCCCCAATCCACCCCTTCTAACTGAGCATCTGACAAAGGACATAGGGCCAGATGTGCAAAGCCCATTTTCATTTCTTAACAGTCCGAATCGGTATTTCGGGCAATTAAGAAATGCAAAACAGCCTTTTCTTAAGTACATAGGCCTTTCAGAAATTGCAAATTGAAATTTCTACCCTTTAGAAATTGCAATTTGGTATCCCCAATGGGTGGGTGTTTGTGTACCCCAGTGCAAGGAATGCTTGCACTGGGGTACACAAACACCCACCCATTGCACATCATTACTCACACACATGCACTAATCATGCTCTTATATCCCTGCAGGACCACTACGGAACGTCACCACACTGGAGGGTCGAGACAACTCCACTCCACCCACAGAAGAGGCCCACAGTGACGACAGCAGCTCTGCCCTACTGGATCCTGATGACCAGCCCGGACCATCGTGGGCCTCGGGACAGTCGGTTTGCCTTGCACAGGCACAGCCCAACACTGACATTCCACCCTCTGGTAACACCAGCACAGCACCCACCCAGCGGGCCCATACCTCTGTACCCAGGACACGTCAATCAGCGGTGTGTCCACCACTACAGGGAACCCAGAATAACCCACCACCCCAACAACAACAGGGACCTAGGGGCAGTGGTAGTGGGCACACGGTCCAGGGACGGAGGCACAGGAACACAGGGGAACTGGGAGGGCTGCTGTGCGACAGGGGGCGGACAGGCCAAGGGAACCCACTCTCCACGAGGCCCTCTCCTCCATCATGGGAGCATACCACCACTCCCAGGAGATGATGGCTACGGTACTGGCCAAGTTTCAGGAGACCCAGCGCCTGCCTGACAAACTGTATTTGGGGTTCCGGGAGGAGCTCAGAACCATCAGCTCTGCCCTGGGCACCATCGTAGGGGTGCTGAAGGACATACAAAAGACCATGAGGGACACCCTGGCACTCCAAGGGGCCCCTGACACTAGCATGGACGATGAACTGCCCACCACCTCCGCCGGCGCTAATGGACAGGACGCCCCACCACAGGACCACCACACCAGCACCCCACCCCCTGCAGATGGACAACCACCCCGCAAGCGGTCTCTGAGATCCAGGAACAGGACAGAGCAAGATGGCAAGACCCCCGCCAGGAAATGAGACCACCCTGATTGTCCTCCCACTGTCTCACTTTGTTACCCTGTCCTGATTGGAACTGCCCCATCTCCACTTCCTATGCCCATATGGGCAGTGCACCTGTGTGACTAATGGACTGGACTCTGCCATGGACATTCCTCCACCGGCCCCCTATCACCATATCACTACCCCCCTCCATTTTTGAGCACTGAAATAAACACCCTTGAACCACAAAACAATCTGGAGTCAGTCTTTGATTTGGTAAATATGTATGATCAATGACAGTGTCAACATGCGTTTCCAATTTTAAAGCCAACATACCTATGTCACACATCACAAGTCCTTGAAGGATGCAAGCAGATGACACACGTTGCTAACCACATCTGTGAAACCGTAATGGAAAGGTACAACTCAGTGACCAAATACTGCTATGAACTGACAGACAGGATAGAGGTAGAAGTGTGAAAGTGAATGTAGTTGTAAAAAGAAAACTGTTCTCACCTGTGTGTCACTGGAAATATTGCTGTATGACTGACTCCCTGTTGTCTATGTCTTCTTCCTCAGCGTCCTCCTCATCACTGTCCACAGGTTCCACAGGCTCCACAGCTGCCACAACACCGCCATCTGGACCATCCTCCTGCAGAAAAGGCACCTGGCGTCGCAAAGCAAGATTGTGAAGCATTGAGCAGACGATGATGATCTGGCACACCTTCCTTGGTGAGTAGAATAGGGAACCACCTGTCATATGCAGGCACCTGAACCTGGCCTTCAGGAGGCCGAAGGTGCGTTCGGTCACCCTCCTAGTCCGCCCATGGGCCTCATTGTAGCGTTCCTCTGCCCTGGTCCTGGGATTCCTCACTGGGGTCAATAGCCAGGATGCTGCTATTGCGCAGGATGTAGGCATCATGCACTGAGACAGGGAACATAGCATTTACCTGCGAGATGTACTGGTCTGCCAAACATACCATCTGTACATTCATGGAATGATAACTCTTCCGGTTCCTGTACACCTGTTCACTCCTGTGGGCGGGGACCAGAGCTACATGGGTCCCATCAATAGCACCTATGATGTTGGAGATATGTCCACGGGCATAGAAGTCACCTTTCACTGTTGGCAAATCCTCCACCTGAGGGAAAACAATGTAGCTACTTACGTGTTTCAGCAGGGCAGACAACACTCTGGACGAAACATTGGAAAACATAGGCTGAGACATCCCTGATGCCATGGCCACTGTTGTCTGAAACGATCCACTTGCAAGGAAATGGAGCACTGACAGCACCTGCACTTGAGGGGGGATTACTGTGGGATGGCGGATTGGTGACATCAGGTCTGGCTCCAACTGGGTACATAGTTCCTGGATAGTGGCACGGTCAAACCTGTAGGTGATGAGTAAATGTCACTCTTCCATTGTCACCAGGTCCACCAGTGGTCGGTACACCAGAGGATTCCACCATCTTCTCAAATATCAAAGCTGACGGTGCCTAGGAAGGACAACAGCGACCACAGAGTCAACAAAATCCCAGGTATGTACCCACAGATACACAGAACACGACACCAAAGACAAAAATCTTCCTGTATGTGTGTCGAGTGTAGGCCCAGGTATGTGTGACACAGTTGCAAATTAAGCCATGTGGGCCCCTAAAATGGCGGCTGCCTGACCTCTAAACTGGGACAATGGGATGTGAGGTAACTGCGCTGGCGTTGTACACCGTCGCGGTAGGCGGTCAAAGACCGCGCAGCAAAGCTGCATTGGTTAACATTGGACCCTATGGGTCCCAGGAGGCAATGATGAAGTGTGCCGGTGGTGATGAGACGTCACCGCCGCGGACGTGACCGCCATTTTCTATCTGTTCAATCACTTGATACCTGATCTTCGACAGGAGAGGACCTACACTGCAAGTGCTGCGGTGACCTCAGTCTGGAAGAGACAATGGCTGCTGCGTCTGGGGAAAGGGCCCCTGCCTTCACTGCTCAGGAGTTGGAGAAGCTTGTGGACGGGGTCCTCCCCCAGTACACACTACTCTACGGTCCTCCAGACCAACAGGTAAGTACACAGGAAGCACTTTGTATGGGCTATGCCTGGGTGGAGGGGGCTGGTTGTAAGAGGGAAGGGGGCAGAGTGCAGTGAACATGAAGGACTGTGAATGCTTGTGCCACATGGCAAGGGCAGGGATGGGGGCCACTCACTTCGACGGTGCTCTTGCTAATGACTTCTCTTCTTCCCCTGTGCATGTCATGTAGGTCAGCACCCACCAGAAGAAGGACATTTGGCTTGCCATCGCCAAGGACGTCCGGACCCTGGGGGTCCACCAGAGACGGGGCACCCACTGCCGTAAAAGATGGGAGGACATTCGCCGCTGGAGCAAAAAGACGGCGGAGGCTCAGCTGGGGATGGCCTCCCAACGTGGGAGGGGTGCCCGTCGCCTCATGACCCCCACGGATGTTCCGGATCCTGGCGGTGGCCTACCTGGAGTTGGATGGGTGCTTGAGGGCATCACAGCAGACACAAGGGGGTGAGTACACACTCATTCTGGGGACTTTGCGTGCAGTTGAGGGGTCTAGGTGTGGGAGGAGGGCTGTGGGTTTCCCTAGGTCTGGGTGACTTCCATAGGCTAGGCCCCTCCGTAATGCAGGCCATGTGGCACTCCACCCCACCGCAGTAGAGTGCCAAGTACAGGTATACATGCCCCTGTGGCATCCATGTGTGCAGATGTCCACCATAGCGATGTAGGCCATATCCCAGGAATTGCATCTGTAGAGGCCAGGAGCACGGCATAGTGCAGGGGGCTGCTGTATCTGTATTGTCCGCCAACGGTAGCGGTATGCCATGCACTCAACCTGTCTTTCTTCTGTTGCCCCCCCCCTTTTTCACCAACCAGCGACACGGACTCGTCCGCCGATGGCAGCACCATCTGTGCCCCCCACTTCTACAGGTACAGCCGCCACCTTCCCTACCAGCACCGCCCTCCCAGCAGCCCCTCAGCATTCACCCGTGCCGGCTCACCCAGGAGGGTGGGCATCACCTTCGCCCCAGGCACCTCAGCCCCTGCCCCTGTCACCCCTGCTGCCCTCAGTGAGGAGGCCACTGACCTCCTCAGGTCCCTCACTGTTGGGCAGTCTTCCATTGTGAATGCCATCCAGGGTGTAGAAAGGGAGTTGCAACACGGTAATGCATTCCTGGAGGGCATTCATTCTGGTCAGGCTGCCCTTCATCGAACCCTGCAATCTTTGGCCTCAGCACTGATGGCAGCCATTGTCCCTGTGTCTATCCTCCCCCCTCCAACTTCCTCCACCCAGACCCAAGCCCCTGTACCCCAGCCTATCCCAAGCACACCAACAGACAAGCATGCACACACCTCAACACACAAAAGTAGCTCAGGCAAACATAGGCACCACACATCCCACAGGCACTCACACAAGCATCAGACACATACAGACACAGCAACATTCACTGCCTCCACTGTGTCCCCCTCCTCATCGTCTCCCTCCTCCCTCCCAGTGTCGTCTACACTCTCACCTGCATGCACTACATCTACAGGCACTAGGACTCGCACCAGAACACCCAGCACCACGCCCCGCTCACCTGCACTCACCACCCCCACTCCCATTTACACGTCCCCTGTGTCCGCTCCCAGTGTGTCTGTGACGCCCCCTCCCAAAGTACACAAACGCGGGCACCCACACACCCAACATCCATCCACCTCACGACAGCCTCCAGTTCCTGCACCTGCACCCAAAACACCTAAAGTGACACCTCCTACAACCACCTCCTCTTCCTTCACTCCCAGACCCCCTCCAGCTACCCATCCCAGTGTTCGTCATAAACTCTCCCTCAGCAATGTTGACCTCTTTGCCCCCATCCCCACCCCTCCAATTCATAAGTCCTGTAGTAGCGCCTCAGCCAAAAAGACTCCAGTACCAGTGGTGCATGTTACAGGTGTGTGGAGTGCACCGGCCACCAGGGCAGGCAGTGTGACACGGAGCCAAAGCACTGCCAGTCCACCCCCTGTAAAGCATCTCAAGTTGGAAAGTGGCCGACGGGACAGTTTGAAGACTCCTGGTGGCAAAACTGCTCACAAGGGTCCCAGGGGGATTGCAGAGTCAGCTGTGACTCCTCCAAAGGTGGTGAAGGGCCAGAAGAAGTCTGCACACTCTGGTGAGAGTAGCACGGCGGAGAAGGGTGCCATCCTCCCCGGCGGTCGGGACGCCACCGCCAGCACCGTCGTCACTGGTCAGGAGACCACCTCCAGAGTCAGTTCCCTGGAGGGCAGCAGTATCGTCACTGGTCTGTGCCGAGTATCGTCACTGGTCAGGAGACCACCGCCAGAGTCAGTGCCCAGGAGGGCATGAGTTTCTTCACTGGTCTGGAGACCACCGCCAGAGTCAGTGCCCTGGAGGGCAGCAGTATCGTCACTGGTCTGGAGACCACCGCCGGAGTCAGTGCCCTGGAGGGCAGCAGTATCGTCACTGGTCTGGAGACCACCGCCGGAGTCAGTGCCCAGGAGGGCACGAGTATCGTCACTGGTCAGGAGACCACCGCTGGAGTCCGTGCCCAGTAGGTCAGGAGTATCGTCACTGGTCAGGAGACCACCGCCGGAGTCAGTGCCCAGGAGGGCAGGAGTATCGTCACTGGTCAGGAGACCACCGCCGGAGTCAGTGCCCAGGAGGGCAGGAGTATCGTCACTGGTCAGGATACCACCGCCAGAGTCATTGCCCAGGAGGGCACTAGTATCGTCACTGGTCAGGAGACCACCGCCGGAGTCAGTGCCCTGGGGGGCCCCGGCTGCCACAGCCCCGCTGGAAAATGAGGGACCGTCATGCCACACACCAATGCACAGGTCAGAGACCGCCATGGCAAAGCACCGCTGAACAAGTGAATCACCGTCATGGTGAAGACCGCTGAACAGGGCACAGCACCGCTGAACAGGGTAGAGAACCGCTGAACAGATCAGTGACCACCATGGCAGAGCACCGCTGAACAAGGGAATCACTGCCATGGTGAAGACCGCTGAACAGGGCACAGCACCGCTGAACAGGGCACAGCACCGCTGAACAAGGAAACACCGCCACATCAAGCATCATTATCCCATGTACAGCTGGGACTGTAACGGAACAGGAACCGTCACGGGGAGCTAAATGCAGTGTGGGCACTATTCCCCCTCCAGAACCAGTGGAGACTGTTATCCACTTGAGAGACTGTGGCTGTGCACTCCCCAGGATTGTTTAGTGGGCAAACCAACCACTATAGAGACTGTGGCATTGCACTCCCCAGGATTGTTCAGTGGGCAAACCAACCACTGTAGAAACTTGAGAGACTGTGGCTTTGCACTCCCCAGGATTGTTCAGTGGGCAACCCACCCACTGTAGAGACTTGAGAGACTGTGGCTTTGCACTCCCCAGGATACATCAATGGGCATGGAGCCCTGTCTTGGATCTGGCGGGGTGCTGTAATCCGGCTGAGGTGCCCCCCCTTTCCCTTCCCCCTGAGGTGCCTGTTGTATTTCGATCTGATGCCCCAGCAGAGTTCTCTCCGTTTGTGGACAGGTATCTATTCTGGGCCTCGCCCATGCATTTTTGGATCAGTGGTGCACGGACATTGATATGTGCATACCTGCACTGCTTCTCATAATGTATATACTTTTGAATGTGTATACATATATATATAGCTGTATATATTTGGTAACTGTATTTTGATACGTTTCAATTTTTCGACTGATTTCCTTTGGTCTTTGCATTCTTCCGGGGGGGTTGTGGGTTGTTACTGTGATGTTTTGACATGCATAGCTGTGTGTGTTATAATGTGCAAGGGTGGGGGTGTTTCGTATGTGTCCCCCTAACTTTTGCCTCCCCCTTCCCCTATGTCGTAGGTGCAGTACTCACCGTTGTCTTCGCCTCCGCCGTTGCTGGTGTTCGTAAATGAGCAGGAAGACAAGGGCAGGTAGGATTTGTAATTCCGGCTTCATGGTGTCCTCCTTCCTCGTGGGATGTGTAGAAGGTGAGCGTTTTCCCATTGCAAAAGCTGTTTCCGCCGTGTTTTTATCCACGGTGAATCCGCCCCGGAAAAGGTGGCGGATTGGCGGGTTGTGATACTGTGGGTGGTACATTGTCTTCCGCCTGTCTGTTGGCGGTGACCGCCGTGCTGCTTGTCTGTACCGCCGTGGCGGTCGGAGTGTTAAAGTGGCTGTCTATGTTGGCGGTTTCCGCCACGTTCATGATTCTCTTTTTTTGTCCGCCGGCCTGTTTGCAGTATTACCGCACCTTTAACACCGTCCGCCAGGGTTGTAATGACCCCCATAATATTGTGAGACATGTCATCTAACTTACAGTCCTTGCTCAGATGACTTTGCAAAATGCCAATAGATCCAAGGGCAATGGAATATGCAGAAGGGACATTGAAGAGCAATGAAACATGATGAGTGAGCCATACCATGGTCACAAAGCAGCATTTATTATAACCATAGTCAATGATGATATTGTCATTCAAAGATGTCCCAAGACGAGGCAGTGCTATTTCCCTTGGCCTTGATATCTTGACCATAATCAATATGGACATGATGGATATTGGGCAGATGTCTATTCACTTTGCCCTCCAAGATATTATAAGAATTTGTGATATGCATCATGTGATGTCTGCAAATATTATTTGCATGGAATGTGTGATGGTCATTAGCTAAATGAACTTCTGTATGACATGTATTCCTTCTGTTTGACCCCATTCCAGAGGAGAATTTTGAGAAAAGGGCTGAATGCTATTGCCACATCCACCATGTGCGAAAGGCCTTCAAAAGGATGGCAAAGGTTTAGTTAGTTTATGTATAGCTGTACTTACTGTCTACAGTTGTGTTTTAAGAGGGGCGGAGGGTTGATGTTTATCATGTGGCACTCTATGATAAGTTAAGACAAGTTAAATTAGTTGTAGTTATACAGTATTGTAGAATAAATAGATAAGTAAGGTCGTTCAGGTAATTTTAATGTAAGATCAATAGTTTTATAAAACTTTTTTTGTTTCATACGTTATGGTCTCCATCATGGTTTAATGTCTAGAATTTAGCATGTCTTTATAGGTTATGTGGGGTATATGTATTTGGCTTTGCAAGCAGCATTTGGAAATGTGTGACAAGGTGTATTCCTTATGGGCAACTATATGTAAGATTGGCCATGGGATGCCATAAGTTATCTACAAATATCAGTTAGCAATGTAAGTGACAATTTGGATGTGAAAGGATACAAATCCCATAGCAGGTATTCATGTGCATTTGCTCAGTGTTGGTATGCTTTTATGGAATGTTGCTGTCATTGCACTCACCCTAAATAATGGATTTGTTACTCACACACTTATGCCTGACCCTAACAGACTTAAACTTGTGTATGTTTGGCTACCATTAAACTAAATATGGCTGCTGGGTTCGGAAAGCACCACTGCCAGGTCATGAGAACTGAGTTCAACTCCACATCTTGTAACACCTGTTGGCCTTACTCTTCCAGCCAGCTAGCAGTACCTCTCCAACACCATTTGTGGCAGCTATGAGCATGACATTCTTATTTCTCAGGGTAATCGTGGTGCAAAAGATCTCAGTCTTTTCTCTCAGTTACATTCATCTTGCACATGCAAAAATAAACAAAAGCAGAAATTGATTCAATGTGTTTTATTGAATCAACTGCTTTTTAGATAAAATAGCATGTACTCCAATTATTAGGATGATAAAACATAATAATAGCAATGGAGTGACAAGAAAAGTTTCATCAACATACATATCATATTCAACGAATGTGTTCATTCAGTCTGTATCACTTTTTTCCGGCCTGCAATCTACACATATCCCAATTATATGCACCCAGTGTATGGTGCTACATGTTCATGTTGTTTCTGCTTCAGACACACATACAACACCAAGGTTGTAGTAAGTGATTCTATTTGCATGTGTTTATTTACTTGCAGTACTGATGTACATTCCATGAGACGACAACTCCAACATATGTATTTAGCCATTGGTTGTCCAGACAGGCTTTATGGGCTTGAATAGGTCATGATACATGTGTAGGAGAGGAGTGCTCTAGTGAGGGGAGTACCACATTGCCATTAGGGAATATTGGCTACAATGACAGTCCACATATGTGAGTGATCAATAGTGGGAGATTCATTTTAGGACGGTGCCAGGAGTTTTGACACTAGGGGCACACATTCATGTGAAGCTCATTTATCAAGATTTATAAAAAGGATCCGGCGAACAATTATTTTGCCAAAGAACAAATCAGAGAAAATATTTTCCTTTGAACCCTTAATGAATCTGTAGACTGAAATCTGTCATGCAACCAGTGCTTGATAAATATATGAATATTTATTGATCATTTCCACAAGATTCCAGTTAAAATAGAGCATTTTAGAGAAAGTGCTCCCCAAGTGCAAAAGAAAACACCAAAAAAGACAAAGCTCAAGACAATTCAATATTATTTTGCACATTGAATTATAAGTGCATAAGTGTACTCAAAGACAGCCTTCTAGAAGTTCGTACATCAACATATATATTATAATAAACACAGAAATAAGACACCAGGTATGTCTTGTTTTTTGTCAATGACTTCCTGTGTTCTCTGACTGGGAGAACCAGTGACTTTGTGGCCACGGCAATCCTTATCCTTGGATGTGCCATGTCTCTTTGGGAGCTGAACCGTTATTGTTTTAAGTACAGGTTGTTGTATCCAACTAGCCATTCAGGCACTGAGTTTGATTCATATTCTTGAATTTTTACACAATATCCTATGGTCATAATAACATGATGAAGCTGCAGTCCCTGCATTGAGACCATTCCCCAGTTTTTTTTTCATCCTGATGAGACCCTAACATCCATGACAGGGGTCGAAATGTCATTGACAACCAACACAGGTGCACAGGTTAGTGGCACACAGTGACCCTACCCACCTCACACATTCATTCTCACATGTCTACGATATGTCAATCATGCATGTCCATATCCAGTGGGACCACAAGTTCGTTTGTTATAGACAGCAATTGTTGGGGGCCTTATTCCACATTATAGTGGTGTTGTGATTGGTACCCATTATGTACATCTTAACCCCACATCCATAGGCCCACCCACTTCAGCTTAAGCTCCTCCATGGGTCCCATGAATTGTGGTGGTTAGGCGTTTCTTGGTATCTCTTTGTTGAATCCCTGTTCTGCAAATTGTACATGTAGCATTATGACACATTGTTGCATGATACTCCTTCCTGGCATGTGCCACATGATCCCCCTGGTCCACATGACATGTAGGTTGTTGTCCCACCAATGGGTTTTTCTCTACCATTGTGTTAGACCCGGCATCCTTGGTATGGTTTCCTCTGTCTTTTTGCCTCCACTTCCTGTATTGTTGACTGTGTGCTGGACTTTGTTTTTGCTGGTTTTGGTACTCTTGGCACTTAACCACTGCTGACCATTGCTAAAGTGGGAGTCTTCTGTATCTAAAATTGATTGGTAGTTGGCTTTGCCATGTTTGGTATATTTGATTTTCTAGTACATCCCTAGTAAATTGCCTTATAGGTGCCCAGGGCCTGTAAATCAAATGTTGCTAGTGGGTCTGCAGCACTGATTGTGCCACCCACATGAGTAGCCCTGTAAACATACCTCAGACCTGCCACTGCAGTGTCTGTGTGTGCAGTTGTAACCTGCCAATTCGAACTGGCATGTGTACCCACTTGCCAGGCCCAAACCTTCCATTTTACTATATATAAATTACCCCTGGGGTAGGCCCAAGGCAGCCCCATGTGCAGGGCACATTATACTAAAAGGAAGAATATGTACTGGTGTGTTTTACATATCCTGATAGTGAAATACTGCTACGTTTGTTGTTCACCATTGCAAGGCCTATCTCTCACATAAATTAACATGGGGATTGCCTTTAAGTATCTTTTAAGTGTAATTTCCTATTGGTAACAAATAGAGACGGGTTTTGGGGTCTCCGAAATCACAATTTAAAAAATACACCTTATGGTAAAGTTGTTTTTTAGATTATTTGAAAATGCCAATTTTAGAAAGTGGGCATTTTCTTGCTTAACCATTCTGTGCCTTTGCCTGCCTGTGGAATTCACGTCTGGGTCAGACTTGTGATTGGGCTGTGAATTCCCTCTAGACAGTGATGCAAAGGGAGCTGCATTTCTTCATGGGTCTTCCTGGGCTAGAGTGTAAGGGAGGAGCTGACACCTGCATCTAAAAGGGCTGTGCCTGTTCACACAATGCAGTCTCCAACCACCTAGTGTGTGTCTGGAGCCAGGCCTAAGCAAGGCAGGATTTTGTGAACAACAGAGATTTTCCTTTGAATTTGCATACCTCAAAGGCAGAAATAAGTATAATTAGTGGACCCAAAACTACAGACTTTTAGAACGCTCATGGATAAAGAGGAACCTCTGCCAAGGAAAAGCACTGGAGCAAAATCACTGCCCCTTTGCCTTGTTTGCTTTTTCTGGGTTAGCCTGCAGTTGCTGCTTCTGCCTTAAAGAGGACAAAGACTGGACTTTGCTGTGTATCCTGCTTGTGAAGTTTCTTCAAGGGTTAGGACTGAGCTTGCCTTCTGTTAGGAAGTCTCAGTGTAATCAAAGACTTCACCTACCACCCTCTCAATTCATTAGCTCTGGGCCCTAACTCGCCAGGTGGTGCCTAATCTAGTTTCTTGGCCCTTGGGATTGAAAGCTGGCCTAAAAAGAAGAAAAAGCAGGCACCCCAACTCTGGACAACTACAGGACGGATGCCGCTGCCTGATTCCACGACTCCACCTGCACCCAAAGCCATGGTCCCCGCTGGAGTCAGACGACCATGACTGAAGCTGCAGGGCTAATGCCGATGCAGCCCTCTGAAGACCTGCAACATTGTGAGTCCTGAGTGCCATGTCACCGACATCTGTGACACCCGACTCCTCTGTGGTGCCTGTAGCCCTGTGGTGTGACCCCGACTCTGAGAGGTTGCTCCACCAAGTCTTGACCTACCAGATTCATTGACCCTGCCAGATCATAAAGGGCATAACCCTTGCACTGACGCCACATCACCTCCCCTGTTCTGCAGTAAGGAGCTAACGACGGACCAGATCCAGCGATGCCACACCTTCCCAACTATGTGCATTGACATGTTTTCCCTACTACCAAAATAACTGTACCTGGGGATCCGTGTGACTCTGTGACTGGTGCTGTGACTAGTTTTGACACTAGGGGCACACATTCATGTGAAACTCATTTATCAAGTTTTATAAAAAGGATCCGGCGAACAATTATTTTGCCAAAGAACAAATCAGAGAAAATATTTTCCTTTGAACACTTTATGAATCTGTAGACTGAAATCTGTCATGCAACCAGTGCTTGATAAATATATGAATATTTATTGATCATTTCCACAAGATTCCAGTTAAAATAGAGCATTTTAGAGAAAGTGCTCCCCAAGTGCAAAAGAAAACACCAAAAAAGACAAAGCTCAAGACAATTCAATATTATTTTGCACATTGAATTATAAGTGCATAAGTGTACTCAAAGACAGCCTTCTAGAAGTTCGTACATCAACATATATATTATAATAAACACAGAAATAAGACACCAGGTATTTCTTGTTTTTTGTCAATGACTTCCTGTGTTCTCTGACTGGGAGAACCAGTGACTTTGTGGCCACGGCAATCCTTATCCTTGGATGTGCCATGTCTCTTTGGGAGCTGAACCGTTATTGTTTTAAGTACAGGTTGTTGTATCCAACTAGCCATTCAGGCACTGAGTTTGATTCCTATTCTTGAATTTTTACACAATATCCTATGGTCATAATAACATGATGAAGCTGCAGTCCCTGCATTGAGACCATTCCCCATTTTTTTTTCATCCTGATGAGACCCTAACATCCATGACAGGGGTCGAAATGTCATTGACAACGAACACAGGTGCACAGGTTAGTGGCACACAGTGACCCTACCCACCTCACACATTCATTCTCACATGTCTACGATATGTCTATCATTCATGTCCATATCCAGTGGGACCACAAGTTCGTTTGTTATAGACAGCAATTGTTGGGGGCCTTACCCCACATTATAGTGGTGTTGTGATTGGTACCCATTATGTACATCTTAACCCCACATCCATAGGCCCACCCACTTCAGCTTAAGCTTCTCCATGGGTCCCATGAATTGTGGTGGTTAGGCGTTTCTTGGTATCTCTTTGTTGAATCCCTGTTCTCCAAATTGTACATGTAGTATTATGACACATTGTTGCATGATACTCCTTCCTGGCATGTACCACATGATCCCCCTGGTCCACATGACATGTAGGTTGTTGTCCCACCAATGGGTTTTTCTCTACCATTGTGTTAGACCCGGCATCCTTGGTATGGTTTCCTCTGTCTTTTTGCCTCCACTTCCTGTATTGTTGACTGTGTGCTGGACTTTGTTTTTGCTGATTTTGGTACACTTGGCACTTAACCACTGCTTACCATTGCTAAAGTGGGAGTCTTCTGTATCTAAAATTGATTGGTAGTTGGCTTTGCCATGTTTGGTATATTTGATTTTCTAGTACATCCCTAGTAAATTGCCTTATAGGTGCCCAGGGCCTGTAAATCAAATGTTGCTAGTAGGTCTGCAGCACTGATTATGCCACCCACATGAGTAGCCCCGTAAACATGCCTCAGACCTACCACTGCAGTGTCTGTGTGTGCAGTTGTAACCTGCCAATTCGAACTGGCATGTGTACCCACTTGCCAGGCCCAAACCTTCCATTTTACTATATATAAATTACCCCTAAGGTAGGCCCAAGGCAGCCCCATGTGCAGGGCACAGTATACTAAAAGGAAGAATATGTACTGGTGTGTTTTACATATCCTGATAGTGAAATACTGCTACGTTTGTTGTTCACCATTGCAAGGCCTATCTCTCCCATAAATTAACATGGGGATTGCCTTTAAGTATCTTTTAAGTGTAATTTCCTATTGGTAACAAATAGAGACGGGGTTTGGGGTCTCTGAAATCACAATTTAAAAAATACACCTTATGGTAAAGTTGGTTTTTAGATTATTTGAAAATGCCAATTTTAGAAAGTGGGCATTTTCTTGCATAACCATTCTGTGCCTTTGCCTGCCTGTGGAATTCACGTCTGGGTCAGACTTGTGATTGGGCTGTGAATTCCCTCTAGACAGTGATGCAAAGGGAGCTGCATTTCTTCATGGGTCTTCCTGGGCTAGAGTGTAAGGGAGGAGCTGACACCTGCATCTGAAAGGGCTGTGCCTGTTCACACAATGCAGTCTCCAACCACCTGGTGTGTGTCTGGAGCCAGGCCTAAGCAAGGCAGGATTTTGTGAACAACAGAGATTTTCCTTTGAATTTGCATACCTCAAAGGCAGAAATAAGTATAATTAGTGGACCCAAAACTACCGACCTTTAGAACGCTCATGGATAAAGAGGAACCTCTGCCAAGGAAAAGCACTGGAGCAAAATCACTGCCCCTTTGCCTTGTTTGCTTTTTCTGGGTTAGCCTGCAGTTGCTGTTTCTGCCTTAAAGAGGACAAAGACTGGACTTTGCTGTATATCCTGCTTGTGAAGTTTCTTCAAAGGTTAGGACTGAGCTTGCCTTCAGTTAGGAAGTCTCAGTGTAATCAAAGACTTCACCTACCACCCTCTCAATTCATAGCTCTGGGCCCTAACTTGCCAGGTGGTGCCTAATCTAGTTTCTTGGCCCTTGGGATGGAAAGCTGGCCTAAAAAGAAGAAAAAGCAGGCACCCCAACTCTGGACAACTACAGGACGGATGCCGCTGCCAGATTCCACGACTCCACCTGCACCCAAAGCCATGGTCCCCGCTGGAGTCAGACGACCATGACTGATGCTGCGGGGCTAATGCCGATGCAGCCCTCTGAAGACCTGCAACATTGCGAGTCCTGAGTGCCATGTCACCGGCATCTATGACACCCGACTCCTCTGTGGTGCCTGTAGCCCTGTGGTGTGACCCCGACTCTGAGAGGTTGCTCCACCAAGTCTTGACCCACCAGATTCATTGACTCTGCCAGATCATAAAGGGCATAAGCCTTGCACTGACGCCACATCACCTCCCCTGTTCTGCAGTAAGGAGCTAACGACGGACCAGATCCAGCGATGCCACACCTTCCCAACTATGTGCACTGACTTGTTTTCCCTATTACCAAAATAACTGTACCTGGGGATCCGTGTGACTCTGTGACTGGTGCCGCCGTCTCTGCGAGTGGCTTTGGACTGTTGGGAATGACTCTGTCAACGATGTCATGATAGCCCCAGTTGGAGCTATTTTGTTTCTATATGTTTTTACTGGGATTTAACCATTTAAAATTTATATCTTTCCTTGTGTGTTAGATTTTTGTCATTTTGCTCTTGTTTGATTTACATAAATATTGGCTATTTTTCTAAAACTGTTGTGGAGTTCTTTTGTGGTGTTTTCATTGTGTTACTGTAAGTGTTTGTACACATACTTTACACATTACCTCTGAAATATGCCTGACTGCTTGTACCGAGCTACCACTGCAGTTATCTCTGCTGTGTATCTCCCTTACCCTGACTAGAGTGAGGGTCCCTACTTGGACAGGGTGTAAACTGACTGCCAACTAGAGACCCCATTTGTAACATGCTCCAAAAGTGAAGCTAGCCTAATCAGGGGCACATCGTCTTATGCTAACTAGCCTAGAGTCACTTTTGCAGCTAAAAGCATTGGAAAAACAGTAACAAAACTCTGCTTTCCAAAAAATAACAACAGGAGACACTGCTGAAGAAGAAATGGAGACCCCTGTAGACCAGAGACTCCAGGACAACTCCAACAACTCCAATACTAGCCAAGATGGCCAGATAGACTCCCAGGAGAAGGGGAAGAGGAAGTGCAGGTTAAATGAGGAGAAGAACGTCATCTTGATCAGTGAGATGACAGAGCATCAACAACAGCTCTTGCTCACCTACAAATTGCTGATAGGGAAGAATGAGGAAATATGGCAGTCAGTTTACAAAGTCAACAGTGTGGCAGAGGTAAAGAGGACAGTCAGTGACTGTAAGAAGTGCTGGCACGATTGCAAGTGCAGAACAAAGGGAAAATGGGCCTGCAAACTCATGGCAGCATTGCAGAACTGAGGAGGAATTCCAGCACCCCAGGAGGAGCTACATGACTTGGAGGAGACAGTGGCAGCTGTCACTCCTGAGGAGTTGGTGACATGAGTCCAAGGACACGACAGTGCAACATATGATGAACTACAACAACTACAGGTTAAGTTATGGGGAGCAATGTGGTAAGTATGCAATGTCAAAAGGGGGAGGCAGCCACGTCCGACCACCAAAATGCACTGTCTGCAGGCAATAGTGTAGTATGCTGGCACATTTATGCTTGAACAGCAAAGAGATATAATGTACAATGACCTTTCACAATTAGCAGATCCCAGGCCCAAACCATCACATCACTTCCTTCATTGTGTGAAGTGCAGCATCATTCCACATTTACCTCACTTTGAGCCTTGTGTATAAGGCAATAGTGGCACACTGTACAACTGGAGCATCATTTTTATTGACACTCAGGTGGTGCAGTGTGCCAGCCCATATTTACAAGGCCACACAAAGCCACCTTGCATGACTTTTCATGGCTTTGTAAATATGGTCACTTTTCACACACAATACTGCGGGAAAAGGCCATTTCATGGTGTTGCTAGGTGTGTTCCCATGCAACACCCATGTAACTCAAAGTAATTTGACACATTCACGGATTAATAAGGGTGGAAAAGGGTTCCATTAACCTAGGGATGATGGAAGAATGATGCAAAGCAGAACAATATCATAATTTCTCCCTTTTTTACTCATATTTCTATTTGTGCTACATTCTGCAGCACACACAGAAAGTGGAAAACACCTCTTTTGATTGTTTTTGTGCAGGATTGTTTCCCTTCCTGCACACAATCATCCCACCACGCAGGTATCTTTGCACCATGGTGAAAGGGTGTCTGCCTTGGCACTAGGCCTCAAATTAGTACATTAGTACAGGGGTTGAGGACAGATATGCATTGTATCTTTTAGATATGGCACATTTCTGCCCTTTCCTGGTGGTGCAGGGTGGCACAGCAAGGTACTAGCTTCATCGCTCTCTGCCACTGGCCATGTAAATGAGGCTCTTTGTGCCTCACTTATGAGGAAATCATGCAGTACAGTGCAGACAGACAGTTTGCTGTACTATGGAATTTAGAAAGTGCAGGAATGTGTTGTATGCTCTGAAATTCAAGGCATTTCTTGTACTTTTACTTTCCTCAGTGATGGTGCAAAAACTGTTGCCTATCTCAAATACAGTGATCCTTGCACCAAATAGCTACTCAGGTTTACTTGGGCCTCTGCACACTAATAGAGGATGTACATCATCTGATTGAAATAGTTGTGTCACACACAGGACAAACAACTCATCTGAGATGGGTCAGGTGTGGGCAATGGGAGGCATACACACATAGGGACATGGCAACAGACATATCTACTGTACCCTACATTAAACTAGATTGCGCAAAGTTGACATGGCAGGCAGGGGAGTGCACACAGGTGCCATGAAAGGGACCACTGGAAATCATCACAAATTATCTATTGAGGGTGGGTGATGTGAAAAATGTACAACACTGGACCATGTGTGTACAAACTAATGATTATGTGTGGTCTGCCGCAAAACAGATGAAGTGTCAATTTTTTTCAGCCGCTTAAGATTTTCCTGCTACAACGGCCTTGGTGCGTGGGTTTTACTTCAGGTCACCAGATTCCATATCTAAGGGTTCAGGGACTGGATTTTGCACCACTTGGCAAGTCAGGACTCTCAGCAGAAGAGCCCAAGCAGTGACAATGAAGTCTTTGATGTTCCTAAGATTTTACAACATGAGGCAAGCTCAGTTCAAGGCCTTGGATAACTTTGGAAATCAGGATGTAGAAAGCAAAGTCCAGTCCATTCACTGCCAGGGAGAAGTAGCAGCAGCAGGCCAGCACAGAAATGCAACAGGCAGAGTGGCAGGTCCTTCACAGCATACATGTCTGGCGCCAGCAGTCCAATACTTATACTCATTCCTGTTTGAAGGAGGCAAACGTCAAAGGAAAGTCTTTGCAGTGAACAAGACCTCGTCTCACCCTGTCCTGGCCCCAGACACACTCTAGAGGTTTGGAGACTGCTTTGTGTAAGGACAGGCACAGCTCTATTCTGGTGCAAGTGTCAGCTCCTCCCTCCCCTGTAGCCCAAGAAGACATGTCAGGATATTCAGGCCACACCTCAGCTTCCTTTGTGACTGTCTAGAGTGAATTCACAAACTGCCCAGCTGCTAGTCTGACCCAATTGTGTATTCAGCAGTCAGGCAGAGGCACAGAATGGTTCAGCAAGAAAATACCAACGTACTAAATGTGTCATTGTTAAACTTTCAATCAAAAAATTAACTTTACCAAAAGATGTATTTTTAAATTGTGAGTTCAGAGACCCCAAACTCCACATCTCTATCTGCTCCCAATGGGAAATTACACTAAGAAGATATGTCAAGGCAAGTCTTATGTTAACCTATAGGAGGGATAGGCCTTGCAATAGTAAAAACAAATTTTGCAGTATTTCACTATCAGGACATGTAAAACACAAAAGTACATGTGCTAGTTATGGACTGGGGACCTAAAGGAGCCCTGACAATACACTGCACCCTGCCCATGGGGCTGCTTTGGCCAATCTTAGGGGTGATGTACATGTAATAAAAGGGAAGGTTTGGGCCTGGCAAGT
Organism: Pleurodeles waltl; assembly: GCF_031143425.1. NCBI lineage: Eukaryota > Metazoa > Chordata > Amphibia > Caudata > Salamandridae > Pleurodeles > Pleurodeles waltl. The sequence goes on along the minus strand of NC_090445.1, from coordinate 391,950,591 downwards.
AGAGCACTTGCCAGGTTGAAATGACATTTCAAAACTGCCCACACAGGCCCTGAAAAGGCAGGTCTGAGACATGTTTATAGGGCTACTCTTCTGGGTGGCACAATTAGTGCTTCAGGCCCACTAGCAGCATTTGATTTACAGGCCCTGGGCACACATAGTGCACTTTACTAGGGACTTACACATAAATCACATATGGCAATCAAGGATAAACCAATCACCAATACAATTTAGACAGAGTGCATATTTGGACTTTAGCACTGGTCAGCAGTAGCAAAATGACTAGTGTTGTAAAACTAGCAAAAACAGGTCAGAAAAAAATATGAAGATTGAAAGTTTGGATGTGCTCTCCCCCAAAACAAATTTGGGAAAAAATGGCAGAAAGAGTGCATTCTACAACACATTTTGTATAATCAATGACTGAGAAAAACATAGCTTTCTAACCTGCACCATGCAGTTTGCATGGTCAGAAAAAATAGGCACAAGGAGAAAACAAATTGGGGGACGACCGTGCAAAAAGGGTCAGGTCCAACACAGCGCTAGCATCATTTTTGTGTACTACATGGTGCACAGGCTAGCATATATTTTTGTTTTATGCTGCCCGATCATAACGGCATTATGTGTCATTTTGTCAATAGGGCACAAGCATGGCATTAGGATCTATTGTTACATTGTGTTAAAAATATTGATGCAGTGTTGTGCTTAGTAAGGCCCTAAGGACTTTGATAATTACTGTAGGGTGTATGTAGCCATAGTCTCATATGGCTGCGATATGGGTCTCTGCATCTTAGTGGTGGCAATAGAGAAAGGCAGATGATTATAGACATGAGTAACAATTTGGAAACCTAGAATTAGCAGTATGTCTACTGTGGGAAGCACAATCATGCAGAAGACACAAAAGTCGTAATTCTCTAAAAGACTAACCATTACTGCAGACATTGAAAGGTGAATGAGATAGAACAGGAGAATGTCAGGAGAGGATGACAATAAGGCTACATGGTGATCACCAATCGGATTGCAGTTATACATCCAGCAAACAATTGAGTTAGGTTGTACTATACAGATTTAGTGGTTGGTTGATATTCATAATCATTATTAGGGATCGTGCTTTCCAATCCAGATGATTTCACGAGCCCACACACTAACAGACTCACAGTACTTCCGACCCAAGCAGTAGAGGAGCTAACATTCAGTAGAATTGAAATAGCCCCTCTGAATGGATTTAAAAGCAGCAGACAGTAGCAAGTGTTGGTGGGCAGAAATACGAAATTATGGAGAATAGTTTATGAAGTTCAGGAAACAGTGTTTGAGTAGGCAGAGCCACAGTTGAATATATTTCAAGACTAATACTCAATTAAATGTAGCATTGCAGCATGTAGATATGAGGTTTGTCTCTAGAACGTGCAATAACCAAATTACCACATCATTATCCTAATGGACATCCTTGTCTTCACAGTCTTCCCTGCTCCTATTTGCCACCTTCTCTGAGGAGGTGGTGAATAGTAAGAGCCAATGTGCGTTATGAGGGGGCAGCGGAGTGGGATAGAGCCAGGTGGCAGACCAGGTTCTGAGATAATAATAATAATAATAATAATACTAATAATAATAATAACAAATCTACTGGGGAGGTTTCCATGCTGCCTCTGTGGTTTTGTTGACGGTCAGGTTAGGATCAGGCTTTGCCTCACAGACCTTGATTTAGATCTGTCTGCTAATTTACCAGATGATAAAATCGGGCCTGATGTTGTCACACATGGTAATCACAGGTATGCTATCATCTGGCTATTTGTGAACCATTGGACGAGTAACTGAGACACAAGCAGGGAAAAATAATGACTATGTTCTATAAGGAGTTCGTCGATACAGACAATCCAGTAATTTACACCAGTCTAAGCATTATATAATTCACCAACTAAGTTTATTTTATCAATTGAGGATCTAAAATCTGGTCATTTTGTTCCAAATTATGTATTATCACACTAATCAGAACTAAACCCCGTTTGAATTGCAGAGCTGGGCATCACCTCAAAACAGCCTGAACTGAATGAACTTATTGTCAGTTCATCAAAGATATAGGGGGTCATTCTGACCCCGGCGGTCTCAGACCGCCGGGGCCAGGGTCGGCGGGAGCACCGCCGACAGACCGGCGGTGCCCCGCAGGGCATTCTGACTGCGGCGGTTCGGCCGCGGTCAGACAAGGAAAACCGGCGGTCTCCCGCCGGTGTTCCGCTGCCCTACAGAATCCTCCATGGCTGCGGAGCGCGCTCCGCAGCCATGGGGATTCTGACCCCCCCTACCGCCATCCTGTTCCTGGCGGGTCTCCCGCCAGGAACAGGATGGCGGTAGGGGGTGCCGCGGGGCCACTGGGGGCCCCACAAAGTATTTCAGTGTCTGCTATGCAGACACTGAAATACGCGACGGGTGCCACTGCACCCGTCGCACCTTCCGACTACGCCGGCTCAATTCTGAGCCGGCGTCCTCGTGGGAAGGTTGATTTGCCCTGGGCTGGCGGGCGGCATTTTGGCGGCCGCCCGCCAGCCCAGGGCAAATCCCAAAATACCCTCAGCGGTCTTTAGACCGCGGAGCGGTATTTTGGTGGGGGAACTTCGGTGGGCGGCCTCCGCCGCCCGCCGAAGTTAGAATCAGGCCCATATTGTCTGGTTCACAATAGGGTATCGTCAGGGCCAGACTGGGAACCTAAAGTAGCCCTGACAAACACCATAGGGTGATTAGCGATCAAACCTGACCACTGCAATGAAAGTTTGGATGTACTCTCCAACAAAACAAATTTGGGAAGGAATGGCAGAAACGGTGCATTCTACAATGCATTATTCATCATATATTTAATTGTTTTCGTGTTTAAATCATAGTGAATGTTGATCTTATAGTGTACCAGGATAAAGCAATTGTTATAAAGCTTCTTCAATGATTCCCTCACAATCAATCTCTAGAAGTGCCTCTCATCTGTCCATAACCCCTCTCTCTCATGTATTTCATTTGCTTCATAGTGCCTTACTTACCAGTGTTGTAGGGTGTTAGAGCACTTTACATCAATCACAAATACAGAGACAATAACTCATATATGTGTAAATCGGTGTATAGAAAATGTTACATAAGACAATGGGGACTAAAAGGTGTAGGATTCACATGTCATCTTTCCTGGTAGGCATTTTTAAGAGTGGTTGATCTGGGGAAGCATAAAGTTAGGATTCAGAATGTAAAACTCAAATTCTTTACTAATAACACTGAGAAAAATATAGTTTTCTAACTTGCACCATGCATTTTGCATGCAGCTCTTTAATGGCAGCCCATAGCTCACTGTGCTATATTATGATTGTAATGTGTGAACAGCAGATTAACAAAAGCATCTCTGTGGAAAAAACAGTCTCCTACTGAGCTATGGACATAAAATAATGTTCTCTGGTCTGCAAGGTGCACATTCTTTGCAACAGGCATATTAACCCTCTGCTCTACCTTAGATGAGTCAAATCTGCCTCTAGACAAAACTACAATCTTTCTCCAGCAGGTACATTAATCAACAGTTATCCTGGTACTTTCATTGTCGGCTGAAAAATGTTGGATATGCAAGGAACTCTACAGTGCTTTTAAAAACTGCTGCACTGCTACAAAACCGACCCCCCAGTAACAAAAGCAGCCTCCCACCATTCCAGCCTTCCGGGAAAACGCTGGTGCTAGTATGGCCAGTCTGGCCTTTGGTATTGCAAATACAGATTTCACCAGTGAACATATTTTTGCTAATACATCCTTCCATTGGAACATCTGAGTGCAGTTGTTCTCTATGTATACATAGTTAACTTAACAAACATACTATTAAGGTTCCATAATGCCTCCAAAATGGAATATAATAATAAGTATTCATAATAAATTGTTGCATTCTTAAAATCAATTTAAAAATGAAAACTTCAGAGCTGCCTTTGTAAAACGTTTAGCTTTAAAAAATTGAATTTGCTCCTCAATTACATAAAGATGAATGTTTAAATATTTAACCCAAAGCAATGTGTGATGTCAAAAATAAAAGTAAAGGTGTTGTCAGTGCCCATGTTTAGCCCTTTCATTGCCAGGCCTTCCATCTACCCAGTACTGAGCCCTTTTTTACCTGTTGAGGTAGTTCACACTTGAGCCCCCCTACTTTTTGTCCATGCTAAATTTGCCCCCTTTTTTCCAGCATCCTTTGGATTCTAAAGAAATCCCAGGTTTGTGGATTGCCGTGGAGAGGACCGATAAATTAGCCAAAGTACAGCAAACTTTTTGTTAAATGTGAAAAAAGTGTTGCAGAAGAAAGCATCTGATTTTTTCCTGCAAAAGGCATCAACAAAGGGTTTGCAGAGCTAAAATCACCATCTTCCCAGCTTTTGGAAACTGGCAGACTTGAATCAGAAAACCAAGGGGCACATTTATACTTTTTAGTGTAAAACTGCACTCACCCAGTTTTGCACCAAAAAGTTGAGCACCGGCTTGCACCATTCCCGAGTACCAGCCGGGCACCACATTTATGGAATGACGCAAGCCTGTGCAATGGGTGATCTAGCGTAAAAAAATGGTGTTAGCCAGGTGGGGCTGGCAGTATGGGTTTTGCACCAAAAAATTACGTTAGGTTGGTTAGAGAAAAAAAAGGTGACTCTAACCAGCCTAGCATAATTTCCTGACGCAAAAGCATTGATACCACATGAGTCCTGTCTTTGAAAAGTCAGGAGTCATGCCCACCACCCCAATAGCCAGCACAGGGGACCAGTGTCCCCTTAGTATGGCCATTGCACCCTGTGCGATGCAGGGTGCCCCATGTTGGGCCCAGTGGCACTTTAATAAAAAAATAAATTGCTTAACTATACTTATCTGGGATGGGTCCCCCATCCTCCGGTGTCCCTCTGGTGTGGATGGGGGTGCTCCGGGGTCTTGAGCAGGGCACCGGTGGACCCATTCCATGGCATTTAACCATAGAAATGAGTCCACAGGTCCCTTAACATCTGATCCCGGCATTAAATAATGGTGCAAATCAAGCTTTGCACCATTATTTAGCCCCTCCTTCCACCCGTGCATCATTTTAGCATGGGGATAAATATGGGGCTATGTGGTTAGCATCATTTTTTAGATTGGGAATGCTTACCTTGAATCTCATTGATGCAAGGTAGGTTCACACATCTAAAAAAATGGTGCAAACTCCAATATTTTGATGTTAGATGGGTCTAACATCAAAATATATATATATGGAGTTCGTTTTGCACTGAATTTGCTGAAAGAAATGGCTCAAATTCGCACAAATGGGTTATAAATATGACCCCAAGTTTCTCAACACAGTTTTGATATTTTACTGGGAGGCAGCAAATGTTTCCTATTTTGTGCTTTCAACTTCCATCCAGTTAGTGGTAGAAATGGGTGTGAAACCAAAAGTACATTCTGGAAAGCTATACATTTCCATAAAGTAGACACCATTCTGAAATCAGCAAGAGGTGCTTTGAGAAGATCATTCAAGGTTTTCCTATAGAAAGTAATAGTTGAAATGAAAAAAATATTGAAATTGAGTTGAAAAAAACAACCATTTGAGCTTATGTTTTGATCTGTAACTTCTTCTAACTATTGCAGATTTCTGAAAGCAATATTCTGTTACATCCACTGGGCCCTTCTGGTTGCTGTGATGTATAGGACTTGTATGTTCACCAAGAACCCTGAGTACTCAGAGCCAATAACTGAGCTGCACCTTGCAATAGTTTTTATAGGGTACTAGGTATACAGTAATTCTATAAATGGTGGAAAATAGGTATCATTGAAACCTATGTATTTCCAGAATAGGCACATGATATGGAGTTTAGGAGCAGTTGTTATTTGAACATCTCTGAATTTGGGGGTACCCATATTAGCATGTGAATTAGAGGGCATTTCTCAAAATGACTTTTTTCTTACACACTGTCTTACATTTGGAAGCCACACATGCAGAGAAAAACAATTGGCAATAACACTTGTTCTATTCTGTGTTCCTCTACGTTTATGCCTAGTTCTTGCGACAGGAAACAACCAAAAATGCAACACGGTACAGAAAATGTTTCCACCCAAAGCTAACCTTTTTTTTTGCAGTTTGCCGAGCTGTGTATTATGGCCAGCACCTACGGAAACCTAGCAAACCTGTACATTTTAGAAAACTAGACACCATGGGAAACCAGGATGGGGTAACATATGTGGCTCTCACCAGGTTCTGTTACCCAGACTCCCTTGCAATCCTCACAATTTGCAAACAAAACACATTTTCTTCACATTTCTGTGATAGAATGTTCTGGAATCGGAGCCACACACGAACTTCCATTCCACATTCGCCAAAGTGTCCTGATAGAAATGGTCCCTCACTGGTGGGTAGACCTACTGCCCATGACAGAAAATTACCCAAAACGAAACATGAACCCATCACATTTTTCACCCCAAACTATCCCCTTTTTGCAATGAACCAAGCTGTGTAGTTTGGGTCCTAGATCAGCCAGCACCTAGGGAAACCTAGCAGATCTGTAAGAGTTTCAAAACTAGACACCCAGGGGAATCCAGGATATGGTGACTTGTGTGGATCTCACAAGGTTCTGTTACGCAAAATCCATTGCAAACCTCAGACTTTGCCTAACAAAATACATTTTCCTCACATTTCTGTAAGGAAATGTTCTGGAATCTGAGGGGAGCCACAAACTTTCTTCCACTACTATTTCCCCAAGTCTCCTGATAAAAAATGATACCTCACCTGTGTGGGTAGGCCTACTGTCCTCAACAAAAAATTGGCCCAAAACGCAATATGGACCATCACATTTTCTACCCATAACAACCCTTTTTTGCAATGTGCCTAACTTTGGATATGGGGCCCTAGCTCAGCCAGCACCTAAGGAAATCTATCAAACCTGTACATTTTTGAAACCTAGATACCTAGGGGAATCAGGGATGGGGTGACTTGTGTCCCTCCCCCAAGGTATGTTATCCAGAATCCCTTCCAAACTTTAAAATGTGGTTAAAACACATTTCCTCACATTTTCTGTGATTGAAAGTTCTAGAATCTGAGGGTAGCCACAGATTTTTTACCACCCAGTGTTACCCCATGTATCCCGATCTGCCCCACCAGGGGCTGAAAGACTGTGACCTTTTTTGTGGGGTGGGGACATTGCCATGCCAAATCTGGGCAGCCCCCCACTACTACACTAGCAAAAGAAAATAATCCCTGGCATCTGTGGGGCTTTCTGTCCCCAGGGAAGCAGATCAGAGTTAATAACCCTCAAATACCTCACAGGAGGGCAGAACTACTGTGCCCATTTGTGGTTGGTAGGGGTGTGGGTATTGGCATACTCATTTTGGGTAGCCCCCCCACATACTAGATAAAATCATCCCTGGTGCCCAGTGGGCTTTCTGTCCCCTTGAGGAGGCAGATCAGGGCCACTGCCCCTTCTGCCCCTGGGGGCAGCAAGACTATTGTCCGTATTTATAAATGATGTGAGAATGGCCTTTCCCAACTGTGGGGAGCCCCACCACTCCAATTAAAAAAAAAATACATACCCTGGAATCTATTGGGCTTCCTGCACCTCCAGGGGGGGGGCAGATTGTGGGTAATTACCCCCATTCTCCAGGGGAAAGAAAGACTGTTTCCATTTATTTTTAGGGGGGTGTGGTCTTTTGCATGCCTATTTTGGCCAGCCCCCACCCCTACATATTATCAAAAGCTATTCCTGGTGCCTGGAGGGTTTTCTGCCACCACAAGGGGAGGCATATTGGGGGTTATTGTCCTCATCTGCCCATCAGGCTGAACTTGTCCAAAAAAATAGGGGTGGGAGCTAAACCCTTACCCAAGCGGCCACCTCCCTGGTGTCCAGTGGATGGAACCCTGCAAGGGAATTGCCCTCCCTCAGTGATCCCCAAGCAGGTATCCACTGGTGAAGGGTACCATTAGAAAGGGGGAATTCTCTTTCCAACAACACCTCTACTGTCTAGATCAGTGCTCGGGGGCTGAGAGAGCCATTTGGCTCATTTAATTTTCACTTTCAGTGAAGTGACGTCAATGTGCTGTAAAGAATGTGCTACCTAAATCAGCGGGAAACGCGTAAGAGGGGGGCTTCAGTGCTTTGTCCATCATCCTGGCTAAACCTTCAGGTGATTTGCACATTTGTATACTTGCAACAATTTGTGGCTCTCTCCCCAGGCTGCGGGGCCCAGCCTTCATTTAATAGGGGAGGGTTGGCCACACAGCCACTCTCCCTGTGCTGATTTTGGCCCAGAGCACTCCATCTCCTGGGGCCCGGCAATAAGTAAATGGAGGAGGGAGGCATTGAGGTCCCACTACATGAGCCAATCTTGGTCCTGGGGACCCAATCCCCCAGGATCTGTCCACGTCTCCTGGGTGGCATCCAGAGCACCCAGTATGCAATGGACCATGGGGGAGTCTCAAGGTCCACACAGTCCCAGCTGGATCCCAGCCTCCTGTTGGAGGCAGCATTGTTTTTGCACAGAAGGAGCTCCTAAACATGCAGCTCCCTCTTTGCAAAAACAATAGTTTAATCTCTTTCCCTGCCCACATCTATGTGGGCAGGGAAAGAGATGAAACCTCTTCTTCCAGCGGTTGGAAGCATTTTGACAGCTCTCACCCTCTTGAAGCAGAGTGTTTGCTCTGACTGTCAAAGCTCCCGCCAAGTCAGAACACACAATTATGTCCCAGCGGTGGGCACCAAGAGACAAAGCAAGATGCGGACCAGGATGTGGCAGTCCTCAGGGCCATTATGAGCTCCACACGGAGTGTTGTGTAGTCCCCCTCCAATGTTTAATGGCAAGGAGACCACAACAGACCCCTTTCATCATGTTATATCATCCCCAGTGAGCTGATGGTCCCTGGGGCTGTGAAGGAGCTGCCTGCCCCCCTTAATTGCGACTGGGTGACCTGGAGAGGTGGCTGCCCCTGGGGCTGCAGGGGGCACACTGACCCCCACATCAATTTCAGATTTAGCCCTAGGGAGGTGGCATTCCCCGGGGCTTTTGGGAAGGCCTTACTGGCCTCCCCCTTTTAAAGGTACCTTTTTGCCCCAGGGAGGTGGTGGTCTGTAGGGCTGTGGAGAGGGGGTGCTCATGGGCCCCGGGCATGAATTTCATTTTTAGCTCTGGGGAGGTGGTGGTCCCTGGGGCTATGGAGGAGGTTGTACTGGCCTCTCCCACAATAAATTATTGTTTGGCCCAGGGGAGGTAGTGGTTCATGTGGCACGGTCCCCTGCATATTTTTTGCATAATAACCCTGGGGAGTTGCTAGTTCCCGGGATCAATGAGCCATAGGAGTGGGGCCCCGTGTGTCTCCTCCATTTTTATATAAAATGCCCCTGGGACCTGGTCCACCCGGGGCTGTGATCAAAACGAATTCTGGAACCCACCACTTGGTCAAAGCAAACAGTTCATATCATCATAGTAAGCACAGATTTTGCCCTTGAAAAAATGCATGGATACAAAACACCTCCATCAATGATTAAAGATAATTTTCCACTATGGAATTGCATAGAAAAAAAGACTTGCTTTGCCTTGACTATGCACAAGAAATTAGGATGATTAGTTCCTTTCAGAAGTGTACCTTGAACTTGGGCACCTGCTTTGTTTAAAGTGATTCTTATTGAGGGAGCAGGGAAAGCGATGAAAACTCCTCTTTCAGAAAGAGGGAGCTGTTTGACAAATCAAAAAATACCACTGTAGCAGGACAAAATATAATGCGGTGGAGAAAACAAACAAAGTGCAATGCAGTGAATTAAAAAATGCACTGACAGAAAAGTAGGTATGATCTTGTGAACTTGAGGACTATGACAAAGTCACAGTGCCAGTGAGCCATTGTAGCAGCAGGAGAGCGGCATGCTTGACCAGAGAGGTTGAGGGCTGCTCACTGGAGCTTTGGGAGGAGGGAAGAAATATCAAGGAAGCAGGAGGGCAACAGACAGGAAAAAAGTGGGAGTGGGATGCAAAAAACACAACGGAGAAGAAACGTACTATCGTATATGCCTTATTTTTTTACTATTGTAAAATAATAAAATTATATAAAAAATGAGATATAAAATGTATATTATTTTGTTGAATTTGTTTTTCATGTTTTCATTACTATCTGCAAAATCTTAGGTCCTGATTTAGTGTTTGGCCGAAAGGGTACGTCATACCAAATGCAACTCTGTCTGCCAAGCTAAAGGTCTGTCTGTCTGATATATATATATATATATATATATATATATATATATATATATATGTACTGCCATTTGTTAAATTTTGTTTTGACCAATGACTTTGTGTTTCACTACTGCGCATATTAGTTGCTCAATGTTCACCAGTAGCACATTGTATGTTTTGTTCAGTTTAGCTGCCTATTGACTTTGACATGCTATTAGATATTCTGCCTATTGGCTTTGACATGATATCATATATTACATTTTGTATTCAGCTCCGCTGCCTATTGGCTTTGACATGATATTATATATTGCATTTTGTATTCAGCTTAACTGCCTATTGGCTTTGACATGATATTAGACATTGCATTTTGTATTCAGCTTGGCTGCCTATTGGCTTTGACATGATATTATACATTGCATTTTATATTCAGCTCAGCTGCCTATGGGCTTTGACATGATATTATACATTGCATTTTGTATTCAGCTTAGATGCCTATTGGCTTTGACATGACACTAGACATTGCATTTGATATTTAGGTTAGCTGCCTATTGCCTTTAACATGACATTGCATTTGATACTTAGGTTAGCTGCCTATTGCCTTTAACGTGGAGTTAGACATTGCAGTTGAGAATCCAAGCTGTATTTTTCCAAGCTGTGTTTTTGCACAAGAGAACCAAGATGTTTTTCTCACAGTAGACTAGACATGATAAGAGAGAGTACATGGGTGTTGTTTTTCTCTTCACTTGAGCTTGGGAACAGGAGTAGTCTTGGAGACCTGGCCAGTCTCCAAAAGGCTTGCTCAGTTTCCCAGGTCTGAGAGGAGGGGGCACACCTTTGTAACGAATGTAACAGGCTGCAGAGAGTCAGATTCGAATCTGCCGGACCTCGTGCTGGAGCTTGGCGCCAGCTGCCAGCATCCTGTGTGGGTAGATGAAACTCTTTCTCGCGGCTGACAGGGGTCATCAGCTTGCAGACCTTAGAAAGATGTAGCTGTAAATAGTTCCTACACGGTGAAGTATTTGTTTTGCTTTGCATTCAATATCTTATAAATATAACATGCTGTGTATATTGCAAACTGATATATTTTGTTTGATTAACGCGGACTGGAAAGCTACTAATTCGTCATTCATATAACAACAATAAAAGTCTTCTTTGACCTCAGAAGTGCATTTCTGTTGTGTTATGTTAGTGCTTAGAAACTAGATAAGAGGAAAGCACTACAGGCCTCCATACTGATACTTGGTGCAGAGTCCTCTTGGGTGGAGACTTGGGTCTAATCTCCATAAAAATGACCCTTAATGGGCTAAAATAAGTGTGTTTGCTTGCTCCCCTTCTCTTTTCTCCATATATTTCTGACCTTCTGGATTTTTTATCTTGGAGAAAGGTTATTGCTCATTTGATTGGGGGAAATCCTGTTGTCTGCGTGTTGTATGCCAATGACATAGTTATCTTTGACATCATGCCATAAGGTTTAGGTAGTGTTCTGCAGTCACTGAAACGTTTTGCCGAAACCCTCTTTTCGAGGATTAATGTATCTAAAAGCAAAGTTATGTGTGCCCACAGAAGGAAAAAAACAAGATATGGAAACTATGCATGGTTCCTGGGGGGTTACAAATTGGAAATTATAAAGCAATATATCTTCCTCTGGAAGATCGCAACTGGTACTCTGAGCGACAAAGCTCACATTAAAATATCATGTCTAAAGCCATAACCCAGATCACAGGCTTGGGCTCCCTTTATAGAGCCACAGGGAGCAGGCATTTCTCACTTTTTTATTGGAAATCCTATAGGGACCAAAAGAGAAATCAACTATTTATAGAAAGTATCACTGCTGTAGATCTGTTGCAATTAGATTTTTCCTCAATTCCTTCCCATCTAGTCAGCCATTAAAAGTTTGTTTAAACATGCAACTTGGGCCTTACATTTGGCGTATTCCCTAAAGAAGGGCCTATGCTCGGCTATAGATTACTGTACAATCAATACAGTACAGTCTTACATTTCCTGGAATCTGCCTCATGGGGTACTTTGGTTTTGTGTCCTGTTAAGGCACGTCATGGTCCCTTTGAACGCTCTTTTGGCTAAATGGTATGGTTCCTCAGCAATGCCTAATCTGAGTAACAACTGTCTCCAGGATCTCAACCATGTTTTTTTTGTCTGCCCAACACTCATGCAGTACTGGATGATTTGGTTGAGGCCGATCTGTAAACACTTATCCATTTATTCCACCTTTCCCTTACTATATTCACTTTATTCTCCCCCAAGTAAATTATTTTGCAACAAAATGTTTAACATTTTCAAGAGTTGTTTTTTTAAACTTTATTAATGTGATACTTTTGGCATGTTTACAATGAATGTAAGAAATTCCCAAATGAATTACTATGAAAAATATTTTTCTACTTAACCACAGATTAAAGTTGCAATGTAGGGACATTGATAATGATTGGTCTAGAGAGTTTGATTAGATATTGTATGATCAGTTTGGAAGAGCCATTACTTGACTTTTAGCAGATTATGCAGGAGGTCGTACTTTGTATTTTCAAATTGCACTATGGCCCTCATTATGACCTTGGCGGTTAAGTGACAGCCACGGCAGCGATGGCTGTAGTACTGTTGCCAGGCCGGCGGTATGTCCGCCAAATAATGACCACAGCAGTGATCCCTCCCATAGACAGCCAATGTACCACACCAACCGCCAGTGGGATAGGAACACAGAACGCAGCAGAAGAAACCTAGAGGCAGGTGGAAGACAAGGACGCACCTATCATATAATGACATAGCACACCACCAGGATTTCTGGGGCGGTAGAAACCCCACCAAAAGCCTGGTTGAAATACATCATATAAAAGGAGACACTCACCTCCAGGTACACAGAGGACTCAGCGGCTGCCATGGAATCTGAACTGCAAGTCTTCCCAATGCTGTACCACGCTATGGCCACCCTGGAGCACCAATGTCGATGAAGACGATAAAGGTGAGTACAACCGCCTAGCACACAAGGGAGGGAGGGAAGGAGGGGAGAGTGACACACACACACAACACACACCATACACACACACCACACACCCAGACCCATCTGCAGAGTCAAATGACAGTATCAGAACCCAGGAGCAAAGAAAGCCAGGAAACGTACCTCTGTTGCAACAAACTGTAATCCTGTTGAATGAAGATCCCAAATCCAATACAAATAGAAAAACATGTGTACAGGCAGAGCCATTGGCCAGTTCATAGTCTGTAATGCCCATAGGGCCAAGCCCCAACTTGACTCCTGACAACAGCGGGACTCCATTGTACAGGGGCATCATGGTGGAAATAGTCAGGCACTTCAGGGGGAAGGGGGACTAGGTGGTGGGGGGTCTTTTTCTTGGGAGGGGGCTCCTTGGGTTTTGATATTGGAGGGGGCTCCTTGGGCTTGGCAGCGGTCTCCTTGAGTTTGGCTTCTGTTTTGGGAGGGGGCGGCACATTACCCTTCTGTTTTGGGGGCAGAGGAGTGGGCTAGGGGGCAGGCGGGGGGCCGGAGTCACACTCATGTGCCCCTTAGTGTCAGCTAAGTCTTTGGGGGTGGAACATGGTTAGACTTGGTGCTGGAAGTACTGGGCTGGGCGGTCAGACCTTTCTCTTACGGGCCGAAGAGGGTTAGGGGGAGGGAAGAGTTCGAGGCTGGAAAGGAAAAGCTTCTTGTGGGCGGAGGGATGGGAGTGGAGGTAGAGGGAGTCGTTGTAGGAAAAGGAAGTTTGTGGGACTTGAGTGCAGGTGCATGGATAGTGTGCATGTGTGAGGTGGATGGCTGTTAGGGGTCTGAGTGTGAGCATTTTTGTGTCTTTGGAAGGGGAAGACACGGTGGGTGAGGTAAAACATGCATGAGGTGGTGATGGTGGTAGTGGTCACTGCACATGTGGTGTGTGGGGTGCATGTCTGCGGGTCTGCTGTAGTGGTGACTGTGGGCAAGGCTGTGAAGGAGGCAGGTTCAGGGACTGTTGATGCAGTGCATGCAGGTGTGAGTGCGGATGTGATTGTGAGGGAGGAGGAGAAGGGGGAGACAGTGGAGGCAGTGGATGGTATTGTGTATGCATCTGTGTGTTGGCTGTGTGAGTGCTTGTAGACTGAAGTGTGCAGCCTGTGTTTGTCTGTGCAAGTCTTGTCTGTTGTTTTGTGTGCATGCCTGTCAGAATGTGTGTGTGGATGGGCTTGGGGTGAGGAGACTGGGACTAGGAAGAGGCACTTAGAGGGGGAAGGAAGAAACAGGGACACTGGCTGCCATGAGGGAGGAGGCCAGAGCCTGAAACGATCTTTGTAGGGCTACCAAGCCACCGTGAGTGCATTCCAGGAAGGCATTGCATTGCTTCATCTGGGAAGCCAGCCCCTGGATGGCATTCACTATGGTTGACTGCCCTACAGAGATGGATCTCAGGAGGTCATTAGCCTCCTCACTGAGGGCAGCAGGGCTGACTGGGGCAAGGCGTGAGGTGCTTGGGGTGAGGGAAAAGCCCACCCTCCTTAGTGAGTGGGCACGGGCAAGTCGGTGGGGGCTACTGGCAGGGCGGTGCTGGTATGGGGGTGATGGTTGAACCTGTAGCTGGGGTGGTCCAAGAAGAGGAGTCCGCCATCCCCCTGGAACTCCTTTGGAGGAGGTATTAGAGACAGTTGAATCAGCTCCTGCCCCCGTGGTGCCCTACTTGCCCTCTGTGCCACAGGTCCCCTTGGCATTGGTGGACTCCTGGGTCCCATGGGCTACAGCTCCCTCAGTCACCTGTGCTCCTGTCTCCCTTGCCAGACGAAGCTAATGCACACATGGACAGGATGAGAAAAGGAGAAAGGGGGAGAAAGAGAGGGAGCACAGGGTCAATCAAAGCAACAACAGCACAGATGGCATACACATCAACATCACACACAGGGACTAAGAATGGGCAGTATGGACCACACTAGCATACCATTGGCTAGGTATCACAACAGGTAGGAGACAGACACTGCCATTTGCACATCAATTGGTACCAACTAAGCCCTGTCTGACATGGAAAGCCTGCTACCTAGCCATCTAAAATATGCATTACACCCCTAAAACCTACGCTGGACCACGCAGCAATGTCTAAGCTGGCATAATGGGGCATCCACTGACTGAAACCCTGCACCAAAATCCCATGCCAGGCAACATAGATGATTGTCACACACACTTTACTCACTCCCTTGTGGCTGTAGTGATGCCCTCAAGCACCCATCTAGCTCTGGGTAGGCCACCACCAGGGTGTTGGCCATCGGTGGTCAGGTTCCAATGGGCACCCCTCCCTCATTGGGAGGCCGTCCCCAGCTGGGCCTCTGTGGTCTTTTGGGCGCAGCATCTCAGGTCCTCCCACCATTTCCAGCAGTGGGTGCTCTGCCGGCTATGGACCCCCAGAATCCTTGGCAATGGCACGTCACAACCCCTTTTTCTGATGGTCACTGACCTGCAGAGGAAACACAGACAGAAGGACAACATAAACCATACAATCCACCCTGTCAAAGAAATGGCTCACATACTGCATTTGCCCCTCATCAAGCACATGACAGTACCACTGCACAAACACTTCCACCAGCCATACCCCCTACATTACACAGTGCCAGAACACACACATCTCCATGCAGCCATGTTGTATGCAACTTACCCATGGTGTACTCACCGTATGGTCCGGAGGCCCATACAACTGTCATACAGGGGTAGGACCCCGTCAACGAGCCAATGCCCCTGATGTGAAGGCTGTGGCCCTGTCCCTAGTTGCACGAGTAATGGCAGGTTCCAGACACAGGTCACATAAGCACACACATTGGAGATATGATCCTGTGGAAAGTTAGGAATCAAGTGAAGAGGCAGAAAGAAAATGGTGGTCATGGCCACAGCGGTGAACACCATCACCTCCAGCGTTGATCATCATTGGTTCCTATACTCCATAGAGGCCCATGTTAACCAATGAGGAGCTGCACAGCGGTGCAGACTGCCTCCTGCCATGGCGCCTAATGCCGACAGAGTGAGGTCACTTCCACCTGTCCCTGTATACAGGACAGGCGGTTGCCACTTTCTACTGCTAGTACAGATTTAAAAGTGCATCATTGTTGTAGAATGTACACACCTAGACAATTCCAGTATCTAACATACAAACATGTTCTGTGTACACTGATGTAGTGTGTCCATAGTTCCTGTTGTCACTCATTTCTTATTTTTGGGTCCCTTAGGAACCAACCACTGTGGAGGAATAGGAGCAGGAGGAAAGCACTCGTGAACAGGTCCCTTGTGGACTTGGCTAAACTGGAGGGCAGACACATCATACTCACCTATCGTCTGGACAGGGGCACAATCACAGAACTGCATGCACAATTGGAGCCTGATCTGCTACCTGCTATCCATTGCACCACAGTAATACCCGCTCTTGTGCAGGTAATATCAGTGCTCCATTTCCTGGCAACTGGCTCTTTCCAGGTGACAGTGGGCTTGGCTGCAGGAATGTCATAGCCAATGTTCTCTATTGTGCTTGCAAGGGTTTTGGCAGCCTTGCTCAAACACACTTGCAGCTACATCACATACCCTCAGGTAGATGAATTGCCCACTGTGAAGGCTGGATTATATGCAATGGGACACATACCACGTGTGATTGGTGCCATTGACAGGACCCATATTGCCTTAGTCACCCCCCCCGGCCAATGAATAGGTGTACAGGAATCTGAAGAGTTTCCACTCACTCAATGTCCAGATAGTGTGCCTTGCTGACCAGTACGTGTCCTACGTCGCTGCCAAGTATCCTGGGTCGGTGCATGATGCCTTTGTCCTGAGAAATAGCAGCGTCCCACAGCTGATGGCACAAGTACAGAGACACAGAGTGTGGCTTATAGGTGGGCTTGAGTCCCCACTCAATGCATGTCAGTATCTGCCTACAGGAGTCATACCCTATGCCATTGTGCAAGGCTAATGTGTGTCACTTACTTCTTCTGGGTGACTCTGGTCCTGATTCTTGACCCCTGTAAGGAATCCTAGAACAGGGGCTGAGAACAGGTACAATGATGCTCACAGGCGCACCAGGAGGATTGTTGAGAGGACCTTCGGTCTCCTGAAGGCCGGGTTCAGGTGCTTCCATCTGACAGGTAGATCCCTATGCTACTCACCTGAGAAGGTCTGCACGATTGTTGTTGTGTGCTCCTTGTTGCACAATTAGGCCCTCAGACAACATGTGCCCTAACTGCAGGAGGAGGTGGGTGACAATGCACCTGTGGCAGTGAGGAGGAGGAAGAGGAGGAGGATGTGGACAACAGGACACACATGAGTCTGCAATACCTCCATTAAATAAGACAGTTGAACTATATATTACACCTTTTACGTGTTGTGCTTTCTGGCTGTAGCAGAAAGCCAGTCACTAACTTTGCATCCCACCTGACTGTCACCTATGCCTTCCCTTATTTCAGATGTTGGTGTATTTTTAAAAGTGCAATGATGTGACGTGTACAGACTGCTTAGACACATATGTAGTATGGATCAATATATCACAGGATATTTGTTCAGGATCATGCAGTTCAATACAGTACAATACATTGTACATCTCCTTCAGATACAATTACTCAAGTTGTGTCCAAGGGTGTTTATTTGAAAATTTGGTAAACTAAGCAAAGTGTAATGGAGTGGGGTGATGGTTGGGAATCGTCCAGTGTAGTGGGCCAGTCTGTTTGTAGCGCAGGTCCAGAATCCAAGGGACCATAGGAAGGGGAGCAATGGCAGTTCAAAGTGGACAAGGTGACACAGTGGAACACAAGGGGGAGATTCCGGTGGGCCTCATTTCATGGTAACGATCTTGGACTTGACAACTGTCTCTGGTGTCTGCATAGGTTGCAGGCAATATTTTCAGGGTGGTTCACCATCACCATCTGCAGGGGGAGAGGTGCTGGTGGCCTGTGAGTCCTGTGGCAGGGCCTCCTGTCCACTAGCTGCAACAGATGTGGAGGGCTGCTGGGTGGAGTGGCTAGTGGAAGTGGCCCGCTGGTGTGCTCTGTCCTCTCGCATGGTTTTGGCCATGTCACCCAGCACCCCTACAATAGATGCCATGTTTGCATTTATGCCCTGCAACTGCTGCATGACCTGTTGGTGGTGTACCCTCTGTAGCCACTGGTTCTCCTGCATGATGGTGATCACCTGACCCATCCTGTAATAGTATTGTTGGTATGCCCCCAGGACATTTGGAAGTATCCGGGGCAGTCCGTTCCCGGGGCCTGTCCTCCCCCGGTGCACAGCTGTCCTCAGAGTGGCCCTGGCCCCTTGTGCCTGTGTTTCATGAATGGTGTGCCTACTCCAACTGACACCAGGACCCTCATTGGCGTGCCTGTGTGGTATGGACTCAGGTCCCTGTACAGGTGGGCACACTACTGATTGATGTGTCCTGGGGACAGAGGTGTGAGGGTGTTGGCTGGCTGCTGTGGATTTAGATTCGGGGGGGCCCTGTGGTGGACTGTGTGTGGGATGGGGTAGCAGTAGTCCCAGGTGGGCCAGGGAGTTCATCCAGATCCAAAGATCCTGAGTTGTTGTCATCACTGGGGGCATCTTCTGGGGGGGGGGGACTGGGTAGCCGTGGTACCTCTTCGCTACTGACTTAGGCTGGGGCACCTGTGGAGGTGTAAGTGATGTATTATGGTACGTGTCAGTGACATATTTAGCATTAATGGCTTTCCCTATGTGATTGCTGTTGTCCTCCCAACTTTGGTTGTGTATGGTGATGGATTGTGGGATTGTTAGTTCTCCATGCTGTGCATGTATTGGTGGTGGGTGTGCATGCAGTGGATATGGCATGCAGGACTTGACATTTAGGTTTGTTAATTGGGGTGGTGCACTGTGTGGGATGGAGTGGGGTGATGGAAGTCAGGGTGAGCGGTCAAGATGGCATGCAGGCATGGGGGGGGGTCATAGGTAGTAAATGTTGACTCACCAGTGTCCAGTCCTCCAGCTACTCCAGTGAGTCCCTCAGGATGCAGAATTGCCAAGATTTGCTCCTCCAATGCTGTCAGCTGTGAGGGAGGGGATGGCGAGCTGGTGCCTTGCTGCTATGGAATGCACCCACGTAGGTCATTCCACCTCTTCCTTATGTCATCCCTTGTGCGTGGATGTAGTCCCATATCATTCACCCTCTCCACAATCATCTGCCATAGCTCCATCTTCCTGGCGATGGGTACCTGCTGTACCTGTGCTCCAAGCAGCGGTGGCTCTAATCTGACTATTTCCTCAACCATGACCCGTAACTAATGCCTATGTGGAGACATGGGTGTTGTGTGTGTATTTTGTGCAGAGTATGGGTGTGTGGGTTGTGGTACATGATGGATGATTAGGTAGTTATGGTATGTGTGTGCAGTTCTCTTTAGGATTAGCGTATCAAAGTATAACTGTCTTCTTGTGTTTGCACAGGATTGTGTCTGATGTGGTAGTGTGTTTTATAGTGCTGTTGATGGGTGTGTGGGATATGTGTATATGTGTCAGCTGTGGGTTTTTTGTTCTGACAATGTTGTCTTCCTTTGTATTTGGGTGGCCATTTCACCCGCTAATGGTTTACCGCTGTTGAATGTCCACTGTTGTGATTCGTGTGTCATTATTTGGAGGGCATTGTATTGGTGGCATAACGGTCTGGGTGGTATTACCGACAGCTTATCAAGTTCAGCGGGCCTGGCAGATTTATGGTTGTGGCAGTTTTCTGTCAGTTTTGTGTGTATGTGTCATTTTCTGGCAGATGGATGTCCACCTCCGCAGAGGTATGCTGGAGGAAGTCAGCGCAGCAGTATATGATATTTAACGCCAATGTCATAATGAGGGCCTAAGTTACTCCACATGTTCAAATGTTTCATTCTGTAATTGTGTTTGTAACTCGTTAAGAGTTTACAGGCTTGACCTTTTTTGTATTGGCTCATTTGATATTGAGGATATGAGTAGAGACCATTTGTTCTACCCTAATTCGCACTAGATTCTAACGGAGATCATATCTCTGTGTATTGTGAATATTCTACTTGATTGCATATGTGCACTGACAATATTTGAAGGAAATTTATTTTAAAGTTTGATGAGAAATAATGTTTGTTTTTATGCATTTAGTTGCTTCTGGCTAGGGGTTTGGTTTCAGTATGCATAAAAACGGTGTCATGTATTTTTGTCTGCATTTGGATTTTATAAGTGGGCCTCTAAGGTGTTCTGTAACATAATAAAAATAAATTTGAATTTGATTTTGGAAGCAGTTACTGCATCATAAGAACACATTCTAGTTGATACATCAACAACATCTGATTTTTACTCTTTAGAAAGATCATTGCTAACCCTGCAAAGAAACTATTATCTGTGAGATAAGGTCAAAGGTTCAGGAGATTCAGAAAACCATATCTGAGTTCAATAATGGCTTAAGGCAGGAATGCCTCATTTTAGTCAGGCAGTGAAAGACATATATCAGGAAATGCTTGCAGCCTCACAGGCAAACAGGTAAAGACATAGATATACAGATGTGTACCTACAGACATTATGGTGGCCTTGTAGAGATGGTCAACTACTACCACTACAATATGCAGATGCACATCAAAAATGCAGGCTTAAATACTGCATCATAACAGTGCTGTAGCTGGAGTTTTATCTCAAATTATAAAATTCATGCAGCTACTATCACTAACAGATCTAATATTTAAACTCCAGAAGGTGAAGAATGGTCTACTGTTAATAATTTCTGTGTGTAACATGTAAGTCTTATATTAGTAGAGCAACTAGACAGTAGGGAGAGTTAACTGTAACAGCTCTTACATTGAAATGTCTACTACTAGAAGTTCAAAATATAAATGAGATGTAAGTGTTGTTTCAAAATGTTTCATATTTACGTAAGGTCAAAAAAATATTTACAAAATGTTTGTGTAGTCCAAGTAATAATATGTTACATACTTTACTTTAGTTGAACATTTATTACAATAATTCAACATTCAAATTACAAAACAAAGTTTGACTTTCTAACCTCAATAAGCAATTGCATGTTACACCATTCCTGTATACACAGGCTTCAGCAGCTCTAAAAAAACCATGTCCTGAGGGTGGAGATATAATCCTATTTTCATCCTCAGCATCCTATTTGTGTGGTGTCATTTCTGACTGCCTGTCTTTTCCTAATGTTATGTTGTGCACCACAGTACATGTGGCTTTTATTTTAGAATGTAAAACCCACCCTTGCAGAAACATCAAAACCTTCTCTTAAGTAATCCAAATGTAATTTCAAGTAACTGATTTACAAACGCCACAAAAACCATGGCGGTAGGCAGGGTTAAAATGCTGCTGGCGGTACAGTAGCAGCCACTGGGTTGGTGATTGTTAACTTCGGCCTGGCGGCTGCTACCACCGTGGAGGTCAGTGTGGTATATTGGCAGGTTGGCTTGAGTCAACCCGCTAATGTCATGATGTGGTGGTATGTACCGCCAGCCTGTTGGAGGTACTACCGCCACATTTACACTGACCGCAGGGGGTCATAATGACCCCCTTTATCTGTGATGAGGCAGGAGGCATTGCAAACCAACTGGATATTTATAGTGTAGTAGATTTTTGCTATTCCTATAAATGTCCCCCTTTCGAACAGTATAAAATGAGGATTTGTGTTCCATCCACTGATCCAATTGCATTCACAATAGAATGAAAGCCATCTTTATGGCTCGATATGGAGCTCAGGTATTAGGCAAAACAAACATGGACGTTTCCTTTGTCAAGCACAAAATCTAGGATGTTCAGAACATTTTAGAAAGAGTGCTCTGACGCAAGTTGAGGATCATTAGACACAGGGTGTCTAATCAAAGTATGCTGTAATTATTGTCACAAGTATTACCATATTGGAAAGTGGATTATTATTAAGGGCAGGTACGTACCTACAGTAAGCAACAGGCCACTAATCCCACTAGGTCCAGTCAGGTCTCAATAAATTAATCCCAGCTTAATCCTTGGTAGCTTGACAAAGAGCAGCTAGGCTTAATTTAGGAGGCAGGTATGTAAAGCTTTTAAAAACCACAAAACAGTAAATGAGTAAAACACAACACAAATCTAACATCAATTTATATAAATAGATTATATATTCTTCTTTAAAATGACACCAAAACAACAAAAATACAATGTAGGGAAACTGGGATATGAATTTTCCAAGATTATAAGTAATTCTAGCCCTTAGAAGCAAATAGCGCTTAAAGAGTTAAAAAAAGGTTACAATGGAGAGGTACAAAGTCCAGAGTTCAGGCCAGCCATGATGTAACGCTGTTAAACTTGCTTTCAGAATTGTTTCTTGATACAGGAAAGTGGTTCACAGCACCAGCTAAGGGTTCAGAGGCTCTTGTTTACTTCTTGGGGTCTGCGACAACAACTCCCACAAAGCACCTCTTCAACTTATGGAGCTGTTTACAACAGTTGCTCCAAATGTCTTCATCTTCTGGATCTTTTCCCAGAGGTCCTTATTTGGTCCTTGAAGTGTCCACAACTTCATCCAAAGTTCCATAAGCTCTGAGTTGCTCCTGGGGAGTTTGGACTCCAATTCCCAGGGTGCACCTGGTCAAAATCTTCAAATAGCCACTGGACGGTGGTCAGCTGGGCTCTTCTTGCAGGACTTGATGCAGGGGACTCTGGGCAGATCCTTTGTACCTGTAGCTTACAGGACATCCTCTCCTGGTGTTGCAGAAGCAAGGCAAAGTCATTCTGTTGTTGAAGGCCAAAGTGTGCAGCTGGTGTAATTCTTGTGGGTGAAGTTTCCTGGTGCAGGCCAGGGGTCCAGCAGGACAGTCCTTCTTCTCCAGTATCTTCTTCAAGCAGGGATCTGAGGTAGAGGTGCAGCTCTGCTAATTTTATCCCTGCTCCCGGGGGGGGGGGGGGGGGGAAAGCAGGTGGGCCTCCTGGCCAATCATGTGCAGGCCACCACCCTCTTGAGTGACCCCTTCCTGCGAAGTGTGCAAAAATCAATCCCAGGGAGCATCATTCTCCCAAAATCTAAGACAGCAACAATTCAATCTCAGATATTAGATCTTGCTGAGCCCACCCAGGGGGTGGCTAAGGTTCCCTTAACACATCCTTTTCCAGCCCTCTATTAATGTAATCAGGGTGAACCTGGCTGTCTGGCTTTGCAGGAAATGGGTGAGGTCCACTTGCTGGCCCAATAGTTCTTCCCTCTTTTGAAGACCAATTTGGCTGCTCTCCCTACTCAGTTCTACTCCCCCAAGCACTTCCTTTGTGTTCAGAACAGGCCACTTCACACATCATCAAGGAAGCCTGGCCAGGATGCCACAGGCTGACCAATCAGAGAAAGGCACTATAGAGCTGAAACATGTAATTTTCAGGTAGAGTTCTAAATCTCTTTCCCTGAGTTGATTATATTAAATTCAACAATAGCAAGTTGTTAGATTTATTATAAAAATACGTTTGATACCAAACCTGAAATATGTGCTCCTTTTGAGACTTTATTATTTTAAAATAAAGTCTCCCCATGTTAGCCGACGGAGCAAATTCACTACAGTAGGAAGCCAAATAACAATATGGGGGAAAACAAATTAGCTAGTTTTATCTATTTTTACCTCACCAGGGCTTATAAAACATTGTTTATAAGGTCCCTGCTTATAGTTACATTGCACACAACCCTGGTCACTTAGTAAACACCTTAGGGGTGACTTATGTGTACAAATAAGGTAGCTTAGGACTTTGGAAGTACTTTTAATTCTAAAGTCAATTTTGGGGTTAACTTTAACTTAAAAGCAGCCAGCAAGGCAGGCCTTCCTTAAAATGACCCTGGGCACCAAAGGAGTGCACCTATGGGCGGATTACCTATGCTGGGCTCCCTAAACCTACATGTCCTACCATATACTAGCGGCTTATAGATAGGTTGACAAAGCCAATCATCATTAGCCTAATTTGCATAATCATTTTAATCAAAGCATGGGCCCTGGGACTGGTTAGCAGTGTCAAGGGCACCATCAAAGTCAGAAAAGCACCAGCATAAGTGAAAAATGGGGACAAAAAGTAGGTGGCTTCTGCAATCCGTCCAGTTTATCCACATACCATATTTTCATGACTAATATTAGCATACCATGAGGATTACCAAATTATTGTTAACACATTGAAGCAGCATCAAACATTTTCTAGTGGAGGGTTGGACATGCACCCAGTAAAGGTCAAAATAAAACAAAGTACTTGAAAGTATTTTGATAACCTCTTTTACACAACATAATATGAGAACCATTGTACTGAAAAGAATAGTTAAGGCTTGAGGTCACTGTCCATGCATCATGAACTGATAGGAATTACATTATTAAATGGAATTGTTACAGAAATTGCATATATGAGGACTCATCCTAATAATGGTACTGCAACAGCACAATATTTCACAAAATTGCTGGTTAAGACAATGAGTTACATGCAATAGCTCCTAAAAGAATGGTTTTTAAGGTAGCTGACTCATTTTGATTCTGATGGCATTTATAAGGCAAATTCATGAATGCAGAGAAAGGTCATAATATTGTGTTTTGTGTAGTATGTCTCTTGACAATTCTTCTGTTTCCAAAAGGTATGTTCAGTTTAATGGCATTCACTATACTCACTTGTGGATGATGGCTGCTTAATTGGTCTTAATCAGTTTCAACCTCATTATCAGTAGATTACAATCTAATTTAGTGGTGTGCATTCTCTCCACTGACCCATCACAATAGCTCATCGGTATTCAGTATTGATTTTCAGGAAATACATGTTTTTGGAATTGTTAATTTGAGAACAGATCCAGAAGGCTGATTTTTACTAGCTGAGTTTTATCTATTACTGTGGTAGATGTATGTGTGGAAAATAACATTTTTATGATCCTCTACATTGCCACAGACCTGCTGAGTTCCTAGAAAAACGTACGGTGTGAGACAATGGAACCAGGAGGGGGTGGGGCCTTAGGAGGGGACAGCACCTTAAGTTTATCTTCTTGCCGGCCCTGAAAGTGCTTCTGAGGAGGTGTGGCTAGCACAGTAAGAGGTGTGGGTTTTGGCAGGTCACTGCCTGTGAGTCACTATAACCACCCCTAACAAAACATTCTAATGTTTTAAAGGCTGCCGCTGATGTCCTGGAGAGGTTGTAAAACCTGGGTGAACTTCAGTTGTGCTCAGTCTTGCACACAGTGTGAGGTAGAAATGGTTGCTGCAGTATTTTTAAACTCACATTGTCTGCCACTGTGAATTCAGACCCTCACCGGGTAACCATGTGAAAGGAGCCAAAACCTTGTAAAACATGCTGGCATCTTGTGAGTTGGGAGTTCTGTTATCGTGAAGCTTTCACTCATCAGGTGGCTTTCTCTGCCAATGTGGAAGATACTCTGGTGAACTTGCCATCCAACCATGTATTCTATTGTAGAAATTTCTCCATCAATTTGAGGATGGAACATTTTCCACAGATTAGGGCTTAGTTGTGATAGCAAAGGAAAACTTCAGAACTGTGACAAAGAATCTGAAAAGAACTACTAATGTAAGATAAGTGTACTCAATACTTTCTGGCAGTCCATCACAGCATCAGAGTTTTCACTCTTCATGGCAAAACCCATTACCTCTTCTAGGCTTTGGCATTAATAAATACACAAATGCATTAAAGTTAAACCTTAAAAGAACTAGGTACACAACATCACCTGGAATAAGAAAAATTTATAGGTTTAAGTGACTTGATAAAAGAACAAGAACAAAGTAAATACAAAGTACATTGCACATGATTCTACAACCCAGCAGTATTGGGATAGATGTGTCATCCATTGCTACTTAAAGCTCTGTATTCTAGAGTGTTGCACACTATATTACCCTGCATTTGTGGCTCTACAAGGGGCACATGAAAAGTAGAGCTACTTCGTTATAATGTGTCTGTGCACATTGGGTATGCAAGTAATTGTACCAAGAGTAACCTACCAAATAGAAAGTGGAAACAGGACAATGCATCAAAAATACTAGAAGTAGAGACATTTGTTTTGTGCCCATCCTTCAACAAAGTGCGAGTAACCACAGAAGTATGTTTACAGAATAGCTATAAACTGTGGTATTTTTAAGAACATTACAGTGAAAATAGTATTGATTTGCTATGTAAACAAGCTAAGTTAAAACATAAAGTGACTCAATGTTTTATAAAGTTTGAATACATTAAACATAAATCACTTTTTTTAATTCCCGAAAATAATTTACAGTGGAAAATGGTTGTTGCCAATGAAACATCATATACAGACTTTATCCTCCTGGGATTCTCCAACCTTATTCAGTTCCACACTCTTCTCTTTACTGTTCTCTTTGGTATCTACTCTATGACACTGGTAGGAAATATTGCCATCATTCTGGTCACCTGCCTAAATCCTCACCTCCATAAACCTATGTACTTCTTCCTTGGAAATCTCTCTTTCCTGGATATCTGCTACACATCATCAACTGTTCCTAAAATGCTGGAGACTCTCCTATTTGAAGAAATGACAATTTCATACTCAGGCTGTGTGGGTCAACTGTATCTGTTCTTCTCCTTCGTTGGAATAGAATGTGTCTTGCTTGCAGTAATGTCATATGACCGCTTTGTTGCAATCTGTAACCCCCTTCTTTATAACATTGTTATGAAAAGTTCTGTTTGTCTTGAGCTTGCCACTTTTTCGTGGGTAAGTGGTTTTATGAACTCTGCTCTGCACACAGCCTTGGTCTTCCGATTGCCATTCTGTTTCTCTAACAAAATCAATTATTTCTTCTGTGACATACCACCACTCCTGTCCATTGCATGTGGTGACACCTCTCTGAACAAACTGATGCTTCTGGTCATAGGAGTGTTTATTGCATGGACTCCCTGCCTGTGTATCATAGTATCCTACATTTTCATTATCACTTCTATTTTGAAAATGAGGTCTGTCAATGGGAGAAGGAAAGCATTCTCTACTTGTGCCTCTCACATCACAGTAGTCGTCTTGTTCTACGGAAGTTGTATTTTCAACTATTTGCAAACTTTCTCAAGCAACACACTGGACAAAAACCACCTCTTGTCTGCATTGTACAGTTTTGTAACACCTATGCTCAACCCGATCATATATACTTTAAAAAACCAAGAAGTGACCCAGGCTTTAAAGAAGACATTCCTTAGCAAACATCTTCTCTGTGAAATGGAGGCATAGTGTCAGGTTTGTAACTAAAGGCAGTAAGATGTTCAGTATACTAGATACAAAAGCACCAATTTGCCAAAGAATCGCAATGCAAAAAGTTAGTTATAAGTTATTCCTGAATACAGCTTTAATCAGACAATATTCTAAGTTGCCATGGTACTTTTGTTGCTACTTTAAGATGAATGAAAAGCCCTCAATGGAAATCAAATATGTTCATATGCGTGCCAGATAATGTGATTCCCGTCCATTGTTCAGAAATGTGTTTTAATGTGCTATAGCAATTACTTTGGCTTTGAAGTCATTAAAGGCCCTGTTACAGGCCTGGCAGTCTGATGACCACCAGACTTTAGGATGGAGGTCATACCACAGTGGCTGCAGTGGTCTGACTTGCACATTACGACCATGGTGTTCAGACCGCCAAAAGTCTTTTGTCCTGATGGGATGACTGTGGTTGTGGTTTTAATCAGCCACAGCAGTGCTTAAGTCAGTGCTGCATGCTGGTTACAACCATGTTCTCCCCGAGCCTTTTCATGGCCGTTCACCTGCTATGAAAGGATGGCAGAGAACAAATGCTATAGACCACATGAGGGCTCCTACACTGCCCACAACATTGACATGGGCAGTGCAGGGGTCTCCCTATTCAGCACCGTCAGAATGCACACTGTCTTCTTAGCAGATAGTGCATATTCCAAGGATGCTGGGGGTCCCCGTGCAACAGCATTGGACGCTGCTCCGTATGGAGTCCAATGCCACCGCACATTTTCCTTGGTTTTCTATGGCCTTGGTTTCCACCTGTCAGCCCAGTGGAAAACTTGTAATTGGGCCAGTGGGGAGCCTGCCTACACTGTGGCAGTCTCCTCATCAGGAGTTTGGTGGTAGGGTTTTTCTGACTGCCAAACTCTTACTTAGCCACTAGATCTTCCTCTTGTCATTTGTTGTCCTTCTAGATCTTAATAAATGTTGGGTCAAGATTGAGCCCACTCTCAAGCCTGGCCATGGAGGACACAATTAGTGGACAGTTCTAGAAAAAAAGTCTAGCTATAGCATCCCAAACCTCAGTATATAATATTTCAACATATAGATGGGATTAGATATCTCGTAATATGGATTACACATATTGCATTTTAATTACAGACCCCTTGGAATTTAATTAGCAATAGTGTGGCATATTGGGTAAACTGCTGCATCAGATAAAAACTGAACTATGGAAATTTCACCCCATTCTGAGTCTGTCCTGCAATTCCCAGGAAAATATTTAGCAAGTTTGCAGATCAATTGAATAGTATACCGAATCTGATATTCACCTCTTAACGTAAATAATTCATGCAATATAATGCACATGTGTAATTTACCTGGACATCATCATTCACAGTGTCAAAGAGTAATAGGATTTTTGTAAACACCTTACAGACAACCAGATTCTCCATAGATAACTGGGGTTGTGGTGAAGGGACTCACAATATGTTTAATGGCTCATACATGTCACAGCTAAATGGGGAAATTTACCCTTTTGCACTGATCGGGCTGCAACATCAGCGAGTTTCATGGGTATGGGGCAGCAGGGTGAGGAAATATGGGGACGGGGTAGTACTGAAGGCATCATGAAATCATGAAAGGGAACAAAAATGTAAAAATAGGCAACATAAAAGAGAAATCTGAAAATAAATATGTCAAAAAGAAGAATCTATTAGGGTTCCAAAACTAAATATTATGGTCATTCTGAATGAGCTGTACGTTTTAATATGGAATGTGGAAGGGACATATCAGGCAAGTTAAAGAAGGTTATTTGAAGTAAACAATTTGTTTTCAGGGTTCACATATTAACTATAGGAAACGAAGGTTCTTAAAACATTCAGACTACTAAACAAGCCCATGCACCACCCAACATGTTTCCATCCATGGAGTCACTATATGGCTCTCACAGATATGCAGCAATTTAAGTGGAAGGCAGCTGACTCGAAAGGATGGAGGGTGATAGTCAAGTTCAACAGTGAACCATAAGATTCACACTTTACAGATTGACAGTCCTAGTATAGATTGCCTGCAATTATTTAATCCTCTAGCAATGGAATTAGCTGGTTGGGCAAATCTATTATTTTTTTGCATATATTTAAATTGCTCACTAGACAATAATGATCTCAAATAATTTAAGGTTGAAGGAGATATATGGTCACTCACACTGCTGAGTATAGATGCTGTGAAATAATCCTTTAAAACAAGTCTCAGGCCTGCCATTGCAGTCTGTGTGAAATTTTAAATTGCCAATTCATTCTGGCAAAATAAATCTTTTTCACAAACCTTGATAACTGAAGAAGGTTTTCACTTGACCATAATGCGAACAAACTTTTAAGAGAAAGAAAGAGAGACTTTTTGTTTCAGGGAAGAGGGATACTCTCTTTGTATTCTATGACCCTACAAAGTATTCCACACCCGGTTAACTCATGCACAGAATCAGAAATATCCCTGGATAGCACCCTGCTTTAAAGAAAACAAGTGTGCTTTCTTTATTAGACCCTCCATCACTCCATTAGGGGCATGCTTCATCACTGGGTCTCATCCTGGTCTCAAAAACCTGGATGGGCTCAACAGTATTCCAGGGAACACTTTGAATATTAGTTCATCCAAGGTCTTCAGAATACAATAAAAACACATTGAACAATCAAGGTATGCCTTTAGAAGTGATTGTTCACGTAGTATAGTAAACAACTAATGCAGGGCTACAACTGCGCTATATTGATTCTATTATCCTCTTGCTTAGTCAACATGCTTCTGCCTCCAATAAATGGCCTTTTGGGTTCATATCTTTAACCGGGATTCCTGGGATGGGCCAAAATTGTGTATACATCAGTTAGACTAATTAGAAAAACAGATAGCATGCAGCACATCAATAAGAAAGGTTTACTCACCCAGTTTGCAGAACATGTCTTGATTCCTAGTTTGAATACAAAACAGCCATCTTATTAGGAGAAGCAGGGGTGATCTTCTCAGTGTATATTGACATGCAGAACCATGTTTTATTATATGGAAAACATTTGGCACTCATGTTGCTTTACACACATCCATTGTCAATTGTATACCTCAGGTCAGGCATTTGCGTGCATCACACTATGATATGTTACACTAATATCTTCATTTCAGATGTGGTCTAGTGACCAAAGAATGGCCAATTGACAGTGTAGTTTAGCAATGCAGAGCAAACATGGGTTCCTGAGGGTGTCAATTCAAAACTGATAATTAGCCTCCTTTCAAGAACTCATGCAGTTGGGAACTGAATATTATCAAATGGGAGAAGGGGTGTGATGCATGCCCCTGTAGTCACACACTGCAGAGATATGTGGCAGAACATTGGAGTAGGAAAGCCAGGCCACATAGAGGGGGTGATTCTCAGAGTTCCCCCCTCCAGAATACCGCACCGCGGTCATTAGACCGCTGCGGGTATTCTGGGTTTTACACTGGGCTGGCGGGCGACCGACAAAAGGCCGCCCGCCAGCCCAGTGTAAAACAACCTTCCCACGAGGACGCCGGCTCCGAATGGAGCCGGCGGAGTGGGAAGGTGCGACGGGTGCAGTGGCACCCGTTGCAAATTTCACTGTCTGCAATGCAGACAGTGAAATTCATTGTGGAGCCCTCTTACGGGGGCCCCTTACGGGGGCCCCTGCAGTGCCCATGCCATTGGCATGGGCACTGCAGGGGCCCCCAGGGGCCCCACGACACCCCATACCGCCATCCTGTTCCTGGCGGGCGAACCGCCATGAACAGGATGGCGGTATGGGGTGTCTGAATCCCCATGGCGGCGCAGCTCGCTGCGCCGCCATGGAGGATTCAGAAGGGCAGCGGAAAACCGGCGGGAGACCGCCGGTTTTCCACTTCTGACCGCGGCCGAACCGCCGCGGTCAGAATGCCCTGCGGGGCACCGCCAGCCTGTTGGCGGTGCCCCCGTCATTTTAGCCCTGGCGGTCGACGACCGCCAGGGTTAGAATGACCCCCAGAGTGTGTAGGGAAATGAAAACAAATGAAAGATAGTTAGAGAAATTAGTTTAGCTTGAGTTTGCGCTTGGGAATGGCCTTGTGTGAACAATATTTACTTACTTCGTCAGGGTAACATACTATCCACAGACCTAGGGGATCATTGTAACCCTGGCGGTCCAAGACCGCCAGGGCTAAAATGACGGGGGCACCGCCAACAGGCTGGCGGTGCCCCGCTGGGCATTCTGACCGCGGCGGTTCGGCCGCGGTCAGAAGTGGAAAACCGGCGGTCTCCCGCCGGTTTTCCGCTGCCCAAATGAATCCTCGATGGCGGCGCAGCAAGCTGTGCCGCCATGGAGGATTCTGACACCCCATACCGCCATCCTGTTCCTGGCGGTTCTCCCGCCAGGAACAGGATGGCGGTATGGGGTGTCGCGGGGCCCCTGGGGGCCCCTGCAGTGCCCATGCCAATGGCATGGGCACTGCAGGGGCCCCCGTAAGAGGGCCCCAAAAAGAATTTCAGTGTCTGCACCCGTCGCACCTTCCCACTCAGCCGGCTCAATTCTGAGCCGGCGTCCTCGTGGGAAGGTAGTTTTACACTGGGCTGGCGGGCGGCCTTTTGGCGGTCGCCCGCCAGCCCAGTGTAAAACACAGAATAGCCGCAGCGGTCTTCCGACCGCGGTGCGGTATTCTGGAGGGGGGAAGTCTGGCGGGTGGCCTCTGCCGCCCGGCAGACTTAGAATCACCCCCCTAATGTTGGCCCTGCTCTCGTACTAACTCCTCACCTAGTTGGCTCAGAATAAATGTTGCATGCCTGTGGGGCGATACTCTCTGTGCATGCTTGCGGTGATGAGATGATGTTATTGCACATTTGTGGCTGTGTTCTTCTGGGAAGTGTGGTACAGAGCCCCCCTAAGGCACAAGCATGGATTAGTGTGTTTGCAACGTTATTGGCAGTGTAGTGCAGTACTGGAAGGCAGTTTAAGGTCTTGAAATAAAGGTTCTTGTGGCATGATATCCTCCATCTAAGTACTATGTACATCCTTCATTCCTGGGATAGAAGAAGCATTTTGGTGTGTACATGTATGTGTGCCATAATTGAGTCAAAGATGGTATTGAGGCACATTGGAGGCGCATTTCAGTGAATCAATGACTTTGGCCTTATTGAACATATAGAATAGCATAGTTAAACCACCACGAATAAAAGTGTGTGTGAATGTGTGTGTGAATGGATGTATGCATGCATGGATGCACGTAAGAATGGGTGTGTGTATGCTTGTGTGTGTGAAGGGGGTGCGTGAATGTAGGGGGGTTTGGAGAGGAAGGGTTATGTGGTGAGGGGGGTGGAGGTGGGGAAGACCTCTATCAGTGATAGAGAAGGGATTCCATGTCACTGATAGTGCCTACCGCCATGGTTTTTGTGGCGGTAAGGAAGCCACAGAAACCATGGCGGTAGGGGGGTCATAATCCTGCATGCGGTACAGTGATGGCTGCCGGGAGATTGAAATCTCCAGCCCAGTGGCTGTTACCACCATGGTGGTCAGTGTGGGACTTTGGCGGTTTGGCCTCAGCCAAACCACCAATGTCATGATATGATAGAAAGTACTGCCAGCATGTTGGCAGTACTGTCCACCATATTACCACCAGGGTCATAATGAGGGCCTATGTGTGCATACATCCACATCCCAAGACTGTGTCTTATTGCTCAGATAGTATTTCATATATATCTTCCTTCGAGGGGAATGCTATGGTCTAGGGGTAGTGGTTATGTTACAAGATGGTATATACCCATAGTTTGTTAAAATACTGGTAATCTCGTCTTGTTGTGTATTTGTTGCTGGGGGCACTCTTTCCCTACCACTTTATGAAAAGAAATTCAGCTGATTCTAGGGGATATTGTCCTTTAGGCCCAAGTCTGTTATCCATCTTTGCTTACACTGTAACATGGTCTGTGACATGTTGTTACTGAAAAACATTTTTCCTATGATGGTCTGATGGGTGTCAGTGTTGTTATGCCCTTTTCCACATAATGAGTAGTCATTTTAGCTGAGGATGTATGACAGCAAAGTTGCTGCAGTGTTTGCTGATACTTATTTTGATTTTTTTCAAGGAAATGCCTATGTAGCACATCATACATGGACATTCCATTAAGTCTATCAAGTTATTTGAGTTGCAATTAGTGTGGTGTTGCTGTTCCAGGAAGTGGCTAGAACTATGTCTATCAATTTTGTGCAGGCTGTCATGGGGAACACAGATCATTGCCCACAGGGTTAATGGCCTTTAATTCTGAGAAGGTTCAACAGTGTATTCTGATCGTTTTACATAGTCTGGTGGGGACCAAGAAGTCCCTAAGACCAGTGTTTCTTTTAAATAAAAAAGAGGTTTCCCAAAAGTTAACTGGTTGCATGTTGGAATACACAAGTGTTTTGTGATCATTTTCCTCTCCTGGTTTTTGCTTACAAAGATGAGGTCTTCCTTCTTTTCCTTCCTATTTTCTGCCAGTAAGTTCCCTATATGATTGTTTCTTGCTCTCCTTTTGGCTTTCTGGAGAGGTTGCATTGGAAAGTGGCAGTCTAATTGTTTAGTTGTGATTGTCTCTGCCTCTATTTTGTAGTTCTATATATCTGAGCACTTCCCGAAGAATTGGCATATTGGAAGGTTCTCTCGGAGCGGGTGGAGATGTGCACCTTCAAAATGTAAAAGGTTATTTTTGTCCCTAGGTTTTGTGTATAGTTTTGTGGACACTCTGCCCTTGTCTGCTATGACAGTCACTTCTGCAAATTATGTTGTTCCTGGTCACCGTGAATTTCAGGAACTCATTCTGATTCTTCAATCATCTGCTGGGTCTGTATGAACTACTTTGTAGTTTCTTTCTTCTCTCACTAGAATCAAGCAGACTTCTCAGTAATCTTTTCACGATTGATTTGCAATTGCAACACCTTTATCAAACTGTTTCATGATATGATTTGCTCTCTTACGCAGACAATCATGGGTGTCAAATAGTGATACATGGTCTTCCTCGTATCCATGCCTTCTATGTATTTTATTACATCCTCTTCCCTGGCATGTACCTCTGGGGGAATTGAAAATGGAGGTGTTTTGAAAAAGAACTTTTTTCCATATATTTCTTAAAGTGTTATTTCTTGGTTATTGTTAAAAAGGCTTTTACTCTCATTTTGTGAAAGAATTCAAGCACTTCACATCTTATTGCAAACCTGTCATCGGGACTGGTGGGAATGAATCCATGGCCTTTACTAAGGACCTGATTCTCATCTGCATTAGTGCTTCAGTTGTCAGGCTCACAAATAGATTGATTCACGTTCGTCCCTGGTTGGGGCTCCCTGGTCATATTCCAAGTCCTCACCCCCTCCTGTTTTGGTACCCCAAAGTGTACATGTTTGTCTCCTTTGTTACAGTGTTTTCCCCTCCATCCTCTTGTGTGCTGCATAACTAGACAATGCAGTTAAGTAAAGTTTACCGCTTTTGTGGCAAGCTACCAGAGGGTTAAGCACAGGTTAATTAAGTGACTTTTTGGGGTTCACCCTAATAGGGATTGTGGTCATTGCTTTAGCGGGGTTCACAGCCCCTCAACCAAATACCCAACTTCCTACAGTAATAATGGTAGTAATTGATATATACTTAACTTTAAAATATTTAACTGAATGTTCATTAAAAATAAAAATGTATTTGTTTAAAAAGTACTATTCCAACATGTAAAATACATATTCCATTGTTAAATTCAATTTAAAATGCCTTATCAGAGGCTAACAATAAAACATGGGAAAAAAAAAATAAGTATAATATATATATTAAGTAAATAAATATGGTAATGTATTTAAAAGTGAACCTATATCAAAATTATGTGGTCATTTTGAGTTTGGAGGATGGGAAACTCTGTCTGCCAAACTCCCGACACGGTGGCCACCGCCTATGCACGACCTTCCCCCGGAGCTCCACTATGGGTTTCCTGCTAGGTCAGCGGGCAAAAACCTCCATGTCTGAGCCAATGGCAGTGCTGTAGCTCACATGGTGAGCCAGCACCCTCGCAAAGCAGAGAGTGAACATTGCAAGTGTACTGGTTTGGGGGGGCCCTGCCCTGCTCATGCCAGGTGCATGGGCAGTGCAGGGGCCCCCTTGAGGCCCCTGCACCCATTCCCCACCAGCCTTTTCATGGCAGTGGTACCACCATGAGACCACTGGGATCTGAGATCCTGGTGGAGCTGGCGGTTACCTGTCGGTTCGACCACCAGGGTGGTAATCAGATTCATGCATTGGTGGCAGTCCAGACTGCCACCGTGAGTGTGACGATCTATAGACTGCCAAACTCGTCTTCACCCCCTATGGCTAAAAAATGACACATATGAATCTTTGTATAGGAAGGATCATAAATATGTGTTATTAAAATCTATGGTAAACAATGTACATAGTAGTAATAAAAATATGTACACACTACACACCATCCAATCAGAAATAAAAGCTTAAACACATTTATTAATTATTAATTATCATCCCTACTTCAATTTACAATACATTTGGAAGATATTGGATATTAAAGGAGTCATATTTACTATTCCCACTCCAATGTAAGCCACATTGGGAAAGTTGCTGATCATTAAAAACCTACATTTACCAATCTCACTGCAATCTAAGTGAGGCTGGGCAAGGCATTTAAAAGGTTACATTTACTATTCCCACTCAAAATTGAGATACATTGGAGAATGTATTGGAATTTAAAGTTTAAATCGGTTCAATTTCAAATGTTAATCTACAATACATTGAGGAAGGTTATGGATTCTGGATTCTGGAGGAGCTGCCACAGTTGTGATTATTTCCTTTGGTGGGTAGTTATCCCCCTCAACTAATAACCCAATTTCTAACATTAGCTGTGAGGTATGAGACAGATATCAGTTCAAGAAGGGAAGTTGAGGTGGGTTCAGGAACTCCAGTTAATTTGAAAGGGACGAGGATGAGGCTTGCACATTAAGAAGCCTATAAATACTATTCACAATTAAATCTAAGCTACATAGAGGAAGATGCTAGACATTAAAGGGGTTACATTTTCTGTTCCCACTTCAAGCTCAGCTACTTTGAGGAAGATGCTGGACATTAAAGGGGATATATTTACAATTCATACTCAAGCAAAACTACTTGCATTTAAGTTAAGCCTGTCTGCTCTGTGCCATAGCTACCAGGGGGTTGAGCTCAGGTTTATTTATTGACTTTAGTGGTTCACCCTGATAAGGGTTGTGATCCAGTGGTGGCTGCTGTAATAAAAAGTGGTGGGGCAGTAGTGATAATACTCCAAAAAAGGTGCTTACTTGCCACTGACACTAACAGCCACCTCTGTGCTCCTCTGGTCCCAACAGCACAGGCTCCCAGACAGGTCTCATACTATTACTGAGCATGAGAGAAGCATCAGGACTGGCCTGTGTGTGCTGGTTTGATGCTCGCACAGGGACGAGGAGCCTGTGCTTTTTCTCTACCTGGCTGTGCAACACAGCTGGTTTGGAGAAATATAAGTGTGCATGTCTGTTTGCCCGGTCAAAGACAGCCGGCCAAACAGACATGCGCACCTACACTTACCCACTACTCCACCTCCTTGCCACTGTCCAAAAGAATGGCCTGACTCTGCCCCTCCCTAGACTTGTGTTGGCTGTCAATGAAAAATAAAATGATTATGAAATTATTTTATTAAGATTTTATTTTTCATCTGCTGGCTTTGGGGGGGTGGGGGCAATGTTCCTCCGCAATTCTGGAGGAGCTCCCACAGTTGTGATTATTTCCTTTGGTGGGTAGTTACCCCCCTCAACTAATAACCCAATTTCTAACATTAGCTGTGAGGTATGAGATAGATATCAGCTCAAGAAGGGAAGTTGAGGAGGGTTCAGGAACTCCAGTTAATTTGAAAGGGACGAGGATGAGGCTTGCACATTCCTAGTTAAGTTTAAATAGAGAACTGGGTGGGAAAAGCTTTTTTTCCACAGGCTTTCTGTATCCAGTTTCAAACCAACCTACTGGGAGGGGGAGCTAGTCCTAGGAGCATTTTGGTGCTGCTGAGGAGGAAGTTCTCTTTTCCCTAAATCCACGTGTAGCTGCACGCAATCTCCTGTCAGGGCTGAAAGATTCATGTTGGATTTGTCTCAGAGTAGTGCACTGTGGGTTAGTTAGCATTATGACAAACGGACAGTGCTGTAAAAATGTCAAGCATTGCCCAGGGAATGTTTTTCTCATTAGTAAATTGGTGTCCAGGAGTCACTCTACCCATTTGTAAGTGAAACCTAAAAGCAGACACCCCCACTGCTCCTCAGAACACTTTCTGGACCTGCAGAAGAACAAAACATGATTGGGCCTGCTGTTTTTGAATGATTTGAAGGGCTGGAGGTGCTTCTGCTTATATTCAGGACGAAGACGTGGACTTCAATTGTCAGTTAGCTACCTCCTATGTTGCTAGAAGAACACTACAAATACAGGAGGCCTTTTTTCCTGAAGTGCCCAGCTAGCAAATAGCAACTGGAACTCAAATGAACACTGCAACTGGTCTTTGCTGTAGCAAGGCTCACCCCTTAAGTGCTGCCCTGGAGGTTCTGGGAGCTTTAGAAGTGGCTAACAGTAGATGCTCAAAACATTCTGAAAAGCTGGAACATGTCATGTTATGATAGTTGTGTTTTTTAGACAGAGCTTATCAAAGATGAGGGTATACTGAGGTGACAGCAGGTCGTTGAATCTAACCCTGGTGGTGTTCTTTGAATAGTCAAGTCTTCAGTTTATGCAGAAAGGATGAGGAGGCTCTGATATATTGTGTTTGTTCCAGGCTTCAGAAGAAATGAAAGGAAAGGCATGGCCTCCTGATCTGCATTTCTATATGTGCAGGATGTGCTAGTGAGAGTTCAGCAGAGCAGAGGTGTATGGGAAGTTAATGTGGTTGGATGCAGCTGTTCAGGTAGGTGGGTTTATGTTGTGGACTGCTTAGTAAGTATGGGCGAGGAGCTTGAAGTGTGCATGTTTGTGTATTGGGAGTCAGTGGAGTTCCTTCAGGTGGGGTGTGATGGGTTAGGCATGAGAGATTGAGGACTTGTCTGGCAGAAGAGTTCCACAAAGTCTGAAGTCTTCTTGTGAGATGGTTACTTATTCCAGAGTACTGAGCATTTTCGTAATCCAGTCTGCTGCTGATGAGGCCGTGGGTGAATGCTTTCCTGGT
Organism: Pleurodeles waltl; assembly: GCF_031143425.1. NCBI lineage: Eukaryota > Metazoa > Chordata > Amphibia > Caudata > Salamandridae > Pleurodeles > Pleurodeles waltl. The sequence continues at coordinate 391,912,149 of NC_090445.1, read as the reverse complement.
GTTAAAGGTAGCTGCCTGAAAATGTTAGCATCTTTAGGGTGTTGAAATAGGAATGCTTTGAGGGATATGTCCAGATTGTTGCCTGTAATAATTCTGACATTTCTTGTTTGTAAGCTGGGTGTAGGGGAGGATCCGAGGTCTGTAGACCACCGTAGAGAGTCCCACAAAGCTGTGTTCTTGTTCCCAAAAATACCCACCTCAGTCTTGTCCATGTTCAGCTTTGCACAGTTGGACTTCATACAGGGAAATTCGGTCATTCATGGGGTGAATTATTTTTTGGGGGATATGCTGAAAAGGGTCAGGCTGCATGAGGAGCCCTGTGGGGAACAACAGATGATTCCCGTGCTCCTGAGGAGAAGAGCTGTATGTTGATGATTTGGGTTCTTCTGGTCAGAAAGGTGGAGATCCATTTGAAGGTGGGCCCTTGAATGCCTATTTCATGCAGTCGTCTGATCAGAACGGGCTGGGGAATGGCTGTCAAAGGCTGCACATAGGTCTAAAAGGACGAGAGATGTGGCTTTACTGGCTCTGGAAAGGTGGCTGTATTAGCGGAGGTGTAGAGCATGGGTGTGAGGCACTTGCTGGTGGGGGTAGTTCCTTCATCAAAGGTGTGATGGGGCAAAGGGCTGATGGGGCCCTGGAGCAAGTGGTTTTTATGACTGCTGTGGTTTTTTATTGTGTTGTTTTTGTTTGTTGCTGGGATACTTTAGGCAAGCTTCAGAGAATCTGGTTGTGGGGTGAAGTACCTGTATGTGGCTCTGATCTTGCTGTAGACGGAGTTTATGAGGTTGTCAAACAGTCTTTGAGTTGGGCAGATGTTGGTAGTGGCTGCTGTGGTCATGATGGAGTACTTGACAATGTTAAGATTGAAGCTGGCATAGGTCTGTTTAGCCTTCCTTTTGGTTTCCCAGATTAGTTGGGTGTATCCCCTCAGGGCAGCTTTGAATATGTCTTTTTCCATTGCCCTTTGGCTGGATCTCCTCTTCTGCTCCAGTTCTTTTCAGTGTCATTTAGACATAATAAGGTCTGATTTTGTATCAGTTGGAATACAGCCTCATTCTTGCTGTGTAGCTTCATATCCAGGAGACCAGTGTGTCAGCCTATTTAGTGATGCATTTGTTGAGGTTGTTGATGTCACAGGCTAGGTGGCCTGTGTACTTCAGTTTCCTCCTATGGATGGCGGAAACCCAGTCCATCTTATCTAGGTTGCTCTAGTGCCGGTGCACTGTGCTCGCTGTGGTTGTTTTTCTGGCGTGGTACAGCCAAGTGATTGGCTTGGGTATGTTGATCATGATATTGTTGAAAAATGTGAAGATGGGATCTACGATATGCTTGGTGCCATGGGTTAGGTGTATGATGCTTTGGGTTAGGCTTGATGATGTTGATGCTGTCTGGGAGTGCAGATAAGTTTGGAGTTGTTCAGTCTTCTAAGTGGATATTAAGGTCTCCAAGGAGCATGAATGCACTGGAGTTCAGGACTAGTGGGGCAACAAAGTCAGAGATGTTGCTGTGAAGTTGGCTTGGGGGCCTGGGAGTCAACATATCCGGTTTACATACAGGGTGAAGCTGGCTGTGATTTGCACTTCAGTTGAGGTTTTACAAGCAGTTGGTCCTTGTTTCTGTACAGCTCAAAGTGTGCGTGAATACAATGGTGATTCCTACTCCAGGTCTGTGTTGTTGGTTTTCCTTGATCATTTTGGACTTTCAGGATTGTCATCCAGACCTCGCAACAAAAGTTCTTATTTTCAAATAAACGTCATTGGACACATCCTGTGTTTTGTACTCTGGAGGATTATGAGCTCAATATAGAATATATAGAATGATTAAAAGTTTAGGTGTTACATAATGCACATCTTAAATAGTAATATCACAACGTACAATAGCATTAGCACAGAGTATGCTATTGATTAGGTATGATAAATTACACTCATTATGGGTTTGTGGGGAATTACATGCAGATTTCAGTGTTTAACACACTACAATCCGCATGATGTGGTAATACCATATTGTTTTCCCCATTAAATTTCAGAAGATTTCACTTACCATAATTTAATGATGGTTGAGTTAGTTGTTAATACCTAACAAGTCATAATTATAACCCATGCGTAAATCCTGGTCAGAATTAACTGACTCACTTGTAACCTAATCAGGCCCTATAACTGCCATATGTGGGGTAACATTAGTTACTGCTCATATTGCAATTAACTGGGCTGCTCATAATCAGTGCTTAATTTGTGCTGGTGGTGCTGGTAAGGGGGTGCCAGCACTTATTTTAGAGGGCCGGCACTTATTTTTCTACATCAGGCATTTATTGCAAGCAAAAGACACACATGGGAAAGACGGAGAGAGAGAAAAATTCAAAAAGTGCCACAGAGGGAGAAAGCAGAAAGCTGCAAGAGTGAGCTCAAGCGGCAGGTAGTGGCTGTAAATGGATTAAAGGGGCCTGTAGGAGGCTGGCCTGATGTGTGTTGAGTACCTATGGTACTTACACCTTCTTCCAGGTATCTGTTATTAGTGTAGTGTAGTCAGTGTCTAGAAGCCAGGCTCTCAAGAGGTAGCTGTGGATGAGCAGCCAAGGCTTATCTAGGAGACATGAATAGCTCATGCAATACCGCTCTAGTCACACGTAATGCTTACACACATCAAAGAAAACACTCACAAAAATAAACATACTTTATTTTGGTGGCACAAATACCACAAATACCAGAGAGACTATGCTCCCTTAGAGGGTAAGTAATACACAAATGATATGCACTAGTATGCAGAAATAGGCATAAAACAGTTAGAAAACAGTGTAATTAGTGAAAATGGCAGTAGCTAGAAATTGGCCTGGGGGAGCACAAACCATATACTTAAAAATGGAATGCAAATGTCAGTCCCTCACCTAGGCAAGTGTAATGTGTAGAGGGGAGCTGGGAGTACTAGGAAAGCCCAAATGTAAGTACCACAACCCACCCCAGAGACCAGGAAACTAGGAGTAATTCACAGTAAGTTTCCCAGAACACACACAGACACCCGGACAAGAAGACCTGTGGAAGAAGGGGACCAAGTCCAAAAAGCACAGAAGAGTCCAGGAAGGGCAGGATCCCCTACCCACCAGGATGAAGGTGCAAAAGATGAAACATGGGTGAAGAAGAGTCAGCACTGCACCCAAGAAGATGAAGTTGGGCTCCTGTAGGGTGCAGGTCAGGTGAGGTCCCACGCTGGATGGAGGGTACAGTCAGGTTTGCGACGTACAAGTCTGCCAAAAAGCCTTGGCACATGCAAAGCGCGTGATTAGCGGAAAATGGCGCTGCCAGGAACCAGGAAGGAGCAGGTGAACTTTACCCAAGAGGGGTAGCCAGAGGGGACCCTCAGCAACACAGAGAGCCCACAAAAGACAAGGCAGCACTCACAGGAGTCCCACAGGATGGTGACATGAACGTTGCAGAAGAGGCCCACGCAGAACTTCAAGAAAGGCTTCTAGGCCACTGGAGAACCACTCAGGAAGCTGTGCATCACAGGTTAGACTGCTGGGGGTCAGAACTTCAGGATGCATGAATATCTTGGAGGAAGGATGCCAACAAGCATTGGCAGCTGCATATGGCGTAGTGCATTGGGGTACTGTCCTGAGAGTGGAGGCAAGGGCTTACCTCCAACAAAGTTGGGTAGTAGGAAGAGAGGACCGTCGAAACCACTTCAGTCTATCACCCATGATGCAGAATCCACACAGCTCAGCAGGAGAGGGGATCCACGCAGCCGGTCATTGTTGCAGTTGGTGCCTGCAGAAGCAGGGCAGTGACTCCTTCACACAAAGGGAGATTCCTTCGCTCTTCTTATGCAGGCTGAAGACGGGGCTGTCCTCAAAGGATGCACAACTGGGAAAATGTTGCAGTTGCTAGAAGGAGCCAGACTTACAACATTGCAGAAGGTGTGTTGCTTCTTTGTTGCAGCTTTTGGGGTTCTGAAGAGTCCAGATGCAGTTTCCTCCTGAGAAATTGAAGTGGAGGATGCAGAGGATTCCTGCTGAAGTCGTGCAATTTGAATCTGAGGAACCACCCAAAGGAGAGACCCTAAATAGTCCTGAAAGGGGGATTGGTCACTTAGATGAGTGACCACCTATCAGAAGGGGACTCTGACATCACCTGCTGGCACTGGCCACTCAGATGCTCCTAGAGTTCCCTGCCAGCCTGGAATCCAAGATAGCAAAACCCAGTCACCCTCTGGAGGAGCTCTAAGCACCACCCCTGGGGTGGTGATAGACAGGGAAGTGGTCACTCCCATTTCCTTTGTCCAATTTCAAACCGGAGCAGGGACTGGGGGTCCCTGAACCGGTGTAGACTGGTTTATGCTCACCAAATGTGCCCTTCAAAGCATCCCCAGTGGCTGGGGGAGGCTACCCTTCCCAAGCCTGTAACACCTATTTCCAAAGGGAGAGCTTGTAACACCCTCTCCAAAGAAAATCCTTTGTTCTGCCTGCCTGGGCTCGAGCTTCTCAAGCAACAGGAGGGCAGAAACCTGTCTGGGAGGTACAAGCATCTTAGGCTTCCTGGAAACCCTCAGAAGGCTGTAATGGCAATACATGTGGTATTCTAAGGAGCCCGCAGGGTGCACGGAATCATACAACCAATGCTTGCAAAAGCCTTGGGGTATGATTCCAACATGTTTCACACCAAACATGCCTATGTTTGGGATTACCATTATGTAGCTGGACATAGGTAGTGACCTATGTCCAGTACACACGTAAAATGGCGTTCCTGCACTCACAAATTCTGGGAAAAGGGGCCTGGAGTTCATGGAGGCACCTCTGCTAGTGGAGGGGTGCCCTCACACACAGGTACTTTGCACCCTGCCTCTGGGCTAGAAGGGCTACCATAGGGGTGACTTATAAGTGATCTTGTGTAGTGAAAAATGGCAGTGAACGGGTGCTTGCACCTTTTCACGCAGGCTGCAATGGCAGTCCTGCAAAAGCATTTACATGGGCTCCCTATGGGTGACAAAATATATGCTACAGCCCCTGGAACCCATTGCCATAGGTACCTAGGTATCATATACTAGGGATTTATAAGGGGCACCAGTGTGCCAATTGTGGGTGAAATACAGTGATAACAGTTACAAACAACTAAATTTAAGGGAGAGAGCAAAACTACTGGGGTCCTGGTTTTCAGGATCCCAGTAGACACATTCAAACACATTGACAAACAGGCCAAAAGTGGGGGTAACCAAGCTAGAAAGAGGCTACTTTTCTACATGGCCCAAGATGGCTTTAGGATTATGTTGCCTCAGTATCGCATGCTCGCACATTTAAATGCAGCAGCCGCGTGTTTCATAGGAGAGCTTTGGGCACCAGCATCTTTTTATTTAGAAATTAAGCACCGCTCTTAATAGACAATTATGAGTTCTTTAATTGCCTCATTAGTTTCATCATTATTTATTGCATCCATTAGATAAAGATGGCTTAAGATTTATTATATATCAAATGTGATAAATTAGGGCATTTATTAATTTTGAAATCACAATTTAGGTATATCATGTTGACTTTGATGATTAGCGTGCAATAATTGTCATGTCTCTTTCTAAACTCGTCAATTTCATGTTGCAACTTTCAACAGGGTTAATCTTTTTAAATCAATTGGGTGAATTTTCTACTTTCCGTTTTTCCAACATGCTTATAATTCCAACACGAGTGTAAATAGTGGTTTGTTCGGCTGTCATTTTTATATGTCACTCAAAATTAAGACCTTATCAGCTTCAAAGGATTAAGCCATACTGGCGATTCATGCAATTTGAATTATTTCTTCCATTTTCATTTCACAGCCGGCCATAAGTGAGCTACCCTATAGTAGGTGTCATCAGAGCACCGACGGTAAGGGCCCTGCTGCACTTAACCTGAGGCTGTGCAAAACAGCAAACTATGGTAGTCAAGTAAGAAGTTGTACTTTGTTCACGAGAAAACTTCTGGCACAGGTATAAAATCACTATTTAATATGCGGATACTAGTATAATGTAAAATGAGGCACCACCTACAGAATGTGATGAGGGGCACGAGTCTCCCAAATTTTATAGATATTCCTTAACCTTGCAGTAAATGGGGTTCCCTTTAATGGGTTGCTCCCCACCTTCCCGTGCTGCAGTGGCTGCCTGTGTCTGAATACGCCACTGGCCGGTTTATACTATATGTTAAAAATAAAACCCTTAGCTTATTTTCTATTATCTTTTATTTATCTTTTTTCGTTTTTAATGCGTATTACCAATACCGGACATATTTACATTCTCTTCTGACGGAAATAAATTGTTTAACTATAACAACTAAAGTGTGGTCAGGAGAAGGATTTTTGTAACCAGGGACACAAGTTTCCTGTCTTCGGCTTTTCGTTAAAAACTGATGTAGTCTGAGGTTTGTATTATTGAGTTGTTTCAACTGAAACAATAAGGCTAACAAGGCGAAACAAGCATTGCTTTAAAGAAAACTTGTGACGGGTGCTGGTGTCCCTGGTACTAGGAGCCACCTGGTAACTTTAGACCGAGCTGTGGGGTCAGTACTACTTTGCATATGGCAGGGTCCTAACAAGAGTGGCATAGTTAGCAAAAAAACAATGGAGTTAACCCAGATCTGAGGATGAGACTGAATGTTTGATAAGGTTCAACATTCCGTTCATCATTTTTTTGTGTTGCTTTTTCCTTACTGGCATCTTTTTTAGATTAATATACTCACAACTTGCTAAACACAGTACATATAAATAGGACTTTAATGTTTTATACACAGAATTTACCAAGATACAGAGCTCAATTATGAATGTGACAGTCTGACCATCAGGCTGTCACTACGACAGTCGAGAGGTCCCTGCCAAGCAAGCAGCCTTGTGACTTCTGTATTATGGGTTTCATGCCATGCCAGTTGGCACTGACAGTGTTGGCAACATTGGCTTTGCCTCTCAGGGAGAGGTCATGGGCAGTGCAGGGGCCCCCTGTCGCCCAGTCTATGCCTTTCTGCCAGCCTTTTCATGACAGTGACCCTGCCATGAAAAGGCTGGCAGAAAAGCAAATTGTGATCAGCTTGCACTGCCGTGGTTGACCATGACATACACCGCCATTGACCTGTTGGGATCCATAATCCTGGTGGTGACAGTGGTCTCCAGGCAGTCTGACCACCAGCATTGTAATCTGGTGATCAGACCATCAAGATTGCAGCGGTCAGACCGCCACAGTGAGTGCAGTGGTCTCAGGACCGCTGTACTCATAATTAGGTCTATAATCTTCAGGGCTTTTTAAAAATCTTCTGCTAAGCTCGACTCAATCAAGCTTTTATCTTAATGAGGTTTATAAAATGGTGGTACGTGCCTCAAGCAGATTGGTTTACTCTGTTGCCTCTTGCACTGCACTATTTAGATACACATTTGTTTTGGCAAGGATTAATCACAGGTTATGTGCCCTTGATTATCTAATTTAAGTTATTATTCTTTAGATACTTTCTGCCATTTATTGCGCTGACTGAGACTCATCATATTATTAGTTGAACTACTGCATAGCTTTGAACACATTTTTGTTGGAAATGTCACACAGTGGGTAGTTACTCAAGCCTAGTTCCAGGGTATCCTTGTGTCACAGTTTCGGGCGGGTCTGATCAGGACTATGGTTGGGACACCCCTTGAGGTCACAGAACATCGTAAAGAGGTAGTGTACTGGTGCAGAAGAGCAGCTAAAGGCATACACGGAATGGACAGCTATGGACAGGCACAGGAAACAGGAAAGTAAAAGCAGAGCAACCCTTGTGTGAACAAACAGGAAACAATTACTAATGGACAAACACGCTGGGGTTGTACACAGAGTAAGGCGCAGAACCACCCACAGTGACAGGGAATGTCAATGCCTCTGTGCAGTTTGCTCTTACAGATAGTCACCCTGGAAGCCTCATAGAAAGGAGGCAGCAGAAGTGATTCTGTCTTTGAACCCTAGAGAACAAACAAGGATAGTACCTACATACACAAGACAAGCTCTTGAGGGTCCAGCTGGAAACAGTGGCAATTCCTGAAAAAACAGCAATAGCACACTGTCCCTGTTAGACACGAAAGACAAAGTATAACACTAGACAAGGATGGGAGCTGGAATTGCCTCCTGGAAATCAGAAGCCAACCCCAGTACAAAGGAGGACACTTATACACTGGTGAAGACTGATAGAACACTTACCAGACACAAATAACGAGAGGAAATGGAAACAGAAGGAACAAACTAAGAGGCAGAGGCAGGAACTGGGAGCAGGCTCAGGCTGAACTAAATACAGGGCTAGGACTGGAAAACAGGGAGAAAACGTCTGGCTGGAACAAGTAGAGACAGGAATGGGAAACAGAGAACAGGCTCTGGCTGGAACAAGCAAGGACAGGGCTGGAATGCAGGGAGTAGGAATAAGCAGAAAACAGGACTGGGAAACAGAGAGCAGGTTCAGGCTGAAACAAGGCAGGAGCAGCAGAGAGAAACAGGGAGAAGGGTCTGTAAGAAACAAACAGGTACAAGGCTAAGAGATAGGGAGCAGACTCTGGCTGGAACAATCAGGAACAGGGCAGAGTATCAGGTAACAGGATCAATCTGGAACAGAACAGGAACAAGACTGGAACACCATCTGAATAGGGGTCTGTAACACAAAGGAATGTAACTCCAATGCACAACAGAGATCTTGAGGAAATGGCTGCTTATAAGCAGTTCCAAGCTGCAGAAAACCCCAAGTGGAATCACATGATTGGGCTGCACAGGAGAAGCCTCAGGTGTGTGTAGTTTCAGACGTTTGCAAGCCCTAGAGGAGAGGATATGGTGAAAAGGAGCAACTGGACTTCTCCCATAGAAAACAATGGGAAACAGAATCCAGGCTTTCCTGGCTATCAGGCTATGCATTATGGGATTTGCAGTCCCAGGAAGCAAATGTAATACTACAAAAGTATACCATGGCAAAAAGAGAAACAAACGGGAGTCTGCAAGGGAATGGGACGACAGAGTTGTAACACCTCGCTGATGAGATCTGCTGCTTTATTGCAGATCAGTTTCTGGTCACCCCTTTAGCACTAGCTAACAAATGCCCCAGAAAGGAGGAGCTAGGCATATGATGCATTCTTGGCACAATGGAGCTGAGCATTGTCTGCATGGCTAACAGACTCTAAAATAGAATGAGAATGGCAAGTGAATTAACTTGTATGCTCAAAAGGGTTTGATTTAATGACAGGCCTTGTCATACTTGTGTAAGTGATAACTTTAAGGTAGTAGTAACAGGAGTGATGGAGACAGTCGGGTCCACCCATGTAAGGAACAGGTGCATCATTTGAGAGCAGTGGCTCATCCCAAAACACAGGGCCACCAAAGTGGAATGAGTATGAGTGATAGCGAACAGAATGGAACAGGACCATACTTCCTTACTCACACAAAGTGAACCCATTGCTATCTATTGTTGCCACCAGACCTGATTCTCTATTCTATATCAGATACAAACCTAACTGTGCCAGGTTAAGTAACTCATGTTGGAAATAGAGAGTTCCACATTTCTCAAATATTCATTCATCTGAGAAGCAGTTGGACAAATGGACTTGTCAATATTTTGTAATATTGAAGAGGCCAATGTTTGGACTTTTTAAGTACTGGAAGAGCAACTGCTGTTGGAAGACAAATACCAAGGTATCACACACCCAGAAAGTACAATCCTATTTGGAAGGGGTGATTTTAAGAATTCCTTACAACAAGATAAATACAAATTGCCTACATGTTGCAAAGCTATACACATCTGGAAGCAAATTTCCCTCCAAGAAATAAATGGTGATGAGCATGAAACATGAAGATTTGTAGAGGAGGATGGAACACTGTGCCAGTTACTATTGAGCAGGTTACTAGCAATTTAAAATCCATAATGATCTCTGTCAGAAATTGAGTTATTCTTTTGGGAGCGGTTGACTCCTACCACTTTAATAAACACAATCTGGTTAGGTCAAAACACAATTCTGATAGAACCTATGCTCAACTACTGAAAGCTATAGAAAATACAACAGGCAATCCCCTGAGAAGTGTCTGCTAAAGTCAAGGAGTCACAGCATTTTTAAAGTAGAAAAAAATAAACTGAACAAATATTCTCAAACTCGTTCTGAAAGAAAGAAGAACATTCCTCAAAGAAAAGTATACAAAGATCATTAACAAAGGTAAAAGTAGAATCACAATATGATTTTTCAAAGGAAAAAGCATATAAAAGCACAGTGGCAAACAAAAGTCACTGTTTATGACTGACCATGTCCTGCATGCAGTTTCAGGCTGACCAGGAAGGAGCAGATATTGGATACATCAAGCAGTTTACCTACTAAAGTTTTTACCTTCTGACTTAGGGCCTGATTTAAATATTGGCTGATGAGTTGCTCCATCACAACAGCGACATATATACAGTCCACCGAATTCTAAATCCCATCATGTATGATGGGATTTAAATTTCAACGGATGAGATATCATCACCTCTGTGATGGAGTATCTCACCTGCCAATATTTAAATCAGTGCCTTAGTCTCTGAAATTACATTCAAAATCTTCCAGTAGAGCAAGGGATAATACTTTGGTAGAAAAGAAACACATGCATTTGAATAAACCATTTTCAACCTACTGCTGAAACCACAGGTTTTAGCCTTAAAATCACCATGGGGGAAAGTCTACATTTCATAAATGCTGAGGTTGATTTGTGTCATATAGATTTTCCAGTCAAAAGTTTTGACTTCAGCCTTTTTGGAATTCAAAATCCTCTAATGGGGCAAGGCAGAAAGCCCTATCCAGGCAGGGCTCCACAATTGTGGACACCTTGGCGCTGAAGTTCAGCTGACTCAGTTTTCAGTAGGTCAAAATGTTCTGAGTTAGGTAAATCTGATTCCCTTTCCAGTCTTGAATATAATCTCCCTAGACAAGTATCAGCACCTTGGCTTCATCCTCCATTGTCCTAACTCAGTTAAATTGCTGGAAAAAGTATCTTCCTGCAGAAGCACAAGCAACCAAGTCAGCAGATGCTTTCTGTTCCCAGCCTTGCTGTTTTTCCTTCTGGTGCCTTACTTGTCCATTGGTCATTTGATTTTCAAGTTACTCACCAAGAGAGAGCTTTGCTTTAGCTGGCTTACTGCTGTGTTCTCTGCCATATGAGGATTCTGAAGAATTTGTGTTCTCCTGACAGTATTATCCCCTTTAGGGCACCCTCTCCATCCCTACCAACCACTCTGAAGTTTAAGAGATGGGTGCCCACCCCTCAGCTCTAACTATTATCCTTACTTCATCTGCCCCCCTCTGTTTGGGCAAACCATGGAAAAGGGGTGGTCAGTTTTACAGCTATTTGATTGTTTCACTGGTGAAGGTGATGTGCAATTGAGAGGTGTGGATATAACAACTTAAAGGGAGCTCTTTTTCTCCCACCAAGGGGTTTGCTTGATTTTTATGCTATTGGCTGAAGACCTTTATGCACTTGTCCTGCTACATGTCCCAGTGCCTTACCTGGCAAATAATCCTGCATTTCAAAGTGGGCCATTGGAAATGCAGTGTCTGTAAATGGTAGGGATTTATGCTCCATTGTGTTCTCTGTTTTGTGCAGGTGAACATATGGCAGAGGATTAAACCCTGTTTCTCCAGTACCTGTTGAATTGTCCCCTCTATAAGAAATGAGATTGTTAGTTGACTGAGGTGTGAGCCCTGGTCATGCAACAGCAACAGTTCTCTTAAAGGACTAATCACAATAATTCACTCCATTAGCCTGGGCTTAATCATGGGTAGCTTGGCACAAAAAACAGTCAGGCTAAGACTAAAGTCAATGTGGTAAGTATTTATGCAGTACACAAACACCAACACAGTGAAAACACAATAAAATAAAAAACACAAACCAATTTAGACAAATAGAGTTAATTTTACTAAAACAAATTACACAAAAAGCATCAAAATCCAATTAGTGGAAGCAGAGTTGTAATTTTTTAAAGTTTAAGGTTCAAAATATCAAGTCCTCAGTTTTAGAAAATGGCCACCTGGGCACATTTAACACCACAACCAAGGGCCTAGAGTTTATTGAGATCTCTTGAGGATGCAAGACTCACTCAGGCTGGGTCCAGGTGCAGGTTTAAGATCGTGGGAGCCTGATGTGTCCCTGTGGCTCAGAACAAGAGACTAGATAAACTAGTCCTTGGAGTCACTTCTGAAGTCCTGGGTGCTGGTAGTGATGCAGGACTCTTCAGCAGGGCTGCCATCTGTCCAAGCAGGCTCCAGGCAGTAGAGCAGTCCTTCCTGGTACAGCAGCAGCCTGGCGGAGTGCCCAGCAGGTCAGCATGTCACAGCAGCAGGCAGTCCTCTGAGAATCCTTCTGCTGAGTAGCAGGTTTGAGAGCACTTTTATTATACCATGGTTCCCTGTTCCTAAACGTTGGGTGAAGTTTCCAGAAAGGCTCTCTGAAGTTCCAGGAATTTCCTGCCTCCCCTTACCTGGTGCATGACTGGCTGCACTGTCAATACAGGGCTGTTAAGCCGACAGTGTGGTGGCAGAGCCAAGCCTATTCAGTTGCAAGTGGGACTATGCTTAGCTCCACCCCTCCATCAAGTCAGTTAATGGTCCATTCAGGCCGTACTAATTCTCCTACTGTTTTACTCTCTGGGGTGAATCCCCAAAGTAGCACCAAGTCATGTGACCTAAGGCAGGCTTCAGGCACAGAGGGCTAAGTACAGTATAATGCCAACTTTCTAAATGTGCTGCAGGCCCACTGATATTATATTTACAGGTCCTAGATATACAGTATACCGCTAATCAGGTATATGCCAATCAAACCATATGCACACATGCACTTTAGCACTGATTAGCAGTAGTAAAGTACACAGAATTCTAAAATCAACATATAACAATCCACAAAAAGTAGTAGGAGGAAGGCAAAAGTTTTTGGGGTGACCCTTTAGAGAGGCCCATTTCCAAAATCCTCAATTAAGACTAACATATTTACTGCAAACATTTATTTCTTCTACAGGGATATTATATGCCCAAATGACAGCAACAAAAACTATGTAAATGAGCATAGTTATCAAAGGAGTTTCATTAACTAATTTTTCTAAAGCTTTGAGGTGTAAGCCCTCATATACAAGGTTTACTCCAGCTTTCCCCACAATTGTGTCCTATTTATGCATTCACAAATTCCCTAATGGCCCTTGTTGTCCTACTCCAACAGATGTAAGGAAGAACTCAGAACATCATGTCTACCTCCTTGGCACTTTTATAATGGCCGAAATATTGATCTCAATAGAGAAAATCTGGTGTTTTAGTTCCTGGAGATTCACCACAGAGTAAAGATTGTACAGATTCCACTGTTTGGATAACAATTGGTAATTCCCTTGCAGATTGTGAAATTATCCATTAAATCCATTCAACAAGATCCAGACTACATTGAGAGAAAGTAAACCTTTTTATGAGTACCTGAACTGATAAACCTAATCCTGAATCAAATAATCTGCTTCCACAGAACTTCTAGACCAGTGTTTCTTCGGCTTTTCAAAAACACAACCCAATTTTTAGAAAAACAAATATTCACGACCTTTGAGCTTTAATAGACATGAGTCAAGGGGCCATTTTTTTAATGTAATAATAGGCATGCTTTTAAAATGCTTTGAATTACCAGAATCACATACTTATTATAATTGTTTTTGTGTTGTTTTCAAACAGTAATTGTTTGAAAATGTCACAACCTTGACCACACCCTTCAACATCTCTCTATCTAACTGTGGTCAAGATGTTGATCTGCATATAAAAATGGCAGAGAGTGAGATGCACTTGAGCTGGAACCTTTGTAGAGTGGGGTGCTGGCTTGTGAAATAGTTAGGACCTAGTTTCTATGCAAAAAGCAGATTTTTACTTGCCTATAAATTTGGTGACACTTGACAGATCTTGCCAAAAATTTCCCAAAAAATTTGACAGTCACAGGAGCTGCTGTCTGGAAAGCTTTATGGTGATCCGTGAAGCGGGGGCTGAGATGAAGTGGTGGTGAAATATTAAAGCATTTCCAAAGTTAAATCCCATAGGAAAAATTCAACAGCCATAGTGCCAAAACCACTTGACAGAATTACACCAAATTTGGCATAAAAGTAGCTCTTGTTACAGAAAGAGCCCTTTTGTTATTTTATGTAAATACATTCAGCAGTTTTAGAGAAACTAAGGAAAATCCAGATCTGTATATCCAGGTATGAGAAGGTTTTGCAATTCTTACTGATTTTGTGCTGAGATCTGATTGTCTGACAACACCTCAACAAGGAAATATTGTCAGCCATGTTGGGACTCAGCTTCATCTAAGTCCCACAAAAAAAATTAAAAATAAAGAAAAGTTGCCAGGGTACAGACACCCTGACCCATTAGCTCTGGTGGTGTGGTTCGAGAGGGACCCTCCCAGGGGCTAAAAAGCATTTTATAAAAAGTTTTGTTGAGTTTGTCAGAGCATTTGCAAATCCATCATTTAGAAAAAAAAAAGAAGCCCACATTGTTGTGCTTCATTTTTTTCAAGCCCCGGGTAGGCCCACTCCCGGGGGCATGTCCATTTCTGAGAGGGGGCTGCCCGGGCCCCAACTGTATCCCCGGGACCACCACCTCCCCGGGGTTTTACTTAACTTACATGGGGGAGGCCCATCAGCCTCCGACACAGCCCCGGGCACCACCACCTCCAGAGGCGATTAATTAAATATGTGCCAGGGGCAGCGTGGTCCCCACTGCACCCTAAGGACCTCCACTCCCTAGGGCAAAATTATTTTAATATTTTGGGAGGCCCAATGGCCTTCCCCACACCAAAGGGGGTCATCACCACCCCAGGGTAATTAATGAAATATGTGCAAGGTGGCCATGTGATCCTCCTTACCCAGGGGACCACCACCCCCTTGGGGTACTATAGAAATTGGGTGCGGGGGCTGATTGGGCCCCCTCACAGTTCCATGGACCACCACCTTCCCGGTGCAATTAAAGAAAAATGTGCAGGGGGCTCGAAGCCCCAGGGTGCACCACCTCCCAGGGCTAAATGCAGAGTTGGAGGGGTCTACATGGCCTCCCCTAGAAGAGCTACACATGTCTCTGGGACCGCCACCCGCAGGTCCAACTCGAGCTATGTCCCAAGGACCCTACTTAAAGCAGCTCCTTGGTTGCTGAAGCTATGGACCTCAAGGGAGGCCTTGAGTTTTCCCCGTGGTGCCAGATAGCCCGTAAACGGCTTGTTGTAAAATATATTAGAAAATATATGAGACCTGTATAGACCACAGGGGAGCCGTTGAGGGCTCCCTCGCAGTCCTAGATTCCCCATAAAGTGCTAAAAAAAAGAGTTTAAAAGATACCAGAATAGCTCTATGTGAAGATCACCAACCTTCACACTGAGCATTGAGATTTGAGTCTACTTGTTTAACTCTTTTTTTTAAGTAAAAATGTTTGACGGTCATATGAAAGATAATTTTACTTTAAACAACTAAAAAATACATATTTATTTTTAAATAGTGCAGAAATATCTCATTCTAACTATATCATACATCAAAGAATAAAAATGTCTCTTTCTCTCTCCCTCTCAGTTTCTTTCTCTCTCTGTCTCTCTTCCAATATATTTCTATCACTCACACACCCACTCAGACACTTATGCACACTCTCACAAGCCCTCTCAGGCAATCACAGTCCCACTTACAGACGCAATGAGACCCTTGGGCACCCACTCACAGCCCCAGTCAGACTCTCATGCACCTACTCACAGACACACTTAGACACTCACGCACCCACTCACGGACCCAGACACTCATGCACCCACTCACAGACTCACTGATACCCTCATGCACCCACTGATTGAACTGCTCACACTCTGACGCGCCCAGTAAAACACTGATATACACACTCTCACACCCAGGCAGATAATCTGACAGTCACACCCACCCTCAGATACACCCTTTCACCCTTTTTTTCTGGCCAACCGCCGCCACGCAATGTGCAGCAGTGGTTGGATTAGCGTACAGTAATTCAAATTACTATGGGGGTCATTATGACCCTGGCGGAAAGCAGAAAACCGGCGGTAAGACCGCCAACAGGCTGGCGGTCTTACTTTGTGGAATTATGACCATGGTGGTTACCGCCATGGTCATCCGCCGATTCTCCGTTCCGCCCGCCAGGCGGAGATGACCAACAGGCTGGAGACCTGGGTCTCCAGCCAAGCGGCCGCCACTATACCGCCGGCGGTATTTGGACCCGGCTTACCGCCGTGGATTTCCAGCAGTTTGAACCGCCATGAAATCCATGGTGGTAAGTACTATCAGTGCCAGGGAATTCCTTCCCTGGCACCGATAGGGGTCTCACCCACCCCCCACCCCCACCCGACTCCCTCCCCTACCCCCCCACCACCCCTGCCACCCCCCAAAGGTTGCAGGCCCCCCCTCCCCACCCGACCCCCAACATCACTTCACCCATACCCACATGACACGCACGCAGGAACCACCTACATACTTACACGCACACACGCCGACATACATGCCTTCATCCACACACACAGTCATACACGCACACCCACATTCAAACATGCACGCACACATCCATACAGACATACCCACAGACATACACGCACTCATTCCCATACACACAACACCCCCGCAGGCATACACGCACTCACACACCCCCTCTACATACACACACACACACTCCCATGCACCCACACAACACACAACGCCACCCCACCCCCCGTCCCTCACGGACGATCGACTTACCTGGTCCAACGATCCTCCGGGAGGGGACGGGAGCCATGGGGGCAGCTCTGCCGACACCACACCGCCAACAGAACACCGCCACGGCGAATCACAGGATGTGATTCGCTGGACGGTGTTCTGTTGGCGTGGCTGTGGAGGTGGAGCAACCTCCACTTCCCCGCCTCCCGCCAGTATGGCTGTTGGCGGCTCTCCGTCTGTAAAAGGACTGAGAGCTGCCAACGGTCATAATAGGCCGATCGGCAAACCGCCACCACTGGCGGTCTTCCGCACGGGGTCCCTCTTGGGTCGTCTTTAGAAAAGACCACCGAGGTCAAAATGACCCCCTATATTTTTTATAAAACATAGCAATTCACTGAAGAAAACAAAGGTTACATGGACGTTATAGTTAGGAAATAGAATTTAGAAAACATAGAAATTCGGTTAAAAAAACAAAGTTTACAGAGAAGTTATAGTTGGGTCAAATTTCAACTGTACCAAACCATAGGAATTCACCAGTTATACCTCACGTAACTATAACTCGTGCTCTAAGGTAACTATGCCTCGCACACTCGCCATTCACTGCCAATTGCACAATGAATTACAGCAATCATGCCACCTTTCATAACATCATTTATAATATTAATGTAATATTTGCTGTAAAACATTTGACAAAAAACTGCATTTGTTTTGACTATAATAAATTAGATGAAAACTATTTTTATTGAAATTTAAATAAAAACATCTGACCTAAAGTAAAAAAGGTACCTATTAAAAATCAAAATTAATAAAAGCAATGTACGGAATTATTTAAGAGTGCCATGATTATATTTCAATAAAAATAAACATTGGGTTATTCTTAAATATGAGTAATGTTATTAAAACATGTTAACTTAAAACAAAAATACATTATTTTTACATAATTTCTGCAACATTATTTTTAAATTTTTAACTACATAAATAATTTCATTTAATTCATCATTATTTCATTTGGTGGTTTTAGTTGAAGCCTCCACCTCATCACATTCTTTGGGAGGGTCTCTCAGTGGTTGGCCATGTGTCGTGCTAGACTTTTTGCAGATCTGAGCTGAAGTACATTTGTGACTTTTGTAGTAGGTTTGTGAATAACAGTATTGTTATACAAGTAAACGTCCTACATAAAGCCACATGGAATTAATTATTATAAATAAAGCAAAATAACTCTTAAACTGTCAATGCTGAATAATTTTTAGACACCTGAGTTACAGAGACTTAACTAAGTCTCTAGTGACAAAAGTGATGTGTGTTCTTTTACTTCTCCAGCTGTAGATTCGCCTGATGTGAAAGTAACCATTTCAGGATCAACGAGCCACAGTATTATTTGAGAAGCATATAATTGTATTGCATTTCAAACCCATAGTACAATCTTCACTAACAAATAAGGTTTCACAAACACCACCCCAGACTAGAGATATTTCCCCCCCCCCCAAATTAATATGTTGATATTTATGGATCTGGAGATGCTTTTGTCCATAAATCTAATGTTATATCTCTTCTGAAAATACATCCACAGGTACAAATGGATGATTCTGCAGACATTAAGGGGGATAAGAAGCAGAATAAACTACATCATTGCTCCTCTTTGGGTGAATTTAAATGTACTTTTTTAAATCTTTTTTAAATTAAATAACAGCAGAAACAGCCCGACAGATAACATTAGTAATGACTGTACCCGATAAATGCAGTTCAGAGTAACAGATATCATGTGCAGAAATCTATACCATCACATATCAATCTCATGAACATTTAAACCCTGAAACTTGTAAAAAATGTCTGGTATCGCACACAGAGAACGTGCAGAGGTAGCGACATACACAGAGTTAGAAAGTAAGATTCAGCAAAACATTCATAGGGCTGTACAATATATCTATACTCAACAGAGAAAGGGAAAAGGAAGAGGTGGGTCAAGAAGAAATGCAGAAGCAGAGCAGTATCCATTCCAGCAAATCAATCAGAGTGCACGGAGAGCATATGTAAAGTTCTGATCACAATGCACGTGGCAGGATATAGTTCCCCATCTGCAATCTCACAAGTTGGTCTCCCAAAAAAGGCGTAACGGGGACCAGATATCCCGGGGTCAGGATCCCTCAGGCATCAACTCCTAGTAAAGCATTAGTTGTTCTTGGCAGAAAGCAGCATCTTGCAGACACTCAGATCCTCAAGGGAATCTCCCACGCCCCCAGCACATCACAACTCCATGCTTCGCCAGTAGCAACAGGAGGCCCAACAGCCTCCTATCGACAAACGGTATCTTGTCCACACAACCAATCAGCGCAAGCTTAGGGGGGAAGGACAGAGCCAGGCCTGTTATCGCCTCTATCATATGGACCACCTCACTCAAGTAAACGCGAGCCGCCGTGCAGCTCCACGCAAGGTGGATAAAATCAGGAGCGCCACATCGTTCACAACATGAGTTTACCCACAGTCCCATATTGCACAAGCTTCGGGGGGTATGGTACAAGCAGTGCAGGAATTTGAAGTGAATAAGACGTAGTCTATAATTGGGGGAGAGCACCCACATATGCGTGCAGCATTTCTTCCACATCTCATCAGAAATGTCCTCACCAATGTCCACTTCCCACCGTGCCTTAGCAGTTGTCTCAGCTCCTTGCTTCTCGCTCTGCAGACTATTATACAACTGAGTAATAAGTCGATGAGGGGATTGTGCACAATACAACACCTCTAGCGCCTGACACACCAGCGGGGCCTCAGG
Organism: Pleurodeles waltl; assembly: GCF_031143425.1. Taxonomy (NCBI): domain Eukaryota; kingdom Metazoa; phylum Chordata; class Amphibia; order Caudata; family Salamandridae; genus Pleurodeles; species Pleurodeles waltl. The sequence goes on along the minus strand of NC_090445.1, from coordinate 391,892,713 downwards.
AAGGCCCGAGCAGTGGGCACGAATCATTGGGCCAACATGCAGCATATATAGCCGATGCAGTGCAGAATCATGCCCATCTCCCAGCGCCACATCCGACGAGATAAGCCACCCCTCCACAAACCAGTCACCCAGGAGAGTTAGGTTCGAATCACTGAGGAATTTACACAGTTGGGCGTCCTGGTACATCCGCTCGTCTACAATAACTAATACTGGCATCGAAGGAGCGAATGGCTCACTCACACTGACCTGGCGCAGCAAAGCAGCCCATTCCCGCCTCGTACAGGCCACAGTATCCACACCACGTGGTCTAGGGTGGGAAGGGTTCCCAATCATCCGTGACAAACCGTCCGGCCACACTGCATCACACTCGGGCACGAGATGCGGTAAATAGTGGATGGGGCGTATCCAGAAATGTGCATAATGAGCCTGCGCACAATGATAGTAAAGCTCCTAATCCGGCGCGGTGAGACCCCCCAAATTTAAACAGGAGTGTCAACTTAGCCCAAGAGATTCTGGGCTGTCCTCCCACCCAAGCCAACCGTATCAGTGCAGAGCGAAGCCTCTGCAAAAAACTAGCTGTAAGAATACGAGGTAAATTCACAAACAGATATAAAAATTTAGGAAGCACCACCATTTTAGCAATCGCGATACAGCCCGGGAGTGAAAGTGGCAACGAACGCCAGGCTTCAACCTTGTCCTCCAGCCACGTCATTGCCCTTCCATAATTAGCAGATCATAGCGTCTCCACCTCTCCACTTAGCCAAATGCCCAAGTACCGCACCGGTCCATCAGCCCACCCAATAGGATACCTGGAAGAAAATCGTGGTGTTCCCACGGAAAGCGGCATCACCACAGATTTAGACCAGTTAATTTTAATCCCAGAGATTGCACCAAACCGTACTATCTCGTCAAGCAGGATATCAAGGTGATCATGCGGCTAGCGCACATACAATGCAATATCATCAGAGTACATGGATACCAAGATAAGGCTCTGGCGAAATGCCAGTCCACAATGGTTATGATGTTGCCCCAACCTCGCCGCGAGGGGCTCGATGGCAATCGTGAAAAGCAGCGGAGAGAGAGGGCAGCCCTGCCGGGTCCCCGAGTTACCCGGAAGGGACCAGAAACAAAAAACGTGCAAAGATTATACACCATAGACAGACCAGGAACAAACCCAGACTTGTCGGGCAGGACCAGCTTCGGGAGCAAGGGCTGCAATCTACCCGCAATCATCTTGGCCAAGATTTTGTTATCAATATTAATCGTAGAGAGCGGTCGATATGAGTAGCAGCTGCACAGATCCTTGCCAGGCTTTAGTGTTGTGATGATCAGAGCCTCATGCAAGAAGTCAGGGAGAACCCCAGTCTCCAAAGATTCCGCGTACATCTCCAACAAGTGAGGGGTTAGAAGGTCCGCATACTCTTTATAAGAGGAAGGAGTGAGGCCGTCCAGCCCGGGAGACCTATCACCTGGCAAGCTACGAATTGCCGTTTTGACATCCTCCACAGTGAAAGGAACGTCTAAATAGGACCTATGCGCATCATCAAACCACAGCAAGCTAATCTCAGAAAAATTGTTCTGCGCAGCCACAGGGTCCAGCCCAGAAGACTCCGCATATAGTTCTGCAAAGAAGTCAGTAAAGACCTGCAGGATGCCATCCGACCCCACCACGCGCTCTCCTGACGCATCCCTCAACTCGACAATATAGTAACTAGCCCATGGCCTTCACAGCATACTCACAAGGGTGTGCCTTGCCCTCTCTCCTTCCCAGTACCTCCTTGCCTTGGCATGCTTTCCTAAAAAGCAGATCACCCGAAAGAACCCTCCACATATTGCGTGACAGTTATTCGCAAAGCGGAGAGTGTATCCCCAGGCCAGTCAGCAACCAGACGACCCTCCAGCTCGCCTATCTGCGCCTCCAAGTCAGCCAAGTCCCGCCACAGTGACTTCAGCACATCGTGCTGTTTAGAGAGGCGTATCCCATGAATTACCACCTCGAACGTCTCCCACAAGGTACCAGCGGAACTTACCGACCCACAATTCTCATTAAAATAGTGAATAATGGCCTCACGAATTTCCTCCCGAAACACCTGATCTCGCAATGCTCCGTGCGGTGAACGCCACGCATGTGCACGCCCCGGCCCTCCCGGCACCGCCAGAACTAACTTAACCGGCGAGTGATCTGAAAAAGTGCACGACATATGCTCAACCGACCGCGTCCAAAGCGTCATATCTTTCGTGCCCAACCAGCGATCAATACGAGACCAGCTCTTATGAGCATAATTAACACAGGTGCCCTCTCTAGAATCCCCGTGCCGCGCCCGCCAGAGATCCACTAGGGACCCCTCATTCAGAACAGATGACAGGGTCTTAGCAGCAGCAACGTGATGTACTCTAGCCATGCTTTCGCGATCCAATACTGAATCAAGAATGACATGAAAATCCCCTCCCCAAATCACGGTGCCACATCCCAGCGACTCAATCAGCCGCCACCCTTTGTGGAAAAATTTGGGGTCATCTGTATTAGGACCATAAATAGAAACAAGCCTGCAAGCTCATTCTAACAGCATTCCATTCATCATAACATAGTGGCCATTGGGGTCCACAATCACTGCAGTCCCTTCCGCAGCAAAATAGCAACCCCTCTTGCATAGCGCGAAAACACCGCTCCGTAATACTCTCTAATCCAGCCCGCTTTTAATAGGTTTTGAGTGGCGGCCACTAAATGGGTCTCCTGCAGCATGCATATGTCAATCTCCTGTCGCTTCACATAAGCAGACAATAACCACGCCTTGTGTTCATCATTCAAGCCACGCGCATTTCAGGTAAGACAGCGCACCAGAGTCACATCTCCGCGCACCATAACATCTTCCAATCAGAAATACCACCCCACCACAGCGCCCCCTGACAGTCGCCCACCTCGTATAGGCAGAAATATAGAGTGAAGGAGAGAAGAAAATTAATAAGAAACAGAAACTGATCCCGCCACTCCCCACTCCCACGCAGACCCCCTGTAGGAAGTTGGCTCTGCATAAACTATTTCAAAGAAAGAAATAGTGTACACAGAGTCCAAGGGTTCCCCTTAGAGGTAAGATAGTGGCAAAAGTAGATAATTCTAATGCTCTATTTTGTTGTAGTGTGGTCGAGCAGTAGGCTTATCAGAGGATAGGGTTAAACATTTTGTTGTACACACACAGGCAATAAATGAGGAACACACACCCAAAGACCTCCAGGCCAATGGGTTTTTACATATAAAAATATATTTTCTTAGTTTATTTTAAGAACCCAGGTTCAAGATTTACAACTAATACTTCAAATGAAAGCTCTAGGAACTTTGAATAATTACAATATCATGTACAGTCCTTGTAAAAATGGCAATAAGCTATTTTAAAAGTGGACAGTGCAAAAATCAACAATTCCTGGGGGAGGTAAGTAAAGGTTAAGTTTGCAGGTAAGTAAAACACTTACAAGTCTCAAAGTTGGGTCCAAGGTAGCCCACCGTTGGAGGTTCAAGGCAACCCCAAAGTTACCACACCAGCAGCTCAGGGTCGGTCAGGTGCAGAGGTCAAAGAGGTGCCCAAAACACATAGGCTTCAATGGAGAACAGGGGTGCCCCGGTTCCAGTCTGCCAGCAGGTAAGTACTGTACTGTGGGGACACAAGCAGGCACAGAAAGTACACTTTCAGCGGCACAGGGGTGGCCGGGTGCAGAGTGCAAACAGGCGTCAGGTTTTAGATAGGAAGTAATGGAGGGACCCAGGGGTCACTTCAGCGTATACAGGCAAGCACAGAGGGGGCTCCTTGGGGTAGCCACCACCTGGGCTAGGCAGAGGGCCGCCTGGGGGTCACTCCTGCACTGGAGTTCAGTTCCTTCAGGTCCTGGGGGCTGCGGGTGCAGTGTTGGTTCCAGGCATCAGGTCCCTTGTTGCAGGTAGTTGCGGTCAGGGGCAGCCTCTGGATTTCCTCTGCATGCGTCGCTGTGGAGGTCAGGGGGCTCACCTCTGGCTACTCACGGTCTCGCAGTCACTGGGGAGTCCTACCTGAAGTGTTGGTTTCCCGCAGGTCGAGCCGGGGGCATCGGGTGCAGAGTGGAAAGTCTCACGCTTCCAGCAGGAAATGTGAAGTCTTTAAACTTGTTTCTTTGTTGCAAGAAAGTTGCAGGTTGTTGAGCAGGGCCGCTGTTCACAGGAGTTTCTTGGTCCTTGGTTGCAGGGCAGTCCTCTGAGGCAGCAGATGTCGCTGGTCCTTGTTGGATGCGTCGCTGTTGCAGTTTTCTTCGAAGTTGGGAGACAGGCCGGTAGGGCTGGGGCCAAAGCAGTTGTCGTCTCCGTCTTCACTGCAAGGCTTCAGGTCAACAGTCCTTCTTCTTGTTAAGGTTGCAGGAATCAAGGGCCAGATGTAGCAATTTCTGATTTTGCGAATCAGAAATTGCGAGTCGGTGCGACTCGCAATTTCCGATTCACAAAATCAGATGCAGTACGGTGTCTCAGACACCGACTGCGAGTCGCTATGGGGTTGCAAAGACCCACCTCATTAATATTAATGAGGTGGGTCGCATTTTGCGACCCCATAGTGAGTCCCTGCACAGGGATGGTGGCCTGCTGAAGTCAGCAGACCTCCATGTCTGTGACTGCTTTTTAAAGAAAGCAGTTTTTATTTTTATTTTGCAACCCGTTTTCCTTAAAGGAAAACGAGTTGCAAAATAAAAAAAATAACTAAACCATTTGGTTTCGGTTTTTCAGAGTCCATTGGACCACTGCCTGCTCTGAAAAACCCTTTTTGGCAACATTCACAAAGGGGAAGGGATCTGGTGGTAACTGAGAATTCGCAGTCACAAAGCAATTTAGCATAGCGATGCGAGTCGCAAATAGGAAGGTGACACTCCTTCCTATTTGCGAGTCACATTCACAATTTGCGAGTCGGTACCGACTCGCAAATTGTGAATGAGCATCGCATTCGGCATTTTGCATGGCGCAAACTGCGATTTTCACAGTTTGCACCATGCAAAATGCATGCTACAGCTGGCCCTTAGTTTCCTAGGTTCTGGGGAGCCCCTAAATACTGAATTTAGGGGTGTGTTTAGGTATGGGAGGGCAGTAGCCAATGGCTACTGTCCTTGAGGGTGGCTACACCCTCTTTGTGCCTCCTCCCGGTGGGGAGGGGGTCACATCCCTAATCCTATTGGGGGAATCCTCCATCCACAAGATGGAAGATTTCTAAAAGTAAGGGTCACCTCTGCTAGGACACCATAGGGGCTGTCCTGACTGGTGGGTGACTCCTCCTTGTTTTGCTAATTATCTCCTCCAGCCTTGCCGCCAAAAGTGGGGGCAGTGGCCAGAGAGACGGGCATCTCCACTAGCTGGGATGCCCTGTGGCGCTGTAACAAAAGGGGTGAGCCTTTGAGGCTCACCTCCAGGTATTACAGTTCCTGCAGGGGGAGGTGAGAAGCACCTCCACCCAGTACAGGCTTTGTTCCAGGCCAGTGACAAAGGCACTCTCCCCATGTGGCCAGCAACATGTCTGGTGTGTGGCAGGTTGGCAGAAACTAGTCAGCCTACACTGGAAGTCGGGTATGTTTTCAGGGGGCATCTCTAAGATGCCCTCTGGGTGTACTTTACAATAAATTGTACACTGGTATCAATGTGCATTTATTGTGCTGAGAAGTTTGATACCAAACTTCTCAGTTTTCAGTGAAGCCATTATGGTACTGTGGAGTTCATGTTTGACAAACTCCCAGACCATCAATGACGGAAACAGGGAGCCCCCAAATAACCACCAGAGAGATAGCAGAGTTAGTCACCGCCCACCATTCTAGTCATTGTCACTTAATGCATCTCTCTCGACTCCAGAAGCCACCGGCTTCACCGATGCTGCCTTCTTAGGAACTGTTTTGACAAACTTAGCCATCAGTTTCGGGTATGTGAAGAAATCTAGTCTACCCCCAGCTTAGCAGGATAAATAAGCGAATATCTAGCATCAGTCTGGCTGAGGGTGCATTTGATAGGAAGGAAAGCCTTGCGCGCAGCCTGTACCCCCGGGGTGTAATCAGGGAAGATGCACAGTTCAGAGTTTTGGTAAATACAGGTCGCCTCTCCCTCGCCAGTCTGAGAACTGTATCTTTATCACGGTAATTTAGCAGACGAACAATAATAGGCCGCAGAGTGGTGCCATGCGGCGGTCGTGGACCCAGCGACCTGTGGGCCCTCTCCACCACCAGCAATCGGGAGAGCTCGCCTGGGAAAAGATCTGACAACATGGACTCCACAAAGTCTTCCATCCTACCCATCGCCATGGACTCCAGGAGACAAACTATGTGAATGTTATTGAATCGCGACTGCGCCCTCAAGTCCTCGTTCTTACTACGAATAACCTCCAGGACACGCTCCATATGCAGCAGATGTTCCCCATCACCGCGCTGCTGATCCTCCAGCTCAGATGTGCGTGCCTCCAGCTGCTTAAACCGGGAGTCATGATCCTCCACTCTGTCACAGAACCGGTTCAGCTGTTCCGTCAGATGATCAAGCTTGGAAACTATACCAGCGAGGCTCTGTTTTAAGTCTAGAAACATAGCCTTGACAGAGGTGTCCGAGGCCCCCTCCTCCGCTGTCAGCCCATCCGAAGGGGCACCAGACCCTCCACCCTTCTCATGCCTCCGTCAAAGGTAAGCCTCTCCTGCTTCTGCTCTGCTTTGCCCATACCTGCCGCAGCAGAGACCAGCAGCCCGGATCCCCACCAGCAGACCACAATTTAACCACAAGTGACAGATGAGGCAACCAGCCAAGGAATACCAACAGCGCTCGGTGGTACAGCAACACAAATCTACACCACAAAAGCAATAGGAGGCATACCAGACCCAGTCACCTCCACTCCGCAAGTCTCAGCTGTCTCCAGTGGGGCTCTGTCCACCAGATCAGGTCAACAAACCTCTGGGATGCCCCTCCAGTTACACCAGCCCATCAGCGTCGAGCCCGGGAAAACAGGGACCAGACCCGGCCTCCAGGCCCCGCCCAACAACTGCCCCTGCGCCCCAGGTCTAAAATCAGTACCCAGGGAGTAACTGCGGCATCCAGCACAGCCAAGCCGCTCACACAGCACCTCCAACAGCCCAAAGACCGACCCGTCCGCCAAAGGTCCCCCCAGCCAGAGCGCCACCCGCACCCACCGCAGCAGCTGCGTGAGTCCAGCTCCTCACGCAGCAAGGAGCAGGCAGAAAAGATGCAGGCACTCAGCAAAATCGTCATCAGCAGAGGCCCAGACACCCGCCTCCACACTCTGCTGCTAGGTACCTCTTCCCGCGAAGAGGAGAAGACCCGTCGCCGCAGTCACCACAGACAGGCCAACACAGGCCCAACTCCAGCCACACAGGCCCCACTCCAGCCACACAGTCCTCAGCACCAGAGCGGAGCGCGGGCCCCGCCCCAATTAAGGCTGCGCTCTACACAAGCCGATCCGTCCTTGGGGGGTGGAGCAGGAGCTCACCCCCCACTGCACGTCGCAGCTCTGAATCCGGAGCCTCTACTCTGGCTTCTGGCTGGGGGAACCCGCAAGGCCCCAGGGCAGCTCAATCCACGCAACAGCAAACGCCTCCCACAGGAGGCCTCGGAGAGGTGCCAAAAAGCCCAGGCCGGCCCCCTACCAGCAGAGAGCGCCCAAGAAAGCCGTGGCCACAGCCGCGAAGAAATCCACACGCTGCGCCCGGCAGAGTAACAGCTTGCACACGTAACGGGGGCACTCTTAGGAGAAATGTAAGAAATGGCCCCTAGTGCAGCAGAGCCTCACAAAGTGATGGCCATCTTGCTGGTGGGCCAAGACACGCCCCAATTTAAACTTACTTTATAGCCCTCTATCATCTTGGATTTTAGACTTTTTTTCAGAGTAAAGGTATAGATATTTGCGAAATACAACATTCTTATACAGTAATTTTCAGAAATTCTCTCCTTGCTACATACTATGAGGGTGTCCTATTATTATCTGTATGACCCAAGTACAATGAATCTCAATTAATCAAACAATCAAGGATTTGTAGAGTGCAGCAAATCACCAATAGGGTCTCACAGTGCTGTATGTGGGCGTGCTACTCAGTCGAAGAGCAAGGTCTTGAGGTCCTTCCTGAACTGCTTCAGTGATGTGGTCTGTCTGACCTTGAGAGGTAGGACGTTCCATATCCGGGCTGCTAGATAAGAGAAGGATCTTCCTCCTTCTGCACTTTTCTGGATCTTGGGGGCGGCTCCAAGGGCGAGCAGGGAGGAATGGAAATGTCTTTTGGGTATTTGGAAGGTGAGGCAGTGGTTGAAGTATGCCGGTCATATGTTGTGCAATATCTTGTAGGTGTGGATAAGGAGTTTGTATGTGATGTGCTTGTTGACTGGGAGCCACTGTAGGTCTCTGAAGTGGGAGGAGATGCAACTGCATTCTGTATTCTTGATTAAAGTTTCTTGGTGATCTCCCATCATTGCTTGTGGTCCTACTAGGTGTTTGGTAGGCATCTCAAAATAGACTCTCAAAAACAACACAAAACAGAAGTAGTAAAGGTCTGATTATTGCTCACTGGAGTAATTAACTCCAAGAACCAATTAGTCATTATTTACACTCCCCTTTACCCTTAATGCATTATTGTTTTCTTCAAATCTAAGTGGTCTACACATAAATTGGGAAGAAAAGTTAACATTACTTGAATCGTAAGCAGACATTACTTGATTGCAAGGAACCTGGTCAGTCTTATGTTTTTAAATTTTTTATATTAATCTGGCTACATCTAATATAATAGGGCATGCAAGCAGGTGTCTTTTAATTCTTATTTTAGTTAAATAGACATGGAATAATGAAATGGGGCCAGCACAACATATTATTATGCACGGTCTAAAGCTTACTTGAAATATTTAAGTGTCAAAGAAGAAATCCACTTGTCTGTTACTCAATGTGTACTTTCCTCCAGGCAATAAAATAATGAAAGAGTATAGGAGACTTTAATACAAAAATCTATAACATTATTTTGATGTAGATGCAGATAAGGCATTTGAAAAGGATTGGTCTCTCTCTGGGGCCACTTACATACAATACTGTAAGGCAAATAAATGTGCTGTCTTCCTGTTTCCCAAATTAAGAAAATTATTATTGGTCACATTGGTAATGACATTCTGACCTCACCCAATTAATGGAACCCTCCAGTGCCTCAATTATAGTGTATACTTCCTGTAACTATTCCCTATTTAATTTTCTCAAATAATGGCAAGTAATCAGGAATAGTCTAAGTAATCATTTGATTTTTTCCTTTGAAACAGCAGTTTCATCAGAGGAGATTTGTTCCTGGAATTTAAGGGGCAGAAGAATAGAAATCATAATGACAAGCGGTTGAGTGATCTGTATCTCAATTGCTATACGTATGGCAAAGGAATGTTTGACTTCTTTTAGAGATTAATTGCAGTGAGACACAGGCAACATGACATAATAGATTGTGTTTTTTCTCTGACGTTGGATAAAATGATAAAAAGACTGACATATCCTGGCACTCGCCATTAACAGCAGGCCTGAATATCCTATAATTCAACATGGTTTATAGAAGGAGTCTGGAGCAGGCATTTGCAGAGCAGCAGTCTTTATCAATGAATTTTTCTAATCCAGATTTGAGGATTTAATATGACCTTGGCGGTCCCTAGTCCACCAGGGTCGTAGTCGGACCTCCAACAAAGCGAAGGTCTCACTGCGACATTACGACCATGGTGAAAGCGCCATGGTCGGATCACCAGCACTGCCACTTTTTGGCCACCAGATGTCCAGGTGGTGCTGGCAGCACTGGCCTGGGGATTACGACCCCTCGCTCTGATGGTGTTTACATGGCAGTTTCATTCTCATGTAAATGCTGGCAGAGACGAGGTGCCGAGGGCGGACAGTGATTTGCACGACAGGTGCTGGTGCACCCGATGCACAACAGCATTGCCGGAAGCTGTATGACGAGCCTGCATCAATGTTGTGCATTTCCCGCTGGGCCAGCGGGTGGAAACCTTATGACAGGGCCAGCAGGAAGGAGACCACACTGGTGGTCTCCTGACCTGTGGGAGTTTGGCAGGCAGCCTTTTCTGTCCACCAAACTCCTTATGAGGGACTTGATTTTTTTCCTCACACCACAGCAAATTGCCACTATACCAATACCTCAACAAATTCTATTGCCATATATCAATAACAGAAGACTCTTCAAATGCTGAATGTAGCGCTTGTGGGGAAAAATGCTAGCTCCATTTTTTTATTTTTGTTTTAGAACTGGCTACATTCCCAAATCTTGGACTGTTATTATAATTCTTCGACTCAATAAAAAAAAGGCTTAAGGAGTGACACTCAAAATTGCACACAAATTGAGCTAAGCGATTATGTAGGAAAGATATTTGCAAAGAATATTTTAGAAAAAGTTGCAAGATTGGGTTAAAGGACAGATTTTAAACCCATGGGCCTGATTACGAGTTTGGTAGTCCATGGGCCGCCATGATGGAAATGGCAGTCTGAGTGCCATTGATTTGGTGGTCCGACTTTCATATTGAGAGTATATCGGTCACACTAACAGAAGACTGCCAGTGGTCTGTGGGCACCGCCAGATAGGACAGACTGCCACAATCTCAAGGAATCACAAACAGGCTGTGTCGCCTCCAGACTCATTACCGTGGCAGTCCAACTACCATGTATCAAATGGCGGAAACAGACAGTATAAAGGGAGACACTTATCTACAGAGAGACTTTTACATGACAGGTGCTGCCATGGACTCTTCACTAATGTCATGCAGTTGCTCCTGCTCATCCAAAGACAGTGAAATATATGTCACCATGGACACCAACAACAGTAAGTACACACACCTACCTTAATCATTAACCTACAAAATAGCGTGTTGTGCCTGCTTTCACATCGGAGGACACGCCTCGAGCAGTAGCTACACTTCTCAAACCACACACACCCACAAACATACATCAACACGGACATGCACACAGTCACTATACAGCCCCTTTGGGCATCACACACACAATGCAATTCAACACTATACAGATACACATGGCCACACCCCTCAGGGACAGTGGAGGTTACACAACTTGGTCACATCACTGGCCAGGGACTGTTAACACATACAACACCCACATGTGTCAAAGTGGCATTGAACACAAACAACACTACCATAAAACAACCCTGCAGTGGACACACACATCACAGCATAATGGAAGTGCAATGGCATGCACTAAACACAGAGACACAATTAGACAAAGGAAACATGTCAACTATACTTACACAAATAAGGGGGCATCTGGGGCACCCAGGGAAGGGGACTGCACCGGGACATACATGACCTCTAATAGGCCCCTCAGGCAACATGCTCACAGGAAGTGGCCTTACATGGGTCCTTGGGACAAACAATACTAAACCCAAATATCATGCACATATTCACAATTGGGAATGGCAAATCAACAAAGCAGATGCAACTCCTACTGCATAGGACATATCCCTACAGGAACTAAATGCAAGAGACACACACCTAAATGGACACATGCACAGGCAAATACAAACACAGCAAGCACAACTGAAAACACTCGATGTCTGCACAAACAAAACTCAAGCTGACACATATCAGATACATATAGACGCTACATCAGGGGGACAAGGTGAACACCATACATGCCCCCATTGACCAACATAAAAAGGAATACTTACCATACCAAAAACTACACAATGCCAAAATTGCATTTTCACACACCCATACCTATACACACAACATATACCCTTCTCTCTGTGAACATCAGCACTGCCCACAAGCTCACATACTGCAAACAACAGCACATGGAGCAGCAAGCAGGCCTAAATACACACTTCTGTAGACACATGACACATATTATCAGGAACAACATAATGGTGTTAAATGAATTGCAGGACAAATGTGTCCCCCAAAAAGCTAATTTTTAGGGTTTATTAAATTATAAAGTTCTTCAAGTCCAAAGGCCATTGGCCCGTCCAAAAATGTTCTTATACAGCACAGTGTTGACTCCAAACTGCCAGGGAACCTCCACAAGAAGGGGCATCAAGGGAGCAAGCAGGCACCTCAGAGAATATCTGGGGGATGGATTTGGGCGGGGGCATTTGGGCTTGGGAGGGTATGTCTTCTTGGGATGAGTGGGATTCTTCTTGGGAGGGGTGGGCTTCTTCTCGGCAGGGGAGGGGTGAACTTGGAGCTGGGTGGGGTCCTTCTGGGTGTAGTCTGAGGGGGGAACAAAGGAACGGTTTTTTGGACACACTGGGATGGTCATCAGAATGGGTTGGGATTTAGAGATTGAGGGAGTGGTTGTCTGATGTGTAGGTGTGGATGTCATGGGTGTGTGCTTATGCATGGTATACTTGTGTGTGGTTGTTATCTGTTGGGTGGGTGAGTGAGGGCCTTTATTTGTCTTGGGCCTAGGGGGTTGTGGAGTTACTAGGGGATGCTGTGGTGGGTGGGTGTGCACCTTTTGGGGTTGGAATGCAGGTATGGTAGATGTGATGGATCTATGTATGTCTGTAGCTGTTGTATCTGTAGGTGGGGTGCTTGTGATAGATATATTTGGGTCAGCTTGGGTGGTGTCTGCAGGTAGGATGCATGTGGTGGCTGTGTCAGTGATTGTTGTGGTGATGTCTATATGTAAGGTTAATGTCATGTGTGATGCTGTGGGTGGTGGCGGTGTCAGGGGAAGTTGTGATTGTTGCCATGTCTGCAGGTGGATGTTGTTTGTATCCATGCCTGGGTGTCTTTTGGTGTTTGTATTTGCGTGCACTGCATTTGTTTGTTGAGGTGGATGTCTGTGGATAGGTTTGTGTGTTTTGGGCAGGTAGAGGAAGGTGGTATTTTGACTGGGAAGAGAGAGGTGGAGGGGGGATTGAAGGGAGGTTACTGGCTGCCATCATTGTGGAGGCCAGAGCTTGAAAAGATCTCTGTAGACCATCCATTGCACCATGAATGCCTTGGTTTGTTGCAGTTGGGTTGCCAGTCCCATGATTGCATTCACAATGGTTGACTGACCCACACTGATACTTCTCAGGAGATCAATAGCCTCCTCATTGAGGGCAGCAGAGGTAAAAGGGGCTGGGGTGGAGACGCCCATCCTCTTGACTGAGCGGGCACCGCCAACTGGGTGGGGACCAACAGAGAAGGAGGCCAATGAAAGAACAGGGGGGTGGATAGTGCTGAGGGATGCCCTGATGGGTCCACCACCGTTAGGGAGTGGCCACTGGGGGAGGAATCCAAGGATAATGTGAAACCGTTCCAGCCTCCTTCATGGTACTTCCCTTACCCTCGAGGTCACTGGGTCCCTCTATGTCAGTAGTCTCTTGACCCGAGGTCCCGTGGCCAGATGTGTCCCCACTTGGCTCGGCCCGTCTCCTCCACTTGCCTGTGCTGGTGCTGCAAGGTCAAAAAGGAATATGTTTATCACATGTCCATGATAACACCTGATCCACAACTCAGATTGACTAAAAATACCATTAATTCCAGTAGGCCACAGCAAAACCACTCATCATGCATGCCATCTGGATTTACTACAGTGGCCCACAGTAAAATCAGGACCTCAGACAACTGCAATTGCATGGGTGAAGTCTTGGAACCACACTAACCGTACAACAACTAGGAGTCTTCTGTATCCTCAAAGTTGTCCCACATGCAGCAGACTTCCAGCCAACTAATGGTAAACAACCATATCCACTTGTAAGTTTCACACACAAGGACATGCATACATCTATTTTGCTCATACATAATGAACCTACAATTAGAACTGAGGCCATGAAATCCTGCTATGTGGAACCCAAAAGATTCAAGGAAGTAGTATCAATGTAACTCAGATAGGCCTCACATGTGGCATTGAAAGGAACACTGTTGATCTCAGGTTCAATATGTCAGGGACAAATGTCTCTAAAATAAATAAAACAGCAATTCCAGGATAGTCACCACTAATGTCTGACAACCATTACAATGACATCCCCTGAGGGTTTCTGTAGTAGACATCTGTCATTTGCATGTTGGGTAGACAGAGAACTTTAGCAGGACATTATAATGCCCTCCATATGTTGTCCAATGAGCACCAAAATCATTAACCATATCTTGTACATCCTAATCCTCGTGTCTGCCTGTGGATCAATGCCTGTACCCAAACACATGTGATGTAAACATCACTACAACTCACTCCATGATCCATGTCAATAGTCAGGACACTATCCTATATCATTACCCATGTGCAGGGTACTTTTACACATGATTCCACATCAAGGGCATAGATAAACACAAAGTGGTTCCACACTCTAGGCCTACCTGTCATCTGCCTCATAGCCACTGCAGTTCTACATGCCAAATGACATACTGTGACACATGAAGGCCTAAGTCAGATAATGAAAAATGGTGACCTACTGCTGTTTGTGGAACCACATGAAATGGATGCCCATTGACGATTTAATATACCACTAACAGTTTCCCATGTACATATGTGTGAGGGATTAAAAGTCATCATCCCAGCAACTTAGGTAGAATATGCATGGAACTGCAGCATTTAAATGTTCCCTAAAGAGGAAGGGATACATGCTGACAGCTATATAATATGAATGATTGATTGATTGATTGATATGAATGATTAAATTATGTCAACAAGTCCCATCCAAAATGGCTGAGTCACATACATGTCAGTATACCTAGATGAGAACACCCTGTCTTCCCCATACTGCCCAAATGTGGCACATAGCAACCAGTGAAATATAGGGAGATGACTACAAATAATTACCAATGTGTAGCCCTACCCACCATCCAGCTCAGGCCCTGCCTTGACTAGGTAGGCCAACTGACATCTTGTGGGACATGATCTAGCAATCTGACATAGATCAAAAACACTATTAGACACATCAAGCCTATGTGGCTTCTGGAAGGTAAACTCCTCAGCCATGAATGCACCAAAACACTCACATTCTGTGAGAATGATCCTCTGCATGCAGTCCTCACAAGCTACTGCCAGAGCACAAACTCTAACATCACACATGGGTAACAATGAATGGATTGGCATGGTGGGTGCAGAAATAGTCTAGCCTGTCCATGTGTAGACATGTGCAAATACTGATGCAGACTCATACCATTTCAGGGGTTGGGGGTCTGTGTGTCTCAACATCAACACAAAACACATCTTTTTGACATATGTGTACATACATAATACATAGATCACCTCCAGAATAATATAGGCATGCATTGTACAATGTGACCAGACAACTGAGTCATGTGTCATGGGTTCTCAGTAAACAGCACACAGTTTGCACTTATGCAATGTCATGAATGCAATGAACCTGCACAGGACACATGTGACCTGTATGAAGGTGACGATAGGGCTGTGGGATTAAGGGACATGTCAAGGCTCTGAAATGCACATTGACAGAGATGCCAAGTGCACATCAGCCACAGATCATCAGCTCTCCCCTCATATCATGTACATCCTTATCAAAGGATAGAGCCTCATTATGCTGCATATTAGCACTGTTGCAAGATTTTGGGCCAGATGTAGCAAGGTCAGAATCGCAAATCCTGATGCAGAACGGTGTCTCAGACATTGTCTGCGACTCGCTATGGGGTCGCAAAGACCCACCTCATAAATATTAATGAGGTGGGTCGCATTTTGCGACCCCATAGCGAGTCCCTGCACTCACAGGGATGGTGGCCTGCTGAAGTCAGCAGACCTCCATGTCTGTGACTGCTTTTTCAATAAACCAGTTTTTTATTTTATTTTGCAGCCCGTTTTCCTTAAAGTAAAAAGAGTTGCAAAATAAAAAAAATAACGAAACCATTTGGTTTCGTTTTTTCAGAGTAGGCAGTGGTCCATTGGACCACTGCCTGCTCTGAAAAAACCTTTTGGGCAACATTCACAAAGGGGAAGGGGTCCCATGGGGACCCCTTCCCTTTTGCAAATGAGTTACAACCAGTGTGACACTGGTGGTAACTGCGAATTGCAATGCGAGTCGCAAATAGGAAGGGAACACCCCTTCCTATTTGCGAGTCGCATTCACAATTTGCGAGTCGGTACCGACTCGCAAATTGTGAATGTGCATTGGAGAAGGCCGTTTGCATGGTGCAAACTGCGATTTTTGCAGTTTGCACCATGCAAATGGCTTACTACATCTGGCCCTTAGCCTCTTAAAATATTATACTGGGACATAGGGAGTGGGCACAGTGCCACAGTTGCATAACAAAAGTTATTCAACATCAGCCCAGACTTTGACAAATACAGTGAGATACATTTGACTGGTCACGGTCTCTGCAGGCTGAGGGGACAGACCTACTTGAATCTCTAATCCCAACACTTCCATGCATAACAGTATATCAAGTAGCCAACAGCTACTTGTCAAGTGGTGTTTTTGTACAAACTTCAGGGGCAGAGTATGTTAGGATATGCCTTCCAAATAAGGGCAGCAAGGGCAAGGGCAGATGTGGTTTGAAATTTCTGTGGCACCATACACATAGCTCACATTACACACAACTGACACATATAACATGCATACAATGCTCATGCTGTCATTCAAATATTGGTGCCCTCACATTGATGACATCCATGAGATAAGAGATATCTGGGGATGGCAGTTATGCCACCTCACCTAGTTATGTGCCTCCAACACAAGGTGGATCAAGGCACACTCAATACACACACACAACAATGTATCACACCTGGCACTGAACACAAACACATGCATATTGACTCCTCCATTGATGCACACTGACTGCACCAACAGGGCTTAGCGTTCCCATTCTGCCACACATGGTCACACTCTGGCCCATGAGGTGGAAATTCATGAGTACAGATAGCATTGTGTAGATGAGGTACTTACCTGTTCCTCTGATGCACCATGGAGCTGTTCAAACAGGGGTAGGATCTCAGACACCAGCTTCTGTAGCTTCTCTGGTGAGAAGGCTGGTGCACTATCGCCTGCTGGACATGGCATAATTGTTCCCAGGGGTAGTACACAGCAGCTTAGGTAGTAGAGGTCTTGCTGGCAGCAGTGTTAGTTGCCACATAAGGGAGTTTGCAGAACATGGCGGTTACGTCCACCATATATGCGGCTGTCACTGCCGGCGGACACATCCATTGGTCTAAGACCACCACTGCCATCAATGTAAGCTATGGCTGTGTCCGCCATGGTTGCAGCTTCCTATCACCATGACGACTTCCACCGGTGGTCCCGGCCAGTTACCATTGTCCTTTGGAGTAGGCCAGGCATCCACCATTTTAGACGACTGAAATATGTTATATGGCTCAGATACATGCGTCCCCCCCAAAACTGTTGGTTTTTGCATCATTAACTGCATGTCTTTTCCAGTCATGTAGCTCCTACTACTCAGGCATCATTGTTGTACACTGCTAGGCATATATGACAATTTGCATTGGGACACATCACCCCCCCGACAAATGTCATTTGAAATGCTTGGGACAACAAATCACAGTCCAGGAGGCACATTTTTCTTCCCAATTGTTGATGACTATCCACACGATATGTGCACATGTATATCAAAGCAAGGGGATGCCATGTGACAGCTGTGTGATTATCAGTTGTGATTGGCGATGTATATCATGACCAAACCTCAATACATACTTTGCCACATTTTAACAGTGACATGCATCATTTATGTTGCATTAGACACATTAAATAATGGCAGTACTCCTACATAGGTACCCAGGGAGGAGAAGGATCAGACAACCTCCTGTCTATAGTCCACTACCAGACCTTCAGACAATGGAAGAACATCACATCCTCCAGATCTACTGTTTGAAACGCCTAACAATTGTGGACCTATGTCAACTGATGGAGCCAGATCTGACACCTGTCATTCCTCAACCAAATAGCATTTCACCCATTGCACAAGTTATGGCAGTTTAGCACTTCCTGGCCACAGGGTCCTTGAAAAATACAGTGACCCTATCTGCTTGGATGTCCCAACCTATGTTCAGTCTGGTTTTGAAGGATGTACTCTCAGCAAAGTTGAAGCACCTGGACAACTATATCCACTTTCCTGAACATGAGGATTTGATCCATGTGAAGGCTGATTTCTATGGTTTTAAACACATTCCACAGTAGGCCTGGTAAAAGAACTCAGCTCCGCTGGTGGCGTTTGTGGAATTTGGCAACTCCGCGTTCGCAGAAAACACAGAATTACTGATAGACTGCACTGCGCAATGAGGTTTTCCCCCGGTGACATTCTTGTTGTCATTTTGCATGCGCAGGAAGCAAGATGACAGACTTGCAGCCACTCACCAGCACAAGATTTAGCGCTGCCTCAGAGACTTCCAATGTGTCTTTTGTGATGTAGGCGAGCACAAGTAAGCGTGATGGACCACGGCTGCAACCTGGCAAAGCTCAAGAAGCTGAAAGCTACAACTTTGAGATAAAAATCTTTTCTAATGGACCGTTTGTGTTAATTTGTTTGTAAGGAACACCTTTTTTTCTTCAACATCAGGAAGTGCCCCAGAGACTCCAACTTCCTGCTCCTGCCAGCAGGCTCCTCCCAGTGCTTTGTCCATCTCCTGGTCACTTTTCACTTGGATTTCGAGCTGGAAGGATTACATTTTTTGTCTCCTGGATGAATAATTGGGTTTAAGGAACTGTTGTATTTGAGATTTCACAAGTAAGTTAAAAAACACTTGTATAAAGAGTGTTGTACAACTTGTTCGTTTGATAGAGGGCATGCACCAGGAATTGTCAGTACTTTTATTCAATTGTTTAAATTAATTGTGTTGGGTGGCCTGCATTTGGAGCCTAGTTATACTTTTACTTGTAATTCTTCTTCTATAAAGGAAAAATGTTTCATAGTTCACTACATTTTCTGCATGTTTTGGTTTGTAACTTTGCAATATCCATTTAATTCACTATCAAAATAAGTGACCTAGTCTGCTAATGGAATAGGCATTTCATCTGTAGGTCCAGTACTAGTCATGGGTGCAACAACTGTTTCAGGTATATGTTTAACTGAAAGAACATGGATGGCATTGGATTAAATATAACAAAATGTTTTTAGGTGGTATTTTACATTCTTTTCTGCAAACAGTGTGCAGTGGAGTAATACTTGATACCTTTGTATGATGTGTGTTGTTGTAAAAGTTTTAGCTGCCTTATATATTTGGGGAAATTACTGAATTAAAGCTGTTTTTTCACCTGTACCAATGCCTTTTTTGTCTGGCCAGTGCATGAGAATGTTTGTCACAGGACACCATTTGAATTTGTTTCCCATGCAATATGGTCAGGGGCCCTTTTTGTACTATACCTATATGTGTTTTTTGTTTTCTATTCATCCTGCTTGTTGTTTGACCATGTGGCTGGTGACCATTTTCTGGAGGCCTATATGTGTTCTTCTTTATTGTAGTGGCCAAGCCCCCTTGCTGGATATTGTATGACCATGTGGCTGGTGGCCATTTTGTGTGTTATGCTTGGGGCCTAGTAGGTCAATGCTTATTACTAAATGTACTCTATAAGCAGTGTTATGTATTTTTTTCAAACTTTTTGTAATTTTTTATCTGCACCACTCCTTGCCTCCCACATGGTTTTTCATGGTAGCCCCCTTCCCCAAGCATATCAGCAATTGAATTCTATATTTTGAAAATTATATATTTTTTAAAATAATTTGTTTCACAAACTTTATTTAATTTAACCAAAACAATAATAGAGTATTAGTAGCAATAATAAAAATAATAATAATATTTACTCATCATTCTTTTACACTTTTCTCTTGATTTTAGAATTTTTATCTAAATGAATTGCAATGTTTCCTTTTGTTTTTTCAACCGATTCGGTGCCTTGGACAGGTGATCTCGTTCAAGGTGTGGTTCCCCGGGCAGGGATGGAAGGGGAATCGCTACCCCTTCCTCCCCCGCACCCCGTGATCCCCCGTGGCGTCTGATGACATCAGCGCGCTTTCGCGTCCAGACCTTCATCAGAGGCCTTCCCTCCGGTGCTAGAAGCCAAGCTTCCAGCACCCGATCGGAGGAGAAATGCTTTGCATTTCTCCTCCAATCACGTGGAGGGACAGAGAAGCCTGAAAGGAGAGGAAAGGCTTTTCCTCTCCTTTCAGGCTTCTCTGAGCATTTCTGCTGCCCGATCACGATGCGATCGCACAGCATAAATGCCACTAGACACCAGGGATTTTTTTTTATTGTTTAACTGATAAGGAGGGCGGCCCCTTGGGCAAGTGCCGCTCTCCAGGGGGGCAATTTGTTTTTTGGCTGTTTCTGCCCCCCCTGGGGGCAGAAACCCCCATAGAAACCAAGGATTTTTTTTTTATTCATTTGTGGGGAGCGACCCCTTAGGCAAGGGTCGCTTCCCTGGAGGCAACATTTTTTCTAGGCCATTTCTGCCCCCCTTGGGGGCAGATCGGCCTATTTTTATCAGGCCAATCTGCCCAAAAGGGGGGGGCAGAAACCACTAGACAGGGATTTTGTTTTTGTTTTATATATACACATAAGGGGAGCGCCCCCTTGAGCAAGGGCCGCTCCCCTGGATGCAAAATTTATTCTAGGCCGTTTCTGCCAAGGAGGGCAGAAACCACTAGACACCAGGGATTCTTTTTTTGCACCAATTTCACACAAGGGGAGCGACCCCTTAGGCAAGGGTCGCTCCCCTTGGGGGGCAAATTTATTTTAGGTAATTTCTGTTCCCCTTGGGGGCAGATCGGCCTATTTCTATTAGGCTAATCTGCCCCCAAGGGGGGCAGAAACCACTAGACACCAGGGATTTTTTTTGTCAGTTTCACTTGTGGGGAGTGACCACTTAGGCAAGGGTCGCTCTCCTGGGGGGGCAAATTTGTTTTAGGCCTCAGCCTATTGTAATTAGGTTGATCTGCCCCAGAGGGGGCAGAAACCTCTAGGTACCAGGGATTTTTTTTTGTTTTGTTTTGTTTTATTTTTTTATATGTGGGGAGCGACCCCTTAGGCAAGGGTCGCTCCCGTGGGGGCAAAATTCTCTTTGGGGCATTTCTGCCCCCCTTCAGGCAGATCAGCCTATTTTTATTAGGCCAATCTGCCTCCAGTGGGGGCAGAAACCACTAGACACCAGGGATTTTTATTTTTTTGCAAAAATTTCACACAAGGAGAGCGACTTCTTAGGCAAGGGGTTGTTCCCCTGGGGGGCACATTTATTTTAGGCCATTTCTGCCCCCCTTGGGGGCAGAGCTGCCTATTTCTTATTATCCATGGGAGGCAGAATCCACTAGGCACCAGGAATTTTTTCTTTGCACCAATTTCACGTAAGGGGAGTGACCCCTAAGGCGAGGGTCGCTTCCCTTGGGGAACAAATTTATTTTAGGTCATTTCTGTTCCCCTTGGGGGCAGATGAGCCTATTTATATTAGGCCAATCTGCCCCCGGGGGCAGAAACCACTTAGGCACCAGGGATTGGTGTGTGTGTTTTGTTTGGGGGGGCAGCTCCTTGGGCAAGGGTCGTTCCCCATGGGGGCACATTACTGTTGGCCATATCTGCCCCCCTTGGGGGCAGATCGGCTTATTTTTGGAAGGCCCATCTGCCCCCAAGGGGGGCAGAAAGCCCACCAGAGACCAGGGAAGATTTTTTTTCAAAATAAAGGGTGGGGGTATCGCCATACCCCCACCGCAAATAAATGGGGCAAAGTTGTTCTGCCCACCAGTGGGCAGATGGGGCAATTACCCCCGATCCACACCCCGGGGGGCAGGAAGTCTACTAAATGCCAGGGAATTAAAAAAAAAATAGTGGGGTGGTGGCTACCAAACAGTATGGGCATGGTTATGCCCCCACCCCAACTGAAGGGGGTAACAGTCTTTCAGCACTCCCCCACACACTAAAACATCTTATCCCACGGCAAGCAAGTGGACATTTGAATATTTGGGGTTTTGGTTTTACATTTGGGCGATGAGAGCTTGGCTAATTCTCAAAATTGTCTTACTTGGAATGGTGAGGGCTGCACCTTTTGGACTTTGGGACGCTGCCATGTAGAAAAATCCACAAGACCTAGACACATCTGAAAACTAAACATCTAGGTGATTCCAGGGTGGTGTGCTTCACAGGCACCCGCACCATTTTCTTACCCACACTGCCCTGCAAACCTCCAAATTTGCTGGAAATCACACATTTTCCCACATTTTTTAGATGGAACCTTCCGGAATCTGCAGGAATCCACAAAATTCCTACCACCCAGCATTGTCTCATCTATACTGATAAAAATTCAGCTGCACTTATCAGCCTAAAAATGTTGTTTTCTCAAACTGCCCTTTTGGACCCGCTTTGGTTCCCTCTCAATTTCGACATGTTTTTGCCTCTTCCCTTCCACAAGCACTTGGCCCACGTACACAAGTGAGGTACCATTTTTATCGGGAGACTTGGGGGAATGCTGGGTGGAAGGAAATTTGTGGCTCCTCTCAGATTCCAGAACTTTCTGTCACTGAAATCTGAGGAAAAAGTGCTTTTTTGGGCAAATTGTGAGGTTTGCAAAGGATTCTGGGCAACAGAACCTGGTAAGAGCTCCACAAGTCAGCTCATCTTGGATTCCCCTAGGTGTCTAGTTTTCAAAAATGCACAGGTTTGGTAGGTTTTCCTAGGTGTCGGCTGAGCTAGAGGCCAAAATCCACAGCTAGGCACTTTGCAAACAACAGGTCAGTTATCTTTGGGAAAATGTGATGTGTCCACGTTGTGTTTTGGGCATATCCTGTCACGGGCGCTAGGCCTACCCACACAAGTGAGGTACCATTTTGATTGGGAGGCTTGGGTGAATGCTGGGTGGAAGGAAATTTGTGGCTCCTCTCAGATTCCAGAACTTTCTGTCACCAAAATGACAGAAAAAAGTGTTTTTTTGGCCACATTTTGAGGTTTGCAAAGGATTCTGGGTAACAGAACCTGGTCAGAGTCCCATCTTGGATTCCCCTAGGTGTCTAGATTTAAAAAATGCGCAGGTCTGCTAGGTTTCCCCAGGTGCCGGCTCAGCTAGAAGCCAAAATCCACAGCTAGGCACTTTGTAAAAAACAGCTCTGTTTTCTTTCTGAAAATGTGATGTGTCCATTTTGTGTTTCCTGTTGCGTGCGCTAGGCCTACCCACGCAAGTGAGATACCATTTTTATTGGGAGACTTGGGGGAACACAGAATAACAAAACAAGTGTTATTGCCCCTTGTCTTTCTCAACATTTTTTCCTTCCAAATGTAAGACAGTGTGTAAATGTCAGGATACTTCAATTCGATTTCCTCAGAAGCAGAAGATAACTCCTCAGTCCCGACCCGAGCTACTCACAACGAATATTAATCCTTCGTGCTGAGTACCCCGGAGGGGGAAAGGGGAATGGGATGGTAGAGAGACTGCCACAGAGATGATGAACGCCAGTACTCAGTCTGCCTCTTCACATTTAAGATTGGATACAGCACCTGCAAGAGTCACAGTCGCAATTACTAGGGACATACAACATCAGTTTTTCACTTTCTACTCTCAACACTTAATTCTCTTTATTCTATTATTTCTTCACTCACCCTGAGTTCTCTGTAGCCTTGCTTCTCTCTATAAATGATAGCTCTTCTTTAAAAAATGCTTATTACTGATTCTGGAAGAACTTCTCAACCTTTGTTAGAGATTGGTTTAATGTTGCAATATATATATATATAGTTGGTGATAATGCGTTCTTCAAATCAGCTGATGTTATTTAATTTCTCCTGTCTTATTGTGACTTCTGTCAATACTTGTATTTGTAAATGCTTGTTTATTAAAGTTTGTTTCTCCTTTCTTACTTCGACATTTGCTGATAACTTGTATTTGTAAATGCTTGTTTATTACAGTTAGTTTCTCCTTCCTTACTTCGACATCTGTCGATAACTTTTAGTTGTAAATGCTTGTTTATTTAAGTTCGTTAACATTAACTCTGTAGCCTTGCCGACTTCCACGGGAACGGTCTACTATCAAACTCTTTGAATAAACCTTGACAATATTTATCTGTTTTCTGTAATATAATCTTCAAATGTAATTTTACCTCACAGGGGTTTCTGTTCTGAAGCGCGCTCTCTCTCCACACAGCTGATTCCTGTCAGACCTCAGTTGAAGTGCAAGGCTTCCAGCTGGAGAGCTTGTTACCTAGCAACCAACCGATTGCAAGACTAGAACTGTAACTAACCTTCAGGACTCACAGCGGCCATCTTGGATCTTCTCTTCTTGATTCTTCCTTTGAAATAAGCGCAAGATTACTCTGCAAACCTTCTTCCAGTTTGGGCTTTGCTGTCTCCACTGAGGATATCTCTTTGCTTTTCTCATGCACTTCTTTGATTTGACTTGGCAAGTTTGTGTGGTCATGACAGTAAAAAAGACGTCTATTTGAGAAATGTCCTGTAATTCACATGCTAGTAGGGGGACCCCGGAATTCAGAGATGTGCAAATAACCACTGCTTCTCAGCACCTTACCTTGTGGCCATTTTGTAAATACAAGGGTTTTCTTGATACCTATTTTTCACTTTTTATATTTCAGCAAATTAATTGCTGTATACCCGGTATAGAATGAAAACCCATTGCAAGGTGCAGCTCATTTATTGGCTCTGGGTACCTAGGGTTCTTGATGAACCTACAAGCCCTATATATCCCAGCAACCATAAGAGTCCAACTGATGTAACGGTATATTGCTTTCAAACATCTGACATCGCAGGAAAAATTTACAGAGTAAAACGGGGAGAAAAATGGCTGTTTTTTACCTCAATTTTTATATTTTTTTATTTCAGCTGTTATTTTCTGTAGGAAACCCTTGTAGGATCTACACAAATTACCCCTTGCTGAACTCATTATTCTGTCTACTTTTCAGAAATGTTTAGCTTTTTGGGATCCAGCATCGGTTTCACACCCATTTCGGTCACTAACTGGAAGGAGGCTGAAAGCACAAAAAATAATAA
This sequence comes from Pleurodeles waltl, assembly GCF_031143425.1. NCBI lineage: Eukaryota > Metazoa > Chordata > Amphibia > Caudata > Salamandridae > Pleurodeles > Pleurodeles waltl. Next base: position 391,867,829 of record NC_090445.1, on the reverse strand, counting down.
AAATGCGGTACAATGCCAAAATTGTGTTGAAAAATGGGATTTTGTGATTCAAGTCTGCCTGTTCCTGAAAGTTGGGGAGATGGTGATTTTAGCACCGTAAACCCTTTGTTGATGCCATTTTCAGGGGAAAAACCACTAGCCTTCGTCTGCAGCCCTTTTTTCAAATTGTTTTGAAAATCAAAATGTTCACTGTATTCTGGCTAATTCCTTGGTCTCCTTCAGGAGAATCCACAAAGTCTTGGTACCTCTAGAATCTCTAGGATGTTGTACAAAAAGGATGCAAATTTGGGGTGGGTAGCTTATGTGGAGAAAATTTTATGAGGGCCTGAGCGTGAACTGCCCCAAATAGCCAAAAAAAAGGCTCGGCACAGGAAGGGAAAAGACCTGGCAGAAAAGGAGTTACATTTTTTTTTTTTTTCACATTTCCCCATTAGCTCGATGTCTGCCATAGGTGTACAAGTACACTACAATACATTATTCAAGGATTAGTCCATTTGTCACCAGCACCTCCCTGAGTGCCACATGCCAACTTAATGCAAATAAAGCTAACAGTTACATTATGTATGTTGTGGTTGTTGCTCTTTCTTATCCTTCATGACTGTACATGATAAAGAAAATTAATGGTGGTTTAGTTTTACAAATGGATACACTGTATTATTTCATGATCATTTATAAGTTAAGTAACTATTAAAAGATATTGTTTCTACTACTAATTGCCAGAAATGGGGGTTTTAGTTGGTAGTCGGGTTATTCCCTGTCCAAGCAAGGACCCTCACTCTAGTCAGGGTAAGTCAGACACAAGCTGAATTATCCTGTGCCCAAACTCTGGTAGCTTGGCACTGAGCAGTCAGGCTTAACTTGTAAGGCAATGTGTAATGTATTTGTGCAATCAATCATGCAATAACACAGTATAACACCACAAAAATACACCACACAGTGTTTAGAAAAATATAGGATATTTATCTGGTTAAATGCAGGTCAAAAAGATATAGATGTATTAAGTACACATGGAAATATCACTTCAGAGAATGATAACAAGAGTCTTCAGTCTTTAAAAAGCAACAAGTGTCTCTTGCAAGCACCAGGTTTGCATTTGAATTCTCCGCAAGGGACTGCAGGGGAGAAGATCCATGGAAAATGGGGAGGTGTGCGTTGGTTTGCGAACACGGATGATTTGTCGATAATTTTCCATGAAGGGAAGGCTTTGCATCGATTTCTGGCACGCTGTCTTGGATTCCCTTTGTGTTGCGGGATATTCAGATGCCTCAAGGATGATGCAGAGAAATCCTAGGCGTGCAGGACGTAGTCATAGGAGCTGCGTCCATCCGGTGAGTGATGTGGGGAAATTGCTGTTGCACAGCATGCACTGCATAAATTTTTCTCGCATAAAGTCGGGCTGCGTCTTTGCGACTCAGCTATGTGTCGATCCAGAGGACCGTGCGTCGAAGTTCCTTCGCAACGGTGGCGCTGCGTGATCTCCTCTCGGGGAGCTGGGCTGCGTCATTACAGTTCAGATTGTGATGATTTTCTCACCGCAATGCAGGCTGTGCATCGTTTCTGGCAGGCTGTGCATCAAATTTTCACTGCACAAGGAGTTCTGTGCAAGATTAAGGGGGTAATTTTGACCTCAGCGGTCTTTTTTGAAGACCGCTGAGGGACCGCCGTGCGGAAGACCGCCATTGGTGGCGTTTTGCCGCTCTGCCTATTATGACCGTTGGCAGCTCTCTTTCCTTTTACGGACGGAGAGCCGCCAGCAGCCATACTGGCGGGAGGCGGGGAAGTGGAGGTTGCTCCACCTCCACCGCCACGCCAACAGAACACCGCCCAGCGAATCACGTCCTGTGATTTGCCGTGGCGGTGTTCTTTTGGCGGTGTGGTGTCGGCGGAGCTGCCCCCATGGCTCCCGTCCCCTGCCAGAGGATCGTCGGACCAGGTAAGTCGATCGTCCATGAGGGGAGAGGGGTGGGAGAGTGTTGTGTTTTGTGTGGGTGCATAGGGGTGTGCGTGTGTGTATGTAGAGGGGGTGTGTGAGTGCGTGTATGCCCGCGGGGGTGTTGTGTGTATGGGAATGAGTGCATGTATGTCTGTAGGTATGTCTGTATGGATGTGTGCGTGTATGTTGGAATGTGGGTGTGCGTGTATGACTGTGTGTGTGGATGTAGGCATGTATGTCTGCATGTGTGCGTGTAAGTATGTAGATGGTGCCTGCGTGCATGTCGTGTGGGTATGGCTTAAGTGATGTTGTGGGTCGGGCGGGGAGGGGGGCCCTGCCACCTTTGGGGGTGGCAGGGGTGGGGGGGTAGGGGAGGGAGTCAGGGTGGGGTTTAGGGGTGGGGGAGACCATTATCAGTGCCAGGGAAGGAATTCCCTGGCACTGATAGTGCTTACCGCCATGGATTTCATGGCGGTTCAAACCGCTGGAAATCCACAGCGGTAAGCCGGGTCTAAATACCGCCGGTGGTATAGTGACAGCCGCCGGGCTGGAGACCCATGTCTCCAGCCCGGCCGTCGTCTCCGCCCTGGTGGGCGGAACGGAGAACCGGCGGATGTCATAATTCCACAGAGTAAGACGGCCAGCCTGTTGGCGGTCTTACCGCCAGTTCTCCGCCTTCCGCCAGGGTTGCAATGACCCCCTAAGTCTTTTTGGACCCGAGACTTCAAGAAACAGGAGGCAAGCTCTATCCAAGTCCTTGGAGAGCACTTCTCAGCAGAGCCAGAGGGCAGCAAGGCAGCAGGGCAACATCAGGGGAGCAGTCCTTTTTGTATAAAAGCAGTCAGGTGAGTCCTTTGGGCAGCCAGGTCTTGGCAGGTTGCATGGTCTGGTTCAGAGTTTATTCAACAGTGGTATCTTGCCCAGAAGTGGCTGAGTTGGTAGGGTCAGAGGCCTTTGAAGTGGAGGAGTCTTCAAAGAGTGGCTTAGAAGTGCACCAGGTCCCCTTTTAGTTCCATGCTGTCTGCCAGGGTCCCAGTAGGGGGTTTGGCAGTCCATTGTGCGAGGGCAGGCCACTGTCCTTTCAAATGTAAGTGTCAGGCCCTCCAGCCTCCCAGTAAGACCCATTCAGTATGCAGATGTGTGCAGGTGTGACTAAGCATCCTGTGATTTAAGTACAGATAAATGCTCACTTTCTAAAAGTGGCATTTCAGAAATAGTAATATCCAACTTAAACAGTCAGCAGGATTTTGTATCACCATTCTGCCCATACTAAATATGACCTTGTTACTCCTTTCAGATCAGAATCTACCACTCAAACAATGTATGAGGGTAGCCCTAATGTTAGCCTATGAAAGGAGCAGACCTCATAGCAGTGTAAAACGAATTTAGGAGTTTTATACTACCAGGACATATAAACTACACCGGTACATGTCCTGCCTTTTGTGTACACAGCACCCTGCCCTATGGGTTACCTAGGGTCTACCTCAGGGGTGACTTATGTGTAGAAAAAGATGAGTTTTAGGCTTGGCAAGTACTTTTAAATGCTAAGTTGCATTAGCAGTAAAACTGCACACATAGGACTTACAATGGCAGGCCTAAGACATGGTTAAGGGGCTACTCATGTGGGTGGCACAATCAGTGCTGCAGGCCTACTAGTAACATTTAATCTACAGACCCTGGGCACATATAGTGCACATTACTAGGGACTTATAAGTAAATTAAACAAGTCAATTGGGTATGATCCAATGTCACCATGTTTTTAGGGAGAGAGCATATGCACTTTAGCACTGTTTGGCAGTGGTAAAGTGCGCAGAGTCCTAAAACCAGCAAAAACTGCGTCAAAAAGTGGAGTAAGACAGGCAAAAAGTTGAGGGTGACCACCCTAAGGCTGTCAGGTCTAACATATGTCCCCCCCAGCTGAAAGTGGGGAGAGGTACCCAACCTCCTGGGAGCTCTCATCACTAAGGTGGAAGTATATGGAGAGACCATCAGAGTTGGCGTGGTAAATCCCCGGGCGATGCTCCACCGTAAAGTCCATCCCATGTACGATTTTCACCCCTCATCTGCATGGGCCATCTGAGGGGCCTGTGGTCTGTCTGAACCCGGAAGTGAGTCCCAAAAAGGTATAGTCTCTGCTTCTCTTCTTCAGTGCCCAGACTACAAATGCTTCTCTCTCAATAGCACGCCACCTAATAAAAACTACTGGTTGATCTAGGCCATCCTCATTTAGCTGTGCTAGAACCGCCCCTATGCCATGATCTGAAGCGTCTGTGTGCACAATAAATTCCTGGGAGTAGTCAGGTCCTTGAGCACGGGGGGCGTGCACATGGATACCTTCAAGGAGTCAAAGGCTTTCTGACACGCCTCTGTCCAAATTCACCAACCTAGGTTGTTTCTTGGATGTCAGTTCTGTTAAGGGGGCTACTATTATTGTGCTATATCCATGAACGAATATGCGATAATATCCTGTGAGGCCTAAGAAGGCTCTAACCTGTTTGGGTTCTAGGTGGTTGCCAGGTGTAGGAGGCTGGCCTGGCTTATAGTTGGTCCCTAGTGGTACTTACACCTTGTGCCAGGTCCTGTTATCCCTTATTAGTAGATTAAAGGTATTCTAGCAGCTTAGGCTGATAGAGGTAGCTATAGCACAGCAGCTTAGGATGAACTAGGAGACATGCAAAGCTCCTACTATACCACTTATATCATATAGTACTATATCATAAGAAAACACAACATTCAGAGTAACTAAAAATAAAGGTACTTTATTTTAGTGACAATATGCCAAAAGTACCTCAGAGGATATTCTCCCTTAGGAGGTAAGTAATATACACAACATATACACACACAAACCAAAATCAGGTAAGTAATAGTTAGAAAAGTAGTGCAAACAATGTAGAACACAATAGAATGCAATAGGGAGAAATAGGCCTAGGGACAACACAAACCATATACTCCAAAAGTGGAATGCGAACCACGAATGGACCCCATGCCTAGTGTAGTGTGTAGAGGGTCACTGGGAGTGTAAGAAATCACTAAGGGTGTCCACGATACCCCACCCCAAGACCCTGAAAAGTAGGAGTAAAGTTACCCTACTACCCCAGAAAGACAGTAAAGTGGATATAGGGTATTCTGCAAGGACAACAACACACTGAAGACAGATTCCTGGACCTGAGGACCTGTAAGAGAATGGAACCAAGTCTAAGAGTCACGCAAGTGTCCAGGGGGGGCAGGAGCCCACTAAACCCCGGATGAAGATGCAAAAGGGTTGCCTCCGGGTGGAAGAAGCCAAAGATTCAGCAACAATGGAAGGTGCCAGGAACTTCTCCTTTGGTCAGAAGATGTCCCACGGTGTGCTGGAGGATGCAGAGTTGTCTCCACGCAGAAAGATCGCAAACAAGCCTTGGTAGCTGCAAGAGTCACGTTAGGGCCCAGGAAGGACCAGGAGGTCGCCCCTTAGAGGAAGAGACAGAGGGGGCACTCAGCAACACAGAGAGCCCACGCAGAAGCAGGCAGCACCTGCAGAAGCACCTGAACAGGCACTTAGAAGATCTGAGGATAACGGTCAACTTAGAATTGTTGGATTTAATATACCTTGTGCAGGTAAAGATTTCTAAACTCTACCTAAAACGGTGATAACTTCAGCTCTGTGGAGCTCTGCTGGCTGCTTTGATGAGATGTGAAGTAGCCTGGGCTCAGCACAAAGGAATGTGCCTAGGGATAGAAAACTTTCCTCAGCAGATGGAGAGGCAGGATGGGGGAGGGCTGCCAAACTGGTCTTCAAATGCATGGAAGGACATTTGGAGCAACCCAGCACCTCCCTCACATCCTGCAAACCCAGACAATTATGTGTCCCCCTCATTAAATTAGGAGAGGGCAGGAGAAGGGTGTGTTTAAGATTATTAGCCACACCAGTGGGTGGGCTCAGCTAGATGTATCCTCCAAAAATCACTTTCAGCCATGCTGGATTTTTGAGGGATGTTGCTCCCTGGGATTGATTTTTGCCACACTTCCCAGGAAGTGGTCATCACAGGGGGAAGGGCCCTGTACCTGATTGGAGAACCAGGACCCACCTGTTTGTCACCCAGGAGCAAGGATAAGACTGGCAGACCTGCACCCACACCTCAGATCCCTACCAGATTCCAACAAGGAAGAACTACAGGAGAAAAGGACTGCCCGGCTGGACCCCTGACCTGCACCTGGAGGACTGCACCAGCTGCACACTTGGGCTTCACCACAAGAAGCACTTTGCCAGGCTTCAACTGGTTCAAGGAGGGACCCCCTATTTGCCAGAGGTGACAAATTGCTAACCAGAGTCCCCTGCACCAACTCCTGAAGAAAGTGAACAAAATGACTACTGTCCAGTAGCCATTTTGGAGTTTGCATCAGGTGCATTCTGGGAGTTGTAGTCCGCACCCTCAAGTAGCATCCCAGAGCTTCTGGACCCTTGAGGTGAGCTGTGGACCTCATGCGATCCTCAAAAGAACATCTGGGAGAAGATCCAGAAGTTTATAGAAGTTTGGAGAATTTTGGGAAAAAAGCTCCATAAAGGGACTGACCTGCCACAGCAACTCTAGCTGGCTTGCCTCAACCGCGACCCGGCCTGACTTGCAGGTTTGTCCCGGTGAAAAAATCCCTGAAAAAGTGACTAAGGCCCTCATTACAACCCTGGCGGTCAATGATAAAGTGGCGGGAATACCACCAACAGGCCGGCCGTAATTACCGCCAAATTATGACCATGGTGGAAAGATCTCCGAAAGACAGCCAATGTACCACACTGACTGCCAAGGCAGAAACAACAGCCACTTTGGCAGTAGCCACCTACAGCCAGGCGGTAGTCAAAGTGCCGCTCACCATATTGCAACAATACAATCCTCCACCTTTTCTGAGGCGGTACAAGTGACATCAAAGTCCAGTCCTGGCGGAAACTGAGCTCAGAAGTGAAAGGACTCACTATTGGAGAGACAGGGAAGAACCACGCCGCCATGCAACCAGAACTGCATGTATTTCCGATGATATTCTATGTTCTGCTCCACCACGAACACCAACGCTGGCGAAGACGACGACTGTAAGTACAGCCGCCTAGCACACAAGGGAGGGGTGGAGGAAAAAGAGAATGATACACACACGCACAACACAAACCCATACACACACAACCAAATGCACAAGAAAACAAGTTAATCTCCCTAAATTGCCTGAATAATGCACAGATTTACTAAAGTGAGTGTAATAATATCAACACAGTATAAATAATAATTTAGCCAATGAAAAAGTTATTTACAAATGTACAGAACAAGGGACACTGCCCAGTCCTCAGTTCGGTGGGCCACATGGCCACAGGCCAAAGTCCAAGGCCCGCTTGCCACCTGCATCAACACGGAGAGAACACTGCAGGTGCATCAGTTGGCAAATAGGCAGGCCCTCAGGAGATGGGGGGGCTCCTCAGCCGGGAGCTGAAACAAGACCACTGGTTCTGGAGGGGGCAACATGCCCTGTGCTTGGTCCTGGGGAGTGCAAGCCACAGTCTCTGGAGTGGGTGTCTTCCTCACTGGTTCTGGAGGGGGCAACATGCCCTGTGCTTGGTCCTGGGGAGTGCAAGGCCACAGTCTCTGGAGTGAGTGTCTTCCCCACTGGTTCTGGAGTAGACAGGTCACACAGCAGCTCATTGAGGCAGGATTACATTGCATCTGCAGGCGGTGACGGCTGCACTGTGTTGGTGGTGGTGGGAGGCTCCTGCACATCCCCTGCACCCTCAGATAGATGCACTGTGGTGGTGCTAGTGGTGGTGGGAGGCTCATGCACATTCCCTGCACCCTCAGATGGATGCACTGTGGTGATATCGATGGTGGTGGAAGGCTCTTGCACATTCCCTGCACTCTAGAATGGATGCACTGTGGTGGTGCCGGTGGTGGTGGAAGGCTCTTGCACATCCCCTGCATCCTCGGATGGATGCACTGTAGTGGTGCTGGTGGGAGGATCCTGCTCATCCTCTGCATCCTTGGATGGATGCACAACCATGGTTGGTGGTGGGGGCTCCGTGACAGCTGCTGGTGAAGGCTCCTGGTACTTCTTGCCTGCTGGTGCAGGGTCCTTGCCTTTTCGGGTGGCAGGTACAGGCTCCTTGCCCTTCTTGCCTGCTGGTGAAGGCTCCTTGCCCTTCTTGCCTGCTAGTGCACTCTCCTTGCTCTTCTTACCTTCTGGTGCAGGCTCCTTGCACTTTTGGGTGACAGGTGCAGGCTCCTTGCCCTTCTTGCCTGCTGGTACAGGCTCCTTGCCCTTTCAGGTGGCAGGTGCAGGCTCCTTGCCCTTCTTGCCTCCTGGCGCAGGCTCCTTTCCCTTTAGGCTGGCTGGTGCAGGCTCCTTCCCTTTCAGTGAATGTGGTCTGGATTCCTTTCCACCACAAGTAAGTGGGTATGGAACTGAGCCCGTGGACTGTGTGGTTGAGGTGCGTGGCTGGGTTTGTGATACCATGGCCATAAATGCAGGATGGGGGGAGGGGTAGGAAGAGGTCAATGGTGGATAAGAAAAGTTTCTTAGGGACATTGGGGGCGGGAAGAGGGAGAAAGAATGGGAGTAGAGGATGAGGGAGTGGTTGTTGGAGGTGTCTGTCTGCTGGATTTGGGTGCAGGTGCATGGGTTGTATTCTGTTGTGAGGTGAATGGCTGTTGGGTGTCTGGGTGCTTGCGTTTCTGTACTTTAGGGGGGCAGACACAGTGGGAGAAGACACAGGTGACATGTGCATGGATGTTGTGGAGGTGTCTGCCTGTGAGGTGTGTGTTCTGCTTGGTGTGGTGATGATGCTGTTAGTGGATGATGATGTAGTGCATGCAGGTGTGAGTGTGGACGTGGCTGGGAAGAAGGTGGTGGAGGGGGAAGAAGGGGAGACAGTGGAAATAGTGTATGTTGTAGTGTCTGCAACTGAATGGTGTTTGTGTGAATGCCTGTGGGATGAAGTGTGGTACTTGTGTTTGCCTGTGTCTTGGGTGTTGTCTTGTGTGCATGCTCATCTATATGTGTGCCTGGGATGGGTTGAGGCTGAGGAGAGTGGGACTGGTAAGTGGAATTTGGAGGGAGACGGTAAAAACAGGGACAATGGCTGCCACCAGAGAAGCGGCCAGAGCCTGGATCGATCTCTGTTGGGCTGCCAATCCACTGTGAATTCCCTCCAGCAACGCATGAGATTGTTGCATCTGGGCTGCCAGCCCCTGGATGGCATTCACAATGGTTGACTGCCCTACAAAGATGGATCGCAGGAGGTCAATAGCCTCCTCGCTCAGGGCAGCAGGGATCAGTGGGGCAGGGCCTGAGGTGCCTGGGGCGAAGGAGATGCCACCTTTCTGGGTGAGCTGGTACGGACAACTTGATGAGGGGCTGCTGGGAGGGCTGTGTTGGTACGGGGGTGGCAGCTGTACCTGTATGTGGGGTGGTCAAAGAAGTGTCCGCCACCACCAGGGAGCTTCCATCGGAGGAGGTATATATGCCTGATGTCCCCTCCAGTCTCAGCCGTGGTGCTAACCTCGCCCTCCGTCCCACTGCCCACTGCCTCCGGGGTCCTGTGGGATGCAGCTCCCTCCATCACACGTGCCTCTGCTCCTCTGCCACATGATGCTAATGCACATAAGGACAGGATGGCAAAACAAAAAAGGGGAGGAGAGAGACAAAGGATACACTGGCTCAATGGCTGCACCAACACCACCGTTGGCATACACAGCACCCTCAAACACAGGGAACAGGCCTATGCACTATGCATTGCACCACTACTGATCTCGCTAGCCACCAAGGAATGAGGAGGGGCACACACAGCCAACTGCAGAACACCTGGAAACCACGCAGCCCTGACCAGTAGTGGATGCTTGCAAGCTAGGTAGGCACGATTATCTCTTTAGAACCCTGAGGACCTACTGTGCTATGTCAGGCCTGGCCTATTGGCACCCACTAACACACATCCACCACCCGGGTACCACCCCACCAGGTGTAAGTTGTAATTATGGGCACTGTACTCACCCCCTTGTGGCTTCTGTGATGCCCTCAAGGGTCATCCAGGTCTGGATAGGACACCGCCAGTATGTGGGCCATCAGGTGGGTCACGGTTCGATGGGCTCCCCTTTCTCGTTGGGCCTCCGCTGTCTTCTGTGCCCAGCGTCTCAGGTCTTCCCACCATTTGTGACAGTGGGTGCTCCGCCTGCCATAGACCCCCAGGGTTTGCACCTCCTTGGTGGTGGCACGCCATATACCCTTCTTTTGATGCGCACTGACCTGCAGTGGCAATACACACAGGAAAATACCATTAGACAAACAGTCCAGCCTGTTACACATATGCCCCACCATACCCATTCCCATCACAATAGGCACAAACATAGCCCAGCACACAAGCTGTATGCCGCAAAGAGGGAATCTACCCACTCCCGTTACACAAGGCCTTTACACACACCACTCCATGCATTCATGCCACATGTATCATGCCCACAGTGTACTCACCTGTTGGAATGGAGGCCCATTCAGCAATCTGTACTGGTGTAGGACCGAATCCACCAGTTGCTCAAACTCCTCCAAAGTGAGGGCTGGGGCCCTTTCCCCAGTCACACAGGCCGTGGTAGGTTCCAGACACAGGTTACAGAAACACATGCAGTGTAGGTCCTCTCCTAAGGAAGGTCATGTAGCAAGTGAGGAATCAGATAGAAAATGACGGTCACGTCCGCTGCGGTGCATACTGTCACCATTGGCGTAGATCGACATTGGCCACTGTAACCCATAGGGCCCAATATTAATCCTGACCGCCTCCCGCCACAGTGCACAACGTCAGCGGAATTACCTCACTTCCACCTGTCCCTCCACACAGCACAGGCGGACACGCTGTGTCACAGGAGAAATAGGCACATACTGGACAAATCATACTGACCCCTTACAAGTTTACAGATTGCTCCAATGTTCAGTTTGTGACAGCCTCCTCACTCTTAGATACCTACAGCTGCGGATGAATAGGAGATGGAGACATACCCCCATGTACAGACCCCTGGTGGACTTGGCAACACTGGACGACAGGGACATTATCCTCACCTTTAGACTTGACAGGGCCACAATCACAGAGCTGTGTGCCCAATTGGAGACTGACCTGATATCTGCTATCCGTCACTTCACTGGGATCCCCCCTTTTGTGCAAGTGCTATCTGTACTCCATTTCCTGGCAACTGGTTCTTTCCAAGTGATAGTGGGCTTGGCACCAGGAATGTCACAGCCAATGTTCTTGAACGTGCTGACAAGAGTGTTGTCTGCCCTGTTAAAACACATGTGCAGCTACATTGTTTCCACCCAGGTTGAGGATTTGGCCACAGTGAAGGCCGAGTTTTATGCAATGGGACATATACCCAACATAATTGGGGCGATTGATGGAAGATATATTGCATTTGTTCCCCCCCAAGCAGAATGAACAGGTATTTGGGATTCGTAAGAGTTTCTACTTCATGAATGTTCAGATGGTGTGCTTGGTGGACCAGTACATCTCCAATATCAATGCTAAGTATCCTGGGTTGGTGCATGATGTCTTTGTCCTGAGGAATAGTAGCATCCCAAATGTGATGGCCCAGCTACAGAGGCACAGGGTGTGGCTAGTAGGCGAGCCCTGATTCCCACCCATTATAGGTTGGTTTATGGGTATGGTGTGGGCCATATAGGATAGTGTGTGGCTGAATGCTGTCCCTCAATGTTTGTAGGTGACTCTTGTTATCCAAGCCTATCATGGCTGCTGACCCCTGTGAGAAACACCAGGGCAAGGGCAGAAGAACGTTATAATGAGGCACATTGGCAAACAAGAAGGATAATTGAAAGGACCTTTGGCCTCCTGAAGGTCAGGTTCTGGTGTCTCCATCTAACAGGTATATTCCTGTGCTACTCACCCAATAAGGTCTGCCAGATAGTAGTGCCATGCTGCATGTTACACAACCTGGCCCTCAGATGACATGTCCCCTTTCTGTGGGAGGAGGAGGCTGGAGACGCCCGTTTGGCAGCAGTAGACCCTGTGGACAGTTAGGATGAGGAAGCAGAGGATGAGTATGGGGACAACAAAACATCAGTTATTCGACAATACTTCCAAAGACACACAGGTAGGACAGTGTAACTTTACATTTCAATGACTTTGGTTGCAATCTGTGTGGCAATGGCATGCTGATATTTCCCAATTCTATGCCCACTTACTCTTCCCTATAGCAATTAATTTTGCAGATGTTGGTGACTTGACATATACTCTTGGTGTGATCACTACAGCCAGCTACAGGTCATTAATCAATGCTCATTCTAGGAACAGTTAATTTTCAATATTTGTACCTGTTTCAATCAATACATATTTGATATGTATGACATACTCCAAATGGATTTTTTTCAAAGGGTGTTTATTGAAGTGCTAAGATATAGGGGGAAAGTGCAATGGGATGGAGTGATGATGGATTAAGGTCCAGGGTATTGTTCTAGTCTGTTTGTAACACAGTGCATTGTCCAAGGGGACATAGGTAGGGGAGCAATGGCAGTTCAAGGTGGACAGGGTGGCTGAGTGGGACACAAGGGTGACAGTCAGGAGAGTCTCATTTCCTGGCGGGGAACTTGGCAAGAGTCTCTGGCTTCTGTCTGGATTGCAGAGAACGTTTGCGGGGTGGTTCACCTTATGCAGGATTAGGGGTGCTGGTGGACTGTGAGTCCTGTGGCGGGGCCTCCTGGCCACTAATGGCAGCGGAAGTGGAAGGCTGTTCAGATGTCTGGCTAGTGGCAAGGGCCCGCTGGTGTAAGACTGGCCCCCTCATAATGTTGGCCATGTCTACCAGCACCCCTGCTATGGAGATCAGGGTGTTGTTGATGGCCTCCTTGATCCCCTGGTACTATCCTTCCTGCAGCCGCCTGTTCTCCTGCACGTTGTCCAGGATCTGGCCCATCGTATCCTGGGAATGTTGATAGGCTCCCAGGATCTCGGTGAGTGTCTCCTGGAGAGTCGGTTCACTGGGCCTGTCCTCCCCCTGGCGCACAGCAGTCCTTCCAGTTTCCCTGTTGGTCTGTGCCTCTGTCCCCTGAACCGGGTACCCACTACCACTGACCTGAGGTCCCTGATTGTCTTGGGGACAAGGTGTGGCCTGGGGACCCTGTAGAGGTGGACACACTGCTGATTGCCGTGTCCTGGGGATAGAGGTATGGGTAAACTGGGTGGGTACTGGGGTGGTGTTTCCAGATGGGGGAGGCTGTGCGGTGGTGTGTGACTGGGCCTGGGTAACTGGCTGTCCAGTGGTCCCTGATGGGCCAGGTAGGTCAACCAGAGTTGCTGTCATCACTGTTGGCCTCTTCAGTTGGGGGACTGGAGAGGGCTGGGACGTCCTCTCCGCTGACATTGGCTTGGGTACCTGTTGGGATGTATTTGGTTTATGAGTCTGACATATCGTACAGCCATGGCTTCCCCTCTATGGTTGGATTTGCCCTGCCAGCTTTCGCTTGTGTATGTTAGTGTATGGTGGGATTGTAAGTTCTCTATGGTATGCATGCTTTAGTGATGAGTGTCCATGCAGGGCTGTGAGGGTTGTCCATGCATTGGTACAGCATGCAGGGCTTGGCATTGAGATGAGTGAGATGTTATGGTGGGGTGTGTGGGATGTAGTGGAGTGGTGGGAGTGAGGGTGAGGGGGAGGGTATGTGTTGGCATACAGGTAGGGGGGGTGATAATAGCAGAGAGTTGACTTACCAGAGTCCAGTCCTCCTCTGACTCCGGCCAGGTCCTCAGGATGCAGTTTTGCCAAGACTTGCTCCTCCCATGCTTTGAGTTGTGGGGGACGAGGTGGGGGTCCACCGCCAGTCCTCTGGATAACGAGCTGGTGTCTTGATGCAATGGAACGTATCTTCCCTATAGGTCTTTCCACCTCTTCCTGATGTCATCCCTAGTTTTGGGGTGCTGTCCCACGGCGTTGACCCTGTCCACGATTCTCTGCCATAGCTCCATCTTTCTGGCTATTGATATCTGCTGCACCTGTGCTCCAAATAGCTGTGGCTCTAACTTGACAATTTCCTCCACCATGACCCTTAGCTACTCCTCTGTGAAACAAAGGTGTCTTTGGGGTGCCAGGGGTGTTATGTGAGGTGTGTTGGTGAGGGTGTGTTTGGTAATGTGTGGGGTGTGTGATGTGGAGTGCGTGAGTGGTGTATAGGTGTGAGTAGTGTGTGGCTCTAGTTGTGTCAGTGGTCTTGGTGTCTCTCTGGTGGCAATGCTTTGTAGTCATAAAGGGTTGTGGGTAATGTGGGTGGGAGTTTTATAGTGGTGTGGGTGTGTGAGTGTGGTGTGTGTGTATGGGAGTCATGTGTGTGTTTGAATTGGCCAATGTGGTGCTGTTTTGTCTATGGGAGTCTATTGTTAGCACAGCGGTATGTACCACCAATGGTTTACCGCCATTGAATTTCTGCCTTGGAGATTCGTGGGTCATAATGTGATGGGCATTGTTCTGTGTGGGTTTTGATACCGCCAGTTTATCACTGACCTTTGGGTTGGCGGATTTGTGTGTGTGGCTAAATTCTGTCAGATTGATGTGTGTGTGTCATAATATGGTAAGTTGGAGGCCATCAGTGTGGCTTTACTGCCAATGTCATAATGAGGGCCTAAGTCTGTTAGCGCGTCGGACCTTAATAAGTAAACTTACAAGGGGACGCGAATAGGTTGATGAACCTTTTGACTCGCAATTAAGAAGTTCTACCAAAGCTCTAGTACATAATCAATAATCAATACACAATAATTAATAATCATTACTAATCAATAAAATCAATAATCAATGGTGTCAGTAATTGTCACGCATCATTACACTTCAGTGATGAATAACCACACCTTTAGTAAAAGTTTAGAATGTTTATTTCCCTATATTAACAATGCTAAGGTCATGTAGATTAATCTCAAATCAAATGAAACACATACAGAAACAACACTGGTTATTCAAAACGGCAAGGGAAATGCAATCATCAATAGCAAAGTCAGCTGCGACAGGATATAGCATACATTGAATTCAGCAGAGAAATTCATCAAACATTAGTCCCCGTTATCATCAGATTTTTGTGAGTATCCTTACCTAATGTCAGATTAGCATCACCATGTTGGGCTTCATGCAAAACAATTTAGTAACACAAAAAATATGCTACTGGGTGGTTTACACCTCCATGACCTGTGTTAAGACAGACAAAGAACATGCATCACGCTCATGACAGAACAATCTGATAGACTTTGTGTAATCAGGCATGCCCAACGCTGAAGCCCTGCAGATACTCTTTCTCTATTTAGTGAATGCTTTCATTTCATCCTGGTCTAACGCTATGGCCCCCATTTCAACCTCGGCATTCATTTCCAGACTGGCGGTCACCACTACGTCATCAGAACACCGCCCACCGAAATACGACTCAGTGTTCAGTACGGTGGTGTTCTGGTGACGGGGTACTGGTGGCGGAGCAGCCCCCATGGATCCTGTTCCCTCCCGGAGGATCACCGAAGCAGGTAAGGTGATCGTCCGTTAGGGGAGGGGGTGGAGGGGCGTTGTGTGGTGTGTGAGTGCATGGGGGTGTGCATGTGAGTGTATGTATGTTGGGGGTGTAATGTGTGTAGGGGAAATGTATCGTGTATGTATGTGTGCATGTATGTGCACATGTATGTGTGTGAGTGGTGTGAGCGTGCGTGAACGGGGTTTGGGGGGTATGTTGGGGGGGCCTATGGGGGTCTGGGTGGGGAGGGGATCCTACTGTTTTTGGGGGGTGGTATGTGGGTCGTGAGGGTTGGGAGTGGACTCAGGGGAGGAGGAAGGGAGAGACCCCAATCAGTGCCAGGGAACGAATTCCCTAGCACTGATGGTGCATACCGCCATGGCAGTATGCAGGGTCCTGATACAGCCGGCGGACTAGTGATGGCCGCCGAGCTGGAGACCGTTGTCTCTAGCCTGGCGGTCGTTTCCGCCGTGGTGGACGGTGCAGGACATTGGCGGTTTGGCATATGCCAAACTGCCAGTGTCATAATGGGGTAGTAATGACTGCCGGCCTGTTTGCGGTCTTACTGCCCTTTTTGTACTGTCCGCCAGGGTTGTAATGAGGGCCAATGTGATCAGTGACTTCCTTTTGAGTCAGCTTCTGCAATGGTCTTGAAATGACTGAAAAATTTGGAATCCATTGGCGAGAATAACCCACCATGCCCAGAAACATCCTGACATCTCTCTGTGGAGTCAGGGGACTTCTCTGCAATATCGTTGTAATCCTTTCTCTGGCTATCTTCTTTGAACCCTTCTCAATCTGGTGACCCAAATACTTTACTACTTTCTGACAATACTGTAATTTCAGCAGAGACACTTTATGACCATTCTTTCCCAAGTAATATAACAGGGTGATCGTATCATACTTGCACCTGTCGCTTGTTTTGGAGGCAATCAGTAAGTCATCAATATACTGCACCAAGATCGATTGGAAAGGCAATTCCAATGACAAAAAATTATTTTTCAAAATCTGATTCAATATGGAAGGTGGTTCTGAATACCCTTGAGGAATTCTACACCAGCAATAGACTTGATCCAGGAATTTGAAACAAAAGAGAAACTGACTATCCTCCTGAAATGGCACAGAAAATAATTCTTGTGACAAATTGATGACAGTGAACAACCCGGCATCACATGGAATCTGGAACATTATCACAGCTGGATTTGGCATCATGGGAAAACATTTGACCACAATCTAATTTAGTTTTCTAAAATCCTGAACAATCCGGACCTTCTCACAGGGTTTCTTCAAACCCGTTATTGGTGAACTACATGGACTGCTCAACATGTCTTTCAGAACCCCTTGCTTTACAAAGTCTTCAATTATCTGAGCTACTTTCATTAGGACAACCTGTGGCATGTGGTACTGTGGAAGTTGAGGGAAAACTGCATTCGGATTTATAGTAACTTTAACTGGCTCCACTCCCTTAATCAAACTCACTTCTTTTCCTGTCAAATCCAACACCTTCTCTTGTACCATTCCCTGCAAATCATGATGGAGCTCTTTCACCGTGAACATCGGGAAAAACTCAGTTAGAGGGTACTCCTCATTTGGAGTTTTACACTCTATTTCTGGGGCTTGTTCCTCTTCATTATCACTATTCGTCTGAATATCAATTCCATCATTTGAGCAAGTAATCAAACACTTTTTTTTACACAACAAGTCTCTTCCCAGTAGGGATACTGGACTTAAATCGCAGACTATACATTTTTGCAATCCCTGAAAATTGCCAATCTTGACTTGAACTGGATCATTAATCGGGTTTGTCAAATATTGGTTTGCTAATGCCACAACCTGGACTTTTCTACCTGAGAGGGGCAAATTCAGAACTTCAGCACTTCTCACTGGAGAGCTTGTAGCTCCTGTATCAACCAAGAATGAAACTCTGTGACCCATAACCTTTCCCTTCACAAAGGGTCCTCTCTGATCTACCTCTAAGGAAGTTGCAAGCACACATGGCTCCTCATCTGAAATGTCACTCGTCCATTCACCATTTATTCCATTCTCACTGTGTAACTTGAATTGGTGCACTGTGTTACTTTTTCTGTTTTGCCTCTATCCTGCGACCTGTTGAGAAAGCATCATCTGTTGCTGATCCATCGGGGCTTGAGCTATTTGAATTTGCTGACTAGGTACCATGGAAACCTGCTGCTGTATCAGCTGCAACTGAGGCATTTGTGCCTGAGGCATTTGTACATGCTGCATGGGCTGAAAAGTCTGCATTTCATTCACATTATTCTGAAAATTTGGATTAGGACATCTCACTCTCGGTCCTCTCACATTCTGAAATGTGTTGACGTCATCACTCTGCTGAACAACACCTTCCTGCACCATCATCAGACACTCCTGTTTCCAATGCCCCACGGCTCCTCAAATGTGACATGGTAATAGCTTCTTCATCCCCTGCACATCATTCTGAACCACTACAGTATTCAAGTCTGGACAATGATTCATATTGCCTCCACAACCTCTACCTCTCATCTGGGGCTGAAACATCATATCTCCCTGCTGCAGTGGTAATGGCTGCAAAAAATTCCCTTGCACTCCTGTTTGAGCCACTTTAATCTGTGTTACCATCGATTTCTCTTTTTACTTTACCTGCTTCAACTCAGTCTCATTACTACAGTATTTCACAATCTGCAACACCTCATCGATCGTCTTTGCTTGACAGCAAATCTAATGACTTTTAATAATCTGGCCAATCTCAGGTCTCAATCCTTCCACAAATCTAAACACAAAATGTAGCATGTCTTTCACCTCAATTGTATCTGTGCCACTGTAATTCTTGAATGCCTGCAGCAATCTCTCATAATATGCATGTATCGACCCTTTTGCATGTTGAGCTGTCCTGTCAAATCTCTGACAATCAATATTCTTGGGTGAAATTCTCAATTTCAGAAACTCAATCACCCTATAGTAATATTTCAATACTTAAGGAGACGGTGCTCCTGTATTCTTGTCTCTCTCTGGTTCACTTGTTGGCCAGTCTACACTAATCTTACACTCGATCCACAAGTCAGCCGGAACCACAATCTCCAGTAATGTGTTCAAGTCTTCCCACCATCACTTTGCAAGTTTCACTGACCTTTCTGTCTGATGGTACCACTCTACTAATACTAGTTGTTCTCTCAATTTTGGATAATCATTTGTAAATTATAGAATGTCACTCCTGCTCCAAGGGACATGAACAAAATTACCCCCTGGAATCTCTCTCATTGGTAAAATCTTTACTGGATCTTTATCCTGCTGCACATTTTCAGTTAGCTCTGAAGAATTCCTTTTCCTCTTGTCTCTTTTCTTTACCCATCTGCCTTCCCTTTTAACTAATGCTTCCCAGGTCTGAGCACTGTGTAGTAATTCTTTAAGGTGTGCCTTCATCCGGCTGATCTCATGTGTTCACAATCGTTTGCCTCAAAATCTAATCTGTAACTCCTTTTCAGATGCTTAGTTTTCTCTATTTCTATGCCGTATTTCTCTGCTAAGTCTGCTAATTTCTGATGCACCTTGCTCACTTCTCTCGTAATACTTGGGCATAGGTATCTCAATTCCACTTCTGTGTGGGATTCTATCCTATTCACCCCCATAGTACCCTCAATGAGTTCTCCCGCTTCCATACTTAGCCTAGCACAATTCAAATATTCCTCTCCTTTAGGGGCACTCTGTGTGGTATTCAGCTTGTCTAACCATTCGGATAATTGCTGAGCTGTCAGTCCTTGTAACGAAATGTTACTCGCTCGGACCGGTGGCACCTCCTGTGCAACTGCATTCAGAGTCTGCGGTGTCAATAATTTCAAACTCCGACTAACATTTGGCCCTGTCACCATATCTGGAAGTGCAACAAATGAACTAAGGTCTAGCAATGATCTTGATCCATCAAAAGTCTGACTCACAGGAGAGACTACCTGAACATGTTCATTATGTCCTCCCCCCATTAGGCTCTGGGTCATTGCTCCCTGTTCACTTTCTTGTAAACAATGGTACCGCTCAACCAACAGTAACAGGTAGTGATATAGCATTCGGGGCTGCTCTGCCACCTACACTCTGTGGGAGAGTAACTTCCATCTTACATTTTCCATATAAACTCATTAAAATCAAAAATACATAAACACTCATTAATAATTTTTATTAGAACACCTGCGCTAGCAAGTCCGAATGTAGAAAGTTGACTAGAACATCCCAGGCAGTGTATCCGAAAAGGGCTCCAGGGACGACGGATCAAGATTCAGGTTTGCCCCGGTCAAAGGATTTTCATCTTGAAAAAAACAACTAAGTCTGAAGGTAAAAATCTCCACGAGGGCTCCCGTGACACGTATCCACAGAAGAGTTCCAGGAGGTCGGATTGGACTGGCTACTTGGTCCCGCTGAAGAAAATCTTCAAGGAAACGACTAAGTCTAAAGGTAAACTTTTGACCGAGGCCTCCCGCGGGATGTAGCCGAGCAGTGCTCCATTGCGGTCGGCCTTTCGGACAATTGTCTCCTAATTAAGCCTTGTCGCTCCTTGCCAAGCTACCAAGGGTTGATCTGGGTTTAATTTATTGAGACCAAACTGGACCTAAGTGTAGGTTATTGCCCTATTGCTAAGTGTACGTACGTAGATGCCCTTACCAACAACCCAACAGTTGCACTTTGATACGAAAACAAATTGCTCACTTGATATTGAATATAGCTTTTGAACAGATGTTCCAAAATACATTGGACTAAAAGAACAAATATTATTTTTACTGGTGCTTGGCCAGGTGTAGATTTAATAAGATGCAGTGAACTCTTTAATTAAAAGAAATGCAAATTAATTACTATCATTAGATGTTACATCCACTTACGGATAGTTTTTCTCATAGCTTCCAGTATGTCTTTATTCCTCAGAGTATAAATGATGGGATTAAGCATTGGAGTAGCCACAGTGTAGAGCAGGGATAAGGCTTTGTTTAAATTAAGAGACTGATCCTCGGTTGGTGCCACATATAGCGTAATCATTGTCCCAAAATACATCATCACCACAGCGAGATGAGAACTGCAGGTGGAGAACGCTTTATGTCTCCCAATGGTTGAGGGGATTTTTATGATCGCCGTGATGATGTGAGCATACGATACAATGATACAAAAAAAAGGGATTGCTGTTACAAATAAGGACAGCAGAAAAACTTCACTTTCAGCTGAGGATGCATCAGAGCAGACAGATTTGAGAATCAACATGATATCACAGAAAAAATGGTCGATTTCATTATGATCAAAGAATTGTAAGTGACAAAGAAATAATAGAGTTATAGTTGAAGGAATGAACCCAAGGATCCACATGCTGACCGTTAACTGCAGACAAAGCCTTTGACCCATTAGGGTGCTGTAACGTAAAGGATAACATATGGCTAAGTATCTGTCATAAGACATGACTGTTAACAAGAAGCACTCAATAACTGCCAGTGAAGCAAATAAATACCACTGAGAGATGCAACTAGTTAGTGAAAAGGTATTACCCCTAGTTACTAGACCACCCAGCATGGCAGGGATAGTGGTTGTCACATACCAAATTTCCAGGAATGATAAATTGCAAAGAAAAAAATACATGGGCAAATGAAGGCAATTGTTCATTGACACCGTAAAAATGATAAGAATATTTCCAGTCACTGTCACTGTGTAAATAGCACAAAATAGTAAAAATACAAATGAAGTCAGAGCCGGTGGATTTTGGAATCCAAGGATGTAAAATTCTTTCACATTACTTAGGTTATCTGGACATTTTGAATAGTTCATCGCGAGTATCTGTGGAACAAGAAAATGGAGGAAAGAAGATGCTGGAAGTTTATTCGTATTTCTTTTTCCTTCAAAACTGTTCAATGTAGATACCTCTGAAAAGAAAAAAAAATTTTTTGTTCATTTCATGACCTAACACTCCCTTTCTAAAAAGTTATAGCAGTAGGGTCTATGGTCTGAATTTGAAAACAGACCACAAGAATGATAAAAAAGTGTTCTGGCGATGGAAGCACTGCTTTACATCCCGTTAACCACAGACGTACACCTACTGTCTTGATAAAGTTCTAGGCGTACTGGCCATCATAGCGTGAAATATATGTTGGTGGAAGTAGCAAAGGCAAAGAATGAAAACAACATATGATCAAAAGCAAGTGAAAAAGAAAGTCATCAGATTGAACTTTTTATAGTACATTGATGCATTCTGGGGAACCTTCCCCTCCCCAGAGTCACAGGGTTTGGATTTCTATCCCTAAGGTTTAAGGGCTTAGTAAATGTGCCAGTACAAGTTAGAAATCAAATGGTCGTGTCAGTTCGAGAAACAAAACAGGAGGGGCACCATACAGTGAAGGATAAATTATTCCTTGGAGTCTTGCAGGAGTCTTGCTAGGGCATTTATTCGGTTATGGGGTATGCTGATGCCATGCTATGTGAAGTTCCTCTCCCACCTATAGTTTGATACAATGAATTTTATAACATCTGATAGTCGATGTTACCTTACATTTCGACAATTTTGAAAGAATATGATGGGAGTAGGAGACAAACAAACAGAAATACACATGTTCATACTACCATGAACAGGAGCTTGCATTATAAAACACTGGGACATACAGAGTGGCTTGATAAATCCGGAGTTCCGCAAGGCAGCGTTAATCACTGCCTTGCATTACTCTGCACCACTGAGGCATTCCATGGGTGGATTGTGGGTGTTCACATGCATCCGCCCATGGATTTTGGTGCATTTCCAGATTTACCAACACTGGTAAAGCCAGAAATGTGTCAAGATGCAATGCCTTCCCAGGGAGGTGCCACAAGGAGAAATATCTTTATTTGTCCTTGTTGTTTGTTTCCTCTTTCTAAGTGTGCTGCACATATTTTAGGGAAAATACATCTAAGGATTATTTTTGTTCAGGAAGGTGCCCTTCCTGCACAAAAACAATCCTGCCTCTATTGGTGCAATGCATCACATTGTGCAACAGCACAAAAAAGAACAGGATTATGCCATATCATTCCTGCTCTTTCCCTTTCAGTAAGTACAGCAAGGTGACTTGCTGTGCCATGTGATTTTTGATAAATGTGACCTACGGTATTCACAAAAACATGTGCAGGATATCTATAAATCTGCTGTACCAATATTTGTTCCTTATATTTTAATGTTTGTTTGCCCCAAAGCAGGGTTTGGTTCAGAAGAAAACTCTAATATCATCACTTGGATAGAGATTCCTTCCTGTGCTATTGATTAGTTACTCTACCCTACCATCGCTGACAAAGTAGGCCCACATACAGAAACTCTGAGATGGATGTTCTAATCTAAATAGGATGTGTTAAACATCACTGTGACCTTACACCCACTGTACACGTTCCGTTAGGATTAGCGTTTCCACCAGTGGAAACAGCTAAATGGGCAGAAACACAGGAGCCCCCCATCTCTTTTTTGGGTTAGGGAAACCATAGATATGGGTGCCTTATTTGGTTGGAAGTTTTATGTCCATCATCATTTATGAAGCCTCTTTGATACCATAATACTGAAGCGAAAAATCATTGCTCAGTTAAAAATGTAATTATTACGAATACATGAATCAACATATGGGCATTAATAGTGAACACTCTTCTCTCCAAACATTCTTGTTCTGTGGAAAGTACATTATCTTCAATGTATTTCAATTGTGTTATCCTATGACGTGACTGCAAATTATTTCTGTGACAGACTGCAAGAAACTGTGGTGGCCATTCAGCTATAAAATATTTTTTTTTTAAATACACTAGAGGAGGTAAGTCAAATTAGGGGTCAGTTGCAGACAATAAATAAGGAAGTTAACACATTCACTTCACATGCCATAATTATTGAGGAAAATGTAAATCATCTTTAAAACGTCAGCTTTAAAGAGACCAACAATGTGGCAAGCGTATTGGAAACTCTTCAGGAAAAGCAAATCTTTAAAATTAGGCCCCCAAGTTCTAAACTTTAGTATGGGAATCTCTGAAGAGGCTGAAGGAGACAAATGAATGACAGTATATCTTTACCACTAATTGAGGAAGCTGTTCTTCCTGATTCCCCCCGATCAATTACCTTATAAGGATTGCTCAGGTTCCTTTTATTATCCTCAAATCCATATCTCCCTCAACAATAATCATTGCCTATTTTGTGGAGTTTCTTATTACAGATCTGATACTGAGAGATCCAGGAGCACTCAGCTCCATAATGCTTCCAAGTATCAAATTTTTCTGACCATGCCTTTGAGACTGCACAATGAGGAAAAGCTATGAGAAAGCTGATTCTGGAACTTAGGGCAACAGACACTAATGGTCAAATTATGTCGCCGCTCATGCCTATGGTTTCTATTTAAAGGAAAGTTTTGAAAGTCTGAAGAATTTTTTTGATACCCAAACTTTTAAAAAAACATTTGAATTGGGAAAGCAACAATTTACGAGCATTACCAATGTTAAAGTATCTCTTTGGAACAAGAAGAGAAAGGATAAAAGAGAAATTAAAAAAATGATTGGAGACATTTGAAGAGGTATAAAGAGTGGATAGAAGTTTAGTTCTGGATGGGAGTACCATCAGAACATCTTGCTAAGCAGGTGACTAAGCGGCTTTGTTTCATTAGACCTGGAGGTGGAACAGAAAGGTTTTTCCAGAGCTAAAACTAAAGGGCTGGAGGGCGAAAGAAGTAGTAATAGAAACAAGAAAAAAGACGAAGGGAGGACAGGACTTAAGGAAAAGGCCTTATATAAGGACATCCATAATTTTGTAAGATTTTGTAAGATGTGGTGCTCTGAACATTAGATGCAATTCTTTGTCGTTTATGGGCTACTCTGTGAGTAGACATGTACATCAACACCTTAGTATGGTCATGCACCGTTGTATATAATTCAAGTCCTTCTAATAACGCAATACTGTATTGAAAACCTGTTTTTAAGCTTTCTGAAAGCTTCCTCCTTCGCTTGAAAAATCTATATTGGCCTTTATTGAATCTTTTCCTTTCCAAGCCTATTTTATGCAACAATGTAATGATTGTAGAAAGGAGAGAGGGTTTCTTACCACAAATTGAACACAGCTGATGAAAAGGGTCTCCCAATTTTTCATCTCAGCACCGCCTGCTTACATAAGATGAAGAAATAGTGGGGATTGTGTCTTGAGTGAAGTAGCCAAAGCATAAAATTGCCCATTAGAAACCAAAATGAAGAGTTACAGTAACAAGTCAGCACAATTAATGAAAAAAAGAAAAATTGTTTATGCGAAACCAATATATCACTTTCTTTCCCATGAAAACAAAAATACACTAAAGAGAATAATTATTGGCTAAGGACTCACTGCAAACACACTTGCCAATCACATCTTTCTTTCATCTTCAAAATAATAAAAGGAAAACATTAAAGACACACATTGTTATTTTTTCTGCACACACGGTTCACATCATTTACTATTGCAAGTCACTGTTAGGGCACCCAAAGAAATATTTTGCTAGCTACCTTGCACGCATATAGTAGGAATCTGCCATGCATGACGAATGAGAAGACATAAAAGAGACCTTTGCAACTCACTCACCTTTTCCCTTAGATTTTCCATCCTAAAATCCACTGTCTTCACACCTCCAAAAACGGAGCGAGGCTCGGATTTGCAATTCCATAAAACAAATTGGGTGAATCATTCTGAAATATTCGCTATAAATACAGCAAATGTTATCTTCATTACAGGCAAACACACTTGCATGTTTTCCCAAAAAACATGTCCACAGTTCTACTGTTAGTGAAAATTACAATTGATCTTGCTACACAGATTTAACATGCTTTAGAACCAAACATTGGTTGATTAAGTAAAAAAATATCAACTAAAAGTAATATACATGATCTTGAATCAATTGTAATATATTATATATTTCTACTGTGGTACAGGAGGTGCATACATAATTAGTAATGTGACAACACATAATTTCCATCAAAGGTCTGCAGAATATGTGTGCATACTTACTAAAAAAAGAGCCTATGGAACAAAGGAGTGCAGGCAATCACCAGAAGATGTTAGGGAACATATCAAGTAGTCTAAGCCAACTTTCAGGACTTGAATTCATAGATGTTCCCTGTATATAAATCATTCACCTCAAAACCCCAAAGGGACACATTAAACTAAATATCTCCTCATGGGAAGTAACACAACATATTCAATAGAAAAACATGAACACTATTTTTCTAGTACACGTATTAGACTTAGAATTAAACATAAATCATTTGTGCAGCATTTAAGAAATCCTGAAGTTTTTAACATTATTAAAGAGATGCCATGCAGAGAAAGAGTAAACCTTTTACTACAAGCATTTACTATGCCATGATGTTTTATATTCTTTGTTGTGTTGGATGTTGGTTTGGTTATTGTGTAATGTGTTGGGATGCACAAACAGAAAACACCCACATGCACACAGGTGAACAGACACATACAGTAGTTGTATTGATGCTGGAGCATACAATGGTGGATACAGGAATTGGATCGATGCATGTTTATTTTCCTTAATGAATTACTAGTTGTGAGTTACTGGATGAATAGATTGGTGTGAATGGAGGGAAATGGGCTTGGGTGAGGGTGGATCAAGGATGGGAGGATTCAAAGGTATGGGAGGAAATGTGGGAACTTAGATGAATGTCAGTGAATGAAATAATAAATAAATTAGTGTATATGTTTGTTTAGAATAAGGAATGGACAGGCGATTGCTGGAAAAGGGATGGGTGCACTGCTGTAGATATCAGATTGCATGGAGGTGCTTACATGGAATAGGGCATTCATTTTTTGTTATAATGTTTGGCTACTGAACAATACGAATTGTATTACTTTATGAAAAGTATAAGAATTGTATTATTTCATGAACAGTGGTCTT
The DNA here is from genome assembly GCF_031143425.1 of Pleurodeles waltl. NCBI lineage: Eukaryota > Metazoa > Chordata > Amphibia > Caudata > Salamandridae > Pleurodeles > Pleurodeles waltl. The sequence continues at coordinate 391,841,546 of NC_090445.1, read as the reverse complement.
ACACTGGGATTGACCACCACAGCCCTGATAGCATTCGAAATCCGTTTAGGAATATACTGATTGCTGCTCAGTCTGTCAGTTATGTTCAGTGCACATGCACCACTTCCAATCACAGAAGATTGTAGTGGCTTATAATTAAACAATTTTCTAGTAACATGATTGTTGTCTATTTCTCTTTTTCACATAGCTAGTGATCTCTCATAAAATAAAAATATATCTGCCCAAGGCATTCCTTGGCAAATGTCCAAAGTCACCAGGACACTATGATCTTGCAAATCTGCTGCCACCCACCAACACATGGCAGAAGAACAATGGAAATCTGCGAGATTATTATTTGAGGTGGATTGTAATCCAGTACTGGCACTAAATACATTATTCTTGTCAGATGCAGTGAATATTTCCTTCATCTAAACCAAAGCTTAACCCATGGTAGGGAGCTATGGCACAGAGTTGACAGGCTTAATGTAAGAAAATTTATAAAGCATTTAGAGGAGCCAAAATATGCAACAATTAAAAAAACACAACAAAATGCACATTCCACTCCGATTTATAAAAATAGAGAATATTTTAATGAACAAAATGGCTTCAAAATCGCTAAAATCTAGGGGAAAGGAGATTAGATTTTTTAAAGTTTTGAAATAATACTAGTACGAAAAAGCACAACGTGCCAACCATGGTATATAGTCGTGCTAGACAAGGTAAAAGTCAGAAGAAAAGTTTGAACACGATGGATCGTATACAAGGGTCAGGGTCATCCAGGTAGAAAGTTTGCCTTCTGATTTAGAAACCTTTATGTAGAAAAAGTTGTTGTTGTTGTTGTTGGGGCAAGCTCCAATCTCGATCCGAAGTGGAGTTCGTCGACGATGGCCTGCTGAAGCTCAGGGTCCTAATGCGGTCCTCAACAAAGGTGGGAAAACTCTGGGGGGGTTGAAGCCTGAAATAAGTCCCCAGGAAGACCTCAAAGTCACTTAAATGCTGTAAGACCTTTCCATTTTTACAAAAACGTTGTGGGTCAGCTCTGATGCATCACTTTTCTTGTGTGGCCCTGCTCCCTCCTAATGTTACCATGGTATATTATAGAGTGCACCATGGTGCACATAAGCACAATAGAGACATAATTTATGACACTGTTGTGATGCTTTGGTAGATTAGCACCTTAAATTATGGTGCTAGTCCAGTAAAGCACAGAGAGGCGCATAGGCATTATGGGAGCATCAGTTTAACTATTTCCCTGAGCAGATTTTCACAATAACAGAAAAAAATGGCACAGTGAATTGTTGTCAATTTCTTGTAAATTTCACTGCACCATTTTTTTGGACCTCCCTGAGTGGGAATGCCCCCCTTGCATACAATATACCTTGCAGAGGTATATTGTGGAACAAAGGGTTACAAAGTGGTGCAATGCATGCATTGCATGTGCCCCTTTGCAAATATAGTGCACGGTGGGGGCCTCCTTCACACCTCCTTAGAGTAAAAGAAAATGTCACTAAGGTGGCTCTAGGGGGCCCTATGGGCTTGTAAATATGCCCTTTAAAATCCTTTCTAAAAGCTGGATCTCCTTCCGTGGGTCATGTTGACAAGGTTAGGCATATTGGAAATTCAGCATTGTCAGCTGCAGCTTCAACAGTGACCACAGTCTCCATTGATTCTCTAGACAAAAAGTTGGCAAAACGTTTCTAAGTCCTCTCTTTTCAGTTTGGGGAGTGGATGATTACACTCTGCCACCAGCCAGGTGTCTATGACCAAGAGGCACCATTAAGGAGGTTTGGACTCACTCCAGCAGAAGCCACCAGCAGGATCCTGGCCAAATCAAGTTGAAACTACTCAGCTGGACTCTTTTCAAAAAAGTATGTTTCTTTCAGATTTTGTTTCCCTATGACTTAACACAACGTCATCCAACTGACCCTTGGAACTCACTTCTTTATCCTGGGTACAAGTGGTAGCAGGGTCAATCCTTATGATTCCCTTCACAGGTCTCAACATCAAGTCCATCTTCTGTCTTCCACAGGTCCAGTAGTATTCTGAGAGGGTATGACCAGGGATGCCCCTTAAGGCTTGGCACTATCCAGTGGGTGGATGTAACTCCTGCCTCCTTCCCAACTAATAGGGTAAAAGGTTCAAGCGATAACCCTTCCCACTTTTGCAGTAGTTCCTGTGTACACTACTTCAGTCGTTCACAAAGTGCCCCTTTCTACCCAAAACCTAAATGGAAGAACCTTTCTTCCCTTGTGTATAGCTCATGTTGCCACCCTAATGGTATGATCATCAAAATGATCAACCCCCTTCTCTATACTCACTCTCAACAGTTCTGGGGTAGCTCTTCTAGTAAGGAGATAGGGTGGCCAGGAAGACAAATGGAAATCAGGCCCCAGTGTGAGCTGGATCTGCCAGGGACAGGGAAGGCATTATTTGAAGTTAACTAAATTCCTGGGCACAGCACAGATGGTGTTCCTGTCAGAGAAAAATACCTCCCCACACCCAAGCCCATGCACCTGCCTTATGGGAATTTAAGGCCTGCATAGGGTTGACTTATTATTTAAAAGGAGAGTGTATGTCAGTCAAAACAGGTATGCTGTGCATAGTGTCTCAGGGTGTCAAAGGCCTGCTGACATTCTCCAGTCCAGAATAAAGGTTTCTTTAGCTCTTTCTTAGAGGTTAATTTTTTCAGGTGGTCTACAGTTATGCCATACCGCTCCACCTGATTGAAGGAGTGACCCCTGACCTGATTTAAGGCCAGGAACCACTCTGTGCAATGAGCAGCTCCAAAGGACTTCCCTCGTGCTCCTGACCCCGCACTCGCTGCTGCCGTGAGTTCGAGGCCCTCCACCACCCGCAGGCACCTGCCTGCGCCTCATCCCTGGTGCCTAGTGGTAGGCATAAGTATCGTTGGTCTTGTTATTTTGTGTGTTTTCTGTGCCTGTTGTGCTGTTTTTTCTACTTTTGCCTCTTTGCTTTTTCTTGTGCCTTTTCCTGTGCCTTTTCTGCCCCTTTCTGGTTCTGATCAGTTCCCGCTGCTGCATCCCCTGTGGCCCGCCCCCCTTTTGCCCCCATTTGACACACCCTCCCGCCTCCCAGCTGCTCCTCCCTCCCACCTCCCCTTCTTAATGGCGGCCGCATGTGGCAGACGCGCCGCTGTCACGCAAGAGGCAGGCCCGTCTGCGCCAGTCCGTGCCTTGACCATGCCAAGCGCCCGTCCCCCTGGCCCGCACACCCCCCTCGCCTCAAGATGCCTCTACGCCACCACAGAGCTCCACGCTCTCAATCCCGGCCGGCACACCGCCTGCACCCAGGCTGATACCAGGCACACCCACGGCCCCTTCGCCTGCCGCTCCTGCTGCTTCTCCTGCAACCAAGCCAACAAGCATGACAACAATGCCAGACACCCCAGCCATCTCAGCTGCATCCTCCTAAACACCCACTCCGTCCACAAGCACGCCATCGAGCTCTGGGACCTACTCATGACAGTCTCCCCTGACATCCCCTTCCTCACTGAAACATGGATGAACCCCTCATCTCAACCAGACATCGCCATAGCCATCCCGGAGGGATACAAGATCACCTGAAGAGACCGTACCATACCAGAAGGAGGAATCACCATAGTACACAGAAGTTCCATCAGGATCTCCAGCAACACCAACGACACCCTGGATGCTGCAGAGCACCTACACTTTCAAATGCACATCAACGCCAACACCACCCAGAGAGGAACCCTCATCTACAGTCCACCAGGCCCCTGCTCCCAATTTTGCGACACCATCGCTGATGCAATCAGCTCCCACTCGTCGCCTCCCCAGACTACCTGCTCCTCTGTAACTAAATTTCCACCTGGAGAGCACCAGCGACTGCAACTCCACTGCCCTACTGGACAACCTCCCAAACCTCAGCCTCAAGCAACTGGTCACCTCACCCACCCACTCAGCCGGGCACACACTTGATGCCACATTCTCCTCCAGCAGCCACATCACGTTCACTCACACCACCAAACTCCATTGGACTGACCACCACTATGTTCACTTTTCCTTCGCAAAGCCCACTACCCACCACCAACAACACCCGACCCCTTACCACAAGTGGAACCAGATCTCCAAGGAACAGCTGATCTCCAAACTTGCCCAATCCCCACCACCCAAAACCAACGACTCCAACACTGCCGCCCTCAAACGATGGCTCGACGACTGAGCCAACACCCTCGCTCCACTCAAGAAAACCAACAACACCCGCATCAACAAGAAAGCTCCCTGGTTCACCACAGAACTTCAGGCCTCTAAACAAGAATGCTGGAAAACTGAGAAAACCTGGTGCCAAGAACAATCAGAGAGCAACTTCACCGCCCTCAAATCAGCCATGTGCAAACTTCACCAGCTCATCTGGACTACCGAAAGATCCTTCTACAGAAAGTGGATAGACAACAACACGCACAACAACAAGTAACTATTCAACATCATCAAGGAACTCACCAACCTCAAATCCTGCTCCATCGACCCTTCCCACTCACGAGACCTCTGCGACTCCCTCTCCATCTACTACCACCGCAGACATACATGGAAAATTCGCAACACCGTCCCCCACCACCACCACTGACATGGTCAACCCCATCGCACCCTGCCGCACCAACACACTGAGCACCTGGATCCCCAACAATGATGAAGAAACCACCAAAACTATAAGCACCATCCATTCTGGCTCTCCTGCAGATCCCTGCCCTCACCACGTCTTCAATAAGGCCAGCCAAATCATCGCTCCCCAGCTCCGGACCATCATCAACAGCTCCTTCGAGACCGCCATTTTTCCAGAAAGCTGGAAACATGCCGAAGTCAACACCTTGCTCAAAAAACCCAAAGCCGACCCGAAGACCTCAAAAACTACCGCTCTATCTCCCTACTTCCCTTCCTAGCAAAGGTCATAGAGAAGATAGTCAACAACCAACTTTCTCACTTTCTGGAGGACAACCGCCTACTCGACATCTCCCAGTCTGGATTCTGCAAAAACCACAGGATCGAGACTGCCCTCATCGCCTGCACCAACAACATCAGGACCAGGCTTGACAAAGGTGAAACCGTTGCCCTCATCCTTCTCAACATTTCCGCAGCATTCAACACCGTATGCCACCAAACCCTTCACACATGCGTCTTCGATGCCGGAATCCACCATAAAGTCCTGGACTGGCTCACCTCCTTCCTGTCTGAAAGAACACAAAGAGTTCACCTCCCACCGTTCCAGTCAAAGGCCACCAAGACCATAAGCGGAGTCCCCCAAGGATCCTCTCTCAGCCCCACCCTCTTCAATATCTACATGGCTCCGCTCACCAGCATCATCCCACCCCACGGCCTCAACATCATTGCCTACGCTTACGACACTCAGCTCATCCTCTCCCTCACGAGGAACCCCACAACCACCAAGAACAACCTCCACACCGAACTTCTCACCATCGCTAACTGGATGACAGCAAGCCACCTCAAGCTGAACTCAGAAAAAACAAAATCATCATCTTCGGACCAAACAAGCCAGCATGGGACGACTCCTGGTGGCCGGCCACCCTGGGGCTGCCCCCGACACCCAACACCCACACAAGCAATCTCGACTTCATACTAGACTCTTCTCTCTCCATGACCCAGCAAGTCAACGCCATATCATCCTCATGCTTCAACACCCTTCGTATGCTCCGCAAGACCTTCGGGTGGATTCCTGTAAAAACAAGAAGAATGTTCACCCACGCCCTGATCAGCAGCAGACTGGACTACGGCAATGCCCTCTATGCGGAACAACAGCCAAGCTCCAAAGAAAACTCCACCGCATCCAGAATGCCTCAGCACATCTCATCCTCAAGCTCCCTCACCACAAACACATCTCTACACACCTCAGATCCCTACACTGGCTACCTGTCAAGAAAAGGATCATTAACAAAATCCTGATCCACGCTCACAAAGCCCTCCACGACACCGGACCGGCCTACCTCAATGATTGACTTAACTTCCTCTCTGCCGACGTAGCCCTCACCCTCACAACAGTCCCTCACATTCACTGCACCACATACGGTGGCAGGTCCTTCTCCCACCTCACCTCCAAAACCTGGAACTCCCTCCCCACCAACCTATGCAAGATTTAGGACCTCCTGTCCTTCAGAAAGCACCTCCAAACCTGGCTCTTCCAGCAGTAACACCCCTCCGCCCACCCCAGCTCCTTGAGACCCTACCGGGTGAGTACCACACTCAACAAATTTACTGATTGATTGATACATATACAGTAGTAATTGTAAGAAATTGGGTTGTTGGTTGAGGGGGCTAAAATCTTCTCAAACAAAACCCACAATTTTTCTCGGGTGTGGTCACAAGCAAACCCTAAATTAACCTGTGCTCAACCCTCAGGTTGCTTGGCATATGGCAGTCAGGCTTAACAGGAACAGTCAAGCCCAAACTGCCAGGCCAAGTTTTCCCTGGAATAGAGAATAGCATCCTAGGACCAGTTTCAGGGCATCACCGCTCATCAGGCAGGCTAGCTTGACTTCAATGGCATGGGGATCATGGGACTCACTTCTGGACATTACTGTCCCAGCTAGGGCAACAAATGCAAAAACAAAACAAGCGATGGATGGAATGCTGAACAATGTCAAACATTCACCCCCAATACAGAGATCCAGGCCTAAATCCATCATTTATTTCCTACCCATGCCATTCCAGTTTGAACCCAGCCAGATACAAATTATTCTTGATCCTGCTCCCCATGGGAACAGTCCAGCCCAAACTGCCAGTCTAGGTACTCCCTGGACCGGAAACACGCCTCCTAGGTCCTGGGAATTGTTTCAGAGTATCACATCTCATCAGCCAGTCTGGACTATTCCCATGGGGAGCAGGGTCAAGACTGATTTACATATGGCTAAGTCCAAACTGGGGTGGCATAAACAAATGATGGAATAAACCCAGATCTTTGTGACTGGAGGTAAATGTTTGCATTGTTCAGCATTCACTCCATCATCTGTTCTTTTTGGTTTTGTTGCCCTAAGTGTGAACACTATGCAAAGACGTGTGTCCTGTGCTTTCTGCACCACTGGATTCTAGTTAGCCTAGTTGATGAGTGGGGTGACTGATACTCTGAATCATGTCCCAGGATGCTTGTTTCTGTTCCAGAGAAGGCTGGGCATGGAGGTTTGGGCAGGATGGTTCCCATGGGTAGTAGGGTCAAAATTGATTACAAATGGCTAGGTCCAAACTTGGGTGGCGTGGTGGGCAAAGAAATGATGGATTAAACCCAGATCTTTGTGACTGGGGCTGAACGATTGCATTGTTTAGCATTCCATTCATCATATGTTTTTGATATTGTTCCCTAAATTGAAAGGGTATGCCCAGATGTGGTTCTTGTGCTCACTGTGCCACTGGATTCAAGCTAGCCTGGCTGATTAGGGGTGATACCTCAAAACTGGTCCCAGGATGCTTGTCTCTGGACCAGGCAAGACCTGGCTTGGCAGTTCGGACTGGATTCTTCTCCTGGGGATTAGGGTCAAGACAGATTTGCATATAAACTGGCAAAACACTGATGGAGCAGCAGTCTCTCTGCTGATGCTCCATCAGTGTAGGGGAAAGCACTACGACTGAACCATCCTTGGCATTGTGGGATAGGGGATCTAGGAGAGGCTCACTCTCTACTTTCTCCCCTCCATCAGTAACCATAGGTATGGTCGTGTTCACCCTTTCAAAGTGGGGCATCAGACAGTTGACATGGATCACCCTGTAGTGGTGACTTGGGGTACCAAAGTCCACCAGATATGTAACCTCATCAAACTTTTTCAGTGCCATGTAGGGCCCATTATATTTGACCTTAAGGGACCTGGTTACCAGGAGCTCCATAATTCCCAATTTGTGACCTGGCTAGAATTTTATAAATGCTTCTTTTTGGATATTTCAGTGCTTGATGAGTTCCTTGCTGGCCTCCGAGTTCTGGTTAGTCCTAATCAAGTACTCAGCTATGTGGGAAATCAGGTCTCTCATGTAGGCAACAATATCCATTTTGGACTCATGGAAAGGTTTCCCCACCCTTCTCATGCAAGATCTAAGGGACCTTAAACAGAGTGCCCATACAAATGTCAAAAGGGGTTTGAACCCACCCCCACTTGTGACATCTCCAAATAGGCAAAGAAAAGTCATGGGAGTAGGACATCTGACTTCCTATGGCATTTCTCACACAATACCATAAATAGTCCTTTATGCTCTTGTTGAATCACTCCTCAAGGCCATTGGTTTGGAGTTGAAAAGGAGTGGTGAATTTGTAAGTCTCCCCATACTCATGCTACATAGACTTTAAGGATGCAGATATGACATGTCTTCCCTATCTGAGATTACCTTTAATAGGGAGTGTTGGACTTTTTTGCTTATCCAGGGTCATCCCCAATCTTTTTGCCTCCTGACTCCTATTTTTTCCGACATGTTGCTGTTGGCTTTTGAACTCTGAGCCATTTACCACTGCTAATCAGTGCTAAAGTGCATATGCTCCCTGTGAAATTTGTATGTAATTGGTTTATCCATGGTTGGCATATTTGATTTACTAGTAAGTCCCTAGTAAAGTGCACTAGAGGTGCCAGGGCCTGTAAATTAAATGCTACTAGTGGGCCCGCAGCACTGATGTGCCACCCACATAAGTAGCTCTGTAATCATGTCTCAGACCTGCCACTGCAGTGTCTGTGTGTGCAGTTTTAACTGTAAATTCAACTTGGCAAGTGTACCCACTTGCCAGGCCTAAATCTTCCCTTTTCTTACATGTCAGACACCCCTAGGGTAGGCCCTAGGTAGCCCCAAGGGCAGGGTGCAGTGTAGGGTTAAGGTAGGACATATAGCAATGTCCTAACAGTGAAATATTGCTAAATTCATTTTTCACTGTTGCAAGGCCTGTCCCCCTCATAGGTTAACATGGGGGCTACCTTTAAATCTGATTAAACTGTAGATTCCCTTTTGGAGTGGATGAACATGTGGAGTTTGGGGTCTCTGAGCTCACAATTTAGAAATACTTCTTTCAGTAAAGTTGATTTTAAGATTGTGTGTTTGAAAATGCCACTTTTAGAAAGTGAGCATTTTCTTGCTTATACCATTTCTGTGACTCTGCCTGTTTGTGAATTCCCTGTCTGGGTCAGTTTGACAGTTGGGCTGGTGCACCTTGCACTAGACAGTGACACAGAGGGAGCTGGGGTGTAGTCTGCATTTCCTGATGAGCCATCTGTGCGAGGAGGGAGGCGGGGAGTGGTCACTCACACCTGAAAGGGCTGTGCCTGCACTCGCACAATGCATTCTCCAACCCCCTGGTGAGTGTCTGGGCCTGGCCTGGGAAAGGCAGGATTTCACATTCAAAAGAGACTTTACTTTGAAGTAGGCCTACTTCAAAGGAGAAATTGGGTATAAGAAGAGCACCCAAACCACAGACTTTAGAAACCCTTCTGGAAACAAGATGAACCTCTGCCTGGAGAAGAGCTGAAGAGCTGAGGAAGAAGACTCAGCCTGTGACTGTGCTTTGTGGAGCTATCCTGCAGTTGCTATTTCTGCCAGAGTAAGAGGGCAAAGACTGGACTTTGTGTGCCTTCCATCTTGAGAAGAACTCTCCAAGGGCTTGATTTAGAGCTTACCTCCTGTTGTTTGAAGTCTCAGGGACAGTGAGGACTTCTCACTGCCAGCACCTGGAGTCTCTGGAGAGACTCCTACTCTGCCCTGTGGTGCCCATCCAGTTCCTGGGACCCTGAAAGGAGAAGCTGGCAGCCTAAAGACAAGGAAATCCACACACAGAGTGCTGTGCGGGGAAAAGATTGACGCAACTCCGATCTGTGGCTGAAGAAACGACATGCCGCCGGCTCCACAGCTGAGAATCGCCGCTCGCAGGAAACGCAACTGAAGAATCGATGCACAGAGCGTGAGAAATGACTGCAGGGTTTTCAGATCATCGTGCGGCTGAATTTCCGACTCAAGTACTGCTAGGCGTGGAAAAACAATGTAAGGCCTGCACAGACTCGAGAGCGCGGACTGGATCGACGCATCACTCTCCTGCAGAGAGAAAAAACTATGTGCCTCGACCGGCGAAAGGAGAACAGAAGCAAAGACCAGCTCGTGAGTGGAATCAACGCATCGCAAGCCCTTTTGATGCGCGCTCGCCCGTGCGGGGTTATTTTTGACGCACCTAAGGTACTTTTTCACGCTGACAGCATTAGTGTGTGTTTAAAACTACTTAAAGACTCTTTTTGCATTTTTATTGATAACTTGACTTGTGTATTATTAATTTTTGTTGTTTTGGTCTTGCTTTGTTTGGATAAATAATTCCTATTTTTCTAAACGGGTGTTCTGTTATTTTGTAGTGTTTCCATTAAGTTACTGTGTGTGTTGGTCCGAATACTTTACATCTAGCACTCTGAAGTTAAGCCTACTGCTCTGCCAAGCTACCAAGGGGGTAAGGAGGGGTTAGCTGAGGGTGATTCTCTTTTATCCTGACTAGAGCGAGGGCCCTTGCTTGAACAGGGGGTAACCTGACTGTCAATCAAAGACCCCATTTCTAACAGGGAGCACTACTCTTGTGTAACAATAACATGCATGGCCCAGCCAACCATGGGTAAGGTAACTGTCCTCCAGGATATGGCTTCAGGGTACCTAGTGGTATGATGTTATGATGAACCTATTCCCTGAAGCTGCTTGAGGGGCTAGAGGACTAATAATGTAAATTCTCCCCCTCTCAAAAGGAGTCCTACCTACAGGTAGTAGAATTGAGGGAGCCTTAAGTTGCCCTCCTATCTTGCCACTGGCTTCAAATGTGGTGCAGGAGTGACAGAGCTCCTTCTCAGGCATCTGAGGACAGGAAAGGTGGTTTACCAACCTCTCCCAGATCTTGGTCTACCCCAAATGCCCAGCCAGGAGGTTATCAAGGACTAAGTTTAAGAGGAAGACATGCCATTGTTGGAGACTACCCATCTCCTGGTTGTTTCAGGTTTTGGGTTTCTAGTCTTGCTGTATAAGGGGTTCCACTGTTATCCATTCAACCTTGAACTTCAGCCTGGTGTCAAAGGCCTTTAAGGGTTGGACATCTTCTCTGTGATTGATAGAAGTCCTCACTGAAGGATCATTCTACCGTATGCATCTCAAAGACTTTTAGCAAGTCTCTCAGGGAAGGTCCTTCCACTTTAGCCACCTTACATTCTAAGGCTTTCCACCCAAATACTGTACCATTTGTCTATTTTGGGTGCTTAGTCCTTACACCTTCATAACTTTTTATCCACATACCGTATCCTGGCCAACTGTGTATTCTTTTTTTCCAGTCAAGGGGATTCCATAGAGAAATATGGGCAATCTATAAATAAAATATTATACCTGGGTGGAATTCAATTATGCTAGACTTATCAGCGTATTTATGGTAATTTCGCACTACTGTTGAAGTGAAATTGCCAACAACTACGTGATTACACCTGCAACATCCTCTCTTCTGTGGGTACCCACCAATGACTACTCCACTCACGGAGCTATGCATTACACATATTAATTCTTCACGGTGTAACTGCAAACTCTACATTTAAAACCTGAATTCACTTCACCACATTCTAAAACTTAGGGCATAACTCTATGGAGTCTTTCAGGATCCAAAAGCGTTCCATCATACAGACTCATTAGACACAACATCTCACCCTCTGTTCAATAAAAAAATTATCATTTTTGGTTTTTTTTACAACAAATGCACATTAACTTGTCAATGAGCATTCTTGGTGCTTTGATGGCTTGTCCTTATTGTGTCTTTGGAAACTGGAAATCAGTAATCAGAGTGCTAATTGTCCTGCTTCCGTGATGTAGGGGAATAGAAATCTGGGATTCTCCAATTCCTCTCTCTAAACCAGTCTCTTCATTGACATTAGTGTCTGATGAGCATTCAGCGGCATGTTTGCAGTGTGTGGAAACTTGTGTTATAGATTTTCTTGGACCTTGAGCAGATACATGTGCCCCTTCCTGGTTACCACATGAAATGGCTCGGCATCAAAAGGAACACCAGAATTTACATACTTGATCTCCTTGTGTGAAGACAATGTTCTTTGCATTCGCCTTTTGTCAGAATAGGCCTTCATTTTCTGTTTACTACTCAAGTATGTTGTATGTGTCTCTGTATCAGTATTGTATTGGTCCACCAATGATCATTATGGCTCTCCTGAACAGCAGCGTTGTAGGGCTTTCAATTGTAGTTGAGTATGGAGTCTACTGGTGCTCTTGTAAAGGAGAAATCAAGACAGTCTTGAGGTTGAGATTCTCTAATGTAGCATACTGAACGGCTTCCTTTAATGTACTCATGAGCCATTCAACAAGGCTGTTAGCTTGTGGCCAAAGAGGTGTGCTCCTCTGATGCTTTACATTAAGTAAATTGAGGAAGTCACTGAATTTTCTGCTATTAAAAGTGGTCCGTTGTCAGTTTTCAAAATCATATGAATGCCACATGTCACACAGTTCAATTGCTCACTTTCCATCTTTACAACAGTTCGGACGAACCCGCAAATTATTTTTACAGCCGCTGTTCCACCTGCTGTTACAGCCTTGAGACAACTGTTGGGTGTGCGAATACTGTCATTTCGGCAGTTGTAATGAAAAAGGAAGGGTGGGAGCCCACTGATTTTGCCAATATAAAATTGACGGTGAATGTGTTTGGTGGTGGCGTTTGTCCCGCCACCCCACGGTTGAGGATACCCTTGATGTGGTAATACCAATTTGAGGAGGAATAACAGTGAATAGACGCATGATAGAGTCTCAACATTACAGAATCTGGCAACTCTAGCTGTATAAGGTACCTTGACCAAAAGGGGATCTCTGAGGGGATTTTCCCACTGCGGAAGCAAATGACAGGAATTCTATCAGCCCCTCTGCTTCAAAAAACATATACTATATGAATATTATATTTGTCCTGGGATTACTCTCTTCATGTCAACTATCTGTGCCATGAAGAAGGTGAGTGACCTGGATGGGCCACTTTTCACTGAAACGTACATCGGCACTACTATGTAGGACAAGGACTTTTCATTGAATGTGTTTTGGCATTTATACGTAGGACAAGGACAATGCATTGGACTGAATTTTTTTCCCTAAATATAAGGATGTGAAGAAGGACTTACATAAAAGAAGGAGGTTCGTATACAAGAAGCTCTGATTGAAGAAGGAATACAATAGAAATAAAGGACTTCCTTATAATATAATAGCCTGTGGACTAGGAAGCTAGTTTATCATAAGTTTGTTGGAGCATATTCGGTGAGACTGGGTGGTCTGTCTAGGATAGTATATATGATTTCTGTCCTGTGATTAAGGTTGTTTTCCTTGACTACATCTTGTCCTTGCTACATCTTTTAAATGTCTGTATGAGTGAATTGGTATGATTATGTTCACTGTTTTTAGGTTCTATAGATATTTTCCAGGATATATAACAAAATTCTTCATCAAGAAATTGTGTTATCAGGTTATAATTGGATTTATGAATATGTATATTACTGAATAAATGTATGTTTGATTACTGATATTAGATATTTTTAAGTGTATTTGGAACTTTTTTGGTTTGAGAAACTCTTTTTTTGACACCTGGGACTCCAACTGTAGGAACCCATTTTGTATTAGGGACATATTTGTAGTTTTCACAAAGTAACTATCTAATCTCTCATTGACTCTGTCCTGCGTGATAGATGATTGATCTTCAATTAATGGGAAGCAAGAGTATTTGTCCAAAATCACCATCAGGTGATGTCCATTGTCACGTGGGCCAAAAAAGTCAACAGCAATACTTTCCTAGGCAGGCTTTTGCATCTCTGACATGTTCAAGGGGTATTGAGTAGTTTTTGATGACATGTAGTTAGATAGATGGCAGATTTTCAACTCTTTTTCAACTCACTCATCTAGATGAGGAAACCAGACTCGACCTCAGATAGCTTATTTAATGACAACGATTCCACAATGTGCTTCATGAACCTCTTCAATTACTTCTTGTGGAAGAGTCTCCAGCATGACAATTCTTGAACCCCTCAGGATAATTCTGTCTTGTGTCACGAACAGTTCATCTGTGAAATGTTTGTACTTCTGATACTCTCTGTCACTGGTAAGAGATTGAGTATGTTGATTCCATGAATGATATGTAAAAATGTCTTTTAATTTTAACATCACTATTTTGACACATGGCAGTGACAGCTCCAATAAAAAGGCATCTGATGTGTTTGATTTAAAAAATGAAATTAATTCAATTTATTTAGGCTTCAGCAGTCTTAAATGGCATACCTTGACATGCATAGCCACTCTTGAAAGTAGTGGGCAGGGTTTTGATCTTTCCCTAGATGATGCAATATTGCGTAGTTGTACTTTTGCAATCGTAGACCCCAGCGTTCAATTTGTGGAGGCGTCTTGGCTTTTGGCTTACGAAAGATAGTCAGCAATGCTTGATGATCTGTCATAAGTGTGAAAGGTTTTCCTTATAGGAACATATAGAGATGCTCACAAGCCCACACCACTGCTACACTTTCCTTTTCTGGTTGTGAATAAACCTGTTCAGTCCGGGAAAAACTCTTACTTGCAAAGGCCACCATATGTCTTCAAGGTTTTGGCTGTCTACTGTTTTATGCAAGGAGAGCGCCTAAACCGACCAGGCTAGCATCAACAACAACTTCAGTATGTAGCTTTGGATCTAAAATATGATATTTCAGTAGTTTTTTTAATCGCTTGTTTAATTCTTTTGAAACTATGCTCATGTTCATGTGACAAGGGAAATTATGCATTCTGTTTCATCATCCTTCTCAACAAAGAACTCGCAATTACAAAGTCTCATATATATCTGAACAGAAGCTGGCCATGCCCAGGAATGAACAAAATATGTTAACACCTTGTGGGGTACTGACAGTTGATAACGCTTGTACCTAGGCTGGATAGGGTGTCATGCCCCCATCAGAAAAGATATAGCCAAAGAGCTTTAGCTTTGTCTTCTTAAATTCACATTTCTCAGCATTTAGCCTTAAAACAGCATCAACAAGTAAACAGCACAGTTGTTTCAAAGCATTTTCATGTTCCCTCAGTGTAGTTCCAAAAAACAAAATGTCATTGCTTTAGTTCAAAGAATTTACAACAGCTTGTATGATGCATCTAATTACATCTTGAAAAATCTCTGCAGCTGATGACACAACAAAACTTAGGGTCTGATTTAGATATCTGCAGACAAGTTACTCAATCACAATGTTGATGGATATCCCGTCAGTCAAAATCTAAATCCCATCATATACCAAAGGATTTAGATTTCGGTAGATGGGATATTTGTCACCATTATGACAGAGTAACTCATCCAGCAATATCTAAATCGAGCCCTTAGTCTTTTATATAGAAAAAGACTAATATGTGTCAAAAAAGCTTGCAATGTTCCTGCAATTCTCATTGAGTTCCAACTGTTGATATCTTTTATTTAAATCAAAGGGAAAGAAGACTTCTGCAATGTTTAATTGTGTTCTCATGTCAGCAAGGTGTGGAACTGGATGTCCTTTTCTTTCAATTGCCTTGTTCGCTTAACTAATATCCATGCAGATGCGCACAGCTCCTTCATTGTCCTTTTTGAACACTTAACTGTGGGAGACACCCATGGTGTCAGACCAGTAGAACCCACATTTAGCAAACGTGACCAGCTGCTTGCACACACAAATCATATTCTGCTGCATTTAGCAATATTTCTTAGCCCAAAAATGTATGTTGGCATCCTTTTGGGATGTGAGGGTTTATTTTGCACTATGAAAATAGTATCCACTCCTTGATCAAAGACCCATCAATAGCCAAGAGAAATTTCCACAACAAAATGAAAGCAGTTGCCACCTGGATGGAAACCAGCTGCCTCAAACTCAACTCGGACAAGACAGAGATTCTCGTAATCAGCTCTACCCCCTCTGCCTGGGATGTATCCTGATAGCCGACCACCTTTGCATGCAGCCTGGGCATCTTCCTGGACTCCATGCTCTCCATGACCTGCCAAGTCAACGCCATCTCATCGTCTTGCTTCCACCCCTGCGTCTACTTCGATGGGGATTTTTCAGTGGGTCCCCACCGAGAAAAGAAGGACAGTCACCCATGTGCTTGTCAGCAGCAAACTAGACTATGGCAATGTACTCTACTATAACATCAAAAAGAAGCTCCAAGCAAGACTACAGAGAATCCAGAACACATCAGCCAGACTAATCTTGGACATTGCCCACCATAGTCATATCTCCACCCACCTCAGAGACCTGCACTGGCTCCCGGTCAATAAACACATCACCTACAAGCTACTGACACACACTTACAAGGCATTGCACAACAGAGGACTTGCCTACCTCAACCACAGCCTGATCTTCTATACCTCCACCAGACAGCTCTGATCCTTCCAACTCTTCGCCATCCCCAGAACCTGGAAGAGCACAGCAGGAGGCAGGTCCTTCTCTTATCTTGCAGCCCAGACATAAAACACGCTACCACTCAACCTCAGACAGGCCCCCTCACTGAAGCAGTTCAGGAAGGATCTTAAGACCTAGTTTTCTGAATGAGCAGCATGCCAGCAACAATGCCTTGATGCCCCAAGTTGCCCTTAACAAGTGATTGATTGACAAAATGCTGGGAATAAGTTGGGAAAAAATCCTACTCCAAGAGCAAATTTAATAGACCAGGCACTTGTACTCACTAATTATTTTCAGCTGCAAGGTGTATTTTCATGCTAGGCAGTAGTGCTAATTGCAGAGTATCTCTTCTCATGTAATTCCACAAAATCTTGCAGAATTCTTAGGTAGATCCACTTGATTACACTCCATAGATTTATGGAAGTTACTCTCAAACCTATTAATTAGAAATGGTCATGAAAGAAACCTGTGTATTTCTGAAATATACATCAAATGCTGAGTTTAGGACCAGTGATTATTGGTACATATCTGAGTTCATGGCTATCCATACTAGCAAGTTCATCTTGTGAAGCAGACATCTATTAATGCATTTTCTACTATACTTAATTCCCACATGCTTCCTGAAAAAAAATAATACCTACAACACAGAGTTTTCCTATCTTTCATGATAAAAATGGTATCCTGTCGGTTTGCCTAGTGTACTTGATGGGAAAATGCCCAAAAGGCAGCATGCGCAGATCAAATTCTTTCATTAAAAAATCAACCCTTTTCTGGCATAATGATGTCTATGGAATGGCTAAGGATGAAATTTGGATTTAGCTCAACTGGCATCTAGGGACCCCTGCCAAACCTGCATATTTATGAAAACTAGGCTTCTGGGGGAGTCCATGTGTCCTTGCAAAGCTTACCTACAAACACACATATTGCTCATATTTCTGTGATGAAAAGCACAGGATTCTGTAGAGAGCCACAAAGTTCATAATACCCAATGACCATTCCCCCATGTTTCTTGATAAAAATGGTACTTCACTTGTATGGGTGGGACTAGTGTTCAAAACAGAAACGGTCCAAAACATGACGTTGACAAACTAACCTTTTACATTAACAACAGCGCCTTTTTGAAATGTGGGTAGCTGAGGAGTTTGGGCCGTAGCTCAGCTGGCATCCACAGAAACATACTTAACCCTTTACAATTCTGAAAACTAGAAGCCTGTGAGAGTCCAAGGTGGTATGACTTCTGTGTGTTTCACCAGTTATTTTTAATACCAAGAAAGGCTTGCAAACCTCAAACTTTAGCTACAAACACACATTTTCCTCACATTCCCTTGACAGAAAGTTCTGGAATCTGCAAGGGGTCACAAATATTTTACCACGCAGTGTTCCTACCAGTCTCCTGATAAAAAATGGTATATCACTTTTGAGGAAGGGCCTGGTACTTCCAATAAGAATTTACAGAAAATACAAGATAGAAACATAAAATATTTCCTTCCCTTTTTGTAATTTAAGTAACTGTGGATTTTGGACTCTTGCGCAGCCCCAGGAAAACTATGAAATCTGCACATTTCTGAAAACTAGACACCCAGCTTTTAGAGACCTTTTTGCTCCCCCTTCAGGTCAAAATGGGGAAAACTCCCTCTCTGTGTTCTGTGTTATGTCACAATGCCAAGGTGGGACACTGACACCCCGTTACTTGCCTCAAATTTGAAATCCCTCATGTCCAGTGGACGTTGGACCTCCTTATGTAGGACAAATCTCTTATCTGCCCGGTGGGAGCCCACAGAAAGCTTATGGCTTGCTGCCAGGATAGTCCTTATCCATCCTGTTGTCTGTTGCAGTGCCATATTGAAATTCCTGAGGTCAAGGGACTTTCTGCCCCACCAGGGAGATTAGGGGTTAGGGCCCCCAAATTCACCTCAAGTGTGCAGAAAGAATGTTTTGATTATTTGGAACATGTAGGCTAACTCAGCATCCTGACAGGGCTGTCCACATCCATTTGTAGCGCAGAAAACTTCCCTGAGGACTATTGGATTGTTTGCCCCAACGGGGATAAATTTAAGGTTAAAACTCCCATATTTGCCACAAGCAAAAGACTGTCCTGGCATTTGTTGGCCTGATATTTGGCAGGGCCACTCCCACCCCTCAACTTCTGCAAACAATGGCCCATATTTATACTCTGTTTGCGCTGGATTAGCTTAATTTTCTTTTACGCAAATCCAACGTAAACTGAACTCCATATTTATATTTTGGCGCTAGACATGTCTAGCGCGAAAATATTGGAATTAACATCATTTTTTGCCTCCGGAAAACTACCTTGCATCAATGAGATGCAAGGTAGGCATTCCTGGGCAAAAAATTACTCAAAGGCCCAAGTGCCTTATTTATCGTCTGTTTTAAAAATCACACATGAAAGGAAGAGGGCCTTAAATAATGGTGCTAAGCCTACTTAGCACCATTATTTAACGCCTGGGACAGGGCAGGCGTTAGGGGACCTGTGGGCTCATTTCCATGGTCAGAGACCATGGAACCAGCCCACAGGTGCCCTTCCCTGCCCCCAGGGACACCCCCACCCACCCGCACTCACACATGGAGGACACCTAAGGATGGGGGACCCATCCCTGGTAAGTCCATGTAGATATATATATATTTTTTTATCACAGTGCCATGGGGGGCCTAACTTGGGTCCCCCTACATGGTACTGTTTCCAATGGCCATGCCCAGGCCATTGGGCTGTGGGAGTCATGTCCAGGGGGGTTGTGCATCACAAAAATGACGCTAGTCAGGATAGAGTCATTTTTTTTACTCTAACCTGACTAGCGCCAATCTTTCCCGCACAACCTCCAGTTCTCCCTATGCCTCCCCTACCTGGTTAACATCATTTATTTTGATGCTAACCAAGCCTTAGTGCCGGCTTGCACCATTCCTTAAATATGGCACCCGGCTGGTGTCCTGGAATGGCGCTAGCCAGCACTATACTTTGTGACGTAAACCTGCGCTAACGCAAATTGGAGGTTAATACCTCTTATCTCCCCCTGGGTGGAAAACAAACATTTGTGACTGGGAAAGGCAGAAGCACATTGCTAGAGAGGCTACTCCCACCTTAAAGCCTACTCCCTAGTGGGTGGATTCCTGCTTGGAGATTGACCTTCTGAAGTGATCCCAAGTGGGAATCCTCTAGGGAGGGAACCCCTTGGATAGGGGACCTTCTCCCCTTTCCAAAAGTACCCCCCTCTTGAAATCAGTGCTCGAATGACTGAGATATGCCTGTGAGCACTGATGCATTTAAAGTGTAATTAGCTGATTGGCTCATTTTAGTTTCACTTTCACTAAAATGACACCAGTGCACCATGTAGGCTACTTGGCATTTCTAAAGCCTTGAGCTGCTAGGATAGAGAGCTCTACCCCAGCAGGCAACCTGAAAATGAAAAAAATAAATTGTTTAGAGTCCTCTCTAGCATCAGTCAGTGGCTGACAGACACTCTTTGAAGGGAGTGCGGGTTGCACAAGTAGAAGGTTAGGCTAAAGAGCCCCCACCCCCTGAGTCAGATTCCTTCAGGACAGTGGGAAGTTATTAGGTTGGTTTTCCACACCTCTTTACCTTCCTCTTTGTTTTGAGAACCTAAGTCATTGTTCCAGATTCTAGGCTACTTTAGCTTCCTGGATGGGCTGTCTAGACCCTTGTGGACACAAACACTCACTCAAGCAGACCCAACGTTTCTTCATGAGTCTTCCTTTCCACCTCTGCCCAAGCTGAAGTTTCTAGGTCATTTCCCTATGGACATTATCCTAGAATGGCAGGGCTCTCAGCTACTGCTTTCAAGTCAGTAACACCTTTCCTGTTAAAGATGACTATTGTCATGGGATGAACCTTCACCTCAACATCAGTGGCACGTATAGGAGGTAATCTGCTTTGAGGTCATGCTGGCTCATGTATCCTTTAAATTCTCTACCTTGGTACTCCTAATGATTGGCTATCACCTGTACTTCACCATGTTAATGGCTAAGGCAGCCAAGTCTCCAAAATTCACAATACCTACAGAGACTAGGGTGGCTTCAGTCCAACCCCTAGTTTCCCCTGGACAAACTCCCACCCTAATTCCTACACTTGCAATCCCTTGAGACTGCTCACCTCTGGGTAGCTTCTTGGACACTCCAGCTTTCACAGCATTAAAAGTTTTCCTCCCCTTGTACCCTCCCAGTTGGGTTTGGAAAAGGCACAAGACTCCCTCTTGAGTAGACTTTTGAGGACCTAAATGAATTCCTTGTCTTATATCCTTGTTGCTCTCTTCTCTCTCCTGAGAGATGTTGGAGCAATTCCAAATGACAATTACTCAAGATGTGCTCCTTCATAGCATGCCTTTTATCCACACTCTTTGTGTGTCTTTGTGTGAGTGTGTCATGAAATGTCTTCCAGTAGTCCTCAGGTGTGAGACCAAACACCTGCAGAAGAGTCTCCTTCATGCGAGTTTAGGAAGCAGCTATACTCTTTTCTAGAGTCAGAAGTATATATCCATGCTCAGTGTTGTTACCAACTACCACAATAAGGCTCTTCAGTGGTATTGTTGACTCACCCTGTCCCTTTTCAATGCTCTCTTGTCAGAGGCAAATCAATTGTCAATGTCCCCCACCACAAAGCTAGGCAAAATACCCTTAGGCAAGGGAGGCGTGTAGACAACTCATCATTATTGCCACCACCTTATTCAGAGCTCACGGGTCTTAAGCTAGCTTTCTTCTCCTTCAAGGCCAATCTCTTTTCTTTCAGTGCAGGATTATTCTCTTCCAGTGGCCATTTTTGTGCACAGCACCCCTGTTGTTTGCCTGTTACTGAGATCCAGCTGGCAAATGGCGA
This sequence comes from Pleurodeles waltl, assembly GCF_031143425.1. Classification (NCBI taxonomy): domain Eukaryota; kingdom Metazoa; phylum Chordata; class Amphibia; order Caudata; family Salamandridae; genus Pleurodeles; species Pleurodeles waltl. The sequence goes on along the minus strand of NC_090445.1, from coordinate 391,820,331 downwards.
ATTCAGAAGGGCTTGTGCTGGGAGAACCAACTACATTTTCCGCTCTGGAAGGTGTACTTAAGAATCCATGTTGGGACAAGTTCTCCTCTAGAGAAGCCTCTCCCTCTGAGAGGATGTATGCTGAGAGAGCTTCCTTTCATGATCTCCATTCTTGGCATTGTGGCCCAGTTATAATTACAATTCTCTATGTCGGGCTTTCATCTCCACCACTATGAGGTTTGTCAAGGTAGCCAGATGCAACCCTTCATTCCGCTAGACTTTTAAAAAGGTGCAAAAATGTGAACAAAAAACGAAATAATTTAGGAAAATCAGAAATTACTCAATCAAATAACTGATGCCAATCACAAACAATTAAACTGTGCTTTCAGGTCAGTTTAGGCATTTTCTAATTTCCAACTTAATAGCTGGGTGTGACTGCTCAACACATGTTCTGGATACCACTGATGTGGGAAAGTGAATTATTAGTTGGGTAGATGGTAGTCCACCCCAAGCAATAATGCCACAATTCTTCTCACGTCCAATAAAGGTTTTGGTAATTTAAACCTGAGATGAACACCTGGTAGGTATGGAACAGAGCAAACCTTCTTAACCTAAGAATATGAAGAAAACATTTAGAAGTACCAAAACAGTTCAAAAGCTTAAAAAAATAATAAAAAAATTAAAAAAAATCTTTAATTAACAAAGTGACATCAAAATGAGAAAAATCTAATAACGTGAAGTGGAGAAATGTATTTTAAAATGTTTAAAATAAAAGTAGCACCAAAAAGCACCAAGTGTTAAACATGGGTATCCATTACGCTAGACTGGGCCAACGTTAAGACCATTTGCGACGGATCATGAGCTGGATAGAGGGACCATGTTTGTACAATTGAAAAGTTAAGCTTCTGATTTAAAAACGTTTATAGAGAAAAAGTTGTCTTCAGCAAGTTATCGACAGAGCTAGCTGCAAGATGGATCCATAGTGGGCATCAACATCGATGCATTGTTGAAATGCAGGGTCCTGGGGTGGTCATTTGCAACACTGGGAAAGCTCTGAATGGGCAGGGTCCAGAGTAAGTGGCCAGGAAGGTGTTGACATGGATAGGATGCTGCACGGCTTTAGTCCCCATGAAGCTTTCTGTGTTACCCCTTAGAAGTTTTGCTGGAAGTAGGATCTCCTTCAGCGAGGTAAGATGTGGCTGATTGGCAACTCAATGTCAATGGCTGCATCTTCAACTGTGACCCCAGTCCTTGTCAGTTCTCTGGGCAGAAAGTAGGCAAAAAGTATCTAAGTCCCACTTTAGAAGCTGTAACATATACCAAAAAGAAGGTAACCTTCCTAATAATAGGTTTAATATTTAAGTGAAAGGTAAAAGAAATTTAGCTTTATTTTAATACCTGATAGACTATCTCATCTAGCTCAGTACGGGTTTCTTTTACACCTGATGCCTTTTTATTAAATGGTAATGATGACAGTTAAACCACTGAAAAACAAAGTCTCAATAACATGCGTAATCCAAATGAGAAAAGAAACATTGATAACTTTCCTCAGAGCTAATATAGCTCTGTGTAACCAATAGTCACTTATAGCATTTCTGTTTCTCCTACAGTTCAAGTAACATAAATCTTTCACAAAAGCAATTAAAAAAGGAAATGGCTTCACGTTCTTGAAATAAAAGATTATATTAGGAGCAGCTACGAGGCTTTAGTAAAGTGTGAGTTTGGGAAACAAGACATATTGGTGTCCCAGATGATTAAAGATGTGCCAGTTACTATTTAATTCTCCTTGGAAGATGACTCATTAGTTTCCTTTTCAGAGAACTATGGAGACATTGGCCCTCATTACAACATTGGTGGGAAATCCCGCTTATCGCTGCGCAGAAGACCGCCAACACACTGCCACAGCCACGGAATTCCGCTACAGCTATTACGACCCACAGGCCAGAATCCGCCAAAATCCAGACATCCACACAAGTCCGCCACACCGAGGTCAGTGATAAACTGGCGATAACAAAACCTCCATCGTCATGACAACAAGAATACGCCCACACTATCACAACCCACGAATCCACGCAGCGGTCTTTCAACCGCAGTGAACCAGTGGCGGTACACACTGCCGCGCTCAAAATACACACCCATTTACAAAACACAACCACATTGGACAATTCGAAATAAACACACCTGATACACATAAACAAACCACTCCCACACACTCAATACAATATAAAAGACAAACCCACATCACCCACAAACCCTTACGACCAGAATGACAGAAGGCCAGAGAGAGACACCACCATCAACAAACTAGCATCTACAGACACTCAACACCATCATGCACACAACATCCACACACTTCAGACAACACACACAAACACATCCCCTCACACATCACAACACACCACCCCATGGCACCGCAAAGACACCCCAGGTTTTCTGAGGAGAAGCTCAGGGTCATGGTGGAGGAAATCATCCGGGTAGAGCCACAGCTATTCGGATCACAGGTGCAGCACACCTCCATAGCTAGGAAGATGGAGCTATGGCACAGAATCGTGGACAGGGTCAACGCAGTGGGACAGCATCCAAGAACATGGGATGACATCAGGAAGAGGTGGAACGACCTACAGGGGGAGGTGCGTTCCGTGGTCTCAAGACACCACGCACTTCAGAGGACTGGCGGTGGACACCTACCTCCTCCCCCACAACTAACAACATGGGAGGAGCAGGTCTTGGCTATACTGCATCCTGAGGGCCTCGCAGGAGTAGGAGGAGGAATGGACTATGGTAAGTCAAATCTGAACTACCATATCCCCCACCCTACCTGCATGCTATCACACACCCCACCGTCACCCTCACCCCCATCACTCCAACTCCTCGCATCTGTCCCATTATCACAAACCACATATCCCAACATCAAGCCCTGCATGCAACAAAAAAACATGGACACCCATCACCAAAGCATGTCCACTACAGATACCCACACAGACCCCAAAACAATTATCACACAAGGTCCTACACAAGAATGTAAGCACAGGGGTACAGGGTCACCCACCCATTGCACATGATGGCACACACAGATGCAGTAATCATGCCTTTACACTCCTGCAGGGGACAGAGACACAGGAAAACAGGGGAACTGGGAGGTCTGCTGTGCGACAGGGGGAGGACAGGCCCAGGGAACCCACTCTCCACGAGGCCCTCTCCAACATCATGGGAGTGTACCATCATTACCAGGAGTCGATGGCAACAGTACTAGCAAGGTTTCAGGAGACCCAGCGGCTGCAGGAGGAACAGTATTTGGGTTTCAGGGAGGAACTCAAGTCCATCAATAACACCCTGGGCACCATTGTAGGGGTGCTGAACGACCTTGTGAACACCAGGAGGGACACTGTGGCACAACGAGGGGCCCCTGACACTAGCCTGGACGATGAACTGCCCACCACCTCTGCAGGCGCTAGTGGACAGGAGGCACCGCCACAGGACCACGACACCAGCACCCCACCCCCTGCAGATGGAGAACCACCCCGCAAGCAGTCCCTGAGATCCAGGACAAAGACAGAGAACAATGCCAAGTCCCCTGCCAAGAAATGAGACCACCCTGAATGTCATCATTCTGTCCAACTTTGACACCCTGTCAATCCTTAAACTGCCCTAGCTCCACGTCCTGTGCCCCTTTGGACAATGCACCTGTGTAAGGAAATGCCTCCTTGGCATGGTTACCCCCTGACTTTTTGCCTTTGCTGATGCTATGTTTTGAATTGAAAGTGTGCTGAGGCCTGCTAACCAGGCCCCAGCACCAGTGTTCTTTCCCTAACCTGTACTTTTGATTCCACAATTGGCACACCCTGGCACCCAGATAAGTCCCTTGTAACTGGTACCTCTGGTACCAAGGGCCCTGATGCCAGGGAAGGTCTCTAAGGGCTGCAGTATGTATTATGCCACCCTAGAAGATCCCTCACCCAGCACAGACACACTGCTTACCAGCTTGTGTGTGCTAGTGAGAACAAAATGAGTAAGTCGACATGGCACTCCCCTCAGGGTGCCATGCCAGCCTCTCACTGCATATGCAGTATAGGTAAGACACCCCTCTAGCAGGCCTTACAGCCCTAAGGCAGGGTGCACTATACCATGGGTGAGGGTACCAGTGCATGAGCACTGTGCCCCTACAGTGTCTAAGCAAAACCTTAGACATTGTAAGTGCAGGGTAGCCATAAGAGTATATGGTCTGGGAGTCTGTTTTACACGAACTCCACAGCACCATAATGGCTACACTGAAAACTGGGAAGTTTGGTATCAAACTTCTCAGCACAATAAATGCACACTGATGCCAGTGTACATTTTATTGTAAAGTACACCACAGAGGGCACCTTAGAGGTGTCCCCTGAAACTTAACCGACTATCTGTGTAGGCTGACTGGTTCCAGCAGCCTGCCACACTAGAGACATGTTGCTGGCCCCATGGGGAGAGTGCCTTTGTCACTCTGAGGCCAGTAACAAAGCCTGCACTGGGTGGAGATGCTAACACCTCCCCCAGGCAGGAGCTGTAACACCTGGCGGTGAGCCTCAAAGGCTCACCCCTTTGTCACAGCACCGCAGGACACTCCAGCTAGTGGAGTTGCCCGCCCCCTCTGGCCCGGCCCCCACTTTTGGCGGCAAGGCCGGAGAAAATAATGAGAATAACAAGGAGGAGTCACTGGCCAGTCAGGACAGCCCCTAAGGTGTCCTGAGCTGAGGTGACTCTAACTTTTAGAAATCCTCCATCTTGCAGATGGAGGATTCCCCCAATAGAATTAGGGATGTGACCCCCTCCCCTTGGGAGGAGGCACAAAGAGGGTGTACTCGCCCTCAGGGCTAGTAGCCATTGGCTACTAACCCCCCAGACCTAAACACGCCCTTAAATTTAGTATTTAAGGGCTTCCCTGAACCTAAGATTTTAGATTCCTGCAACAACAACAAGAAAAGACTGCCTAGCTGAAAACCCCTGCAGAGGAAGACCAGAAGACAACTACTGCCTTGGCTCCAGAAACTCACCGGCCTGTCTCCTGCCTTCCAAAGAACTCTGCTCCAGCGACGCCTTCCAAAGGGACCAGCGACCTCTGAATCCTCTGAGGACTGCCCTGCTTCGACGACGACAAGAAACTCCCGAGGACAGCGGACCTGCTCCAAAAAGACTGCCACTTTATCCAAAGGGGCAGCTTTAAAGAACCCTGCAATCTCCCCGCAAGAAGCGTGAGACTTGCAACACTGCACCCGGCGACCCCGACTCGGCTGGTGGAGAACCAACACCTCAGGGAGGACCCCCGGACTACTCTACGACTGTGAGTACCAAAACCTGTCCCCCCTGAGCTCCCACAGCGCCGCCTGCAGAGGGAATCCCGAGGCTTCCCCTGACCGCGACTCTCTGAAACCTAAGTCCCGACGCCTGGAAAGGACCCTGCACCCGCAGCCCCCAGGACCTGAAGGACCGGACTTTCACTGCAGAAGTGACCCCCAGGAGTCCCTCTCCCTTGCCCAAGTGAAGGTTTCCCCGAGGAAGCCCCCCCTTGCCTGCCTGCAGCACGGAAGAGATCCCTTGATCTCTCATTGACTTCCATTGCGAACCCGACGCTTGTTCTAACACTGCACCCGGCCGCCCCCGCGCCGCTGAGGGTGAAATTTCTGTGTGGGCTTGTGTCCCCCCCGGTGCCCTACGAAACCCCCCTGGTCTGCCCTCCGAAGACGCGGGTACTTACCTGCTGGCAGACTGGAACCGGGGCACCCCCTTCTCCCCATTGAAGCCTATGCGTTTTGGGCACCACTTTGAACTCTGCACCTGACCGGCCCTGAGCTGCTGGTGTGGTAACTTTGGGGTTGCTCTGAACCCCCAACGGTGGGCTACCTTGGACCAAGAACTGAACCCTGTAAGTGTCGTACTTACCTGGTAAAACTAACAAAAACTTACCTCCCCAGGAACTGTGAAAATTGCACTGTGTCCACTTTTAAAATAGCTATTTGTGAATAACTTGAAAAGTATACATGCAATTGAAATGATTAAAAGTTCCTAATGTACTTACCTGCAATACCTTTCAAACAAGATATTACATGTTAAATTTGAACCTGTGGTTCTTAAAATAAACTAAGAAAAGATATTTTTCTATACAAAACCTATTGGCTGGATTTGTCTCTGAGTGTGTGTACCTCATTTATTGTCTATGTGTATGTACAACAAATGCTTAACACTACTCCTTGGATAAGCCTACTGCTCGACCACACTACCACAAAATAGAGCATTAGTATTATCTCTTTTTACCACTATTTTACCTCTAAGGGGAACCCTTGGACTCTGTGCATGCTATTCCTTACTTTGAAATAGCACATACAGAGCCAACTTCCTACAACCTGTGAGACAAATAACTCGACTCTGCCATGGACATTCCTCCACCATCACCCCTGACCATTTTACAAACCCCTCCACTATTTAGCACTGAAATAAACACCCTTGAATCACAAAACAATTTGGAGTCAGTCTGTTGCTTTCACAAATGTGTATTTGCAATAACTGACGAAAATACCAATGTCCATTCTATTTTCAACATACTTATGTCACACAGCTCTCTAGTCCATGAGGTAACATAGCAGAGGTCACACAGTGGGACCCACATCTGTGAAATGGAAAGGCAAAGTGACAATTCAGGGTACATGCACTGGGTGACAGTGACAGGCAGATGATAGGTCTAACAATTTAATCAGATGTAGGAGGCAGTGATGTCTTCTTACCTGTGTCTAACTATAAATATTGCTGGATCATGTTGTTTCAGTTGTCTATGTCCTCTTCTTCTGCCTCCTCTTCTTCACTGTCCACAGGCTCCACAGCTGCCACAACACCTCCTTCAGGACCATCCTCCTGCAGAAAAGGCACCTGTTGTCGCAAAGCCAAGTTGTGAAGCATACAGAAGGCCACGATGATCTGGCACATCTTCTTTGGTGAGTAGAATAGGGAACCACCTGTCAGATGGAGGCACCTGAACCTGGCCTTCAGGAGGCCGAAGGTCCTTTCTATCACTCTCCTAGTTTGCCCATGTGCCTCATTGTAGCGGTCCTTTGCTCTTGTTCCTGGGATTTCGCACTGGGGTCAGTAGCCATGACAGGTTGGGGTAACCCGAGTCACCTGTAAATGTTGAGGGACATCTGTTAGACACACACTAACCCTTAGGGACAACCCCAGACCCAGACAACTATTCACAGGGTATAGGGTCCTTGTCCTCACCTATTAGCCACACACGGTGCCTCTGGAGTTGCCCCATCACATAAGGGATGCTGCTATTCCTCAGAATGTAAGCATCAGGCACTTAGCCTTGAAACTTGGCGTTCACATGGGAGATGTACTGGTCGGCCAAACACACCATCTGCATATTCATTGAATGGAAGCTCTTCCGGATTCTGTACACCTGTTCACTCCTGTGGGCGGGGGGGCAAGGCCACATGTGTCCTATCAATGGCACCTATGATGTTGGGGATATGTCCCAGTGCATAGAAGTCACCTTTCACTGTAGGCAAATCCTCCACCTGAGGGAACACAATGTAGCTGCGCATGTGTTTCAGCAGGGCAGACAACACCCTAGACAACACATTTGAGAACATAGGCTGGGATATACCTGATGCTAGACCCACTTGCCAGGAAATGGAGTACTGACAGGACCTGCACTAGAGTGGGGATTCCTGTGGGATGGCAGATAGCTGACATCAGGTATGGCTCCAACTAGGCACACAGTTCCTGGATTGTGGCACAATCAAGTCTGTAGGTGACTATTACATGTCTCTCTTCCATTGTAAACAGGTCCTCCAGCGGTCTGGACACCGGAGGATGCCGCCATCTCCTCACCTGCCCCAGCAGACGTGCCCTATGGATGAGAACAGCGAGCACAGAGTCAGCCAATACTGAGTTAGTAAAAAAACAATTTTATTACACACATTTGTCAATACGCTATGTGCCTGTCTCAGTGTATATGCAAGGCTTATGTATGTGTGACGCATTAAAAATTAATGCTATGTGGGCACCTGAAATGGCGCCTGCCTGACCTGTAATGTGGGACAAGGGTATATGAGGTAACTGCGCTGGCGTTGTACACCATTGCGGTAGGCGGTCGAAGACCGCGGCGCAATCCTGCATTGGTTAACATTGGGCCCTATGGGTTTCAGGAGCCAATGACGATGTACGCCGGCCATGATAGTACGCACCGCCGTTGACGTGACCGCCATTTTCAGTCTGTTCACTCACTTGCTACCTGATCTTCAACATGAAAGGACCTACACTGCAAGTGCTGCTGTGACCTTAGTCTGGAAGCAACGATGGCTCATGTGTCTGGGGAAAGGGCCCCTGCCTTCACATCGGAGAAGTTGGATAAACTAGTGGATGGGGTTCTCCCTCAATACACGCTACTCTATGGTCCTCCAGACAAACAGGTGAGTACACTGTGAGCAGGCTGTATGGGCAATGCTTGTTTGGAGTGGTGTGGATGGAAAATACGGGGTGGGAGGATGAGGCCTGCATGATTGGAGGGTGAGTGTATGTGCGTCAGGGCAAGCGTGGGAACGTGGGACAATGACTGTGACGGTCGGACGGTTAAAGTTTTATATTTTCCCCTGTACTATTCTTCTAGGTAGCGCCCACCAGAAGAAGGATATTTGGCGTGCCATCGCCAAGGACGTCCGGACCCTGGGGGTCCACCACAGATGGAGCACCCACTGCCGGAAAAGATGGGAGGACATTCACCACTGGAGTAAGAAGACAGTGGAGGCCCAGCTGGGGATGGCCTCCCAACATGGGAGGGGTGCCCGTCGCACCATGACCCCGCGTATCCAGAGTTGGATGGGCGCTTGAGGGCATCACAGCAGCCACAAGGGGGTGAATACCATCACATCCATCTGACTCTGCATGCATTGGAGGTGTATGGGTGGGTGAGGTAGGTAGTGGGTTCCCCTAGACTAGGGCGAGCTTTGTAGGCAGGGACCCTTTGTGAGGCAGGCTAAGTGGCACCCCAACCCCAATAGTGGTAAGAGCCATCTACACCTAGTCAGGCTCCTGTGACTTCCAAGTGTGTGGCAATCGGGCATAGGCCATGTACCCCATGTCCCTGTGATTAATTAGGGAACTCTAAGTGCATGGCGTAGTGCAGAGGGCTGCTGTGTCTGTAGTGTCAGCCAACAGTATCGGTATTGTATGCACTGAACATGTCTTTCTTCTTTCTTCCCCCACCCTTTTTGTGGTATCCCAGTTCTTGTGTGCATTAGCATCATCAGGTGGAGGAGCTTTGCCGCCGGAGCAGGAGGGAGCGTCATCCCATATGGCCCTGGAGAGCGAGACAACGGAGTCTGAAGTCACCAGTGGGACAGAGGGCGAGGGGAGCTCCACGGCGGGGACAGGAGCTGAGACCAGCGACACCGACTCTTCCTCTGATGGGAGCTCCCTTGCGGTGGCGGGCCCCTTTGTACCCACCGGGTCTACAGGTACAGCCGCCACCCCCCCTACCAGCACCACCCTCCCAGTGCCCCGTGGCCGCTCACCCAGGAGGATGGGCATCTCCTTCACCCCAGGCACCTCAGGACCCTGCCCAAGTCAGCCCTGCTGCCCTCAGTGAGGAGGCTATTGACCTCCCGAAATCCCTCACTGTTGGTCAGTCTACCATTCTGAATGCCATCCAGGGTGTAGAGAGGCAGTTGCAACAGACCAATGCATACATGCAGGGCATTCCTTCTGGCCAGGCAGCCCAACAGAGAGCATTTCAGCCTCTTGCCTCTGCACTGGTGGCAGCCATTGTCCCTGTGTCCAGTCTCCCCCTCCATCTTCCTCCACCCAGACCCAATCCCCAGTACCTCAGCCTATCCCATGCACACCATTAGACCAGCATGCACACCTCAACACAGAAGGGTGGCATTGGCAAACATAAGCACCACACATCCCACAAGCACTCACACGAGCATCATACCCATGCACACAGGCCAACATCTACTGCCTCCACTGTGTCCCCCTCCTCTATGTCTCCCTCCTCCCTCCCTGTCACGTCTCTACTCACACCTGCATGCACTACATCTTCAGCCACTACCTCCATCACCAGCACACCCATCACCACGCACAGCTCACGTGCACTCACCACCCCCACTACCATTCACACATCCCCTGTGTCCTCTCCCAGTGTGTCTGTGAGCCCTCCTCCCAAACTACACAAACGCAGTCATACATCCACCCAACAGCCATCCACTTCACAGCAGCCTTCAGCCCATGCACCTTCACCCAAAGTCAGCATACGAACACCTCCTACAACCACTGCCTCTTCCTCCACTACCAAACCCTCTCCATCTACCCGTCCCAGTGTGTCAAAAAAGCTTTTCCTCTCAAATGTTGACCTCTTCCCTACACCTCCCCCCGTCCGTCCCCTAGGGCCCGCCTTTCCAGGTTACATCCCAGCACCTCAGCCACCACATCACCGGGCACAGTGGTGCCAGCAATATCCGGATTCTGGAGTGCGCCAAGCAACAGGGCTGCCAGTGTCCCAAGGAGTGAGTCCACGGACATTCCCACACCTCCAAAACAGAAGAAGTTGCCCACATCCCGGAGGGAGAAGGCCAAAACACCTGCCACCAAGGGCTCAGCCAAGACAATAGTTGGGAGTGGCAAGACAGCTGCGCCACCATCCAAGGTGGGGAAGGGCCGGAAAAAGAAAGGCAAGTCAGCGTAGCCGCCAACCTGCACGGTGGACAAGACCGCCACCGGCACCGCCACATGCACCGCCGCCACGGACACTGCCGCCAGCACCCAAGATACTGAGCCCTTCACCAGCACCGCAGGCACTGTGCCCTTCAGCAGCACCGCAGTCAGTGAGCCCGCCACCAGCACTGCCGCTACTGACACTGCCGGCAGCACCGCGGTCAGTGAGCCCGCCACCAGCACTGCCGCTACTGACACCGCCACCAGCACTGCAGTCAGTTAGCCAGCCATCAGCATTGCAGTCAGTGAGCCCGCCACCTGCACCGCACTCAGTGAGGCCGCCACCAGCACCACCGGCCCAATGACCACCGCAAGCACCGCCGCCCCAATGACAGCCGCAAGCACAGGCGCTACTGACCCCGCTGCCAGCACCGCCAGTGGCCCGCGACACCCTGAGCCAGTGGCACCACCGCAGACATGGCTGCCATCCCCAGTGGTCATTCGTACGAGGCTGGTGGTCAGTTCCAGGGGCCTGGGCAGCTTCCATGTTGCCCCACCGACAGTGGAGTATCTCATCCACTACCTCAGTCCTTGGCAGGATGAAACACTCTGGGCACAAAGCCCCCTCCAGAACCAGTGGAGAGATACATCCACTACCTCTGTCCTTGGCAGGATGAAGCACTCTGGGCACAAAGCCCCCTCCAGAACCAGTGGAGACTGTTATCCACTTGAGAGACTGTGGCTTTGCACTCCCCAGGATAAACTAGTGGGCAAACCACCCACTGGAGAGACTTGAGAGACTGTGGCTTTGCACTCCCCAGGATAAAGCAGTGGGCAAACCACCCACTGGAGAGACTTGAGAGACTGTGGCTTTGCACTCCCCAGGATAAAGCAGTGGGCAAACCACCCACTGGAGAGACTTGAGAGACTGTGGCTTTGCACTCCGCAGGATACAGCAGTGGACAAACCACCCAGTGGAGAGACTTGAGAGACTGTGGCTTTGCACTCCCCAGGATACATCAATGGGCATGGAGCCCCCTCGTGGAGCTGGCGTCGTGCACTCATCCGGCTGAGGTGCCCGACGAGGTTCCTGTTATATTTTGATCTGATGCCCCTGCAGTGTTCTCTCCATTTCGATCGGGTATCGAGTGTGAGCCTCGCCCATACATTTTGGGCCCAGTGGTCCACGGACTATATAGGTGCAGTACCTGGACTTGAATTCTTGGTGTACTTAATTGTTTATAGTGTATATACATTTTTGACTAATGGATTTTTCTTGTATGTTGTTGTGGGTGAGGGTGAGGGTGGGGGTGGGGGTGTTGCGTATTGCGTGTGTTTCACTCTCTTTTCCCTCCCGTGTGTTGTAGGTGCAGTACTCACCGTGGTCGTCGCCGCCGTCGGTCATATTCCTGGTAGAGGAGCAGGAAGACTATCGCAGGGAGTATTTGGAGTTCAGGCTCCATGGCGTCCTAGTTCCTTGTGGGTTGTGGAGAGGTGAGTGTTTTCCCTTCCAAGTCCTGTTTCCGCCATGTTTTTGTTTGCGTTGAATCCGCGCCGGAAAGGTGGCGGATTGGCCTGTCATAATAGTGTGGGCGGTACATTGTCTTCCGCCTGTCTGTTGGCGGTGACCGCCATGCTGTTTGTTTGTAAAGACGTGGAGGTCGGAGTGTTAAAGTGGCTGTCTATGTTGGCGGTTCCCGCCATGGTCATAATTCAATTTTTTTTCCGCCTGCCTGTTGGCGGTTTTACCGCCACTTTTACACCGACCGCCAGGGTTGTAATGCGGGCCATTGTGTGGTTATTCAAATGCTGCCTTTGTTTAATTAAGTTAAGGTTTGAAACTAAATTACTGTTTTGAAGCCTGTCTGTATGCTAATGTGAACATGTGTTAAATGCTGTTAAATCCTCTTTTATCTTATGTCATGGTATTTTGCCAATTCTTCCTGTGATGCTATGTTTTACAAAAAGCTACTGCCTCTCCTCGTTTAGTGCACAGCAGGGCAGTGTTGTTAATGTGTGTATGTTTGTGACAACAGAAGGAATGCACTCTAACAGTAGCCAAGAGTCCAAGATCAGTGGGCACCACTTGAGTGTTTGGACTCCCCCCACACTTAAGGCATTTATCTCAACTGTGGGAGCCAGTTCATTCTTCATCAAGAAGAAGAACGGCTCGTAGGTGAGAGTTTAAAGCTCATGCATCTAGAGGTTTTTAGATGGTTAAAGTTTATTTTTTTCAAAGTACCTCTTGTGTAAAATTTGTTACAAATCCAGGTTTATCAATGAATTGAAATTGTAATGCACATTTAACAAAGTTCAAGGATGGACTTTTTCTCTGGTTCCTAGAAAGAGATAACTTTATTAATTTTAATAATGTATGCCAATGCTTTCCTAAGGACCTGTTTTTCCTCTTAAACTGAAAATGGCGTTAAGGGCATTTCCACTGCAAGCATACGTTTAACATTAAAGTATTACATGTCCTTGTTGCAAATGGGTTCCATCCATTTAGTATGACTGCGCATGTTAACCGCCGGTGTCCACCTTTTAAGATTAGGTCACTGCAATGTAGCTACGGTAAGTGGCACTGAACTTGCTACACATGGATACGTGTGCACACGTGTGTGCACATAGATGCAGGCTTCATGTGAGAGACTACAGTTGTACGCAGTCTGAAAGCTGCACATAGGTAAGCTGCCTGTGGCAGTTTTAAACTGTGTATTTGACTGGACAAAACACACCTCTTGACAGGCCCAAAACTTCCTTTCAACTATTAATAAGTCTCCCATAGTTAGGCCTTATTACCCATAAAGTTAGGATGCTGGTATTTACAAGTAAGGCATATAGAAACTAATGTTAAACATGCCCTTACCATGAAATATTCCTCAAAACAATTTTAACTGTAGCAAGGTTGACTGTTATCATAGGATCAATAGCCTACATCATTATTATTAAATGTTAAATTCAGATTGGTAGCAGCTACAAAGAGTTTCTTGCACTCTTTAATTTAACGGGGAGGTCGGATTTTAAATCATTTTAGAAATTCCATTTTTAGAACATTGGTTTTCTCCTGCCTAGAATTCCTTGGAGTTTCCAGCTGTCTGGGACGGTGATGGCTCTCCCACTGGGAAATAAGCATTGGCTCCAGACAGTGCACAAAGGGGCTTAGGGTGGACAGTATGGGCCATCCTGACAGGCTGACTGGGAATGAATTGGGCCCTGCCCTGATTACAGTTGAAAGGGTCTTTCTGGAGACCTGATACCAGTCTTTTGTGACACAAGCCAGGCCGGAGCCAAACCCAGGAAAGGGTGAAGGTTAGACAAATGGGGAATCCTCCACCCACGAGCTAGACTGGCTATAAAAGTGAGCCCTAAGAACATAAAAGATGGCAAGGCATTGGACTGCGACAGTGGCAACCCCATTGACAGCTGGAAGGACAAGCCCCTCTAATGCCATGACGGAGGACTACAGCTGACCCCAGCACCAGTGGTGCTAGCCCACTACTCCTCTGTGAGGACCAGTTGGGGGAAGACTTTGGGCCTGATTCAGGTCTTGGCGGAGGGGAATACTTAATCACAAATGTAACGGATATTGCATCCAATTATTACAATCTCCATAAGATATCATGGGATCTAGATAGACGGATGAGATATACCTCACATTTGTGATGGTTTATTCCTCGCTGCCAAGACCTGATTCAGGACCTTTGACTCAACTGCCCCCAACCCCCCCCCAATGCTCTGCAAGACATCCAGGAGTCTTACACGATTTATTACTGTTACTATGCTGTATCTCAAAGTTTCTTTCTAGTCGAATAACAGCAGCTTACTACGGGATTTTCACAGTTTGAGTCTAACTGAATTGAAAACAGAGAAACTGGCAAACAGCAAATGCACGAAATAGGCCAACTGCAGCATTTTGTATTTTGTTGTACATTTAAGTGTCAAGATTAGTATCTAAAGATGCAACTCAAATATTTGTATTGTGTGCATTAGTCGTGACATGTTCACCTCTTATAAAGTAAACATTTATTTGCCTACTTTTATGGGTTTTTTTTATTTATTTTTTATTTTGTTCTATTTTGTGGATGCAGACATGATCAGTAGCTGGGGTTTTTCTCCCTATACTTCTAAGCAGATTCCAAGCTAGAGCTCTGAGACAAGTACATCATTATGTGACTGTTTCGTGCACTTCAGCTGCTGTTGGGAAGTGCTATCCTGTTACCAGATATGAAGCAGTATTACCTCTTATTATTGCTTTTAACTGTTGTAAAACTTGTGTTTGTCATGCAGTCGCTTCTGTTAATACTTTAACCTGTATATACAGGTTAATAGTAGCATTATGTGAAAATTCTTGAAATAAAAACATAGCTGGCCAGGCAGCCTATTAAACATTACCGCAAATGTATTATGCATGGAAATATAATTTCAGAAAGTTAAAAGGAGCAAACAAAATAGATAGAAATCACTGTATATTTCCTTTGAATGCTGATTCACCGCAGATGTCTTCAATGACGTTTCTTAAATGGCTGCATTGCATCCCAAAACGTTTTCAGCAATATTCTTCTTGCTTTAAAACCAGTGTTCTCGGTTTTTACTGTTGCTTATATTTGAGGTTCCTACGTCGCCACATTATATACCATTTTTGTCATGAAACGCGAGTTACTGTTGTTCCATCCTCAATGCATTGTCATAACGAATTTGCTTTGATGATGATTGTTAATAAATATGGCTCTGCTTTCTTTTCTCCACCTTGCAATATGCAGTAGAGCAACTTTAAAAGCTGCACTGTTTTGCACCAAAAATATTAAATATGGGACAGAAAATGTTGTGCTTAAATCAGGGGATTCCACCCATGCCTAGCATTCAAGAATCAAGAGCGTTATTGGAACTACATTTGTTCAAAAGTTAAATAACCCCAGTAAAATTAGCAACATTTCTGAATTTTGCATTGCATTAAATTCATTACATTTCTGCCTGTAGGGCTAGATGTATCAAAGGATTTTGCATTCACAATTGGTGCGAATCGATAAATTCCACCATTTGCGAATGCAAAAATGCCTTGCACAATGTATGAAAGGTATTTGCATTGCCTTTTTAAGGAATCGCTAAAGTAGCGATTCCTTAAAATTGCGACTATATTTTGTGAATTGTAATACAATGTATCAAGCATTCGCAAATTGTGATTAGTCGCAAAATGGGGTTTTGCATTTGTAATTTACCAGGAATTGAAATTAGGTGGTAAACAGGTGCATCCTATTTAAAGAGGCCAAGAATGCATCAGCCCTTTTCAACAATGTCTGCACTCTATGTGATGGCAAGGAGGGTGAGGATCCTGGCAGTTTTGACGAGAGGGAGGAGGAGAAAGGAGTGCATTTTCAGAGTGCGCGTTACTCCATTTAATCAGACAGAGGAGGAGATTTTTGACAAGTATAGGTTGAACTCTGCAACTATACTTGACTTAATAGCTGATTTACAACTCCTACTGCAGCGACACACACACACAGAACCAATGCCACACCCACTCGTGCTCCCTCCACCCCTTAGCCTCAGGAAGCTATCAAGGGGTCATAGAAGCAGCTGGAGTTCTATCCCAAAGGGTGCTTTCACGCTTCTTTAATGCATCTGCACATAAAATTCCCCTAACACCCCACAGCATTTGCAAAAAAATAAATTGGATTTCTCCCAGGAAGCCCAATTGCCACACGTCATTGGCTGCATTGAGTACATATGTAGGAATAGGAAAACTACACAAACTATGAACATCCAGGCCATATGGAATGCCTCCAACATAATAACTAATCTTTTGGCCAGATACCGTGGTAGCACACATGATTCATAAATCTTCAGGCACAGTGGAATACACACAAGACTTCTTGCTGGAGAGTTTGACAAAGGATACCTACTTGGTAATGTAACAGTGAATAATGTTGCATAACACATATGTGATGTCACAGATAACAAAAATATTACATGCCTGTCATTCTAGGAGACAGTGCATATGCAGTGCGGACCTACATCTCGACACCGCACCTCAATCCTGCCACGCCAAGAGACTGGAGATACAATGCCGCACACAGGAGGACACAAAGCGTGATTTAGAGGACCTTCGGAAACCACCTGCAAGATCGTGGCCAAATGTGTGATTTTGCACAACAACAAGAGATATACTAGTAAAACCCACAGAAACGGACTCTGATGAGGATGACAACCCCTTGCCACCCCTTCACCCAGCAGACAGAACCAGAGCAGCAGAGAGCAATCAAAGACGTGCTGAGATTACGCGCAACTATTTCTGATTTAAGTAATGACAACACCACGTCTACTTTCATTTTTTGCTGTAGGTATCACAATTATTGCCTTGACTTCAGGTCATGTATGTGTGAATAGGACAAAGCTATTAAAAAAACACAATCAGGTCCCAATGACAGTGTGATACTATTGACATCATAGTATCAATGCATTGCTACATAATATGCAAGGCCCTGAACTTCTCAACATCACTTTTTACATCCTTGCACTCCACTTGAATGCTCAGTATTCTCAGTGGCACCTCTTGATGCAGGTTCAGAGACAGAACTGTGTCTGGAACTACAACACCTAGGGGCTGTGACACTGCTGAGGCTAGAGATATCCTTACTGTCCTCACCACCCAGATCGCTGTTTGTGGCACTTCGGGCTATGCATTGTCTACATTGGTGACTTGCACCAATCCTCGTGCAACGTCCTGACTGCAGTGTGCCATTTCCATTTGCATGCCCACAGCACGTTGTGACAACAAAGCAGTTGTGTTAGTGAGCTGATTGACAGATCTGTTGAACCCATCCATCCTACCCATCAATTGGCGATGGCGCCTACGGTGGGTGACATGCCCTTGCTGCATTACAGTGCAGACTTTATTCACAGCATTTGTCATCTCCCTTACATATTCTGCTTTTGCTTGCTGTCTCTCATGCAGTTTGCACATGTTGTGATTGAGAGACACCAACTGCCTGTGCATTGATCTCATGTGATTAAATTGCAGGCGCTGCACTTTCAACATGGATGCTTTAAGACCACCGAACAATGATGGCCCCTCGCCTTCCTCTGTGCTCTGTCTGCCTTCCTCATGACGCCTTCTGAGGAAAGTGAACTGATGCTGGAACAGGGACTGCTGTCTGTGGGTGCTTCTACCCTCTGAAAGTGGTGTGGGTACATCTTCCTGCAATTCATCGGAGTCCAGTGTAAACTCAGGGAGGGGTTGCACTCATGCTCTGAGTCTGGTTGGTGCTGGTGTGATGGACTGACTGGTGTTTGACTCTGACTGTGGTTGACTTTTGTCGCTCCCCCCTTTTCCACTTTCTGCTGCTCCACGGCCCGGAACATCTGCAACAACAATGCATAGCATATCATTCATAATGTTCATCTTGGATTTGTATTTTTACAGTTACTTTCATGATAAACATTTCCCCTGGCATAGTGTCTCTAATTGTCTGTTCTGCTGTTTCTCTGTTTGGTTTTACACTATACTTCTATTTATGTAGTAGATGCACTTTTAAGATATGGAGTACTACTCCCATAAGCAGTGAATGCATTTATTATTTATTTATTTGCATGATTAATTAAAATCTTAGCAAAAAGAGCCAATTGATTAAATACAATTAAAATTGTGTAATTGCGGTCCCAGGCCACAAGTTTATGCATGTGTTCTCAAACAAGAATTGAACAAGTCTACAATTTATCAGTGGATCCGTTTACTCAAACATTTTCATCACTGCTGGCTGACAAGAAGGTTTCCTATTACTCATAAAAACTGGTTTTAACAGTTGGCGACGTGCTTCTCTTAGGGCCAGGCAGATAAAGATCAAATAGACCATGTCCTCCCTGGCCGCATTGCATAGCCTGCAAGACATCTATCCCCTATTCTTTCACAGTGGTTGATCCGCTCTAGATGCAAGGGATCCTAGGCGTAACAAAAGCAGGTGGCGTTTGATGTGTACTGAAAATGTTGAAATCAGATAATGCGATGGGGCCAGGGTGGTGTAAGTACGCATGAGAAACCAGGCGTTTATCATCTAGCAAGGATTGCAGACCTATTTCCTTTTTTAACACACAGCACAAAAGGCACATATTGGAGTTCGATAGGTGTGCCATTTGTGTCTCTTGCAGCGAATGCTGCAAGTACCTGTTATATTCTGACTTTGAATCATTGCTTACTGAATTCCATAAAGCCATGACTAAAGGGCTGGCATTGTTTCTTCTTATTCTGTACCAGGTCTTTATCATATGTACTTTTAGGTCCAGATGTTGTTGTTTAAGGCCAAATTCTAACCTAACCTGAGCAGGGGAAGCAGTACAAGGAAGATTAAAACCTTGTTTGTAGATTTTTATTTGTTGCTGATCCAGGAGGAAGGCATCTTTCCCGTATAGTGCTGCGCTTCCATATGTGACACCTGGAAGGAATTTGGCTGACATGACAGACAGTAAAGGTTTGTACGAGGCCCTTTTAACCTTTTGGCTATGGCGCAAAAAGTGAACAACAGGGCTTTACATTTCTGAGCGATGTTGTCTATAGTAAAACCCAGATATTTACAGCAGCGAGCCACTTCGAGGCTAGTGCCGCCCAACTTAATTTTATTTACAGAGTTAGAAGGGCATCCTTTAGACATATTTTTTGTCTTCGTAGTGATGATTTCTTAGTTGTTTGACATTGTAAAATCATCCAGGGTGCTAACTAGCTACTGTAGCCCTATTTTCATGTGTCTCAATAAAACAATGTTATCAGCATATGAGAGGTGTGATATACGCAGGTTCCCCATCCTCGGAGAGTGCGAATTAGTCGCATCTAGCTTTGGGGAGAGGTCAGCCATAAAAAGGTTAAAGAGGTGCTCAGCCAGAATGCATCCTTGTTTTAAGCCTATATTTGTTGGACTCCTCCTTGAAATTTTCGAACCATCTGCTCCCTTGATCCGCACCCAGTTTTTATCATATATCATTTTGATGCACCGGAGAAGCCGTTCTTGCAGGCCCCAGCTCTGAAATTTGCGACCAAAGAATTGCTCTGTCCGCCAGATCAAAGGCGCTTTTGAAGTCCAGAAAGTAACGTTTTCTTTATGCGTTTTGCTTTGTCAGCAATGTCACTTAGTGCTAGAATATTAAACATTGTGCCGTAAGCCTTCCAGAAACCAGTTTGATTCAGGGAACGAGGTTGACCAGCTGAGTAGGTCATCCAAAGATTAGCGTGGCAAAATATTTAGCCTCACTGTCAATTAAAGCAATCAGTCTGTAGTTGGCCGGATTTGTCCTTTCACCCCCATTGAATATTGTATTGATGATAGATCCCCTCCAACTGTCATGGATGGTTGAGTTACACTCTACTTCGGTGTAAAGAATTGCCAGTGTGCTTGACCAGTTCTCCGGATCACCATTAAATATTGCCTATGCCATCTCCTAATTACTTGGGAGACTACCTTGGCGCTGTATCAAACATCGATCTGACAGAAGACCTTAGCACTTGCAGGCTCCTTCAGATGTGAATTTTCTTCAGATGAGTCTGGTATGAAAAAGATGTTGGCCAGGTAGTCAACCCAAAGAAGATGACAGCGACAACATCAAGTGCCACCTGCACCACCGCGGCAACTGCAAACACCACTACAGCAGCCAGAAAGGCAGAGTAGAAAGCGGGAGAGGAGCTTTCACCAGTGTGCGACCATCCTGGCCTTCAGGGAAGAAGAGGTGATCAGTTTCTGCCATCGGAGGCGAGAGTTTATTGTCGGCTTGCTCCACTGCATTGCGCAAGAGATCACAGAAAAAGTGCAGAGTCACACAGAAAATCAACCTATGACCAAATTCTTGGCTGTCCTTCAATTGCTGGCATAAGGTTCATTCCAGATGACTGCAGCACAAGTGGGTGGGATCTCCCAACCATCCCTCTCTGCCTTCCTTATGAAGGTCGTGGATGCTATTATCAGACTCACACCTGACCACATCCACTTCCCCAACACCCAGGAACAACAGCAGGAGACCAAGAAAGCTTTATACCAGATTGCTAGCTTTCTGTGTGTGCTGGGTGCAATGGACTGCACTCATGTCCAACGTGTTCCTCCTGCAGCAACTGAACACCTCTACAGAAACTAAAAATATACCCACTCCATCAGTGTGCAGGCCATTGTGGACTACTGAGGAATTATTTCAAACATCCTTGTAAAATATCCCGGAAGAATCCATGATGCTCACATCTTTAGGCACTGTACTATAAACCGACAATTCCAGGATGGAAATATGGCAATGGCCTACTTGTAGATAAGATACCACAAAAATCATAACATTGACAAGACACCAAACATGTAGCATCAACTATACAAAAACCACACCACACCAAACACACATGGACAGGGAAACACAGGTGTATAGCCCACAACACATATGCCACATGCTACACTATACTGCATGCAATGAACATCACCCTCACATACGCCCATATCTACAAGTCCCTGGCACCACCTGACTGACACCTCACTGGACGGACAGGTAGAACAATTTCCCCTGAGAATACAAAAGCTGGACTCAACCAACTACATGGGTACACAGACTCACAAAAAAACACAGATCCTTCACACATAAATCTTACCAAGGAATCACTCTATGATGTTAATTGCATTGGCGATTTAATTGACAAACAACTCACATATTGGCACTGCCTCACATTTACTATTCTGTGGAAATCTCAGGCAGGACCGATATCAATTGCCACCCGAGCAGTCACTTCACCATCTAGCTATCTGCAAAACATAATAGATATACTCATTGTGTTCAACTTTCCTCTGTGTGGTGCATAGTGCAGCACATATTGAAATACAACATTATCATCAATGAAAGACCATGTGCAGGAATGGACACCTCACAGCACACCAACAAACATACTTGTAAATCCCTTATCTCCATACCATCATACAAGGGTACCAACAATAGACTTCTGCAGATGAACAACTGACAATGTACAGGGAGAGACCAGAAATGCATATGAAAGTGGATACATGGAACTTAGCAGGGATAGACTCCTGATGCAGGGCAGTGCTGAAAAGCACAGCATGCCCTTTCCTGTCCTATAGCTGTCTGAAAAATCTTGCATACATCACAATACATCCCATATAACAATACCATACTGGGCATGTGTAGGAAAGTCCTCCTTTTTGCCCTGGACACCCTCAAACTTTTTGGACAGATACAGGTGGTTGCTGACACTTGGCTGTGCCTTGGTTACTGCTTACCAGTCCCAGGACAAGAGCTCTGTGTAAAGTGGATATGCAAATTAGGCTAACTATAATTGGCAGTATCCACCTACCTATAAGTCCCTAGTACATGGTAGGGCATGTAGGTTTAGGAACCCCAGAATAAGTGGTGTACCCTTAGTTGCACTGTTGAGGCACCCAGAGTCATTTTAAAGGCAGGCCTGCCTTGCTAGCTGTTTTTAAACTAAAGTTATATGCAAATTCGACGTTGGAATTAAAAGTGCTTCCAAAGTCTTAAACAACCTTAGTTTTACATATAAGTGGCCCCTAAGGTGTGCCGTGAGTGCTCCTATTGTTCAGTGGCATTTAACTATAAGCAGGGACCTTACAAACATTGTTTTATAAGCCCTGGTGAGGTAAAATAGCCACATTTGTTTTTCCCTCACTGTAGTGAATGGTCTGCATACTCTAACATGAGGAGAATTATTTTAATTAATAGAGTCCCCTTAGGAGCCAGACATTTCTAGTTTGGTATCAGATTAATTGTTGTAATAAATACCACAACTTGCCATTGTTGGATTTAATATAACTAGTTCAGGGAAAGAGTTTTAAAACTCTACCTGAAAGTTTCCAACTTCAGCTCTGTAATGCGCTTTTCTGATTGGCCAGCCCCTGGCAGCCTGGCCAGGCTGCCTTGATAATGTGTGAAGTGGCCCAGGCTAAACACAATGGATGTGCCTGGGGGAGGAGATCTGCCTCAGCAGATGGTGAAACAAGATGGGGGCAGAGCAGCCAAACTGGTTTTCAAAGGAGGGAAGGACAGTTGGAGCAGTTCAGGACCTCCCCCATTTCCTGCAACCCCAGACAACTAGGTTTCCCTCTTGATTAGATCAGGAGAGGGCTGTTTTACCGATTTTTAGCCACACCAATGGGTGGGCTCAGACAGACCTAACCTCATTTTCAGCCATGTTGGATTTTTTAACAGTGTTGCTCCCTGAGATTGATTTTTGCCACACTTCTCAGGAAATGGTCATCCAGAGGGCAGAGGGGTGGTGGCATGCCTGTAATGGGACTGTTGCCCCCCCCCCCCCACTTTCAAACCCCAGAGAAAGAATAAATATGGCAGAGCTGCACCCACACAACATCATAAGAAGAAGTACTGCCCTGCTGGACCCCTGACCTGTACCTGGACACTGCAATCCAAAGGACTGTACCAGCTGCACACTTGGGATTCACCACAAGAATGTATTTGCCTGGCTTCAACTGGTTTAAGAAGGGACACCCTGCTTGCTTCAGGTGAAAAATTCCTAACCAGAGTCCCCTGCATCAAATTTTGAAGAAACTGACCAGCTGACTTGTGGCTTGTGGTCATTTTTGGATTTCAACCAGGTGCATTCTGGGAGTTGGAGTCCTAATCCTCAAGGAGCAACTCAGAGCTTCTGGAACTTTGGGGTGAGTTGTGGACTTATAAAGGACCATCAATGTTCTTCTGGAAGAAGATCCAGAAGTTTGTAGAAGATTGGAGAACTTTTGGTAAAAATCTCTACAAAGGGACCAACCTGTAGTCGAGAGTTAAGCTGCCTTACATCTACTGCGACCCAGCCTGACTTGCAGTTTTGTTCCACTGAAAAGCTCAAGAGTGCCAGAGTTCCAGGATTTCACTGGGGGCTCCTGGAAAGACAATACAATGATGTTGACTCGAAATCGGCTTGCTGTGGAGGGTCGTCTGACATCAGAGAGAAAAAGCTCCAAAAAAGTTACAAAGTCCGAATGTAAAAAGTTGAATGGGGATTCCCACGCAGAGTTTCCGAGGAGGGCTCCAGGGACGTCAGATCAAGATTTAGCTTTGGCCTGGATGAAGATTTCCATCCTGAAAAAATTGTCTAAAGGTAGAATTCTTCACAGAGGTCTCCTGCGACACGTTTCCAAAGAGGGCTCCAGGGAGGTCGGATCAGATTGGTGACTTTGTACCACTGAAGAAAGTCTTCAAGAAAAAGACTAAAGCCCTCATTACAACCCTGGTGGTCAGTCTTAAAATGGCACTAAAACCGCCAACAGGCGGCGTTAAAAAAAATGGGATCACTACCACGGCAGAAACCGTCAGCACAGACAGCAACAAACACCGCAGCAGTCACCGCCAACAAACAGGCGGAAGACAATGTACCACCCACCCCATCACAACCCGCCTATCCGCCAGCATTTCCAGGGCGTTACCAACGCCATCAAAAGCATGGCGGAAACAGGACTTGGAAGGGAAAACACTCACCTCTTGACACTCAACGAAGAACCAGGACGCCATGGAGCCTGAGCTACAGGTCTGGCCCATGATGGTCTACCTCCTCATCTACCAGGAATACAAAAGGCGGCAGCGGTGACCACAGTGAGTACTGCACCTAGCACACAGGGGAGGGGGGAGGAAAAAGAGAGTGACACACCCACGCAACCCGCAACACCCCCACCCCCACCGTCACCCACAATACCATACACACAAACACATGCTTCAACATTACATTTACATCCCCTGAGCCCCTGGAAGAACGCAAGGACAAAAGGAATAGAGTTAACCAGTGATGTTTTAGAAATAGGCAGATATATGTAATGAACAGAAAAACTGTATTTACAAAAATATACAATATGTGCATATGTCGTACATTGTCCATTCCAAATGTCCGCGGGCCACTGGGCTAAAAATCATGGGCCAAGCCCACACTTGACTTCTGTCTCAATACGAAGAGAACACTGCAGAGGCATCAGGTCGAAAACACACAGGCACCTCAGGGGGACGGGGATGGGGGACACATCAGCCAGAAGATGGTATAAGACCACTGCTCCTGGAGGGGTCTCCATGCCCACAGTGATGTCCTAGGGAGTGCAAAGCCACAGTCTCTCAAGTCTCTCAAGTGGTTGGTTTGCCACCTGCTTGGTCCTGGGGAGTGCCAAGCCACAGTCTCTCAAGTCTCTCAAGTGGTTGGTTTGCCCACTGCTTGGTCCTTTGGAGTGCAAAGCCACAGTCTCTCGAGTCTCTCAAGTGGGTGCTCTGCCCACTGCTTGGTCCTGGGGAGTGCAAAGCCACTGTCTCTCTAGTGGGTGGTTTGCCCACTGCTTGGTCCTGGCAAGTGCAAAGCCACAGTCTCTCAAGTGGGTGCTCTGCCCACTGCTTGGTCCTGGGGAGTGCAAAGCCACAGTCTCTCTAGTGGGTGTTTTGCCCACTGCTTGGTCCTGGGGAGTGCAAAGACACAGTCTCTCTAGTGGATGGCTTCTCCACTTATTCTGGAGGAGGCCTTGTGCCCAGTGTGCTTCATCCTGCCAAGGATAAGCTAAGTGGATGCATATCTCCACTGGTTCTGGAGGGGGCCTTGTACCCACTGTGCATCATCCTGCCAAGGATGGGGTGAGTGGATGCAAATCTCCACTGGTTCTGTATGGCCACTTGTACCCAGTGTGCTTCATCCTGTCAAGGATAGGGTGAGTGGATGTAAACTCCACTGGTTCTGGAGGGGGCCTTGTACCCAGTGTGCTTCATCCTGCCAAGGATAGGGTGAGTGGATGCATATCTCCACTGGTTCTGGAGGGGGCCTTGTGTCGAGTGTGCTTCATCCTGCCAAGGATAGGGTGAGTGGATGCATATCTCCACTGGTTCTGGAGGGGGCTTTGTGCCCAGTGAAGCAACACTTGGGGTGTGGCAATTCACATTCACTCATCTGGGTGTCTGAGGCACGAGAGTTGCAGGGAACAGGTTGCATGATAGTCCATGGAGGCACGGATAGACTCCATCCTGCAGTGGCTAAGGCTGCATTCTGGTGGTAATGCCGGTGAGGGTGCTGCCAGTGGTGGTGGGAGGCCCCAGCCCTTCTGCTGCAGCCTCGGACGGCTGCCCACTGGGGCTGCTGCTGCTGGTAGTGGTCCTACAGTCAGCGGTGCAGGAGGCGGAGCTTGCGGCGGGCCTGCGGCAGTGCTCGTGGTGGTGAATATGGCGGTGCTGGCCGTGGTACAGGTGCTGGTGCTGCCAGCGGTGGAGGGAGGCTCCAGCCCTTCTACTGCAGTCTCGGACAGCTGCCCACTGGGGCTGCTGCTGCTGACAGTAGTGGTGCTAGCGGGGTGCAGGTGGTGGTGCTTGCCGCAGGGCTGCCTGCAGTGCTGGCCGCGGTGCAAGTGGCGGGGCTGGTGGCTGTGCTGGTAGCCACCAGGCCTTCACCTGCAGCCTCTGACTGCAGAAGTGCCTTGGCTGGTGTTTTCTGCCCCTTCTTTACCTTGGCAGATGGTGGTGTGACCTTGGTTCTGGCAGCTGGAGTTTTGGAGGAAGCCTTGCTGGGTGGGTTATGCTCCTTGCCCTTGCTTCATGCTGTCCCCTTCGTCACCTTGGCAGTTGGCAGAATGGATTTGTCCTTTGCAGAAATTGGTGGCACACTGGCTGGGCTGCCAGGTGCACCTTTGAACCTCCGTGAGATGCAGGTACCACAGCAGACATCAACTTGGTAGCTGAGGTGCTGACCTGGGTACTGGACACCCTGACCCGAGGGGAAGGATGGGGGATGGGTAGGGAAGTGGGCAATGTTTGCCAGGAAAAGCTTCTTAGAGACACTGGGGCTGGAAGAGGGAGAGGGTTTGGGAGTGGAGGAAGAGGGAGTGGTTGTAGTAGGTGTCTGTCTGCTGAGTTTGGGTGCAGGTGCTTGGGCTGGATGCTGTTGTGAGGTGGATGCCTTTTGGGTGGGTGGGTGCTTGCGTTTGTGTACTTTGGGAGGAGGGGTCACAGACAAACTGGGAGAGGACACAGGGGACGTGTGCATGAATGTGGGGGTGGTGACTGCTCGTGAGGGGTGTGTTGTGATGGGCGTGCTAATGATGAAGGTAGTAGATAAGGATATAGTGCATGAGGTGTGAGTGGAGACGCTACTGGGAGGGAGGTGGACGAGGAGGGAGACACAGTGGAGGCAGTGGATGTTGGTGTGTCTGCATGGGGATGGTGCTTGTGTAGGTGCCTGTAAGATGAAGTGCGGTGGTTGTGTTTGCCTGAGCCACTTCTGGGTGTTGATTTGGGTGAATGCTGGTCTGAGGGTGTGCTTGGGATAGGCTGGGGTTGAGGGGATTGGGTCTGGATAGAGTAAGTTGGAGGAAGAGGCTGGAGACAGGTACAAGGGCTGTAATCAGTGTTGAGGCCAGAGCCTGAAATGCTCTCTGTTGGGCCACCACGCCAGAGTTAATGCCCTCCAGGTATGCATTTCTTTGTTGCAAATGCCTCTCGACACCCTGGATGGCATTCAGTATGGTTGATTGCCCAACAGTGAGGGATCTCAGGAGGTCAATAGCTTCCTCAATGAGGGAAGCAGGGCCTCTTGGGTGAGTGGGCACGAGAAACACGCTGAGGGGCTGCTGGGAGGGCGGTGCTGGTAGGGGGAATGGCGGCTGTACCTGTTGTTGGAGTGGGCACAGAGGTGTTGGCCACCGCCAGGGAGCTTCCATCGGAGGAGTCACTGTCTGTGGTGTCCCCTCCTGTCCCCATCGTGGTGCTCCCCTCGCCCTCCGTCCCACTGGTGCCGTCACCATCGGTGGATTCAGCCTCCAGGCCCATGTGGGATGCAGCTCCCTCCGTCACTGGTGCCGCTGCTCCTCTGCCAGATGATGCTAATGCACACAAGGACAGGGTGACAAAACAAAAAGGGAGGCGGAGAGACAGAGGATACACTTGGTCAATGCCAGCAACACCACTACCGTTGGCGTACACAACACAGAGGGAGCAACCCTATGCACTAGGCCATGCACTACCAGTTACTAAGATTGTCACCAGCCCATGGGGTACAATGCCTCCCGCCATTAGCTGTGCACCTGAAACCCATAGTACCCTGCTCAGTAGTAGATGCCCACTAACACTATCGGGGTAGGAGTGCTTCAGAGCCTGCCCAACAAGGGACCTACCATGCCATCTTCGCCCTGGCCTAGGGGCCCCCCTAGCCCACATCCCCCACCCATGTACCTCTTAACGCGCACAAAGTCAGGATTCAGAATCTGTACTCACCCCCTTGTGGCTACTGTGATGCCTTCAAGCGCCCATCCAACTCCGAATAGGCCAACACCAGAATGCGGAAAATCAGGGGGCTCATGGTGCGACGGGCACCCCTTCCTCGTTGGGAAGTCAGCCCCAACTGGGCCTCTGCCGTCTCCTTTGCCCAGTAGCGCAGGTACTCCCACCTTTTGCGGCAGTGGGTGCTCCGCCTGTCAAAGACCACCAGGGTCCGCACCTCCTTGGCGATGACACGCCAAATACCCTTTTTCTGGTGGGCGCTGACCTGCATTGAAAAGACAACATAAAAGTGAATTAGTCAACCGTCCGGACTGTCACACTCATGGCCCACCATAACCCTCCCATCCCCTGCCGCACATACATTGACCACCTTACATGCAGCACTCTGGCCACAACGCCTCTGCCCCCCCTACATGTGGCTTACACACACAGCACTCCATACATTCATGGCCCACGCATCATGCTCACAGTGTACTCTCCTGTTTGTCTGGAGGAGCGTAGAGTAACGTGTACTGGGTAGGATCCCATCCACCAATTTCTGCAACTCTTCCACAATGAAGGCAGGGGCCCTTTCCCCAGACACATGAGCCATTGTCGCTTCCAGACACAGGTCACAGCAGCACTTGCAGTATAGGTCCTCTCCTGTTGAAGGACAGGTAGCAAGTGAGTGAACAGATAGAAAATGACAGTCACGTCTGTGGCGGTGCATACCGTCACCGCCGGCATACATCGCCATTGGCTCCTGGAGCCCATAGGGCCCAATGATAACCAATGCGAAGTTGCGCAGC
Organism: Pleurodeles waltl; assembly: GCF_031143425.1. NCBI lineage: Eukaryota > Metazoa > Chordata > Amphibia > Caudata > Salamandridae > Pleurodeles > Pleurodeles waltl. The sequence goes on along the minus strand of NC_090445.1, from coordinate 391,791,661 downwards.
GGTCTTTGACCGCCTACCGCGACGGCGCACAACGCCAGCAGAATTACCTCATTTCCACTTGTCCCTCCTCACAGGTCAGGCAGCCGCCATTTCAGGGGGGCACAGGCCATGGCACCTAACTACGTCACAGCAGACATTGGCACAGCAACTGACTGTTGGATTCACAAACTGGTTCTGTAAAGGAAAAAAAATCATCATTAGTGCAATAGATGTGCTAATATGACCCTCTGCTCACCGTTTTCTTCCATAGGCTTCAACCGCTGAGGCTGAATATGAGATGGCAGTATCCTCCGGTGTACAGACTCCTGGCGGACCTTGTGACAATGGAGGACAGACACATTATCATAACATGCAGAATTGATCGTGCCACATCCAAGAACTGTGTGCCCAATTGGAGCCAGACCTGATGTCAGCTATCCGCCATCCCACAGGTATCCCCCCTCAAGTGCAGGTCCTGTCAGTGCTCCATTTCCTGGCAAGTGGTTCCTTCCAAACAACAGTGGCCATGGCATCAGGGATGTCTCAGCCAATGTTCTCCAACGTGTTGACAAGATTGTTGTCAGCCCTGCTGAAACACATGCGCAGCTACATCGTATTCCCCCAGGTGGAGGATTTGGCCACAGTGAAAGCTGACTTTTATGCCCTGGGATATATCCCCAACATCATTAGTGCCATTGATGGTACACGGGTGGCATTGGTCCTCCCTCGGAGAAATGAACAAGTTTTCAGGAAAAGAAAAAGCTATCACTCTATAAGTGTAGATGGTGTGTTTGGTGGACCAGTACATCTCCCATGTGAATGCCAAATACCCTGGCTCTGTGCATGACGCCTTTATCTTGAGGAATAGCAGCATCCCATATGTGATGGGCCGACTCCAGAGGCACCGGGTGTGGCTAATAGGTGTGGCTAATAGGTGAGCCAAGGTCCCCACACACTATAAGTAGGTGTCTGGGTATGGGGTTGTCCCTAAGGGTTAGTGTGTCTAACAGTTGTCCCTCGATATTTGTAGGTGACTCTGGTTACCCCAACCTCTCATGGCTACTGACCCCAGTGAAGAATGCCAGGACAAGGGCAGAGGAATGTTACAATGAGGCACATGGGCATACAAGGAGGATTTTGAAAGGACCTTCGGCTTCCTGAAGACCAGGTTCCGGTGCCTCCATCTGACTGGTGGATCCCTGTACTGCTCACCCAAGAAGGTGTGCAAGATCATCGTTGCATGTTGCATGTTGCAAAATCTGGCCTTGAGACGCCAGGTGCCTTTTCTGCAGGAAGATGTGCCTGGAGGAGGTCTTGTGGCAGTGGTGGAACCTTGTGGACAGTGTGGAAGAGGAGGCAGAGGAAGAAGATGTTCACAACAGAAGCAATATAATACAGCAGTACTTCCAGTGACACACAGGTAAGACACTGTAACTTCACTTAACTTTTCAGTTTTCTGTTGGACATTGTACATGGCAGCCTATATCCCTATGTCTATGGCCACTGACTGTACCCTTTCGCATCTCTATTTTCATATCTCTTTGCCCCACTCTGGCTCCTGTGTGTACTGCTGCCCACCAAAGGTCAATCCAAAGTATATTTAACTGTACATTTGACTTGCAATGCTTTGATAATGTTGAATTAATACATATTTGAATCATTTGACAGACTCCAGATTAGTATTTGTTCCAAGGGTGTTTATTTACGTGCTCATAAGTAGAGGGGGATGTGCAATGAGCTGGGCTAATAGTGGAGGAAAGTCCAGGGTACGGTCCTGTCTCTTGGTATCACAGGTGCATTGTCCAATGGGTCATAGGAAGGGGAGTAATGGCAGTTCAAGGTGGACAGAGTGGGACAGAAGGGTGACAATCAGGAGAGTCTTATTTCCTGGCGAGGTCTTGACAATGTTCTCTGGCTTCTGCCTTGATAGCAGGGACCGTTTGCAGGGTGGTTCTCCTTCTGCAGGGGGTGGGGTGCTGGTGGCCTGTTGTTCCTGTGGCAGGGCCTCCTGTCCACTAGCGCCGGCAGAGATGGAAGGCTGTTCATTGGTATGGCTATTGTCAGGGGCCCGTTGGTGTGCCACTGCCTCCCTCATGGTGTTTGCCATGTCAGCTAGCACCCCTGCAATGGTGACCATTAAGGTGTAGATGTGTTTGAGGTCCTCCCTGATCCCCTGGTACTGTCCCTCCTGCAGCAGCCAGGTCTATTGCAACTTGGCCAGTTTCTGGCCTATGGTCTCCTGGGAATGGTGGTATGCTCCCAGGATGTTAGTGAGTGCCTCATGGAGAGTGGGTTCCATGGGCCTGTCCTCTCCCTGTTGCACAGCAGTCCTCCCAGCTTCCCTGTTGTCCTGTGCCTCTGTCCCCTGAACTGTGTGCCCACTGACCCCATGTCCCTGATCATCCTGGGTTTGTGGGATTGCCTGGGTCCCTGTAGCGGTGGACACACTGCTGATTCACGTGTCCTGGGGACAGTGGCATGGGCCCACTGGGTGGGTGCCGTGCTGGTGTTTTCTGAGGGGGGAGGCTCTGTTGTGGGTTAGGACCGTGGCAGGGGAACCGACTGTCAAGAGGTCCATGATGGGCCAGGTTGGTCATCGTGATTCAGGGTTGCAGAGCTGCTGTTGTCACTGTGGGCCTCTTCTGGGGGGGCGTCTGGATGTAGCTGACACCTCCTCTCTGGTGACGTAGAGTAGGGGTCCTGTGGGGATGCAAATGCAGTGTTAGTGTATCTGAGTGTGCCATCTTGTTCATGGGTGTGATTTCCCTGTCAGCTTTGCCTTGTGTTCATGGTGATTTTGTGGGCTGGGTGAGTCTGTCTTCTGGGCATGCTGTGGTGATGGGTGTCCATGCAGGTCTGTGATGGGTGTCCATGCATTGGTGGTACATGCAGGGCTTGCTATTGGGATGGGTGGGTTGTGATGGTGGGGTATGTGTGAGGTGGTGGAGTGATGGGGTGAGAGTGGGGGTAGGAGTTTGTGATGGCATGCAGGTAGGGGGGGATCAAGTAATAAAGAGTTGACTTACCAGTGTCCAGTCCTCCTGCTACTCCTGCGAGGCCCTCAGGAAGCATTATTGCCAAGACTTGCTCATCCCATGTTGTTAGTTGTGGGGGAGGAAGTGGGGGTCCACCGCCAGTCCTCTGTACAGCTACCTGGTGTCTTGCAACCACAGAACACACCTTCCCCTGTAGGTCGTTCCACCTCTTCCTGATGTCATCCCTAGTTCTTGTGTGTTGGCATTGACCCTGTCCACAATCCTCCGCCATAGCTCCATCTTCCTTGCAATTGACATCTGCTGCACCTGTGATTTGAATAGCTGTGGCTCTACCTGAATGATTTCCTCCACCATGACCCTTAGCTCCTCCTCTGAAAACCTGGAGTATCTTTGGGGTGACATGGATGTGGTGTGAGTGATATGTGTGAGGATGTGTGGGGTGATGTGTTGTGGTGTGTGGTGTGAGGTACGTGTATGGTGTATGGGTGATGGTGTTTTGTGGCTCAGATTGAGTGGGTGTTCCTGGCTTGTGTCTCTCTCTGTTGGCAATCTTTTTTTTTTCATTGAAAGCATTGTGGGTAATGTGGGGGTGTGTTTTACAGTGGTGTGAGTGTGTCGGTGTGGTATGTGTATGTGTGTGTATTTTGAATTGTCCAATGTGGTGGTGTAGGAAAGTACCATCTTGCCTGGCATGTTACCCCCATTTTCACTGTATGTATGTATGTATGTTTTAGCCCCTGTGTCACTGGGATCCTGCAAGGCAGAACCCAAGTGCTCACAGTATGTGCCCTGTATGTGTTCCCTGTGTGGTGCCTAACTGTATCACTGAGGCTCTGCTAACCAGAACCTCAGTGTTTATGCTCTCTCTGCTTTCTAAATTTGTCAATGCAGGCTAGTGACTGCATTTACCAATTCTCATTGGCATACTGGTACACCCATATAATTCCCTTGTACATGGTACTTAGGTACCCAGGGTATTGGGGTTCCCGGAGATCCCTTTGGACTGCAGCATTTCTTTTACCACCCATAGGGAGCTCAGACAATTCTTACACAGGCCTGCCACTGCAGCCTGAGTGAAATAACGTCCACGTTATTTAACAGCCATTTTTCACTGCACATAAGTAACTTATAAGTCACCTATATGTCTAGCCTTCGCCTGGTGAAGGTTGGGTGCCAAGTTACATAGTGTGTGGGCACCCTGACACTAGCCAAGGTACCCCCACATCGTTCAGGGCAAATTCCCCAGACTTTGTGAGTGTGGGGACACCATTACACATGTGCACTATGCATGGGTCACTACCTATGTATAGTGTCACAATGGTAACTGTGAACATGGCCATGTAACATGTCTAAGATCGCGCAATTGTCACCCCAATACCATTCTGGTATTGGGGGGACAATTCCATGATCCCCGGGGTCTGTAGCACAGAACGCGGGTACTGCCAAACTGCCTTTCCGTTGTTTCCACTGCAGCTGCTGCCAACCCCTCAGACAGGATTCTGCCCTCCTTGGGTCCAGGCAGCCCTGGCCCAGAAAGGCAGAACAAAGGATTTCCTCTGGGAGAGGGTGTTACACCCTCTCCCTTTGGAAATAGGTGTGAGGTGCTGGGGAGGAGTAGCCTACCCCAGCCTCTGGAAATGCTTTGATGGGCACAGATGGTGTCCATCTCTGCATAAGCTAGTCTACACCAGTTCAGGGACCCCCCAGTCCTGCTCTGGCGCGAAACTGGACAAAGGAAAGGGGAGTGACCACTCCCCTGACCAGTACCTCCCAGGGGAGGTGCCCAGAGCTCCTCCAGTGTGTCCCAGACCTCTGCCATCTTGGAAACAGAGGTGTTGGGGGCACACTGGACTGCTCTGAGTGGCCAGTGCCAGCAGGTGACGTCAGAGACCCCCTCTGATAGGCTCTTACCTTTCTTGGTAGCCAATCCTCCTTTCTTGGTAGCCAAACCTCCTTTTCTGGCTATTTAGGGTCTCTCCTCTGGGGAATTCTTCAGATAACGAATGCAAGAGCTCACCAGAGTTCCTCTGCACTTCCATCTTCGACTTCTGCCAAGGATCGACGGCTGACTGCTCCAGGACGCCTTCAAAACCTCAACAAAGTAGCAAGACGACTACCAGCAACATAGTAGCGCCTCATCCTGCCGGCTTTATTGACTGTTTCCTGGTGGTGCATGCTCTGGGGGTAATCTGCCTTCACTCTGCACTGGAAGCCAAGAAGAAATCTCCAGTGGGTCGACGGAATCTTCCCCCTGCTAAAGCTGGCACCAAAAGACTGCATCACCGGTCCTCTGGGTCCCCTCTCATCCTGACAAGTGTGGTCCCTGGAATTCTGAGTTTACATGATTTTATTGCATGGTGATTCTTGGAGTACACTTCTATGCAAAAAAAGTTTTGCACAATTAGTTCTTTTCTGCGTACTCCAGCAGCAGAGCATTGTTGTTCCCCCTCCTTCAGTTGTACACCATTGATGTCATCCTGCTCATTGGACACATCTACTTGTTCATCCCAGGGGACATGGGTGCGTAGACAAATGTCATGCAAAATGGCACACACAAGGATCATCTTGCAGACAAGGGGTGGTACATATAAATGTCCTTCTCCTGTAAGATGTAGGCACCTGAAACTCCTATTGTGCAGTATTTGTACCATAAATTTGGCAATAATCCTGCACAGTCCATGTATGGCATCCATTATGTTGACCCTATCTGCGCAATGGTGCTCCATTTAATGAATACTGCACACTCATGTTGGGGGTAGGAGCGATAAGGTGAGCAAGTAAAGTTATACTGCTTTAAATGCTGCCTAACGTTTCTGACATGTGGCCCTTGTTTCCTTCACTTTAGACCTGCAGAAGAGTGATGTTGTGGACATGTGTACCTATTTTGTGTATAACAGGTGTAGGGCCTGTGTGTTGCAAGTGAATCCCACTCCTTTGCCCTTGAAATACCTCCCTTGCACAAAGTGTTAAATGTGTGCATGAGGTTCATATGTTTTTTTCTGGTAAGGGCAGGTATGTACCTGCACTTGGCAAAAGACCGCTAACCCATTATTTTCAGAGTTACAACACTTCTGTTGAGTCTCCACTCACGTTGTGGAGGCGGCCTATAAGACAGTAGTCAAGGGGATGTGATTATCCATGACTGCACAAGGGAATGAACTAATAAGGGCCAAATCGAAGGCTCTTGACCATGAGTTGGCCAAATGAGGAGGGGTCAGAGGGAGACCACATCCTACCCCTTAAGCAAAAAGAACACTGAGACATAACCCAGGAAGCTGCTAAAATGCACAAATGGGCAACACAGCACCACATCAATGGAATGGGGGACAAGACAGGAAAACTATTTGCCTGGCTGGACAGGTAGGAGGCAACAGATAGATGAGTTTTGGGGATCTAGAAGGGGTTTTTGGGGATTTTGCTAGTAGTCAACAAACCATGGCCCAAATGTTTGCCCACTACAATGGGAATATAGATTATGCAAGGTGTTTGTGCCACAAGAAACAAATCAGGTGAGTTACTGGGTGACATCCAACTCCCAAGCTTCACTACAGAGGATAGGGAAGACTTAGAGGGCACATTTTCCCTGGAGAAAATTGTATGAGCCATTAGGGATGTGAGATCAGGCCAAGCATCAGGGCCCAATGGGGTGCCAATAGAACGCCATGAGTTGACAACCACTAAGCTTGCCTCACATCTGAATCATATGTATGAGGAAAGCCAGAAGGGAGAGTACTCCTGTTAGACCATCACCAGGCTTCCATAGTGGTCATCCACAAAGAAGGGAAGACCCAGGTAGGACAGTATCTATACGCTGGGGCTACAGACAAGACCCAGTTACACAACCCATCAATGACCTAACCAAGCATCCTGAGAATAATCTTACCTATTTATGACAAAACATGTATAATCATGGGAATTGATGAGACATGTCCTGCACAAACAAGCTGCCAGTCCCCAGTAGATGATAGGGGGAGCCTGACATCAAGAATCTCAACGGTGAGAAAACATACTTGGCCATGGGATCACAAATGGGCAGATGTATGTCTGCAAAGGACTGTGCATCGCAGTGCTGATGATCCACCAGGAGGATGGCATATCACCATCCAACGCCCCCTGATCCCCAGAGCAGGCTACATTGACCCTTGACACAGTCAGGGACCTGCTGATTGTGCACAGTGAACTGAGCTGAAGTGACCACAGCAACCTGTGGGGCCATTCAAAGTGCCACAGGAGCACTGATGACTAGGGTGCCATCACTGCATGAGAGCACACCTGCCATACAGATTGTATACAATTGTATAATTCTATAAACTTAGAGTCATTGAACATTCAAAATGTATATTGTTAACATATAAGACAAATGTTTTGCACACATGTCCCAGCTAGGTGGCACAGGCGTGGTGCTGTCTATCTGCAGATGGACGAGTGAGTACAATTGACATGACAAAATGTGTATATGTCACATGATAACTTACAACTTATCATGACCAGTAAAAACGTACATATTTTACACAGGTATGAGTACACAGCTTTGACACAATGGCCTACAGGTAAGACTGCTGGAATCAAGAATTGGGATGTGTCCAATCCCTAATCACACCACTGCATCAAGCAACACTTATCAGAAATAATACTTATATTTTCTCACAAAAACATGTCACAAAAATAAAACAAGACCGAAATGACAAAAATCCAACAAACAGAAGTCAAGATATGATTTTTTTTTAAAAGAATAAAATGTGTGAATCCTTAGAAAACAGTTAGAACGCTGTTAGCACACAAAAGTACCTGGGTAGCGTCAAAATAAAGTTGCATGGTTGAGTGTGTAACGGAAAAGCCAGTGATGCATTGATTTTACAATCCTAAGTTAGAGCATGCGTTGCTCCTCCTCTGGTCAGAATGTTTCTTCTCTCCTGCAACAGAGCGATGCGTCAATCCGGACGGACACCTCAGCTAGGCGCAGGCTTTGCCTTGATTTTCCGTGGCCAGTGATGTTGCGTTGATATCTAGTTGCACAGTGTAAAGAAACCGCGCTGCTTGGGGGCTTGTGTGGTTAACAGCAGCCGCTGCTGATGTTGCACATCATCTATCCAGCTGCGTTGCGTTGATCTTCCAGCAGCGATGCAGGTGATGTGACGATTTTTGCTGCGAGGCCAGCGCCGTGTTGTTTATCAGCCGCGAGGCGGGTGGTGCATCAATTCTTAACTGCCAGCTTCACCTCTCAGGTGCCCAGGGACTGAATAGGTCACCACTTGGCAGGCCAGGAGTCTCAGCAGAGACTCCAGGTGCTGGCAGGGGATGTCTTTGATGGTCCTGAGACTTCAACAACAGGAGGCAAACTCAGATCCAGCCTTTGGAGATTCTTCTCAAGCAAGAATGCACAACAAAGTCCAGTGTTTGTCCCCTTTTACAGGCAGAAGCAGCAACTGCAGGATAGCCGAACAAAGCACAGTCACAGGCAAGGGCAGCACTTCTCAGCTCTTCAGCTCTTCTCTGTGGCAGAGGTTCCTCTTGATTCCAGAAGTGATCTAATTTTCAGGTCTTTTGGGTGCACTACTTATACTCCTTTCTTCCTTTGAAGGAGGCAAACTTCAAAGGAAAGTCTCTCTTGTTTGAAGGATCCTGCCTTGACCAGGCCAGGCCCCAGAAACACATCACGGGGTTGGAGACTGCATTGTCAGAGGGCAAGCACAGCCCATTAAGGTATACATTTCCACACCTCCCTTCCCTCCCAGCACATATGTCTCATCAGGATATGCAGGCTACACCGCAGCTCCCTGTGTGTCACTCTCTAGAGGAGAGGTGCAAACAGCCCAACTGTCAAAATGACCCAGACAGGAATCCACAAACAGACAGAGTCACAAAATGTCAGGCGCAGAAGGTGGCGGATGCCAGAGAGTGCATGCACATCTGCAAAGCGTATGTCAATAGTGAAATCCGAGCAACCACCCACTCTTCAGTATGTGGCCCTCCGACACCTGTGGTGGCAGGTGTTAGGGCTAGCCTGGCACCCAACACCATATTGTTTAAATTTTATGACTTTGCTCGGATTTCACTATTGACATACACTTTGCAGATGTGCAAGCACTCTCTGGCATCCGCCACCTTCTTCGCCTGACTTACCCTATTGATGCCGGCTTAGCACTTTGCATTCTGATAATATCACTGTTTTATACATTTGTATTACGTATTGCTTTATCTTTGTTTGCTGTATTTGCCGTTAATTTCACTGACATAACATGGATACATTCAATGACAACAGGGATGCGCTTCTTGAGGACATTTTTCAAACAGGCACTGGCCCATCTACCAGCCATAACGCACCCATTAAAAAAGAGGGCTTGAGAATGAAATTTGTTAAACTTGAACGCCTCAAAAAACAAGAGCTTTCAAGATGGTGGGACTACACCATCTTACAAAAATATATCGACAACAAACAAATTCCCAGGGGCTTACATGTGATTCTATTCCCCTCATTCGAAGACCTCAGTCCTGAACTCCTAAAGGAGTGGGAACACCTTTTGGTTACCTCTTCCTTTGGTATGATGGACATACTAATCAGGGATGCCCGGGCCAAAAGAGAGAAACTCATTGAGGAAATTCTCACTTTGGAAAAAGAAATTAAAGAAATCAACTTACCTGAGGCCAAAGAAAAAAACTATAGAATCCTTAAGGAAATATTACTTAAACACCAAGAATACATCAAAGAGAAAAAAACACGTAATCTTAAGAGGGATGAAGGGGATTACAAGAATGGGAGGGTTTTCACCTACTCACGTAAATTTGATAACATCAAACTAGATAGACAAGATACCTCTTCACACCCACCTGACAACAGGGCCACTTCCACCTACACTACAAGTGATGCGGATCTTTCTAGCACCTCTAGTATCAGTGGAAGTGACACTTGCATCTCCACACTACAAACTACGGTATCAACCACTCACAAATTACCTTTTTTAGTGGAATTAGAGAGATACAGAAAGGGCCAAATATTCAACCGAAGGAGAGAGGACTCTCACACCATCCCATTAGGAGAGACAAGAGAAATGCATACAGACACAACAAGAGAGAGAGAAGGGGTTACAACGAGATCCACCACCCACAATCAGAAATGACTGACTCTATCTCGAGTACCAATAATGAGATTTCTATTGTAAACCTGACAAACATTGAATTGAATATGCAACAAATAAATATTTTGAGCAAAGGTTTGGGTTTTGTGCCATAATCTTTACCTAACTTCACTGAACTGCATATAAATCTCTTTAAATTCGTTCATAAATGCAAACTTGCAAACTTTTTTGAAGGTAGGCCAGCGCAGACTGATTTTCCTGCTCCTGTTCCCTGTCCCACTAGTAACATCACCACTAAAGACTTGAAAGACATTCAGACCCTTCTCTCTTTAGAATCTCTATCGGACCTACCTCCATCTTTCACAGGCATCACATCAGATTTAAACATTGATCCTTACGCACACCTGGACAGTGGTCTCAAGACCTCCTCGAAATTTACTCCTAATCTAGGAAGTGACAATGTCATCGACATCTTTTACAGACAAGTTACGGCTGACTTCTATCAACTTAAGGACTTATATTGCTCAGGACATAAACACATCACACACAACATTATTATCCCTGAAAGAGAAGCCCTTCACTCCCTTGCTCAAAACAGAGATATAATCATCAAGGAGGCCGACAAAAGGGGGAACATTGTGATCATGAACAAGTCTGATTACATCAAGGAAATTGACCGGCAACTAAATGATGCCACTGCATACTCTACCTTGTCACACAACCCCTTGGCCAAAGCTAATGAACACATAGGTGGTCATTCCGACCTAGGCGGGCGGCGGTTGCCGCCCGCCCGTCGGAAGCCGCCTGAATACCGCCCCGCGGTCAATAGACCGCGAGGGGTATTCTGACTTTCCCGCTGGGCCGGCGGGCGATCTGATTCAGATCGCCCGCCGGCCCAGCGGGAAAACGCCTTCCACAAGGAAGCCGGCTCGGAATCGAGCCGGCGGAGTGGAAGGCGTGCGACGGGTGCAGCAGCACCCGTCGCGCTTTTCAGTGTCTGCATCGCAGACACTGAAAAGCCTAGTTGAGCCCTGTTAGGGGGCCCCTGCAGTGCCCATGCCATGGGCATGGGCACTGCAGGGGCCCCCAGGGGCCCCAAGACGCCCGTTCCCGCCGGCCAGGTTCTGGCGGTAAGAACCGCCAGAGCCAGGCCGGCGGGAAGGGGGTCGGAATCCCCATGGCGGCGCAGCATGCTGCGCCGCCATGGAGGATTCCCCAGGGCAGCGGGAAACTGGCGGGAGACCGCCAGTTTTCCCTGTCTGACCGCGGCGTTAGCGCCGCGGTCAGAATGCCCTTAGGGGCACCGCCGGCCTGTCGGCGGTGCTCCCGCGCCCGTTGGCCCTGGCGGATTGTATCCGCCAGGGTCAGAATGAGGGCCATAATGCACACACTATCCACATGGAGAGACAAATGTCTCCTCACTGATTTGGAGTTCAAGTACATCTACAATCCAACCCCCACGTCGCCATGCATCTACATTTTACCTAAAATTCACAAACCGGGTCCATTTCCGCCCGGTAGGCCTATCATCTTAGGAATTGGATCGCCAACAGAAAGAATTTTCGAATACATTGACCTGTTTTTACAACCTTTGGTCGTTAATCTCCCTTCCTTTATCAGAGATACCAAGGATCTCCTCAGCAAACTTAGTGACTTTGAATGGACAGGGGGGCACATCCTAGCAACCCTAGACGTTACCTCACTATACACTTGTATACCGAGAGACAAGGGTCTACTTGCCATCCAGCACTTTCTTGATACACGTGAAGCTTCACTCCTAGAACACTCCAATATGCTTTTAGATCTAATAGAGCTAGTTTTGGATAACAACTTTTTGTCCATGAAGGCACGTGGTTCAAACAGATCCAAGGTGTGGCAATGGGGGCCAAATGTTCCCCCTCTTTTGCAAATTTGTACATGGGCTTTTATGAATGGCAACATATATGGAGAGAGTGCCCACCGGACTTGACTCAACACATACTATACTGGGGCAGATACATTGATGACGTTTTTTTTTTTTTGGTCAGGCAGTTTAGATACATTTGACCTTTTTTTACAACATCTCAACACCTACTCCTTTAACATCACTTTTACTGGGGAACACAGTACATCACAGGTAAATTTTTTGGACCTAACACTCTACATAAGAGGTAATGAAATCTGCTGTAAACTATACAGAAAACCTACAGCATGCAATGCCATCTTACATGCTAACAGTTCACACCCTGCCTCTCAAATTAAGGCCATTCGCTATGGAGAGCTCACCAGGATCAGGAGAAATTGCAGTGAAGATATCATCTTCCATGAAGAATCCAAAGTAATGAACACACAATTCGTACGGAGGGGTTACTCACCTAGCACACTATCATGAGCTAACAACAGAATACAGCATGTTAAAAGATCAGATCTGCTGGTTACTTCCACCAACATACGTTCCTTTAGAAGTTTTAATTGCGTTGTGAGAAAACCTTTCTAATTTGATAGGATCCATCTTCACTTTTCGAGTTTTTCTAGAAAGTCAAAAGAATATTACACATGTAAAATCACAGCAACCTTGGAAAAGCTAGTGACGGGGCAACGCTCCAGCGACAATATAGAACTTGGCATGCCAGGTTATTTACTCCGTATGTAGCTTTAAAATTAAGTAGCTTTCTGCATAACACCTGCTTTACATTAAATTGTATTTTTTGTTGTTTTATACCCCACGCTTATCATGGCCATCATTTGCCTATACTATTTGATTTCACCCAAGGACTCATGACTACCAGCAGCTTGATCTATGTACCTTTCGTGTTTACATATAGGGGGTTATTACAACTTTGGAGGAGGTGTTAATCCGTCCCAAAAGTGACGGTAAAGTGACGGATATACCACCAGCCGTATTACGAGTCCATTATATCCTATGGAACTCGTAATACGGCTGGTGGTATATCCGTCACATTTGGGACGGATTAACACCTCCTCCAAAGTTGTAATAACCCCCATAATGTTTTATATACATCTGAAGGTACCTTACCCCCTTTCAATTACTTCTTACTTCTTTCTTTACTCTTTTTTCTTCACACAATTATAGATCTTCTATCCACATCATAACACACTTCGCATCCCCCGTGTTTCTCCACCACTAAGATTCAATGTTTTCTAAAAATTTTAAAGCACATGTACTGTATCACACTGTGTAGACACGTTTATGACAATCTCACCTCGCATGATGTTGTCGTTTTATTCCACTCTAGACTGACTTGTTTGCCTTTTTCTTCTGGAACGTGATTCAATTAGTCACCTATAAGACCTATTGAGGCATTCACACTACATTCTGGTCGTCACATTAACTATACGCATCCCTGCACTTAATTCACACAATTCTATTGCACCTTCGCTCGGATTGTTCTCTTTACCTCTGTACAAAGAATTTTAGACGTTGTGAAGTCACCTTGTGCAATTATACTATATCGACATGTATGTATTTTTCATCTATGTTTCCACAGCCTTGACAAAGTCTTGAAGACGAAGCACGTGTTGGCTGTTTTGCTGTATGGACTTATTGTTACATTCGAACATCCTTCACCATTTATCACCATCTGGTTGCTCTGGACACATGGTCATTTTGTACAACGCAGTCTTTTGATTGAGATTTCTACTTTCTACCTGCACTTATAATAAATATCTACAAATCATCTTCCAAGAACAAACTTTCTATTTATTCTTGAACATTATCAGGATTCATGCTATTGGTGTGCACTGGCAACTCTTCGTTCAGAGTCACAAAATGGTTCAAGCAAGAAAAGGCCTAGGGCCAGATGTAGCAAACGTTTGCGACTCGCAAACGGGCCGATTCGCAATTTGCGACAGTGCAAAATCGGAAATGGGATGCAAAAAGCCCATTTCCGACTCGCAAAAAGCGATGGGACCCGTTTGCGAGTCGCATCCGTTGCGACCCCATTTTGCGACCCGCAAATTGCAAGTCGCAATTTGCGAGTCGCAAACCTTATGCAATTGCAACTCGCAAATTGCGACTAGTCGCAAAAAGCCCAGTTTGCAAGTCGCATTTACCACTAACTCAGAGCAGGTGGTAACCATTACCAAAGTATAAAAGGAGACCCAGAAGGCATCTGGGTCACTCAAGATGGCGGACATATACCTGATAGCAGTGAGGAGGAGAGTCTACGCAGCCCAGCAGAGGAGGAGGAGGGGCCACAGACAGGACAAGATATATAGAACAAGGCAGACCCTTTTCCAGCAAACTGAAGAGGAGATCTATGATAAATACCGCCTTAGCAGCGCTGCCATTCTAGAATTAATAGATTTACTAAAACCACAGCTAGAACACAAGACTCTGCGTGGCTGCGCCATCCCTACGCATGTGCAAGTACTATGCGCACTGCACCTCTTGGCCTCAGGGAGCTATCAGGGGGTCATTGCCGTGGCAGGTGGGGTATCCCAAAGTGCAGTGTCAAGGTTCCTCAGGGCATTCCTAGATGCCTTAGTAGCGCACAGGTCTCAGTTCATATACTTACCAAGGAATGAGGCAGAAATTAACAGCACGAAGCTGGACTTTTAACGCATTGCCCACTTCCCCCACGTCATTGGATGTGTAGATGGGACACACATTCAAATATGCCCCCCCGCTAATCTGGAACATATTTTCCGCAACAGAAAGTGTACCCACTCACTCAACATACAGGTTGTTTGTGATGCCCATTACGTCATCACGGACATCGTAGCTAAGTTTCCAGGCAGTACCCATGACTCATACATTTTTAGACATAGTGGGATACATCAACGCCTGGAACGTGGGAAGTTTGGAGACGGATACCTCCTAGGTAGAGCTGCATACACCTTGCAGACATACACACAGGTCACTGTGCACGACTATCTTACTAACAGTGTACTTTTGTGCCCAACAGGTGACAGTGCATATGCTCTAAGGCCATGGATCATGACTCCATTTTTAACACCCAGCAATGATTCAGAGAGGCAATACAACATTGCGCATAAGAGGACCAGGAACCTCATAGAGCGCACCTTCGGACTCCTGAAGGCAAGATTCCGATGCCTCCACCGCAGCGGAGGCGCCCTCCAATACACCCCCATTACCGCTTTCAAAATTGTGGTCGCATGCGCCATCCTCCACAACATAACCACCCGACGTGGGCTACCTCTCACCCCTGCAGACCCAGATCCTGATGATGAGGAGCAAGAACAACCACATCGCCATCATGGGGATAGGAGTCTAGCTAATCAAGGCAGACTGAGACGGGACCACATTGCAACGCAATATTTTGGGCGGTACGTGTCAACTCCCACCATACTCACCTATTAACCATTTGTTAAGTGGAACAAAAATAACTGTTTTATTAATGTCATGAAGAAACTATATACAAGTTGAAATTGTCCATGGGCAGGAAAATGCCAACCAGTCATGTGGCACATTAACGCCATGTGCCACATGAATCTGTCCTGGCTGTTATCTATGATCTCCTGCCCCTCCTGCCAGCCTGGCTGGTCCCTGCTGCGTCCATGGTGCTGTGCCTACCACTCCTCAGCACCCTACTGTGAGTGGCAGAGA
Source organism: Pleurodeles waltl (assembly GCF_031143425.1). NCBI lineage: Eukaryota > Metazoa > Chordata > Amphibia > Caudata > Salamandridae > Pleurodeles > Pleurodeles waltl. The sequence goes on along the minus strand of NC_090445.1, from coordinate 391,776,041 downwards.
CACTGCTCACTGTTGAGCCCTCCTCCCAGGTGTATTTGTTAACTTCCTGGCTGTGATGTCATCATCATGTGCCAGGAAGTGTTTCCAGGGTGTTCTGGTATGCTTTCTGGAGTGTTCTGCTGCATCTGCAAGCAATTTTGAAGGTATTCGCAATTTGCGACACCCACTCGCTAATTGCGAGTTCGTTTTTGCACACTCGCAAACAGCGACCTCGCAAACTGCGGACTCGCACACAGCGTTGCGAGTCCGGCTGCGAGTCGCAAAATCGGATCGCTTTTTTTTCTGGCATTCCAATTTGCGACTCGCATTTTGCGACTCGCATCAACTCGCAAAATGCGAGTCGCAATTTTTATTTTTGCTACATCTGGCCCCTAGTTTCTAAAAGTGGCATTTTCAAACTCACAATCTAAAAACAACCTTTACCAAAAGATGTGTGTTCAGAGACTCTAAGCTCCATGTTTCTATCTGCTCCCAAAGGGAATTTGCACTTTAATAATATTTAAAGGGAGCACCCATGTTAACCCATGAGAGAGATAAGCCTTGCACAGTGAAAACCAAATTTGTCATTATTTCACTGTTAGGACATATACAACACATTAGTATATGTCCTACCTTAAACATACACTGTACCCTGCCCATGGGGCTACCTAGGGACTACCTTAGGGGTGTCTTACATGTATGTAAAGGGAAGGCTTAGGCCTCACAAGTGGGTACACTTGCCAAGTCAAATTGGCAGTGCAAGACTGCACACACAGACAGGGCTACTAATGTAGGTGGCACGACAAGGGCTGAAGGCCCACTAGTTGCATTTGATTTACAGGCCCTAGACACTTTTAGGGCACTTTCCTAAGGACTTACTACTAAATCAAATATGCCAATCATGGATAAACCAATCACTAATACAATTTACACAGACAGCACTGGTTAACAGTGGTAAAGTGCCAAGAGTCCTAAAGCCAACAAAAACTGGTCAGAAAAATAGGAGGAAGGAGGCAAGAAGATTGGGGATGACCCTTCAAAAAGGGCCAGGTCCAAAAATATGGTATTTCTCCATACATCGCAAATCACTAAAATGACACCTAACACCATGCACGTCTAAACTGTCTTGCCATCTCAGCCTTCCCTTCAAAAATCCACACATGTCCGGTATGAGTCAAAAATTTCAACACATACCATTGTTCTACAAGGTATCCCTTCCTGCACATACACAATCTATAATGGTGATTTGCAGAATGCAGCAAACATAGTAGTGCCAAAGCATTGTTTATTATAGATTGTTGATGTGCAAGAAGGGACACCTTCCTGCACATAAGCAATCATCCATGGCATTTTACTTCTTATGTGTGTGCCGCTGGATGGCACAGACATTGAAAAAGAAAGAAACAAGGAGGTATAAAAGCATTCCTCATCATTTTGCCATGCTAATGCCACCCCTGGGGTGATGTTACTCTTTTGGCACTGCAATTAATTTACGATATCTCGTAAATCTGGGGCAGTGTCAAAAGCTATGGGTGTTGCGATGGGATGCCCACTGCAACACCAATTGCATGCCCCTCTGACACAGAAAACTGTGTCATAATGGTCTATATTTACATGGATATGTTAAGCTACAAAAAGTGGCATTACAGCTCCTTTTACATATGGTACAATGAAAAGGGCCACAGGAGTGTCACTGAAAGTGCCTCTCAAGTGGTACTAGGGCCTTTTAAATCTGGCCCTCTGTCTTACTGACAGACATGTAATAGTTGGCAGTTGTTCATTCCTAATACTAAGTTGACTAGCTTATTCAGCTAAACAAGTTGAATATGTAACAGTTGTCCATGCTTTTGTTTGTTCAAGAATCACAAAACTATAACTTCCTGTCATGTCTTGGGGGTGGACCTCCACCCTACACTGTTGGAGAGGTTTCCTGGTTTGAAGACCCCAATGCAGTCAGTAAGTGTTACCTTGTGGGTCACATGTGTAGACCCAGGGTTGAGTGTGAGAGGTTATGATGTGTGCACTGCCATGTGAAAATGGCATGTAAGGCAATTAAGATACCATCATCTAAGCTTGGGTATCAACATCATGTCTGATATAATGTTGAGGATGTGGAATAAGTTGACTGATGCATAGGTGCCAACGTGTGCTGCAATTGAATTGTGGGTGTTAGAAAAAGGTAATAATGCCCACAAACACAGAAATGTCAGTCAAGAAATGTGTCAGAGGTGCTGGCTTTTAGATTTGCGTGGCTGTTGCCAACGTATTTGTCACAGCACATATTGCTGCAGTGTATGCTACACAATGCATTATTTTACTCTGGAAAATTGTGTACATGTGCTGAGGTCTCTAGGGGGATTATCAATGAGATACTTGCACCACAGGTGCTTTACTACTCTTCTGAAAAGTGTGGCAGCGGCCCTGCAAGGACCCATTTTTGATGGACAACAGTCAGTTGAGTACACATTGAAATTTCAGATCTGCTCCAGATGTATGTGGGACATGTCTACGGATGGTAGCAAACAAGATGTGTGCAGATTACCCTACATGATCTACCCTTCATGATAATTGTGAATGAGCATGGTCACAACTTGTGTCTATGAGATGTGCATGGTGAGTGTTTACTTGGTACTTAGGAGATGTAAATAGGTAGATTAATATTAATGAAAACTGATTCCTGTGCCCCTTAGCACACCCCTAATGCCACCATGTGTGCGCCGCATTGGAAATTCTGCACACCATGCTACAGGGTAGGGGGCAATAGGGTCAAATTGCAGACTATATTGATGTACTGTTCAGGCTTAGCGCAGAAAACTGTACGTAGGGGCCCATTGTAAGCAATGACGTACCCCTTTTAACATCTGCTCTGAGCAGGTATCAAAAGAAGAAAATAAAATTACGCTGCGGAATCTCTGAGAATCCCCAGGACAATTTTTCCTGCCCACCTACCGGGTGAACCCCACCTTCCATCCATGATGCCTGTCCAAAGCATAATGTAGCGCAAGGGGTGAGAAATTGGTGCAGTGCATGCATTGCACCACTTTGTGACAATGGTACAGGGATTTTAGCCTTGTTCAGTCACATCAGCCTCACAAGAATGATGACACTAATGTGGCACAAGGAGGCACTAGTCCAACTTAAATCTGGGCCCTAATGTGCAACATTAGATAACCGTTATCCCTGTGACATGAACATGATACCGTAGATGCCTGGTAGGCAGTTTAGTCTTGATTTGGATATTGACATTGCTGTGGTATGTCTGGTGGACAGTATGTGTCATCTGATGATCATGAATACAATGCATGGTAGTTCTACCTCTACCCAATGCAGTTTTTGATGTCTGTAGGAAAGAACCATTTTGCCTGGCAGTTCCCCCCATTTGTTACTTCTGATTGGCACACTGGAACACCCATATAATTCCCTAGCATATGGTACCTAGGTACCCAGGGTATTGAGGTTCCAGGAGATTCCTATGGGTGCAGCATTTCTTTTGCCACCCATAGGGAGCTCAGACAATTCTTACACAGGACTGCCACTGCAGCCTGAGTGAAATAACGTCCATTTTATCTCACAGGCATTTTAAACTGCACTTAAGTAACGTATAAGTCACCTATATGTCTAGCCCTCACTTAGTGAAGGTTAGGTGCAAAGTTACTAAGTATGAGGGCACCCTGGCGCTAGCCAAGGTGCCCCCACATTGTTTATGGCAATTTCCCCGGACTTTGTGAGTGCAGGAACACCTTTACACACGTGAACTACATATAGGTCAATACCTATGTGTAGCTTCACAATGGTACTCCGAACATGGCCATGTAACATGTCTAAGATCAAACAATTGGCCCCCCAAGCCAAATCTGGTATTGGGGTGCCAATTCCATGCATCCCCGGGACTCCAGCATGGACCCCGGGTACTGCCAAACTAGTTCTCTGGGGTTTTCTCTGCAGCTACCGCTGCTGCCAACCCTCAGACAGGTTTTGCCCCCCTAGGGCCTGGGCAGCCCAGTCCCAGGAAGGCAGGACAAAGGATTTCCTCTGAGAGAGGGTGTTACACCCTCTCCCTTTGGAAATAGGTGTTAAGGGCCTGAGAGGGGTAGCCTCTCCTGGCCTCTGGAAATGCTTTGAACGGCACAGATGGTGCCCTCCTTGCATAAACCAGTCTACACCAGTTCAGGGACCCCCCAGCTCCTCCTCTGGTGCGAAACTAGACAAAGAAAAGGGGAGTGACCACTCCCCTTTCCATCACCACCCCAGGAGTGGTGCCCAGAGATCCTCCAGTGTGTCCCAGACCTCTTCCATCTTGAATGCAGAAGTGTGAGGGCACAATGGAGACCTCTGAGTGTCAGAGAACCCTCCTGATAGGCTCTTAGCTGGTTAGGTAGCCAATCCTCCTCTGAGGGCTATTTACGGTCTCTCCTGTGGGTTTCTCTTCAGATAATGAATGCAAGAGCTCACCAGAGTTCCTCTGCACTTCCCTTTTCGACTTCTGCCAAGGATCGACCGCTGACTACTCCAGGACGCCTGCAAAACCGCAACAAAGTAGCAAGAAGACTACCAGCAACATTGTAGCGCCTAATCCTGCCAGCTTTCTTGACTGTTTCCTGGTGGTGAATGCTCTGAGGGCTGTCTGCCTTCACCCTGCACTGATAGCCAAGAAGAAATCTACAGTGGGTCGACAGAATCTTCCCCCTGCCAATGCTGGCACCAAACTTCTGCCTCACCGGTCCTCTGGGTCCCCTCTCATCCAGACGAGCGTGGTACCTGGAACACAGGAGAAGGATCCAAGTGACCCTGACAGTTCAGTGGTCCTTCTGTCCAAATTTGGTGGAGGTAAGTCCTTGCCTCCCCACGCCAGACAGTGATCCTGTGTACTGCGTGATCTGCAGCTGCTAGGACTTCTGTGCACTTTTGCAAGACTTCCTTCATGCACAGCACAGCCCAGGTCCCCAGCACTCCGTCCTGCATTGCTCAACTTGCTGAGTTGACCTCTGAGTTTGTGGGACCCTCTTTTGTTGTGCTGAGACGACCCCTATGCTCAGATTTGGTGAATGTCTGTTCAGGTACTTCTGTGGGTGCTGCCTGTTTTTCCATGGGATCTCTCTATTGCTGAGCGCCCCCGCTATCTCCTCCTCCAAGGGGCGACCTCCTGATCCTTCCTGGGCCCTGACAGCACCCAAAACCTTCAACCGTGACTCTTGCAGCTAGCAAGGCTTGTTTGCGGTCCTTCCTCGTGGAAACAAATCTGCATCCTCCAGCATGCCGTGCGACATCTTCTGACCAAAGGAAAGGTTCTTGGCACCTTCCGTTGTTGCAGAATCTTCAGCTTCTTCTACCTGTAGGAAGCCCTTTTGCACCTTCATCCGGGGTTTAGTGGGCTCCTGCCCCCCCTGGACACTTGCGTGACTCTTGGACTTGGTCCTTTTCCTTTGCAGGTCCTCAGGTCCAGGAATCCATCTCAAGTGCTTTGCAGTCAGTTGTTTTCTTTGCAGAATCCCTTATCTCGACTTTACTGTCTTTCTGGGGTAGTAGGGTAACTTTAGTCCTACTTTTCAGGGTCATGGGGTGGAGTATCATGGACACCCTTAGTGTTTTCACACACTCCCAGTGACCCTCTACACACTACACTAGGCCTGGGGTCCATTTGTGGTTTGCATTCTGCTTTTGGAGTATATGGTTTGTGTTGCCCCTAGGCCTATTGTCTCCTATTGCATTCTATTGTGTTCTACAGTGTTTGCACTACTTTTCTAAGTGTTTTACTTACCTGATTTTGGTTTGTGTGTATATTTTGTGTATTTTACTTACCTCCTAAGAGAGTATATCCTCTGAGATACTTTTGGCATATTGTCACTAAAATATAGTACCTTTATTTTTAGTAACTCTGAGTATTGTGCTTCTTATGATATAGTGCTATATGATATAAGTGGTATAGTAGGAGCTTTGCATGTCTCTTAGTTCAGCCTAAGCTGCTCTGCTATAGCTACCTCTATCAGCCTAAGCTGCTAGAACACTACTAATCTACTAATAAGGGATAACTGGACCTGGCACAAGGTGTAAGCACACAAGGTACCCACTATAAGCCAGGCCAGCCTCCTACAAGGTCATGCTCTCCTCATGTTTTAGCTGACACAATGACCCCAGCACAGAAGCGTACTTTTGAGAACAGGGCAGAACGTTACTGTCACATTCTGGAAGTGCGAGCAGGTTATTGGAAGATGGCCAAGAGATATCAGCGGGAAAAGTCACTGGGGTCTTGACACGCATTCCCACATGAGGGACCACCTAAAGAGGCTGCAACCACCAATAGAACATCGAGCACCATGACAAGGGTCAGGATGATTCAACTAGTCCCACCCCTTCCACATCCATAGCACAAACTTCAACACAAGCCCAGCAGCTGTTACAGTCTCCAGATCTGAGGCGGACATGAGGCGGGACATAGCTGAGATAAAGGTCAGATTGGCCAAACTCGAATAGGACAATGCTAGAAATTACAAACTTTTAAAGTTCGGTAAGAAAAAGCTCGAAACGCTATGAACAACAATATGCACAGCCTCTCAGTTCCTTCCCTTCCCATATTTTATATTGTAAATAGTTTTAGTGGCTTTTAGGTGGGTAGTACTAGGTTTAGTAGCATAGATTAGGTTAGTTAGGACATATTTATTATAGTTGGGGGTGGGTTTTATTTTTTGTTTTGGGGGGTTGGGTGGAGGGTTATGTATGAGGCTCTATGTATAAAGTAAAAAAAAATCATTAACTTAAAAAAAATAGACTATAGGTTAAGTTAGTCTATGTGTAGCTTTAGTTCATGTTGTCCCACTCGTATATTGTCTCTTAAGAGGGGTGGAGGGACAATTTTTATTGTGTATCATTACAGGTATATGATAAGTTTATATTAGGATAGATAGCTGTAGGTGTAAGTTAAGATAAGTTAGTATAGGTTAACTTAGGGTAGGTTAGTGTTTAATTTAGGTTTTTAATAGGTTGTGTTTTGAAGTACTAATTAATTCTGTTAGTTTCAGACAATTAGGTGTCCATGATGATTGACTGTCTTGGTGTTCTCATGCCTGCACTGGCCAAGTTAGAGAAATGTCTTAGGGTATGCATTCAGTATTGATTTACATGTAAGACTATGTCAATCCTCTATGACCAAGTAGATGTCTGATTGCCTGCGTTATGACAACAGCTACTCAAGACAGTTTTCAGCGCTGTTCCTGACATTCAGATTATGCATGGATACAAATTCTTTGGCAGGTAATTATACAACATAAAATATCATTGCTAAGGTCTGTCACAATCATTCTTGAAAGGTTTAGCACATTAAACTCCACCTTATTTCAGGGATGGATACTGGCACACTAACAGCAGCCCATCAAAGTCTTAAATATGCCTCTTCTGTTCTTCACATATTTGTTGTACTGGTACAATTCTCAGGAAAATATTTAGACACATGAGTTCTGAACAATGCATGCCATACGTTGAACTGCATGGATATCCGTTCAATACATGCTTTGAAAGCTCAGAAAGTGGCTTGTAGTCCACAATACTATCAGTCATGTTTAAGTCTGAGTGTATGCCTTCTTGTCTGGCAGTTAGCCACACATGTCATTTTGTTCTGTACTCATTGACATAGCTTCATACAATGCATACTTTTGTAGGAGTAGATTGAACACAAGAGCAAAAGCCCTCACACATCTATTAGATGTCATGCTTCATCATAGGGCATGCTCCTTTTCAGACTGGTGCTGCAATGTCTGACAGGCCCCGGAAGGGGGATTTTTGCCAAAGATTTTGATTGGTAGTCAATGCCGTGGTTGGAGCAAGTAGGGATACATTTAATCCTACGAGCAAGAAGAGAGATAGAGAGAGAAAAAAGTTGGCTCAAGAATCTTCAAAGTCTATATTTAATTGATCAAAGAAGGGTCCCAATCAAGATTGAAAATACTAGCGAGTGGAAATGAGATAATGTTCCACCACTCTACCAAAACACAGAAAGGTGGAAGAAGGAACTATCTTCAACCACTAGTAAATGTCAACATGTTTCAAGCCTAAAAAAGTCCCTACGGATCAAATGGTGCTTCATCAGGACCAAATACTAACAAATTCTCCTAAGCTACATTGAAAGCCACATTGTGTCAAGAGAAGTATATAAGGAATCTTGAGTTAACGTACTCCAAAAGTTCCCCATCTACTAGTCAAGATAGAAGAGGACCTGTGGAAATAAGACAAAGGGGGTCATTCTGACCGCCGGGGCCAGGGTTGGCGGGAGCACCGCCAACAGGCTGGCGGTGCCCCGCAGGGCATTCTGACCGCAGCGGTTTTGCCGCGGTCAGAAGTGGAAAACCGGCGGTCTCCCGCCGGTTTTCCGCTGCCCTTAAGAATCCTCCATGGTGGCGCAGCTCGCTGCGCCGCCATGGGGATTCTGACAGCCCATACAGCCATCCTGTTCCTGGCGGTTCGCCCGCCAGGAACAGGATGGCGGTATGGGTTGTTGTGGGGCCCCTGCAGTGCCCATGCCAATGGCATGGGCACTGCAGGGGCCCCCGTAAGAGGGCCCCACTTCGTATTTCAGTATGCGACGGGTGCCACTGCACCCGTCGCACCTTCCCACTCCGCCGGCTCAATTCTGAGCCGGCGTCCTTGTGGGAAGATGTTTTGCACTGGGCTGGCGGGCGGCCTTTTGGCGGTCGCCCGCCAGCCCAGTGCAAAACCCAAAATACCCTCAGCGGTCTTTCGACCGCGGAGCGGTATTATGGAGGGGGGAACTCTGGCGGGCGGCCTCCGCCGCCGGCCAGGGTGAGAATCACCCCCAAAATGTACAGACCAACAGATCAAGGGGCATATTTATACTCCGTTTGCGCCGGAATTGCGTCGTTTTTTTTTACGCAATTTCGACGCAAAACTAACTCCATATTTATACTTTGGCGGTAGACGCGTCTAGCGCCAAAGTCCATGGAGTTAGCGTCATTTTTTAGCATGGACACCTACTTTGCGTTAATTATATGCAAGGTAGGCGTTCCCGTCTAAAAAATCGACTCCGAGGCATGTGCGTCGGATTTATACTCCCGGGCGAAATTCACGCCCGGGAGTGGCCGGGTCAAAAAAAATGACGTGCGGCCGCTTTTGCGATGTTTTTTAGCGCCTGCAAAAGGCAGGCGTTAAGGGACCTGTGGGCTCTGAAGGAGCCCAGAGGTGCCCTCCCATGCCCCCAGGGACCCCCCCTGTCACCCTTGCCCACCCCAGGAGGACACCCAAGGCTGGAGGGACCCATCCCAGGGACATTAAGGTAAGTTCAGGTAAGTTTTATTTTTATTTTTTTTGTGGCATAGGGGGGCCTGATTTGTGCCCCCCTACATGCCACTATGCCCAATGACCATGCCCAGGGGACAGAAGTCCCCTGGGCATGGCCATTGGGCAAGGGGGCATGACTCCTGTCTTTGCTAAAACAGGAGTCATTTCTATGGGGGTTGGGAGTGAAAAAAAATGGCGCAAATCGGGTTGAGGTGAAAAAATTGCCTCAACCTGACTTGCCCCATTTCTTGACGCCCAAGCCCCATATCCCCCTATGCCGGTGCTGCCTGGTGTACGTCGTTTTTTTTAACGCACACCAGACGGCGCCGGCGGCTAACGCCGGCTAACGTCATTCAATAAATACGGCGCCCGCATGGAGCTTCAGAATGGCATTAGCCGGCGCTAATTTTTTTGACGCAAAACTGCGTTAGCGCAATTTTTGCGTCAAAAAGTATAAATATGGGCCCTAGAATCTAAAAACAAATGTCTTAGAATTGCAGACAAGGTGTCTGTATGGATCGCAATTTGTTCATTGTGGAAAACAGGCTGATTATCAGACATTTAAAATCAGTGTTATCCAAAAGTCATATTGAAGTCTGTTTTAATGGAAAGTGAAAATGTGGGCACTGTATTTGTATGTACTTTTTTTGTTTTGTATTACTACTAGGGAGGCTGTCCACTGGACCATTTAATCTCCCTGTCCCTCATAAGGTTATATACATTTTGAATATCCCCCAGCCTTTTATTAACCATGTCAGCTCCTGCTGTCCTCTTACCGCTGTCCTCTGAAAGGTAATATCTGGTTCCTCAAAGTTCAGGTCTGTGGTGAGACTGGTTGGTGCTGTGTGTTGGTAGTTGGGTGGTTCATGTGGAGACCCTGCAATGCTATGTGTCCTCCCTGTGACTGGATGTGGTGTCTGGAAGGAATCCAGGGCATCCTGGAGAGTCTCATCATCGACTGTCGGCACCTGGTCATACATATCATCTGTAAAATCGAGGATAGTAAGGTCCGCAGGAGGTAAGGAATCATCCCCTGCAATAGGATAGTTTAACATCAATCTCTGACTGTTGACATGGCTCATCATTTACTTGCTACTGGTTGCTCAATGACATGGTATGGACCCCCACATCAAGGCACACATTGGCGACCCCTAATGGCACATTGTGACACCTGAACATCATTTGTGTGCAGTCACCATTTGCACAATCTGCCAGTCCACACTTCCCAGTGTGTTACACCCAGCTTGATTTTTTAATCATGGTCTTTGATATTTGTACCCCTTTAATTGACTTGACTGGACGTTGTTCCAGATTTGTGCTTACTCCACAAGTGGATATGTTCAGATATTTGAGTTATTAACTGACTCGTCTGCTACCCTATGTGTATAGTTGGAGTGGCGGTAGGGAGTGAGCTGTCCGCATGCATCCTCCTGGGCACTTTGAGTGATGTGTTCAGCATCCTGCACTACCCAATGTGAGATTCAGCCACATTGTGTGTATGTGAGCAAACTGTATTTTCTCCTTTCCTGCAGAAAAACACTCATCTGTGCATCTCAGATTTCCTTTTTGTATAGCTGCAAGGATGGCTGCAATGCTGAACTGAGTGTTGTTTGTTTTGGTGGAGGGTAGATATTCCTGTTTGCACTTATACACTTATACACACAAGATGGTTCATTGTTATGTTGTGTGGTGTAGGATGCAGAATACGTGACTCTGGGGGCCAGATTTACAAGGCCCTATCACCACCGGATCTTCACTGTTAGCAATGCTCCAGTAGCACTTTTTAGTGCTCCATTTTTACAAGGAGGTGTATTGCCACTTTTCGTGGCATTATGCGTCCTTATTAAAATGGGCCCCTCTAACGCAGTCAGAGGGGTGTGAAATTGGTGTTGCAGTGGCCGTTCCACCACAACCTCCATAACTTATTGTGCTATCCCAGGTTTACAAGGAATGCTAAATTTGTGGCAGCACAATTATTGATGCCATCCCAGAGTTGGCTTTAACATGGCCAAATGAGGAGGTATGTTTTATTCTTCCTTGTTGTTTGCTTTTTCCATGTGTGCAGCATTCTGCATCACACCTAGGAGAAGCACAATTCCATGGATGTTTATGTACAGGAATATGTCCCTTCCTGCACATAAACAATCAGTCTCCTCAAAGCAGACACCCTTGCACTATATTGCAAGGATGCATGCAATTGGTGCATGCAGCTTACTTCAGCCCCACCACAGGGGTGAGCCGTATTCCTGTAAATACTGTGCATCCCTGCATTTAAAAACTTGTGCAGCACAGCACTGCTATTGTTAGTGCAGCAGTGTGCTGTGCCACTTTGTCATGAATCTGGGAGTAAGTGGGTAGGAGGATGTATGTGGAAAGCCCACCCACTTCCATCACTCTGTGAATACATGTGTGGTGGGAGGAGGATCTGAAACATTTTGAGGCTTGTTGATGTGGGGTGCATCATGTTGGGACACCACATCAAGGGTGGCATTGCAGATGTGGTACTTAGAACAAAAATTGTAGTAATCCTATTGTGGACTAATATGTTGCAATCATTGGCTAACATTGTAAGTGGCAGACAGCACTGCTGTTAGTAAATTTAGCAGGATGTGTTCCCTCCTGCAGATATGCATTGAGACAGACAAGAGAGACACCCCTATACTATGCAGGTTGTGTGGCAATGTTGGTAAGGTCTCTCATATATTTGGGCATTACCAAGGTTAGTAGAGGGATGCATTGACTATCTGTGACAAGCACACATCCCTGGACATTTGAATTGATGCTGCATAGCGCAGCAAGCAGAGCTGTTGCACTGCATGTCTCTTCATAAATGGGTAAATATTTGCCAATATATCCAGATACAGACATTATAGTGCTGTACCCAAGCATCTAACATTTCTGACTTGAACGTGAGTGGTGGATAGTGATAGGTCATACTTAACATGCCAAGATGAAGCACCTTACATAACTTATCTTGGTGTATTTTCCATGTGACCCTCCAATACCTGACACTGCATGTAATAGGCATTCCATGTGTATAATTGTGATCTTCTCCTGCAACATGTGTGACCCACCCAGCTTTTGATGTATTTGAAAAGGTTAGCACATCTGGATTAGGTTTAGTGCAGTCCAAGAACACATGGTGGTGTGGGAGTGACAAGTGGGTGTGTGACAAGTTTGAAATTCTACAGGTCGTAGTTGTTTAATATGTGTTGCATTGTGCATCACACACAGGGCAAACTTTCAAGATATTTGGTACATTGATCCCACACCACCATTTTCCTTGCAGGCCCCTTGTCCCAGCCACTGACACCATGGAAGCACGTCATTTATATTACAGATCACCATGGTAGACATTCTCACAATAGTCTAATGAGTTTTGTCACTATTTGGTGCTTTACTGCATTAGCACCATGAACTAGTGCAGAAAGCACAGGGATACATTACTTACAATGCTTCCGTCACTTTGTCATCTGCCTTTGCAGGCCTTACACATGAGGTGATTAGATGGCACAGTGCAACCATTATGGATGTTCAGCCCCATTAATTCTTCCCTACCTGCATATGGGATATTCCCTTGCATACGGCATACCTGCTACAGGCATATAGTGGTGTAAGGATGTACAAAATATATCAATGCATGCATTGTGTGACTTTGTTAATGATGCCCAAGGGGAATGGGCAGCTTGAAACCACATTGGCAAAAGAATTTATGATGCTATTGTTGCAATATGGCCATGTAAAATTGGGCCCTTAGTGCGACATTGATACCACTTGTGGCTGTTCTTACGCATGAAGGTGTCCCTTTGTGCACAACACCAACCTTTTCCACAACACAGGCAATCTTGTTACATAATGAAATGGCAGCTACTTGTACAGCATCACAAATTATGATAACAGAGATGCCCCATATGTTGTATATGTTCAGTTTAGTGCTCATTCCCAAATGGTGCATGGAGGTGTGTCGCAGTTGTTTTTGGGCCACCCTGTGCAACTAGCGTAGTGCATGTTGCCCAATGAGTGTTACACATGGGCAGGTGGATCAGTGGCAACAGTGAAGCGATTGCTGGGATGGTTGACAAATGGTTGGTGCTTATAGGGGGAAAGGTGTGGGAGCATCTGAAGTGTTGGGCTGTTATTGACCAGGTTTCTGGGAAAAGGGCGGAGTGCAACGTTGCGCCACTTTTAGGAGTGCCATACCCCATAATTTTCAATATACTTGGATGCATCATTTTAAAACGTACATGGCACAGCCCTGTGTTGGCCCCTGCATTAATGCTATATTTGCTGATGAACACCAACCCACAAAACCTTGCGCCATGGAGCAAGGATGGCTGCCCTGCAGGGGAGATTGTTTTTAGGCAAGAAGGGACACCTTCCTGTAGAAAATACAATCTTCTCTGGGCATTTTCACTTTCTATATGTGCTGCAGGATGCAGCACACATAGGAAGAGAAATACCATGAAGAGGGAGGAAATTGTTTCTCCTTTTTGCACCATTCTAACACCACCCCTGGATTTAGTTGCAGCCTCAGGTTTACGAAAAGTATTAAATCTGGGGCAACAACAATATGCAATGGGTATTGTTGTGGCTCGGCCACAGCAAAACCAATTGCACGCCTCTCCCAGGCAAAGTGTTGTGTGTGAAAGGGCCATATTTACAAGATAGCGTTAAGCCACAAAATGTGGCTTAAAATGTGGCTTAATGCCACGTTGTGGTTATGGCAGAGTGCATCGTGCATAGTGCCTCCAGAGCCTCACTAAAAGTGAGGGTCCGGTGGTGATAGGACCTTTTGATTCTGGCAATATGTGTCCAGCTGTGACCTTTTGCATGCATTCAGTGTGTCCTATGTGCCTCCCCTTCTGCGATTTGTAAATTTCCAAATAGTCCCAGACTGCAACTTACCATGTGTTTGTGGTAGGTCTTGGCAGTCTGTGCTGTCCTGCATCTCCGGTGATGAGCTTCTCTGGGATGACCGCTGCCACCATCTCCTCCAGCTCATCCAGGTCCTCCTGGGGCGCAGGACTTCCATCCCCATTCTGCAGTGCTTCCTTTTGGTTCCTGGCACGTTTCTCTTCAGTTCTGCGCTTGTAATTGTGCCATTGCTTCTTACAATCCTTTCACCTCTGTCACACTGTTGACTTTATCTACTAGTGCCTGCCATATAGCCTCTCTCTTACCTATTGGCATTTTTTAGGTGACAAAGAGCTGGTGTTGGTGCTCCATCACCTCTCTGACCAAGATGTCATTCTCCTCCTCACTAAAGTGACACTTCTGCTTCTTTTTCTCATTTTCCTGGGACTTTGCTGGTTCATCCTGGCTTGTACTGGGCTGATTGGGATCTCTCTCGGGTCTCTCCTGGTCTGCATTCTCCATCTTGGCTCCCTATGTTTTTTTCTTGCTTGCATTTACACTAATGATGATAAATATGCAGCTAACACGATTTGCATAAAAAAAGTGCCACAAAATGTTCTAACAGTACTTTTGCAGCATCGCATCATTTTTCTTAGCGGCATGTCGCAATGGTTAGCAGCATTTTTTTTACACTAACCTTTTTTTGATGCTCAACTGAGCTAGCCCAGTTGTGCATCATTTTTCTTAAATCAGGGCCTAAGTGATGTGAAAAGGTTTCGGTGGCTGCCCAGCAATGACTGCATTACTGGTTGGTGTTGCTACTAAGTCTCCCATACCAATGCCCTGTGAGAGGTATGACTCCAAGCAGCATCCATGTTGCAGTCTTTTTTATTCCAATGATAATGTGTTTTTAGATACATTGGCCAGTTTTGGGGGGGGGAGGTTAAAAGCTTAGACAAAAAGTTTGCATTTGCTTTCTTCTTCAGTACCTTTCAGTCCACTAATGTGGATACGGGTTTGGCTTGCTTTGCTAACAGCTTGCAAGGTATTTACCTAAGAGATTGACTTACCATAATCCACATGTTTCATGGGTTTAAGGTGACAGATTGAGACGTTTGCTCCACATAGATGCCTAACAGTTTTTTTACTTACTACAACAGAAATTTTCGAATGTCTGGGC
The DNA here is from genome assembly GCF_031143425.1 of Pleurodeles waltl. Lineage (NCBI taxonomy): Eukaryota > Metazoa > Chordata > Amphibia > Caudata > Salamandridae > Pleurodeles > Pleurodeles waltl. The sequence continues at coordinate 391,760,743 of NC_090445.1, read as the reverse complement.
CTGTGATCACTTATTTGTGAACACTAGGAGATAAACTAGTCACATTGGGTTAGACCTGGCCCTTTTTGCAGGGTCATCCCCAATCTCTTTGCCTCCTTCTCCTATTTTTTCTGACCAGTTTTTTGTTGGCTTTTGTTGGCTAACCAGTGCTAAAGTGGTTATGCTCACTGTGTAAATTGTATTGTTGATTGGTTTATCCATAATTGGCATTTTTGTTTTAGTAGTAAGTCCCTGGTAAAGTGCACTAGAGGTGCCCAGGGCCTGCAAATCAAAAGCTACCAGTGGGCCTAGAGCATTCGCTGTGCCACCCACATGAGTAGCCCTATAAACATGTCTCAAACCTGCCGCTGCAGTGTCCTTGTATGCAGTCTTGACCTGCCAATTCAACCTGGCAAGTGTACCCACTAGCCAGGCCCAAACCGTCCCTTTCCATACATGTAAGGCACCCCTAAGTTATGTCCTAGGTAGCCCCATGGGCAGGGTACAGTGTATGTTAAAGGTGGGACATGTACTTATGTGTTTTACATGCTCTAACAGTGAAATACTGTTAAATTTGGTTTTCACTGTTGCAAGACCTATTTCTATGAAGGTTAACATGGGGGCTGCCTTTAAATAACTTTAAAGTGCAAATTCCCCTTGGGAGCAAATTGAAACATGGAGTATGGTGTCTCTGAACTCACAATTTAAAAATGTATATTTGGTGAAGTTGTTTTCTTGCTTTTACCATTCTGTGACTCTGCCTGTTTCTGGATTCTCTGTCTGGGTCAGTTTGACAGTTGGGCTGTTTGTGAATCCCCTCTAAACAGCGAGACAAAGGGTGCTGGGGTATAGCCTACATTTCCTGATGGTCCATCTGTACTAGAGTTGAGTGGAGGGAGGAGTGGTCACTTACACCTGAATGAGCTGTGCCTGCCCTCTCACAATGCAGTCTCCAACCCCACTGGTAAGTGTCTGGAGCATGGCCTGGGCAAGGCGGGATCCTGTAAACAACAGAGACTTTCCTTTGACGTTTGCCTACTTCAAAGGCAGACAGGGGTGTAATTAGTGTACCCAAAACCCTAGATTTCTTTAAGATCACTGTTGGATTCAAGCAGAACCTCTGCCAGGGAGAAGAGATGAAGAGTTGAAGAGAAGTGCTGCCCCTGGCTGTGCTTTATTAGGCTATCCTGCAAATGCTGTTTCTGCCTGTGAAAGGGGACAAAGATTGAACTTTGTTGTACATTCCTGCTTTGGAAGAAACTCCAAGGGCTTGAACTGAGCTTGCCTCCTGTTTTGAAGTCTCAGGGCCATCAAAGACTTCCTCTGCTAACATCTGGACTTTCTGCTGAGACTTCTGCCATGTTGTGTCCTATCAAGTCCCTGGGCCTTTGAGAGGTGAAGTTGGCAGAACAAGGGCTGAAATCCACGCAACGTACGGCTTGCGGGGAAACTTTTGATGCACCGTCTGCAATGTGGCTAATAAACGATGAGCCGCTGGCTTCGTGGCTGAAATCTACTCTCCGCCTGCATCGCGGCTGAGAGATCAAAGCTTGCAGCTGCTGATAATGGCGCAAACCCCATGTGGCACAGTTTTCTAACACTGTGCAAACAGATTTTTCATGCATCGTCCCTGGGTTTTCAAGTCATCCCAACCCTGCGCAGATGAGAGGTGCCCTGTCTGTGAAACGAAGCATCACTCTCTTGCAGGGGGAGAAAAATGACGCATCACCAACCTGACCAGAGAAGAAATGATGCACGCCCTCACTTGCGAGTAAGGAATCGACGCATCGCTGACTTTTATGATGCATGCTCACCTGTGCGCCTTTGTTTTAGAGGCAAACCATATACTTTGTGTAAAATCAATATTTCCATTGTTTTCTATGGAGTAAGACTCTTATTCTTTTGAAAATTCATATCTTGACTTGTGAATGTTGGTTTTTTGTCATTTTGATCTTGTTTGATTTAGATAAACATTACCTATTTTTCTAAACTGGTGTGGTTTCCATTTTGTAATGTTATTACTGTGTGTGTTGGTATAAATACTTTGCACATTACTTTCAGGTCAAGCCTTCCTGCTTGGGCAAAGCTACCAAGGGGGTGAGTGGAGGTTAACCAGGTGTTTCTCCTTTGCCCTGACTAGAGTGAGGGCCCTTGCTTGGACAGGGGGGAGCCTGACTGACAATCAAAGACCCCATTTCTAACACATAGTATCAGGTATTGCCTTGTTAAATTAAATTCCAGGTGGAATTGGGCTAAAGCAGTAGAAACTGAAAGATGGAAGGGGTGGTGGTAGCAGCTAAACTGGCTCCTGAATGTGATCATTCCATACTGTCAGGCCTTAGGGCTGGTAGTGCCCAGTGCAACAGTCTTTTTTGCACCATCAACCCCATAAACTCCTTATCCATGAATTCCCTCACTAGTACTCTGCAACACTGCACCTCATCTCTCCCTACCCTCTCTCTGACACACATTGTATTTTTTACAGTGCTACTAATAGTTCACTCACACTCAATTCTGTGATCCTCATGATACATGTTCTTTGCAGCAGGCACATTAACCCTCTATACTACTTTATGATGGATCAAAACTGCCACAAGACATCCCCAGTAGGAACTTTAATCACCAGAGTTATCTTGACATTTTTATTGTTTCAGGAAAAAGAAGGAAGTTCATATGCTTTTAAACCAATAGTTATGTTTAAACAGATCTAACAAACTCAGTGCCAGGTACAGCTGGAGAGGAGGCAGAGGCCTAGTGTCGGCCCTGATTCCATATGTCATGGTCAGCATTAATTCCCTGCTTATAACTTTGCAAAGTATTATTGTGTCTGGATTTGGCATGTTGCTGAGCAATTTTTAGAAAGCAGTGTTTAATGACTCGGCTGAGTGCTTCAAAGCTTTCAGATGTGCCTCTTTCTGCCCTCTTACATCAGTCCCTACCCCTAAACATTTGCAAGTGGTTACCTTTTCCAGCTTTGCTTTTTCCAGGAACCAATTGCCATTTCTGTTTAATGTACGTCCTTGAATTATGACCTTGGATTTAGAGTTGTTAATTTTGATGCTTTTGGTGTCCAGAAAGAAGCCAGTGTGGCTTTATGCAAGTCTGGTCTAATATTGTAGTACGGCCAGCATACTACAGTGCTTGGATCTTAGGGCCAGAAGTAGCAAAAATGTGCGAGTCGCAAATTGCCCGAATCGCAATTTGCGACCCCGCAAAATCAGAAATGGGATGCAAAAATCCCATTTCCGCAGTGTAAATTACGATGTGAGCCATTAACGACTCGCAAAAATTGCGACCCCATTGTGCGACCCGCAAAGAGGAAGACCCAATTTGCGAGTTGCAAACCATATGAAAAAGCCAGTCGCAAATTGTGACTAGTCGTAAAAAGCCCATTTTGCATAGCCAAATTACCACTAAGTCGGAGCAGGTGGTAACCTGAACCAAAGTATAAAAGGAGACCCAGAAGGCATCTGGGTTACTCAAAGTGGCTGAAGTATATCTGATAGCAAGGAGGAGAAGAGTCCACGCCGCCCAGCAGAGGAGGAGGAGGAGCCAGAGACAGGAGAGGATATTCAGAACCAGGCAGACACTTTTCCAACAAACTGAGGAGGAGATTTATGACAAATACAGACTCAGCAGTGCAGCAATATTAGAATTAATTGATCTACTCAATCCGCAGCTTCAACGACAGACTGTGCGCGGCAGCGCCATCCCCACGCATGTGCAAGTGCTATGCTCACTGCAACTCTTGGCCTCATGTAGCTATCAGAGGGTCATTGCTGTGGCAGGTGGGGTATCCCAAAGTGCACTCTCACGGTTCTTCAGATGTTTTCTAGATGCCATACTCACACACATGTCCAGATACATATACCTACCCAGGAATGAGGCAGAAATTAACAGCACCAAGTTGGAATTCTACAGAAATGACAACTTCCCACATGTAATAGGGTGTGTAGACGGGACACATATACAAATATGCCCTTCTGCAAATCTGGAATATCTGTTCCGCAATCGGAAGTGTACACACTCACTGAACATCCAGGTGGTATGTGACGCCCATTATGTCATCACTGACATGGTAGCCAAATTTCCAGGGAGTACACACAACTCTTACATTTTCAGGCACAGTGGGATACACCAACACCTAGAACGTGGGGAGTTTGGAGACAGATATCTCTTAGGTATTGCTGAAGACACCCTGAAACCATACACACAGGTCACTGTAGAAACCATCCATGCCCTGCTAACATTGTTAATTTTTGCTAAACAGGTGACAGAGCATATGCACTACGACTATGGATACTTACCCCGTACCTAAAACCCAGCAATGAGAATGAGAGGCGATATAACAGTGCACATAGACGGACCTGAAATGTCATAGAGAGGACCTTTGGACTGTTAAAGGCAAGATTCCGATGCCTCCACAGAAGTGGAGGTGCGCTCCAGTATGCCCCAAAAACAGCATTCAAGATAGTTGGCGCATGCGCAATACTGCACAACATTGCCACCAGACGTGGGCTACATTTCACCCCTGAAGACCCAGATTCGGAGGATGACGAGCAAGAGCTACCACATCGCCAGCCTGGGGATAGAAGCATTACAAATCAAGGCAGACAGAGACGGGACCACATTTCAAACCAATACTTTGGAAGGTACATGGCAACAGACACCACACTCACTAATGTCACACACAAAGAGCCCAGTTGTGAAGTGGATCAAACAAAACATTTTAATAAGTGAACCTAATAACTAAAGAACAGAACTTTCAGTAAGGGGCTGCACATGTCCACCCTTAATGAGGACACATTAACTGCATGTGCCTCATGAGTCCTGCAGTGTTTGTGCCTAACACCTCCTCCTGGTACACCCAGCATGGCTCGTGCCAGGTGGGTCAGCAGACCCCTGACGTGCACTGCCACTCCCCAGTACACGTGTGTCTGTGGCAGATGCACTGCTGATAGTGGACCCCTCCTCACTGTCCTGAGGGGTCTCACCCGTGCCCCTTGCCACCTGCCTGGCCTCCAACATGTCCACAGCGTGGCTAATGCAGCCCAGTCCCCGCACCTTATCCCCTGCAAAGTGGCCCAGGTCCACCTGCAGGCTCACGGTCCGTTGTGACAGGCCTGTGGTGTTCACTGCAAGATGGACAATGGACGCTGCCATGCGGTCAAATCTCTGCACTAGTTGGCACTCACGGTGCCTTGCACTTTGTCTCTCAGCAACCAGTTCCGTCACCAGTTGGCGTATTGATAGTATTAGGTCACTGACATTGTCATTCAGTCTTGAAAACTGTGTGTTCACTTCTGCCAGCCATGTGTGAAATTGTGTTCCATCCTCTGCATTGCCCCAGAAATAATCCTCAATTGCCTTGTTTGCAGGCGCTGACCAGATAGGTGGCGATGTCTCAACTGCAGACATGGATGCCTCCCCTGTTTCGTCCTGGGACACTGCCTGGACCTGGACTCTGCGTCTGCGACGCAGTGGTGCTTCTGGCTCTTGCTGGCTCACAGTGTGGCTGGGACCAGGTGTTGTGTCTCTTTCCTCCATGTACACTTCTTCATCTGGAGGGAATCTTGGTGGTGTTGTGCTGGGCCCTGTGTTGGCTGTTGCAGCCTCCTGCCCTGGCTGTGGCCTGCTGTCGTCACCCTGGATGGTGTGGCTGCTGGGGGTGTCTTGTGGGAGACCTGTGGGACATAGGGAACACACTGTCAGTCTCTAACATCTGTTGTATGCCTCCTAATAAACATTTGCCTATATGCTGACTACTGTACTACATTTCCCATAATGCACCATTCTGGTGCTTGCTAGTCTGGAACGGAGCTAGTCTGGTTGTGCATGCTGCTGTGTACTGGGTGAGTGCGGGTATAGCATTTATAAGTGTACGTGCATGTTTCATGGTACTCACTTTTGGATGTCCCTTGCGCTGATGTGTCCAGTGCTCCCATTCCTGACACTGCCTCAGGCTCCAGGGTCTGCTCCTCCAAATCCTCCATGGCTGTGGGTGGTGGGATGGTGGATGGGCCTCCTCCTGTGTCCATCATCTCGCTGAGGTGCTCTGCCACCCTCTCCTTTGTCCTGGAGCACAGGTCATACCACAGTTTTTTAATTTCTACAATGCTTCTGTGGCTCACCCCTATGGCATTGATCCTCTCCTGGATTTCTTGCCACATCCTCCTCTTTTCAGTGTCTGGGACACTCAGGGCTGCCTTTCCAAAAAGCTGGTCATGGTGCTGGCAGCATTCCTCTGTCGGCACCTCAAGTTCCTTCTCAGAGAATTTCAATTTCCTCTTCCTTCCTGCACTGCCTGTGTCTTCCATAGTTGCAGCTGTTCCTCCAGGTAGTTGCTCAGCAGATGGAAAAGGGTGTGGTCCTCCCTCCTCCCAGGTGTATTTGATGACTTCCTGAATTAGTGTATATTCTGTCCGATGTGACCCATTTTCATGAAACCTTAATTTGGACCTGGTTATCTGTGTAGTTGCCAACAATTGCTGATAACAAGGGAGCTGGGATACCCCACTTTTTCAAGTTTAGCCCAAAGTATGCCTCTATCAAGGTTGTCAAAAACAGATTCAAAATCAAGAAAGGGACATAGAAAGTTCTGCCCTTATTTGTTTCACCAAGGAGGCTAGGCATAGCAAGTTGTCTTCTATGCTGCTTACTCTCCTGAACCCTTCTTGATATATGGCGATTAGTCACCTCGCAAGAGCTAATTTTGCCTGTTCCTAAATTAATATTTTAGCAAAATTCTTCACTACAACTTAGAGAAGCACAATTAATTGAAAGTTCTCTGGAGAGTTAAAGGAACTCTTTTTGTGTTTTGGCACTAATAGAGAGCCCCTTCAAACTGTGTACGATGGACATGACGTCTAAGGAGGTCTTTAAAAGAGGCAGTAACAGGGCCGTCCAGTTAGCCTGAGCATGCCTGGGCACAGTGCCCTGAATACGTTTGGGCCCAGGAGCTCAGGAAGAATTTGTAATTTTATAGTGCTCTCAACCCCCTGAGGAATGATCATTTCCTCTGACATTGTGGAGGAATTAGCGGAAGTCTGATAATCTGTTACTGGTTCTTCTAGTTTTCTGGTGCAGTGATTTAGATATAGTTTTTTTATATGTGTTATCCAGTTTGCTGGCAATATATTTGTAACAGATGGATGACGTTTCTTGTCTGCCACCACATTTACTATGAGCCAAACGTTCCTGGAATTTTTGGCCTTTACCACTTCCAGTAATCTGGTCGATTACCTCCCTTATGCTGGGTTCTCTTTGTCCCACAGGTCTTTCTACATCCCTTTCTTATTTGAAAATGTATTCTGTTATTTCTGTGTTCTATTTAATGCCATTCCAGGCTCTGAGAGCCTTAATCATCATGCTTTTCAATGTTCTAATATCTTTCACTAGTGCTTGTCTGCTTGCCTGCTTGAGGGCCTCTTACTTTGTTGGAATGGGGGGTCTGCCTCTGCTCGATGCCTATAGAAGGGGAACAGGAACTACGCCCATCAACTAAATGTGCATATCCCAACGTTTCCCTCCCATAGCTTATAATCTAGACTGACGGTCGTGCTCTGGAATCTCTACAGTTTGGATAGCAAAGACTTTGAATATCACAATATGCACTATTTGAGAAATTAATTAATGAGAGGAAACAGGTGACAATGTCCAGAGCATGTAATTCTGTAGGGTGAGGGCCAATCGAGTATTGCCTGAAAACGCAGCCATTCCGTCATTCTTTTTTTTAGTTAGAGAAAAAACAAATTGACCAGAAAGTTAGGGGAATCCAGAATAAACGTGAAGGTGAGCTGTGGGGTTTGTGTAAATAATTTCAGACTTATATACACTGTATAAATAGATGAGGTAGCTTCAAATAGAGGAACGAAACTCTGATCCTAAGTGTTGGAAAGTGATTATTAGTAAGGGCAGGTAGGTACCTATATTTAGTATCATGCCACAATTGCTCACTAGGTTCATTAAAGGTGTGAGTAAATTAATCCTTGCTCAACCCTTGGTAGCTTAGCCCACAAGCTTAATTTAGGAGACAGGTGTGTAAAGTATTTAAAATCAACAAAACAGCAAATAATTAAAACGCAACATAAAATAAAAATCCAATACCACTTTATAAATGTAGGAGGATTTTTTATCTTTAAAATGACACCAACATGACCAATATCCAATGTAGGGAACCAGAGATATGAACTTTTAAAGAATACATGTAAAAATATGCTTTCCAGTGCCTAAAGGCAAAAAGCGCCAACCGCTTGACCAGGGCAAAGTCAAAGTTTGAGGCTGACCATTATTGGGGCCGAAGTTGGATACACTGAGTGGTAAGCCTCAGTCAAAATGTTACCTTAAGACTTGCTCTTTTTTTCTGGAGCTTTTTTTTCTTGTTGTCAATTGAGGCGCCTCTTCAGGCCTGCTTGTGATGCGATGTCGTCGGCCTGATTCAGCACGGGGGTCAAGTCCTGGAAGTCTCATTGACCGGGAAAAGCTCCAGAGCTTCAGCGGAACTAACCTGAAATTCAGGCCCGCTTGACTCTCGTTGACGAGTCGGTCACCTTTTGGAACTTTTTTCCAAAGTCTCTCCAAGCTTCCCCAAACGTCTGGATCTTCTTCCAGAAGTCCTTTTTGGGGTCTTGCAGTGTACGCAGACTTGGTCCAAGGTTCCAGAAGCTCTGAGCTGCTGCTTGGGAGTTGGGACTACAATTCCTAGAATACACCTGGTCAGAATGTGCAATAGGCAACTGGGCACTGGTCAGCTGGGCTCTTTTTACAGGACCTGATGCAGGGAAGTCATGGCAGATTTACTGTACCTGTTGCTTATTGAGAGTCCACTGCTGGATCTTTCAAAGCAAGGCAATATCCTTTCAGTGGTAAAGCTCAGAGTGTGCAGCTGGTGCAGTCCTTGTGGGTGCAGTCCTCTAGGTGCAGACCTGGGGCTTAGCAGAGCAGTCCTTCTTATTCTGATCTTCTTCCAGCAGGGACCTGAGTTGCAGGGCAGCTCTTCCATATTTATTTTTACTCCTAGTTTGGCAAGCAGGGGAGCACATCGTACCAATGGGGTGCAGGATGCCACCATCTGTGGTGACTACTACCTGTGAAGTGTGGCAAAAATCAATCCCAGATAGCAACATTCTTTAAAAATCCATGGACACAATTTCTCCTTTGAGGTTAGATCTAGCTGAGCTCACCCACTGGTGTGGCTACGTTTCCCTTACACAACCACCTCAGCTCCTCTCATTTTCTAATTAATGGGGCTCACATCAGTCTATAGAAGTAGGAAATTGAGAAGGTTTGATTTCTGTCCCAAGTAGCTTTCTCTCCTTTGAAAACCAGTTTGACCGCCCTACCCCCATCCAGCTGTGCCATCTGCTACAGCAGCTCTCCTACCATCAGATGATTCCTTTGTTTCATTCGTTTCTTTCATCCCATGCCACTGCACACCCCATTAAGGTAGCTTGGCTAGCTCAGGATAGGGCACTACACTGCTGATTTTGGTAACTTTCAGATAAAGTTCTAAAACCCTTTATCTGTAATAGTTATATTAAATCTAACATTGACAAGTGTTGTATTTATTCTAACTAGTAGACGTATATAAAACACAGCATATTTATCTCTTTCCTAGTGGAAATGAGACTTTATTATTTTAAAATAAAGCCTCCCAATTTTAGCTTCTATTGCTAATGTATTACAATGGGGAAAAAAACATTTGTCAGTTATTCCCTAACCAGGGCTTATAAAACATTGTTTATAATGTCCCTGCTTATATTTACACTGCACCCAACCCTTGGGCACCTAGGGAAGGCATTAGGGATGACTCATATGTAGAAACAAAGTAGTTTAAGACTTTGGAAGTACTTTTAATTTTAATGTCGAATTTAAGGTTCATTTAAATTTAAAAGCAGCCAGTAAGGCAATCCTGTCCTTAAATTAACACCGTGCACCATAGCAGTGCACCCATGGGTGCCCTAAATCCACTGAGGTCCCTAAACCTCCATGCCCTACCATATACTAGGGACTTATAAGTAGATTGCCAATTACAATTATGCCTGATTTGCATATACCTTTTAAACAGAGCACTGGCCCTGGGACTGGTCAGCAGTGCCCAGGGCACAGTCAGAATCAGTAACCACCAGTAGCAATTTAAAGGTTTGGGGGACATGGGCCGAAAAGATGATTATTCAGTGCTGGCGCCTTGAGGAGTTTTAGGAGGGCATCTTAAACTGTCTGTATCAGCATGCAGTTTTTCAAAAATCTTCTTCAGGCCCTCACAATTCAAGCTCCAGTGGGAAAGACCTCAACTTACAAGAGTGTTGTCCGGAACTCCAGTGCCAACCCGAGCAGACTGTGGTCTCTTGGATTCACCAGGAATAGAAGCAGGTGAATTTGTATTCATATTAGTTCAGTTCAAAAAATCTAAGTAGCTCTCTAAGTCGTCCGGTTCATAATATCCCAATGTCTTGTCAAGAGTGATGATGAGCATCATAGCCAGGTTCAAGAGAAGCTTATCTTGGTACAGACTAAGACCAGGAGCCATCATACCTTCATGTTAGTTTCCATAGAAAAATCAGTAGAAATGTGAATCAAAACTATTTTAAAATCCAGGGGACCGTAGTGGAGTTTCAGCACCTGAGAGGATCTGTTTTGTGATCTGGTGGCTCAGAAGGCAGGCAATATTTTTTTATAAGCAACGTTTATTGATTTATGTATGTAACACCGTGTTGCAGGGAAGAAGATACATTTCATTATCACAGTGTCACATTTAGGTACAGATTCATAGGTTAACAGGTTAATTTAGCACTTGGGTTGAATGGAGTGTTCATGTTCAGGTCGGAACAAGCCATGCATCCCGGATCTTATGGTATTTGCCCTCACATCCTCTTGCCTGGTAGACGGGTGGTTCCATTTGGGTGCACTAATCCATCCCCCTCCTACATTGTTGTAACGAGGGAGGGGCCTTGGACTCCCAGTACCTAGAAATATCCCTTTTTGCAATGCGTAAGGCCATAACCACAAGTTTGCGGGTCTCCCTGGAGCTCCCAATGTCCTCCATCACCCCAAGAAGGGCCACTTTGGGGGAGGGCATCAGGTTGATATTCAGCAGAGTGGAGAGTTCATTTAGGATGTGTGTCCAATATCGCTGGATCTTGGGGAAGGGCAATGCTAGGTGGAAGAAGTGTGCTGGTGAGTGAGGGCATCTGTTGCATTGAGAGTTCAGTCTGAGCCCGGTATGGAAGAGTCAGATAGGCACAGTGTAAAAAGTACATTTGTACCATACGCAGCCTGGCTGGGATTGCACCCCAGTGCATTCACACAAGTCCTCCTCGTCTAGGGGGACAATGCTGGCCTCCCAGCGGGCCCATAGAGGCTGGAAAGGTGGTGAAGCATTCAATACAAGGGAGCAATAAATCTGCAAGATTCTCCCTGCACCCATTTTCCTTATCATTGCCTTTGCCTCCATAGGACTGAATTCAGGTATATGGGTATCATTGTAAACATGAGCATGTAGTGCATGTCATAGCTGTAAAAACTTGTGGAATTGTGTGTAGGTCAGTGCGTATGTTTCTTGGAGTTGTTAAAAAGACATCATATGTGTGCTCTCCTAGACATCTCCACTACCGTGATGCCTATGGTGTCCCATCGCGTGAAGCCTTCAAGATTGGCAACCTCTCGTAACCATGTTCCCCGCCATGGTGACCTCTGGTGTAGCCTTAGGAATGGGACTTCCGAACAGCAGGTCCATAACGTGTGAACCCCATTTTGGACAGTTCTAAGCTGTAAGTTGGGTCATCCTATCCCACTGTGAGCCAATCTTTGATAGTGAGTACCAGCACTGCCAAGTAATAAAGGTATAAGTTAGATATAGCTAGACCCCGTTATATGTACACCGTGCTAGCAAGTGTCCCAGGATAGGCTCCGTCAGCCCTTTTTTGGGCTGGACTGTTCCCATGAGGAACAGGGTCAAGACTGATTTGCATATCGCTGGGTCCAAACTGGGGTGGTATGGTGAGCAAAAGAACGATGGATTAAACCCAGATCTGTGTCTTGGAGGTGAGTGTTTGCATTGTTCAGCACTCCGTCCATTATCCTTTTGTGTTGCTAAAGTTGCACTAAGTGGGAAGGGTATGCCCAGACGTGGGTTCCTTGCTCATTGTGCCAATGGATTCAAGCTACCCTGGCTGATGAAGGGAGAAACCCTGAAACCGGACCCAGGATGCTTGTTTCCGGTCCATGGAGGACCTGGCTTGGCAGTTCGGGCTGGACTGTTCCCATGAGGAACAGGGTCAAGACTGATTTGCATATTGGCTGGGTCCAAACTGGGGTGGCATGGTGAGCAAAAGAATGATGGATTAAACCAAGATCTGTGACTGGGGGTGAGCATTTGCATTGTTCAGCACTCCGTCCATCATCCTTTTGTGTTGCTTAAGTTGCCCTAAGTGGGAAGGGTATGCTCAGACGTGGGTCCCTTGCTCACTGGGCCACTGGGTTCAAGCTAGCCTGGCTGATGAATGGTGAAACCCTGAAACCGGTCCCAGGATGCTTGTTTCCAGTACAGGGAGGACCTGGCTTGGCAGTTCGGGCTGGACTGTTCCCACGAGGAACAAGGTAAGAATGATTTGCATATGGCTGGGTCCAAACTGGGTGGCATGGTGAGCAAAAGAACGATGGATTAAACCCAGATATGTCACTGTGGGTGAGTGTTTGCATTGATCAGCACTCCGTCCATCTTCCTTTTTTGTTGCTAAAGTTGCCCTAAGTGTGAAGGGTATGCCCAGAAGTGGGTCCCTTGCTCACTATGCCACTCGATTCAAGCTAGCCTGGCTGATGAAGGGTGAAACCCTGAAACCGGTCCCAGAATGCTTGTTTTCGGTCCAGGGAGGACCTGGCTTGGCAGTTCGGGCTGGATTGTTCCCATGAGGAACAAGGTCAAGACTGATTTCCATATGGCTGGGTCCAAACTGGGGTGGTATGGTGAGCAAAAGAACAATGGATTAAACCCAGATCTGTGACTAGGGGTGAGTGTTTGCATTGGTCAGCACTCCGTCCATCATTCTTTTGTGTTGCTAAGGTCGGCCCTTGTGCCATATAAGGTGTCCATCTCTTGGAACCAGTGGCGGGGGATCTGGATGGGGAGATTTTGCAGGACATACAGGAAACAGGGCAGGACAAGCATTTCATAGAGTGCTATGTGACCCATGACGTTTAGTGGCAGGGTCTGCCATTTTCCCAGGTCCGCTTTCAACTTGCAGGCCCCAGGTCATAGATGGGTCAAGTGCCACCTTCATGTAAAGGTATGTAAAGCTTAAACGTCGGATAGGAATGGTCGTTTGCAAATCAAACAGAGCATGAGACTTGGAGAGCAGGACCAACAGAGATTTCTTGGAGTTCACCTTAAGGGCAGAGGCCTCACCGAACATGTGCAGCAATTGAAAACACCTGGGCCGCTTATCATGATTGATGAAGCAGGACATCATCGGCATAGAGCACAATGCAGTCTTCCTCCCATCCTGCTCATCGACAGCCCTCTAGGAAGGCGTCTCGATTAATCATTTGTGCAAATGGTTCAATGGCTAGGGCGAAGATGAGAGGGGATAGGGGACAACCCTGTCTAGTGCCCCTCCTGATGGGGATGACCTCCGTCAGCATCCCATTTACCAGAACACGGGCCATTGGTGTGTGGTATAGTAGCAGGACCATGTGCCAGAATATGCATCCCCTTAGTTCGCTTTCCGGAGGACCAAGTCCAGGCAGCTCCAGTCCACTGCATTGAATGCTTTTCAAAGTCGATTAGGAGGAGGGCCAGTGGGGAGGGGAGTATGTGTCTGTGTGCTGCCAGAGCAACATTGAGCCTTCACATGCCATGTCTAGTGCTGCGGTTTGGCATTAAGCTGCATTGGTCAGGGTAGACCAAGTTGCGTAGAACTGGCCATAGGCCAGTATATTGGCTCAAATTTTGATTTCATTGTTAATTAATGATATCGGACGGTAGTCTGCGCAGGACAAAAAAGTTGGCTTGAATTTTCGCAGAACCACTATCGTGGCCTGGTCCAAGTCTTGAGGGAAGGCGCCCCTCCTCAAGGCCTCAGTGTAGAGACCGTGGAGCTGGGGAAACAGTATATCCCAGAATTTAAAGTAATATTCTGCAGGGTACCCATCTGGGCCGGGGGTTTTCCCAGGTGTGAGTTTTGTGATGGCTTCCCCAATTTACTCTACTTTTATGGGGTCGTCAAGACTTCTGCCAACGGGGGCTGAGAGGGTTGGCATGTCTATTTCATTTAACAGTGGCATATGCTGTTAGATGGTGGGCCTAGGTGCCACAGTGTATACGGTGGCATAGTACAAAGCAAATGTCTCTGCTATATCTTGAGGGGTTGTGTGAGTCATCTATTATCTCGGAGTTCACCCGTCCCTTCATTGGTCTGTTTGCGAGCCAGTAAGGGAGCTTACTCTTCTTGTCCCCACAGCCATAGATTTGGGTCTGTGATGCCTCCCAGGTCTGCTTTGCCTCCTCTAGGGCAGAGGTCTTCAATCTTGGGTTCCCGACCCTCAGGGGGGCCGCGGAGTCCTGGAAAAGGGGTCACGCATTCCCCCAGCCAATCCTTAAAATGCCTCAGCTGAACTTTAATTTGATTCTCCTGTGCTGTGAAAGCCGCACAGACAGCTAAGGTGACCTTCATCCCAGGGCGTCTGCTTCCAGAATGATATGCAAAAGTGCTATACGAGTTGATCTGCAAATGAATGTAAAGGGTGCTTGGGAGCAGCTTTAAATAATCGAATCACTCGAAGCTTTGTGAGGACAAACATTTATTCTTTTTGAGGGTAGTGCAAAGAATTAACAACTGCGCTGTGATGTGCGTGCTCTTAACTGTAGTTGTATTTACACATCGCTTACTTCACCTGGAGGTGTTGAAGGGACAGCTGTTAAAAAAAAAGCTATTGCATATGCTCTAATATTACTTAAATCCACATTTTGGAAGCACCATTTTATATTAAACCTTTTTGTAGTGGCCTATCTTATACTGTGTGTTAATGCAAGTATAAAATAATGCCTTCCATATTCACAGTGCTTTCTGTCACAGGCTGTGACCTCATGGCACTAAAAATACAAAAGTCACTGTTCTCAACTGCACCAACCAAGATTTAGTTCTGTCACCCTCTCCGGTTACACACAGACCTCTGCAGTGCATTAACTACTAGAGGTTTCATAATGCACTATAGTGCATTTCCCACTGAGTAACAACTTAATTTTATTTATTTTTCATTTAAGCGTGCTGTTATTTTATATGTAGCTACCTGATGGTGAAAGACTTAAAAAAAAAACCATAGAGAATATTTGGGGTTTATTTATAAGAGGCTTGCGCTGCTGAAGCATCAATTTTTTTGACGTTCCAGCGACGCAAGCCTCTCAATCATACCTATGAGGTGACGCAAAGCCACTCTGAGTGGCTTTGAATGGCTTTGTAGATATGGAATAAGGCAAAGCAGCGCAAGCACCTGCATTGCCTCACTTTGCATCAAGGAGGTGTTCCACGGGCGTAGTGGTGGGTGTTCCTGTGCAACACAGATGGATTTTGATGCTGACGCTGCCCCAGATATACAAAATTACGTAAACTGGAGCAGTGCCAAAACCTTACGCCTCCCCAGAGCAGGTATAATGAGGAGAAATGTTTTAATTTCTCCTTGTTTTTTTCTCTTTCCATGTGTGTTTCTATCTGCCGCACATATAGAAAGAGGTACAATGCCTCTTTAGATTGTTTTTGTGCATGAAGGTGCACCGTCCTGCACAAATACAATCCTGCCTATGTTGGCACTAGGCAGCAATTGTGCGCCAGCGCAGCGGGAAAGGACAGAAATGCACTATATTTCACAAATACCGTCCGTTTCTGCCCTTTTGTATTGGCATGGCGCAATGTAGCAAGAAGACTTGCGGCGCTGCCCCACGTCAATTTCTCATAAATGAGGACCTTTGTTTTTAGCCACACCCTTGGCCACCCCCCACACTCACTGACCTTTGGTTTTCTAAACACTGTTTAATATTTCCTCACAGTAAAAATGATTTGCCGTGGGAAATGGGGATGTTTATTATTATTGATGATGAGGAGTACCAGGTTCTAGTAATTTTTAGCAGGGGGGGGTCTTTACACCTAATTTTTTTTAAAAGGGGGTCCCGGCATCAGAATTTTGAAGACCTCTGCTCTAGGGAGTGGGTTCTAATTTCCAGTCTCACCATCTCCAGGGCCCGACTATGGTGGTCATTACAACCCTGGCGGATGGTGTTAAAGGTGCTGTAATACCGCAAACAGGGTGGCGGATAAAAAAAGGGAATTATGACCCTGGCGGAAACCACCAACAAAGACAGCCACTTTAACACACCGCCCGCCACAGCGGTACAGACAAGCAGCGCGGCGGTCAACACCAACAGACAGACCGAAGACAATGTACCGCCCATAGTGTCACAACCCCACTGTGCCATCCTGGGGTGTGCAAAGCCACTGTCTCTCAAGTCTCTACAGTGGGTGGGTTGCCCACTGTGCCATCCTGGGGAGTGCAAAGCCACAGTCTCTCAAGTCTCTACAGTGGGTGGGTTGCCCACTGTTCCATCCTGGGGAGTGCAAAGCCACAGTCTCTCAAGTCTCTACAGTGGGTGGGTTGCCCACTGTCCCATCCTGGGGAGTGCAAAGCCACAGTCTCTCAAGTCTCTACAGTGGGTGGTTTGCCCACTGTGCCATCCTGGGGAGTGCAAAGCCACAGTCTCTCAAGTCTCTACAGTGGGTGGGTTGCCTACTGTGCCATCCTGGGGAGTGCAAAGCCACAGTCTCTCAAGTCGATAACATTCTCCACTGGTTCTGAAGGGGACTGGTGCCCAGAGTGCTTCATCCTGTGCAGGACTGAGGTAGTAGATGCATGTCTCCACTGGTTCTGGAGGGGGACCGGTGCCCAGAGTGCTTCATCCTGTGCAGGAATGAGGTAGTGGATGCATGTCTCCACTGGTTCTGGAGGGGGACTGGTGCCCAGAGTGCTTCATCCTGTGCAGGACTGAGGTGGTGGATGCATGTCTCCACTGGTTCTGGAGGGGGACTGGTGCCCAGAGTGCTTCATCCTGTGCAGGACTGAGGTAGTGGATGCATGTCTCCACTGGTTCTGGAGGGGGACTGGTGCCCAGAGTGCTTCATCCTGTGAAGGACTGAGGTGGTGGATGCATGTCTCCACTGGTTCTGGAGGAGACTTGTGCCCAGACTGGATTAGTTTCCCTGTGAAAGTTCCTGTCCTGTCACTGTCCCAGCTGCACATGGGATAAGGATGCTTGATGTGGCGGTCTATTCATTCTTACCCGGTGCATGCCCTGTTCAGCGGTGCTCTGCCATGGCGGTTCTGGGCTGTTCAGCGGTCTTCACCATGGCGGTCTTTGCCCTGTTCAGCGGTGCTTTGCCATCGCGGTGCTTGCCCTGTTCGGCGGTCTTTGCCCTGTTCAGCGGTCTTCACCATGGCGGTCTTTGCCCTGTTCCGTGGTGCTTTGCCATGGCGGTGCTTGCCCTGTTCAGCGGTCTTCACCATGGCGGTCTTTGCCCTGTTCAGCGGTGCTTTGCCATGGCGGTGCTTGCCCTGTTCAGCGGTCTTCACCATAGCGGTGTTTGCCCTGTTCAGCGGTGCTTTGCCATGGCGGTTCTGGACTGTTCAGCGGTGCTTTGCCATGGCGGTGCTTGCCCTATTCAGCGGTCTTCACCATTGCAGTCTTTGCCCTGTTCAGCGGTGCTTTGCCATGGCGGTGCTTGCCCTGTTCAGCGGTCTTCACCATGGCGGTCTTTGCCCTGTTCAGCGGTGCTTTGCCATGGCGGTGCTTGCCCTGTTCAGCGGTCTTCACCATGGCGGTCTGTGCCCTGTTCAGCGGTGCTTTGCCATGGCGGTGCTTGCCCTGTTCAGCGGTCTTCACCATGGCGGTCTATGCCCTGTTCAGTGGTGCTTTGCCATGGTGGTTCTGGGCTGTTCAGCGGTGCTTTGCCATGGCGGTTCTGGTACGGACATTGGTGTGTGGCATGACGTTCCCTACACTGGGCATTGGTGTGTGGCATGACGTTCCCTCATAGCTCACCTGGGCTGTGGCAGCCGGGCACTCCTGGGCACTGACTCCGGCGGTGGCGGTGGTCCCCTGACCAGTGACGATACTTGGGCCCTCCTGGGCTATGACTCCGGCGGTGGTCTCCTGACCAGTTACGATACTTGGGATACTTGGGCCCTCCTGGGCTATGACTCCGGCGGTGGTCTCCTGACCAGTGACGATACTTGGGCCATCCTGGGCTGTGACTCCGGCGGTGGTCTCCTGACCAGTGACGATGCTTGGGCCCTCCTGGGCTGTGACTCCGGCGGTGGTCTCCTGACCAGTGACGATACTTGGGCCCTCCTGGGCTGTGACTCCGGCGGTGGTCTCCTGACCAGTGACGATACTTGGGCCCTCCTGGGCTGTGACTCCGGCGGTGGTCTCCTGACCAGTGACAATACTTGGGCCCTCCTGGGCAATGACACCGGTGGTGGCCTCCTGACCAGTGATGACGGTGCTGGCGGTTGTGTCTCGACCGCCAGGAATGATGCCGCCCTTCTCCGCCGTGACACTCACAACAGGCTGGGCAGACTTCCTCTGGCCCTTCCCCACCTTTGGTGGAGTCACAGCTGACTCTCCAATCCCCTTGGAACCCATGTCAGTTGTTTTCCTACCAGGAGTCTTCACACGGTCCCGTCGTCCACTCTCTAATTTCAGAGCCTTGACAGGGGGTGGGCTGCCAGTGCCTTGGCTTCGGGTCACACTGCCTGCCCTGGTGGCCGGTGCACTCCACAAACCTTGAACAGGCACCACTGGTATTGGAGGCTTTTTGGCTGAGGCGCTACGACGGGACTGATGAATTGGAGGGGGGGGTGGGGGCCAAAAGGTCAACTTTACAGAGGGACAGTTTCTGACTAACACTGGGATGGGTAGTTGGAGGGGGTCTGGGAGTGGAGGAAGAGGAGGTGGTTGTAGGAGGTGTCACTTTAGGTGTTTTGGGTGCAGGTGCAGGTACTGGAGGCTGTCGTGAGGTGGATGGATGTTGGGTGTGTGATTGCCGGCGTTTGTGTACTTTGGGAGGGGGCGTCACAGACACACTCGGAGAGGACACAGGGGATGTCTAAATGGCAGTGGAGGTGGTGAGTGCAGGTGAGCGGCTTGGGGTGTTGGGTGTCCTTGTGTGATTCATGGTGCCTGTAGATGTGGTGCATGCAGGTGTGTGTGTAGACGAGACTGGGAGGGAGGAGGGAGACGAGGAGGAGGGGGACACGGTGGAGCCAGTGGATGTTGCTGTGTCTGTACGTGGGTGAGGCTTGCGTGAGTGCCTGTGGGTTGTGTGGTGCCTATGTTTGCTTGAGCTACTTCTGTGTGCCGACTTGTGTGCATGCTGGTCTGTAGGTGTGCTTGGGATGGGCTGGGGTACAGGGGATTGGGTCTGGGTGGAGGAGGTTGGAGGGGGGAGGCTAGACACAGGGACAATGGCTGCCATCAGTGCTGAGGCCAGTGATTGCAGGGTTCGCTGAAGGACAGCCTGACCAGAATGAATGCCCTCCAGGAATGCATTACAGTGTTGCAACTCTCGTTCTACACCCTGGATGGCATTCACAATGGTAGACTGCCCAACAGTGAGTGACCTGAGGAGGTCAATGGCCTCCTCACTGAGGGCAGCAGGGGTGACTGGAGCAGCGCCTGAGGTGCCTGGGGCGAAGGTGATGCCCACCCTCCTGGGTGAGCGGGCACGGGGCGAATGCTGAGGGGCTGCTGGGAGGGCGTTGCTGGTAGGGGAGGTGGCGGCTGTACCTGTAGAAGTGGGGCGCACAGATGGTGCCGCTACCACAAGGGAGCCCCCATCGGCGGACGAGTCTGTGTCGCTGGTTGGTGATCCGGTGGACGACGTGAAGCTACCCTCGCCCTCCGTCCCACTGGTGTATTCAGAGTCTGTGGTGTGGCCCTCCATGGCAATGTGGGATGCAGCTCCCTCGTGCTCCGGTGCCACTGTACCTCCGCCTGATGATGCTGATGTACAAAAGAACAGGGAGAGCAGAAAATAAGGGGGGGACAGAAGAAAGACAGTTTGAGTGCATGGCATACCGCTACCGTTGGTGGACAAGACAGACACAGCAGCCCTCTGCATTACGCCGTGCTCCTGCCCTCTGCATATGCAATTTCTGGGATATGGCCTACATGGCAATGGTGGACATCTGCACACATGGATGCCACAGGGGCAACTATACCTGTACTTGGCACTCTACTGAGGTGGGGTAGAGTGCCACATGTGCTGCATTACAGAGGGGCCTAGTCTTCGTGTTTCTGGCTGGCCTAGTTACACCCAGAGGCCTCCTCCCCCACCGAGACCCCTCTACTGCGTGCAAAGTCTGCAGAATGGAGTTGTACTCACCCCCTTGTGTCTGCTGTGATGCCCTCAAGCGCCCACCCAACTCCGGGTAGGCCACCGCCAGGATCCGGAACATCAGAGGGTCATGGTGCGACGGGCACCCCTCCCACGTTGGGAGGCCATCCCCAGCTGAGCCTCCGCTGTCTTCTTGCTGCAGCGGCGAATGTCCTCCCATCTTTTCCGGCAGTGGGTGCCCCATCTCTGGTGGGCCCCCAGGGTCCGGACCTCCTTGGCGATGGCACGCCAGATATCCCTCTTCTGGTGGGCGCTGACCTACATGACATGCACAAGAGAAAAGGAACAGTCATTACCAACTGAACCGTCGATGTGAATGGCCCCCTCCCTACTCTGGCCATGTGGCCCATTCATTCACATGCATTAATGTTCTATGAACTCTGCCCCCTTCCCTCTTCCAACCAGCCCTTTCCACCCAGGCCTAGCCCATACAATGTGCTCCCTGTGTACTAACATGTTGGTCTGGAGGACCGTAGAGTAGCGTGTACTCAGGGAGGACCCCGTCTACCAGTTTCTCCAACTCCTGAGCAGTGAAGGCAGGGGCCCATTCCCCAGACGCAGCAGCCATCGTCGCTTCCAGACCGAGGTCACAGCAGAACTTGCAGTGTAGGTCCTCTCCTGTCGAAGGTCAGGTATCTAGTGATGGAACAGATATAAAATGGCGGTGACGTCCGCGGCGGTGACGTCCGCGGTGGTGCGCATCATTACCGCCGGCGCACCTGTTCATTGGCTCCTGGGACCCATAGGGTCCTATGTTAACCAATGCAGCATTGCGCCGCGGTCTACGACTGCCTACCGCGACGGTGTGCAACGCCAGCGCAGTTACCCCACAATCCCATTGTCTCAGTTTAGAGGTCAGGCAACCGCCATTTCAGGGGTCCACATGGCTATATTTACCTCTGCGTCACACATAGCTAGGCCTACACTCAACACACATACAGGAAGGGTTTTGTGAGTGGTGTAGTCTTGTGTGTAACTGTGGGTACATACCTGGATGAAAAATGACTGATTCGTCGCTGTTGTCCTTCGTAGGCAACGTCAGCTGGGACATGTGAGAAGATGGCGGAATCCTCCGGTGTACCGACCGCTGGTGGACCTGTTGACAATGGAAGAGTGACATGTCATCGTCACCTACCGGTTCGACCGTGCCACAATCCAGGAACTATGTACCCAGTTGGAGCCAGACCTAATGTCACCAATCCGCCATCCGACTGGAATCCCCCCTGACGTGCAGGTGCTGTCAGTGCTCCATTTCCTTGCTAGTGGGTCTTTTCAGACAACAGTGGCCGTGGCATCAGGGGTCTCCCAGCCTATGTTTTCCAACGTTTTGTCCAGAGTGTTGTCTGCCCTGCTGAAACACGTAAGGAGATACATCATTTTCCCTGAGGTGGAAGATTTGCCTACAGTTAAAGGTGACTTCTGTGCCCTTGGACATATCCCCAACGTCATAGGTGCCATTGATGGGACCCATGTAGCTCTGGTCCCCCCCCCCCACAGGAGTGAACAGGTGTACAGGAACAGGAAGAGTTATCATTCTATGAATGTTCAGATGGTCTGTTTGGCAGACCAGTACATCTCCCAGGTAAATGCTATGTTCCCTGGCTCAGTGCATGACGCCTACATCCTGCGGAATAGCAGCATCCCTGATATGATGGCTCAACTCCAGAGGCACTGTGTATGGCTATTGGGGGACTCCGGTTACCCCAACCTGTCCTGGCTACTGACCCCAGTGAGGAATCCCAGGACCAGGGCAGAGGAACGGTACAATGAGGCCCATGGGCGGAATAGGAGGGTGATCGAACGCACCTTCGGCCTCCTGAAGGCCAGGTTCAGGTGCCTCCATATCACATGTGGTTCCCTATTCTACTCACCAAAGAAGGTGTGCGAGATCATCATCGCCTGCTCAATGCTTCATAATTTGGCTTTGCGACGCCAGGTGCCTTTTCTGCAGGAGGATGGTCCAGATGACGGTGTTGTAGCAGCTGTGGAGCTTGTGGAGCCTGTGGACAGTGATGAGGAGGAAGCTGAGGAAGAAGACAACGACAACAGAGAGTCAGTCATACAGCAATATTTCCAGTGAGACACAGGTGAGAACGTTTTCATTTTTACCATTACATTAACTTTCACACGTCTACCTCTATCCTGTCTGTCAATTTCAACCAGTATTTGGTAACTGAGTTGTACCTTTCCATTACGGTTTCACAGGTGTGGTTACCAACGTGTGTCATCTGCTTGCATCCTTCAAGGACTTGTGATGTGTGATATAGGTATGTTGGCTTTACAATGGGAAATGCATTATGACTCTGTCATTGATAATACATATTTACAATATCACAGACTGACTTCAGATTGTTTTGTGTTTCAAGGGTGTTTATTGAAGTGCTCAGAAATGGGAGGGGGTTGTAAAATGAGGCTGGGTGATGGCGGAGGAATGTCCATGGCAGAGTCCAGTCTATTAGTCTCACAGGTGCACTGCCCATCTGGGCATAGGAAGTGGAGCTGGGGCAGTTTAAGTATGGACAGGGTAACAAAGTGGGACAGTGGGAGGACAATCAGGGTGGTCTCATTTCCTGGCGGGGGTCTTGCCATCTTGCTCTGTCCTGTTCTTGGATCTCAGGGACCGCTTGCGTGGTGGTTGTCCGTCTGCAGGGGGTGGAGTGCCGGTGTGGTGGTCCTGTGGCTGGGCGTCCTTTCCACTAGCGCCGGCGGAGGTGGTGGGCATTTCATTGTCCTGGCTTGTGTCAGGGGCCCATTGGAGTGCCACGGTCTCCCTCAAGGTCTGCTCTATGTCCTTCAGCACCCCTACGATGGTGCCCAGGGCGGAGCTTATGGTCCTGAGCTCCTCCCTGAACCCCAAATACTGTTCCTCCTGCAGGCGCAGGGTCTCCTGCAACTTGTCCAGGACCATCGCCATCGTCTCCTGGGAGTGGTGGTATGCTCCCATGATGGAGGATAGGGCCTCGTGGAGAGTGGGTTCCCTTGGCCTGTCCGCCCCCGTCACACAGCAGCCCTCCCAGTTCCCCTGTGTTCCTGTGCCTCCATCCCCTGGACCGTGTGCCCACTACCACTGCCCCCAGGTCCCTGTTGTTGTTGGGATGGTGGGTTACCCTGGGTTCCCTGTAGTGGTGGACACACCGATGATTGACCTCTCCTGGGTATGGAGGTTTGGGCCCGTTTGTGGGTGCTGTGCTGGTGTTACCAGAGGGTGGAAGGTCAGTGTTGGGCTGTGCCTGTGCAAGGGGAACCGACTGTCCCGAGGCCCACGATGGTCTGGGCTGGTCCTCAGAACCAGTAGGGCAGAGCAGCTATCGTCACTGTGGGCCTCTTTTGGGGGTGGAGTGGTGTTGTCTGGACCCTCTGGTGTGGTGACGGTCCTTTGGGTTCCTGCAGGGGCATAATAGCATGATTAATGCATTTGTGTGTGTGATGGTGTGGAATGGGTGGGTGTCTGTGTACCCCAGTGCAGGCATTCCTGTGTGGGGGCTTGTGTGATGATGGTTGGGGGGTGTTATGGGTATGTGCAGTGGGCATGCTTTAGTGCTGGGTGTCCATGCTTAGTTGTGTCATGCAGGGCTTGGTGTTGGGATGGGTGGTTTGTGTTATTAGTACATTAGTGAGGATTTTGGGTGATAGGGGAGGGTGTGAGGGTGGGGGTGTGTGATAGCATGCAGGTAGGGTGGGGGAAATTTTAGTTAAGATTTGACATACCAGTGTCCCATCCTCCACCGACTCCTCTGAGGCCCTCTGGATGCATGATGGTCAGGACTCGCTCCTCCCATGTTGTTATTTGTGGGGGATGAGGTGGGGGTCCGCCGCCAGTCCGCTGAACCGCGATGTTGTGCCTGGAGACCGTTGAACGCACCTTCCCCCGTAGGTCGTTCCACCTCTTCCGGATGTCCTCCCTATTTCTTGGGTGCTGTCCCACGGCGTGGACCCTGTCCACGATTCTTTGCCATAGC
Source organism: Pleurodeles waltl (assembly GCF_031143425.1). Lineage (NCBI taxonomy): Eukaryota > Metazoa > Chordata > Amphibia > Caudata > Salamandridae > Pleurodeles > Pleurodeles waltl. The sequence goes on along the minus strand of NC_090445.1, from coordinate 391,736,367 downwards.
TCCATCTTCCTGGCTATGGAGGTGTGCTGTACCTGTGAGCCAAATAGCTGTGGCTCTACCTGGATGATTTCCTCCACCATGACCCTGAGCTCCTCCTCGGAGAAGCAGGGGTTTCTTTGGCGTGAAATGGGGTGGTGTGTGTGATGTATGGGGCGGTGTGAGTGTTGATGTGTGTGGTGATGTGTAGTGGTGTGTGGTGATTTGTGCGTGGATGTGGTGTGGGTGATGGTGTTGTGTGCCTCTGTGTGGTGGGATTGTCTAATCTGTGCTATCTCTCTGGCCTTCGTCTCAGATTTTTGTTCGTAGGGGTTTGTGGGTGATGTGGGTGTGAGTTTTATATTGTAATGTGTGTGTGGGAGTGGTGTGTGTATGTGTATCAGGTGTGTGTATTTTGAATTGTCCAGTGTGGCGGTGTTTTGGAGATGTGTGTGTATTTTGAGCGCAGCGGTGTGTACCGCCAATGGAATACCGCTGTTGAAAGACCGCCGCGTGGATTCGTGGGTCGTAATAGCATGGGCGTGTTTCTGTTGCCGTGGAGGTGGAGATTTTGTTTCCGCCAGTTTAACACTGACCTTTGGTGTGGCGGAGTTGTGTGGGTGTCTGAATTTCGGCAGATTCCGAGATGTGTGTCATAATAGCTGTGGAGGACTAACGCCGCCGCGGCAGTGTATTGGCGGTCTTCTGCACGGCGGTAATCGCCTTTTACCGCCAACGTTGTAATGACCCCCTATGTCTCTTCTCTCCCGTTCTCAATGCCTTGCACTCCAAATGGAGTGACAGTGCCTCAAGAAATGTACAGTGGGCTTGTTTCTCCCTCTCTCGCTGCTGCAACCCTGAGCAGAGCCATGGATTGTGGCCTTGCCCACCACCCAGAGGGTGATATGGGATTGGACGGATCCCATATTGTCACTGTAGTAGTGTTTGATCTCTTTGCACAGGTCCGTAGAGTAGGCCTTGTCTTGCAAAAACCATGTATTCAGGTGCCACATAGACCTCCGACTCAAGGAGGTCAAGGGGATAGCGGCATGGTGGGAGAGGCCACAGGTTAGTATCTGAATTCTGGTGACTAGGGAAAGGTCTGTGGCCGGTGTAAGAATCATGTGTATACCGGCTTGGGTGTGGTGTACCACTGAAGTGTGGGTGTATTGCCAGCGGCGGGGGTGCCACATTCGCCATGTGTCACAGAGCTGGTGCTCATCATCCATTTGGTAAGAGATAGGGATCGCCTGCAACGTGTGTCCAATAGGGGACCCATAATGTCCAGGCTCAGGTCCAAAACCACGTTCATGTCGCCGCCCATGGTTGTAAACCCCATGAACATCTGGGCCAGTAGGGTGGTGAGAGTGTAGAGAAACCCATTGAGCCCCATGGGGGGGCATATATGCTGATTAGGTTGATGTTATGCCCGTCTACCTGCACGTCAGGGCCACAAAACTCTCCTGTGGGTCTTCCGATGTCTGCTGTATTGTTAAGGAGTATTCCAGGTGCAGAAGTATTGCTACACCCCAGGCTCCCCGTGTGTACCCTGAGTGGTATACCCAGTCAAAGCCATAGTGGGCCCAGAACGGGCATGTGGACCCCATTAGGTGTGTTTCCTGGAGAAGTAGGATAGAAGGCTGGAGGCGCTGAACCACCATCTGTCCTTTTAATCTTGTTGAGGAGCCTGTTAACATTCCACAAGACTACAGTGGTGGGAGCCATACGGTGTATTGAAAAGGAGTATTCCCCAGTTCCGCACATGCAGCTGGAGGAATAAGACATTTGTCTGAGTGGGACACTGTGGGCGGTCAACACCGTGGGGCATATTTATACTCTGTTTGAACCAAATTAGTGTCATTTCTTTTTATTCTAATTCGGTACAAAACTAACTACATATTTATACTTTGGTGCTAGACCCCTCTAGCGCCAAATTTATGGAGTGAAAGCCATTTTTGGAAAGTGGAGACCTACCTTGCCTTAATGAGATGCAAGGTAGGCGTTTCCACAAAATGACTTTAACTCCATAAATTTGGCGCTAGATAGAAGTATAAATATGGAGTTAGTTTTGCACTGAATTAGAAAAAGGACGCTAATTCAGTGCAAACAGAGTATAAATATGCCTCTTAGCGTCACAAAATGATGCTAATCTGGTTAGAGTCATTTATTTTGACTCAAACCTGCCTAACGTCATTTTTTTTAAGCTAGACTATCCTTTGCACCGGCTTGCACCATTCCATAAATATGGTGCCCAGCTGGTGCTAAAAAATGGTGCAAGCAGGTGCAAAACTTTTTGGTGCAAAACTGCGTTAGTGCAGTTTTGCACCAAAAAGTATAAATAAGGCCCTGTGTATGCCTAGTGTCTGAGAGACGTGTGTATCTTCCAGTGTGCGACATCCAGATTGTAAAGGTAAAGAACAAGCAACAACATAGTAACGCAATCATGCAGTGATGAACACCTCCCAACTCCCCCTCCCTATTCTTCCTCTCCCAACATGAAGTAGCATCTGTCGTCCTAGAAGGGCCCCAACAAACCAAAGGAAAAGTTAATGTAAACCGTTAGTGGTGTGGAGTGGTAAACCCCTCCATTGGGTCGGACCTCATATGCGTTCCACTGGTGGACCCATACCGAGACCGCTGTCACCCTGCAGAGGAGTCAAATGGATGGAATTTGACTCTATCTTTCTCCTTCTTCTGGAGTAGTTTTCCCCGGAGATGTCGGACCACTGGAGGCATCTTTCTGCCGCTGGGTGCCCACGGTGCCACCCCCAGGGTCCCCAGCTGGAAGTGTAAATTTGTCAATACGAGTTTGGGAGGAGGATGTTTTCACCTGTTTGTCCTTCCCCATGGTGCCAGGGGCCAATGCGCAGCTAGATCTGCGACACACCTGGAAGCCCAGTCCTCTCCTGCCAGGCCTCAACATAGCGTAGGTGTGTAAGGACCGGTCTCTCCGGGCCGTGTGCCCAGCAGGCCCAGTAAAACAGGCGAGCCTTGTCATGCCCCACAGGTCCTGAAGCACCACGTCAGGTCCAGGCCGGGGCTGTCCTCACCAGTACGGGCTCAACGTAACACTGTCAGTCCACCTCAATTCCTCAGAGCCACTTGCCCAGCAGGCCCAGCGAAACAGGTCCCAGCCAGTCGGGGGCCAGCAAGTGAGCTTTGTTGTGCCTGTAGGAGGCTGGACTGGCTTGTAGTGAGTACCAAGGGGTACTTACACCTTGCACCAGGCCCAGTTATCCCTTATTAGTGTATAGGGTGTCTAGCAGCTTAGGCGATGGGCAGATGCCCAGAAAATGCCAGCTGTGGATGCAAAGAAGCTGCTACTGGACAGTAGAAGCTGAAGGTTCTGCAGGAACGACAAGGGCTAGAGACTTCCCCTTTGAAGGATGGATCCCCCACGCCGTGGAGAGTCATGCAGAAGTGTTTTCCTGAAGAAAGACCGCCAACAAGCCTTGCTAGCTGCAAATCATGCAGTTAAGGTTTTGGGATGCTGCTGTGGCCCCGGAGGAACCAGGATGTCGTCAATTGCGTCTGGGGTCAGAGGGGGCGTCGAGCAAGAAAAGGAGCCCTCTCAGAAGCAGGCAGCACCCGCAGAAGTGCCGGAACAGGCACTACGAAGTGGAGTGAAATGGTGCTCATCCGGAGTTGCACAAAGGAGTCCCACGCCGCCGGAGGACAACTTAGGAGGTCGTGCAATGCAGGTTAGAGTGCTGTGGACTCAGGCTGGACTGTGCACAAGGGATTTCCGCCGGAAGTGCACGGAGGCCGGAGTAGCTGCAAAAGTCGCGGTTCCCAGCAATGCAGTCTGGCGTAGGGAGGCAAGGACTTACCTCCACCAAACTTGGACTGAAGAGTCACTGGACTGTGGGAGTCACTTGGACAGAGTTGCTGGATTCAAGGGACCTCGCTCGTCGTGCTGAGAGGAGACCCAGGGAACCGGTGATGCAGTTCTTTGGTGCCTGCGGTTGCAGGGGGACGATTCCGTCGACCCACGGGAGATTTCTTCGGAGCTTCTAGTGCAGAGAGGAGGCAGACTACCTCCACAGCATGCACCACCAGGAAAACAGTCGAGAAGGCGGCAGGATCAGCGTTACAGAGTTGTCTTTGCTACTTTGTTGCAGTTTTGCAGGCTTCCAGCGCGGTCAGCAGTAGATTCCTTGGCAGAAGGTGAAGAGAGAGATGCAGAGGAACTCGGATGAGCTCTTGCATTCGTTATCTAAGGAATCCCAAAAGACAGAGACCCTTAATAGCCAGAAAAGAGGGTTTGGCTACTTAGGAGAGAGGATAGGCTAGCAACACCTGAAGGAGCCTATAAGAAGGAGTCTCTGACGTCACCTGCTGGCACTGGCCACTCAGAGCAGTCCAGCGTGCCAGCAGCACCTCTGTTTCCAAGATGGCAGAGGTCTGGAGCACACTGAAGGAGCTCTGGGCACCTCCCAGGGGAGGTGCAGGTCAGGGGAGTGGTCACTCCCCTTTCCTTTGTCCAGTTTCGCGCCAGAGCAGGGCTGAGGGGTCCCTGAACCGGTGTAGACTGGCTTATGCAGAAATGGGCACCATGTGTGCCCATGAAAGCATTTCCAGAGACTGGGGGAGGCTATTCCTCCCCTGCCTTCACACCATTTTCCAAAGGGAGAGGGTGTAACACCCTCTCTCAGAGGAAGTCCTTTGTTCTGCCATCCTGGGCCAAGCCTGGCTGGACCCCAGGAGGGCAGAAAACTGTCTGAGGGGTTGGCAGCAGCAGCAGCTGCAGTGAAACCCCGGGAAAGGCAGTTTGGCAGTACCAGGGTCTGTGCTACAGACCACTGGGATCATGGGATTGTGCCAACTATGCCAGGATGGCTTAGAGGGGGCAATTCCATGGTCATAGGCATGTTACATGGCCATATTCGGAGTTACCATTGTGAAGCTACATATAGGTAGTGACCTATATGTAGTGCACGCGTGTAATGGTGTCCCCGCACTCACAAAGTCCGGGGAATTGGCCCTGAACAATGTGGGGGCACCTTGGCTAGTGCCAGGGTGCCCACACACTAAGGGGGTGATTCTAACCCTGGCGGTCGGTGTTAAAGCGGCGGCCAACCCGCCAACAGGCTGGCGGTAAAAAAAATGGGATTCTGAGCCTGGCGGGAACCGCCAACACAGACAGCCACCTTAACACTCCGACCGCCACGGCGGTACAAACAAACAGCGCGGCGGTCACCGCCAACAGACAGGCGGCAGACAATGTACCGCCCACACTATTCCAACTCACCAATACGCCACCTTTTCCGGGGCGGGAGCACCGCCGATAAAAACACGGCGGAAACAGACTACGGACGGGAAAACGCTCACCACTACGCACTCCAGGAGGAAGGAGGACAGCATGGAACCCGAATTAAACATCCTACCTGTTCTTGTCTACCTTCTCATCTACCACGAGTACGAAGTCCGGCGCAGACGACAACGGTGAGTACTGCACCTACAACACACGGGAGGGGGAGGACGAAAGGTTACGGGCACACACATATGCGACCCTCCCCCCCCCAACTATGTACTCACCAATGCAGAGCACCAAGTCACAGTGACACCACCCAAACACCCCTGAAAAATGCTAGGACATAATCATATTTGGAATAAATATTTATGTACCAAAAAGCTCCAGAAAATTATCGTACAACCATGAAAGATAATCACAACAAAACTAATGACATACACATCAGTGTATAACTGAAGTACCAAGTCCTGCACATCCTACGAATTCAGCATGTCCGTGGGCCAAAGTCTTGAGAAATAAGGGCAAAGCCCACACAGGAGACCTGAGTCCTTTGGAGAGAACACTGCAGGGGCATCAGATGTAAAAACTACAGGCACCTCAGGGGGAAGGGAAGGGGGGGGCACCACAGCCACATGAGTCCACGACACCAGATCCACGAGGAGCCACCATGCCCACTGGACCATCCTGGGGAGTGCAAAGCCACAGTCTCTCAATGTCTCTACAGTGGGTGGGCTGCCCACTGGACCATCCTGGGGAGTGCAAAGCCACAGTCTCTCAATGTCTCTACAGTGGGTGGGCTGCCCACTGGACCATCCTGGGGAGTGCAAAGCCACAGTCTCTCAATGTCTCTACAGTGGGTGGGCTGCCCACTGGACCATCCTGTGGAGTGCAAAGCCACAGTCATTCAGATGGATGACAGTCTCCACTGGTCAAGGAGGAGGCATGGTGGGCACAGTGAACCATAAACGGTGCTTGAGACGGCGGTGCCCAGCGGAGCGGTGCTTGAGATGGCGGTGCCCAGCGGAGCGGTGCTTGAGAGGAAGGGCACAGCGGAGCGGTGCTTGAGAGGAAGGGCCCAGCGGAGCGGTGCTTGAGACGGCGGTGCCCAGCGTAGCGGTGCTTGAGAGGAAGGGCCCAGCGGAGCGGTGCTTGAGAGGAAGGGCCCAGCGGAGCGGTGCTTGAGACGGCGGTGCCCAGCGTAGCGGTGCTTGAGAGGAAGGGCCCAGCGGAGCGGTGCTTGAGACGGCGGTGCCCAGCGGAGCGGTGCTTGAGACGGCGGTGCCCAGCGTAGCGGTGCTTGAGAGGAAGGGCCCAGCGGAGCGGTGCTTGAGACGGCGGTGCCCAGCGGAGCGGTGCTTGAGACGGCTGTGCCCAGCGGAGCGGTGCTTGAGAGGAAGGGCCCAGCGGAGCGGTGCTTGAGAGGAAGGGCCCAGCGGAGCGGTGCTTGAGACGGCGGTGCCCAGCGTAGCGGTGCTTGAGAGGAAGGGCCCAGCGGAGCGGTGCTTGAGAGGAAGGGCCCAGCGGAGCGGTGCTTGAGACGGCGGTGCCCAGCGTAGCGGTGCTTGACAGGAAGGGCCCAGCGGAGCGGTGCTTGAGACGGCGGTGCCCAGCGGAGCGGTGCTTGAGACGGCGGTGCCCAGCGTAGCGGTGCTTGAGAGGAAGGGCCCAGCGGAGCGGTGCTTGAGACGGCGGTGCCCAGCGGAGCGGTGCTTGAGACGGCGGTGCCCAGCGGAGCGGTGCTTGAGAGGAAGGGCCCAGCGGAGCGGTGCTTGAGACGGCGGTGCCCAGCGGAGCGGTGCTTGAGACGGCGGTGCCAAGCGGAGCGGTGCTTGAGAGGAAGAGCCCAGCGTAGCGGTGCTTGAGAGGAAGGGCCCAGCGGAGCGGTGCTTGAGAGGAAGGGCCCAGCGGAGCGGTGCTTGAGACGGCGGTGCCCAGCGTAGCGGTGCTTGACAGGAAGGGCCCAGCGGAGAGGTGCTTGAGACGGCGGTGTCCAGCGGAGCGGTGCTTGACAGGAAGGGCCCAGCGGAGCGGTGCTTGAGACGGCGGTGCCCAGCGGAGCGGTGCTTGAGACGGCGGTGCCCAGCGTAGCGGTGCTTGAGAGGAAGGGCCCAGCGGAGCTGTGCTTGAGACGGCGGTGCCCAGCGGAGCGGTGCTTGAGAGGAAGGGCCCAGCGGAGCGGTGCTTGAGAGGAAGGGCCCAGCGGAGCGGTGCTTGAGACGGCGGTGCCCAGCGTAGCGGTGCTTGAGAGGAAGGGCCCAGCGGAGCGGTGCTTGAGAGGAAGGGCCCAGCGGAGCGGTGCTTGAGAGGAAGGGCCCAGCGGAGCGGTGCTTGAGACGGCGGTGCCCAGCGTAGCGGTGCTTGACAGGAAGGGCCCAGCGGAGCGGTGCTTGAGACGGCGGTGCCCAGCGGAGCGGTGCTTGAGACGGTGGTGCCCTGTTCAGCGGTGCTCTTCTCCACGGCGGGGCCCTGTTCAGCGGTGCTCTTCTCCACGGCGGGCCCTGTTCAGCGGTGCTCTTCTCCACGGCGGGCCCTGTTCAGCGGTGCTCTTCTGCACCGCGGGCCCTGTTCAGCGGTGCCTATCTCCACGGCGGGCCCTGTTCAGCGGTGCTCTTCTGCACCGCGGGCCCTGTTCAGCGGTGCTCTACTCCACGGCGGGGCCCTGTTCAGCGGTGCTCTTCTCCACGGCGGGCCCTGTTCAGCGGTGCTCTTCTGCACCGCGGGCCCTGTTCAGCGGTGCCTATCTCCACGGCGGGCCCTGTTCAGCGGTGCTCTACTCCACGGCGGGGCCCTGTTCAGCGGTGCTCTTCTCCACGGCGGGCCCTGTTCAGCGGTGCTCTTCTCCACGGCGGGCCCTGTTCAGCGGTGCTCTTCTGCACCGCGGGCCCTGTTCAGCGGTGCCTATCTCCACGGCGGGCCCTGTTCAGCGGTGCTCTTCTGCACCGCGGGCCCTGTTCAGCGGTGCTCTACTCCACGGCGGGGCCCTGTTCAGCGGTGCTCTTCTCCACGGCGGGCCCTGTTCAGCGGTGCTCTTCTCCACGGCGGGCCCTGTTCAGCGGTGCTCTTCTGCACCGCGGGCCCTGTTCAGCGGTGCGTATCTCCACGGCGGGCCCTGTTCAGCGGTGCTCTTCTGCACCGCGGGCCCTGTTCAGCGGTGCTCTTCTCCACGGCGGGGCCCTGTTCAGCGGTGCCTATCTCCACGGCGGGCCCTGTTCAGCGGTGCTCTTCTGCACCGCGGGCCCTGTTCAGCGGTGCTCTACTCCACGACGGGCCCTGTTCAGCGGTGCTCATCCGGCAGGTCAAGACCTGGCCTGGACTCCCTGCTCAGTCACCCTCGGACCGTGACGTTTCTGGACCCTTCGGGGACGGACTCCTGGCCTCCTTAGTGTCCTCCTTCCCAGCTGGGATGTGGCATGTGGGGTCCACCTTCTCCGCGCTCCTGCTGCCCTTCCGCTCCTTTGATGGGGCTCTCGGGCCCTTGCCTCCCCTAGATGGTGTGGGTGGTGAAGTGGCCGCACATTGCTCCTTGGGGGCAGCCCTGTCGGTCCTCGCACGGCGGCCTTTGTTTTTGCGGGTCCTCTTGCCGGGGGGGGGCTGGACGTGTCCTTGCTGCTGATCGATGTGTCACTGCTGGCAAAGGGTGGGCTCCAAAACCCAGGCACAACAGTGACACCCGAAGCTGGGCTGGTGGTGGCTGCGGTGCTCTTGGGACTCTTTGAAGATGGATGGGGGAGCTCATCGGGGGGAAAGAGGTTAAGGTTAGCCAGGAAAAGTTTTTTAGGGCCAAGGTAAAGGGTAGGAGAAGTGGAGATGGAAGGGGAGGTAGAGGAGGTGGTTGTAGGAGAGTCAGGTGTGCTGTCATTGGGTGAAGGTACTGGTGCTGTAGGCTGTCGTGAGGTGGATGGCTGTTGGGTGGGTGTCTGCCTGCGTTTGTGTGTCTTGGAAGAGGGGGTGACAGACACAGTGGGAGAGGACACAGGGGACGTGTAAATGGCAGTGGGGGTGGTGACTGCACGAGTGTGGACTGTCCTGGAGGGTGAGGTGGTGATGGAAGCACTGGCTGATGTTGGGGTGCATGCAGGTGTGAGTGTAGACGTCACAGGGAGGGAGGAGGGAGACGAGGAGGAGGGGGACACAGGGGTGGCAGTGGCTGTTGGCATGTCTGCATCTGGGTGTTGCTTGGGTGAGTGTTTGTGGGATCTGTGGTGCTTGTGTTTGGATGAGCTGCTCTTGGGTGTTGAGGTGTGTGCAGGCTGGTCTGATGGTGTGGATGGGATAGGCTGAGGAACAGGAGACAGAGAAAGGCTGGAGGCAGTAAGAAGAGGGAGGCTGGAAACAGGGACAATGGCTGCCGTCAGTGCTGAGGCCAGAGCAGTGAACGCTCGTTGATGGGCAGCCTGACCTGAATGAATGCCCTCCAGGTACGCATTACTCTGTTGCACCTCCCTTTGCACAACCTGGATGGCATTCAAAAGGGTTGTCTGCCCAACAATGAGCGTCCTTACCAGGTCAATAAGCTCCGCACTGAGGGCCGCAGGGGCAACAGGGGCAGGGGCTAAGGTGCATGGGACGAAGGAGCCGCGCGTCTTCCTGGGCGAACCGGCACGGAGCGAAGACTGAGGGGGTGCTATGAGGGCGGGGCTGGTGCGCTGGGTGGCAGCTGTACCTGTAGAGGCGGGGGGCACGGATGTTGCCGCCGCCCCTAGGGAGCTCCCATCCGAGGACGTGTCGCTTTCGCTGCTCTCACCAGCGGTCCCCGTCGTGGTGCTCCCCTCGCCCTCCGGATCACTGGTGCCCTCGGTGTCTGTTCCTGGGCCCACCGGGGCCTTGTGTCCTGCAGCTCTCTCGTGCTCCGATGCCAAATCTCCTCCGCCTGATGATGCTAATGCACACATGCACAAGAAGATGAAGAGAAAGGGTGGGGGGAGAAAAAAGAAGACCAGGTTGAGTGCATGCAATGTCAACACCGTTGGCGGAGAGGACAGACACAGGTGCCTAATGCACTAAGCCGCGCATTCGGGGTACACTACTCAGTACTACTGACTAAGACAACAGGCCAAGAGACGTCAAACGCGCACATGGGAGATGCTGGACCTTCAATGGCTGTACTTGTCACCCTACCGAGGTGGGGGCCGGGGGCACTGGGCCATGCCTAAGGGAGAGGACTACACTACAGAAAGCGCCCTGGCCTAATGTCACCCTCAGCCCTCCTCCCCCACCCAGACGCCTCAACTGCGCAGAAAGATAGGAGAATGTGCTGATACTCACCCCCTTGTGTCTGCTGTGATGTCTTAAAGCGCCCATCCAATTCAGGGTAGGCCACCGCCAGGATCCGGGACATCAGGGGGGTCATGGTGCGACTGGCACCCCTCCTAGGTTGGGAGGCCATCCCCAGCAGTGATTCTGCGGTCTTCCTTGTACCGCGGCGGATGTCCTCCCACCTCTTGCGGCAGTGGGTGCCCCGTCTGTTGTGGAACCCCAAGTTCCGGACTTCCTTGGCGATGGCACGCCAAATCTCGATCTTCTGATGGGCGCTGACCTATTTGACATGTACAGGGTGGAAAGGAGGAAATCATGAATGACCTGCATGTTAGATGTGATTGGCCCCCCCCACCAACTTTGCCATATGGCACATGCTCTCATCTGTCGGGCGTTGCACTCCTCATTCGCCCCCCACCCCACCAACTTACATCCACCCCAATCCACACAGGCATAGCCCATTCCATGTGCACCCGGTGTACTCACTTGTTGGTCTGGAGGACCGTAGAGTAGCGCATACTGGGGGAGGACCCCATCCACGAGCTTCTCCAACTCTTCAGACGTGAAGGCAGGGGCCCTTTCCCCAGTCGCAGCAGCCATTGTATCTTCCAGACCGAGGTCACAGCAGCACTTGCAGTATAGGTCCTCTCCTGTGGATGATCAGGTCTCGAGTGATTAAGCAGATAGAAAATGGCGGTCACGCCCGCGGCGGTGCGTACCGCGGCGGTGCGTACCGCGACCGCCGGCGCACTTCGTCATTGGCTCCTGAAACCCATAGGCTTCAATGTTAACCAATGCGGCTTTGCGCCGCGGTCTTCGACCGCCTACCGCCACGGTGTGCCCCGCCAGCGCATTGACCTCACATCCCATTGTCCCACTTCACAGGTCAGGCAGCCGCCATTTCAAGGGCCTACATGGCTTAATTTTGACTGCGACACACAGGCCTAGGCCTTGCATTGCCACACATACACGCCTTTCAACCCATTGCCATTCTTTAACTGTGCAAGCTGTCTGTACGTACCTGTGGTTTGGCTGACTCTGTGCTCCATGTTGTCCTTCCTAGGCACCGTCCGCTGGGACTTGCGATGAGAAGGAGGAATCCTCGCGTGTACCGACCGCTGGTGGACCTGTCGACAATGGAAGAACGCCATATAATACTTCGATACAGACTTGACCGTGCCACTATCCATGAACTGTGTGCCCAGCTGGAGCCAGACCTGATGTCCCCCATCCGCCAACCCACAAGGATTCCCCCTCTGGTGCAGGTTTTGTCAGTCCTCCATTTTTTGGCCAGTGGGTCATTCCAGACCACAGTGGCCATGTCATCTGGAATGTCTCAGCCTATGTTTTCTAAGATTTTGAGCAGAGTGTTGTCTGCCCTGATGAAACTCATGCGGAGCTACATCATTTTCCCAGAGGAGGGTGACTTGCCTACAGTGAAGGGTGATTTCTATGCCCTTGGACATATCCCCAACATCATTGGTGCCATTGATGGGACCCATGTGGCTTTGGTACCCCCAAAAGACGATGAGCAGGTGTACCGAAACAGAAAAAATTATCATTCGATGAATGTCCAGGTGGTCTGTTTGGCTGACCAGTACATCTCCCATGTAAATGCCAAGTTCCCAGGGTCAGTGCATGACGCGTATGTGATGCGAAATAGCAGCATCCCCTATGTGATGGAGCAGCTACAGAGACAACGTGTGTGGCTAATAGGTGACTCTGGTTACCCCAACCTGCCGTGGCTACTGACCCCAGTGAGGAATCCCCGGACAAGGGCAGAGGAACGCTACAATGAGGCCCATGGGCGTACTAGGAGGGTGATTGAGCGAACCTTTGGCCTCCTGAAGGCCAGGTTTAGGTGCCTGCATATGACAGGTGGATCCCTAATGTACTCACCAAAGAAGGTGTGCCATATCATCGTGGCGTGCTGTATGCTTCACAACCTGGCTTTGCGACGCCAGGTGCCTTTCCTGCAGGAGGATGGTCCAGATGGTGGTGTTGTAGAAGCCGTGGAGCCTGTGGAGAGTGAAGAGGAGGAGGACTCAGAGGACGACACAGACAATAGGGACAGAGTGATACAACAGTATGTCCAGTAACACCCAGGTAAGAATCACCCACGCCATTTCACAATTGCTTCTAGCCTCCTGCATCTGTACTTTCTGTAGTTCCCACCAGATATTTTTGGGTAATTTTTGATTTTCCCTTCCCTTCTCAGTGCTGTATGACGCAGTGCCTGACTTCTGCTTGGTTTGCCCATGAACTACAGCGTATTGACATTGGTATGTTGTCATCACTAATTGACAGAACAGATATTGAACAGTAATATGTAATACATTTGCTAATAATACAGCATGACTCCAAACTGATTTGTGTGCAATATGTGATTTATTTACAGGGCTAGATATTGGTACATGTGATTCTAAGGGTGATGGGTGGGGGTGGAGTAATGTCCATGGCAGAGTCCAGTTCTCAGTCTCACAGGTGCATTGTCCTTTTGCCTGTGGAAGGATGGAGCAGAGGCAGTTCATGGTTGGACAGGGTGGCAATGTGGGACAGTGGGAAGAGTTCAGGGGGTATGTCCTGCTGGCGGGGGTCTTGACATCCTACTCTGTCTTTTTTTTGGATCTCAGGCTCCTCTCACGGGGTGGTTGTTCTTCAGCAGGAAGTGGGGTTCTGGTGGCCTGCCGTGGTGTTGGGGCCTCCTGTCCACTAGCGCCGGCGGAGGTGGTAGGCTGTTCCTGGTCCGGGCTAGTGACAGGGGCCCTGTGTGGTGCTACATGGTCCCGCAACGCGTCTTCTATCCTGTTGAGGGCCAGGACGATGGTCCCCATTGCGGTCCCGATGATTCTCAGCTCCTCCCTGAACCCCATGTAGCGTTCCTCCTGCTGTGCCTGGATCTCCGTGAACCTTGCCAGTACCGTCGCCATCGTCTCTTGGGAGTGGTGGTAGGCCCCCATGATGGTGGTGAGGGCCTCTTGGAGAGTGGGTTCCCTGGGCCTCTCCTCCCCCCCCTGTCGCACAGCAGCCCTCCGAGCTGCCCGGTTTCCCCCGGCCTCTGTGTCCTGTACGGTGTGCCCGCTCCCACTGCCCCCAGGTCCCTGTTGTTGTTGGGGTGTTGGGTTAGCCTGGGTGCCCTGTAGTGGCAGACACACCGCTGATTGACGTGTCCTAGAGACAGAGGCATGGGCCCGCTGGGTGGGAGCTGTGCTGGTGTTGGCAGAGGGGGTCGGGTCTGGTGTGGCCTGTGTCTGGGTGAGGGGAACCGACTGACCAGAGGTCCCCGATGGTCCGGGCTGGTCATCAGGTTCAGTGTCGACAGAGCTGCTGTCCTCACTGTGGGCCTGTTCCGGGGGTGGGATGGACATTTCTGGACCCTCCTGGCTGGTGTTTTGGCGTTCGGGTCCTGCATGGGGTAAGAGAGTTTGGTTATTGTTTCTGTGTGTGCAATAGCGTGCGTGTTATGGGTGCCCTCGTCCCCCAGTGCAGGCATTCCCTTGAGGGAGGTGTTGTGAGGGTAGTTAGTGGGGGGGGGGGTAAGTGCGGTGGTCATGCTTGGGTGATGTGTGTCCATGGATTGTGTTGGCATGCAGGAGTTGGTGTTGGGATGGGTGGGTTGTGCTGGTGAGACATTGTCAGGGAGGATGTGTGCTGGGGGGTTGGGGGTGAGGGTGGGGGTGTGGGTTGGCATGCTGGTGGGGTGGGGGGATCTAGTAGTTGAGATTGGACTTACCAGAGTCCATTCCTCCGGCTACTCCTGCGAGGCCCTGAGGATGCAGGATGTTGAAGACCTCTTGCTCCCACAATGTAAATTCAGGAGGGGTGGGTGGGGGTCCGCCGCCAGTCTTCTGGACCGCGATGTTGTGCCTGGAGACCATCGATCGGACCTTCCCCCGTAGGTCGTTCCATCGTTTGCGGATGTCCTCCCTATTCCTGGGATGCTGTCCCACCGCGTTGACCCTGTCCACGATCCGCTGCCATAGCTCCGCCTTCCTAGCTATACTGGTGTGCTGCACCTGTGAGCCGAAGAGCTGGGGTTCCACTCTTAGGATTTCCTCCACCATGACCCGGAGTTCTTGGTCCGAAAAGCGTGGGTGCCTTTGGGGTGCCATGGGGTGGTGTGGGTGAGGTGTGGGGTGGTGTATGTGATGATGAGTATGTTGGTGTGTGGTGCTTTGTGCTACTATGTGGTGTGTGTGATGGTGTAGTGTGCCTCAGTGTGTATTGCTATGGATTGTCTGCTGTGTCTCTCTCTCCTTCTCTCAGTAATTGTGGTCGTAGGGGTTTGTGGGTGATGTGGGGGTGTGTTTTATAGTTGATTGATTGTGTGGGAGTGGGTTGTGTATGTGTATCAGGTGTGTGTATTTGTAATTGTCCAATGTGCCTGTGTTTTGGTTCTGTGTGTGTATTTTGACCGCGGCGGTGTGTACCGCCAATGGAATACCGCGTTGGAAAGCCCGCTGCGTTGATTCGTGGGTCGTAATGGCATGGGCGTTTTTCTGTTGGCGTGATGGTGGAGGTTTGGTCATCTCCAGTTTATCGCTGCCCGCTGATGTGGCGGCCTGCAGTGGAGGTCGGAATTTTGGAGGTTTGGCCGTTGTGGGTCAGAATGACTTTGGCGGCTTTCCGCAGCCGCGGCGGTGTTATGGCGGTCTTCTGACCGGCGGAAAGTGCCTTTTACCGCCGAGGTCAGAATGACCCCCTAAGTAACTTAGCACCCAACCTTTACCAGGTAAAGGTTAGACATATAGGTGACTTATAAGTTACTTAAGTGCAGTGAAAAATGGTTGTGAAATAACGTGGACGTTATTTCAATCAGGCTGCAGTGGCAGGCCTGTGTAAGAATAGTCAGAGCTCCCTATGGGTGGCAAAAGAAATGCTGCAGCCAATAGGGATCTCCTGGAACCCCAATACCCTGGGTACCTCAGTACCATATACTAGGGAATTATAAGGGTGTTCCAGTATGCCAATGTAAATTGGTAAAATTGGTCACTAGCCTGTTAGTGACAATTTGAAAGAAATGAGAGAGCATAACCACTGAGGTTCTGGTTAGCAGAGCCTCAGTGAGACAGTTAGGCATCACACAGGGAACACATACCTATAGGTCACAAACTTATGAGCACTGGGGTCCTGACTAGCAGGGTCCCAGTGACACATAACAAACATACTGAAAACATAAGGTTTTCACTATGAGCACTGGGCCCTGGCTAGCAGGATCCCAGTGAGACAGTGAAAACACCCTGACATACACTCACAAACAGGCCAAAAGTGGGGGTAACAAGGCTAGAAAGAGTCTACTTTCTCACAGTGCCCCACAGGTCCCGCGGCTGTGCACTGGCAGAGGTCCGGGCCGCTCCCACCAGCACCGGCCCAGTCGCGTGCGACGGTCACCCCATTGCCCGAGGCCCATCAGCAGTGTGACTCCAGCAGGTATGGAGCCCACTCATGGTGCCACTGTGCGTCAGGAAACACCAGGGAGAGCAGCAGCAGCCCCAGAAGCTGACCATGAAGGCCACCACCCCCCTCCACCGCTGGCTCCCAGGGCATGAATCTTGGCAGGGGGAGAAGAGAAGAGAAAGGAGGGTGGAGCAGTCCCCCATGAACTGACAGCCACAGGGCCCTCCGCAGGCAACAATCCGCCGCAGCCAGCACACTCATCACCTCGTCACTCTCACTCACAGGTGCAGGTTGGCACCAGCAGGAATCTTCCAGGCCTCCACTGCCGGCCCACGCTCTGCCATCTCCCCGGGGCCAAACAGCAGCACCTCCAGTCCAGGTGAGGGGGGCCAGGCCGTCACCAGTGTCCTCCGGCCCTGGCCGCCAGCATCCACCACCAGGTGCGAGGTGTCTCGAGCAGCATCTCCTGTTCTCAGCGGGCGCCCGCCATCTTGGGCGCCTGTCATCGGAGTCCCTCGAAGAGGTCAGGCACACCAAGTGTTGGAGGGGCCGCATGTGTTTCTGTTTGTTTTGGGGCTCCCGGCTCCCAGTCAGATGGGGGTCCCGGCACCAGCCCGGCAGGACTTCATATGACACAGATGGCAGCGGATGACCAAGAGGTCGGGAGAACTCTCAAAGTGTTGCTGCCATCTTGACACCCTAATCCACGCCTCTAGGCAGGCAATTTTTAAACAAGGTCTGGTTGTTGATGTGGGCATATGGTAAAGGAGTCAAGAGTTCTAAGAAATCTAAGTCTGTGAGTTGCCACAAGAAATGCAGATGATTGATCCACGTCATCGTTTCCGCCTTTCGTGATACCCCATGAATTTGAATGTTCAACATTGCAAATTTTCCTACAAGTTAATCACCTTTTTTTCAGATGCAACACATTTGGAGCCCAGTCTGGCATTGCATCCGCTCCACAACCTAACCATTTATGACTCTAAAGTATCCAGGGTGGAGTTGAAGGAAGAAGTTGGGCTTTAGTGGATACATTTGACTGCAAGTGTTTTGAGCAGTCAGCCATGTGGCAGTTGGCTGCGGGACGGGATCTGTGCATGAAAAATGTTTGGCACCTTGTACCTCTCTTAGATATCACCTTTATTGAAGAGCAGACAACTTGCTATATGATGCATATTGTGGATTTTCATTAGTCAGAGAAAAGATACAGAAAATTATAAGACAGGTTTTCTTTATGATAGTTGGATATCTTTACGTCGAAATTTGCTTCCTCTTGTAATGTTCTTCTTTCGTCCTTCCGTAGACACTACACCATCTGGATGCCTCTAGAGAAAACAAGAGAAAACACAGGTAAGTGTTTTTATACTTTGGAATAAGGTACTTAGCTATGTCCTTTTCTTTCTATTCATCTATAATTATACATTTCTACATTCTATTAGCAAGACTATCTTCAATGTTTCCTTAATTACCATTGCATTTCATTCTCTTTCAGCTACCAGGAGACAATTCTTATCAATTTGAAGGTATTCGGGGTATAAGACCAAAAAAAAACAACAGAAACCATAAAGCAGTAAAAGTTCCTTCTGTGGGAAAACTAGGCTGATTTCAGAGGCCCCCTCTCTTTTTGCCCCCATTTTTATTTGATATTGGTGTTTTTGACTGTGCTCTGGGTACTGCTAACCATTGCCAAGGCCAGTGCTCTGTATAAAATGGTATATGCAAATAAGGACTAATTATAATTGACTCTGACAACCTACTTATAAGTCTCTAGTATATGGTAGGACATGTCGTTTTAGGGAGCCCAAGGTAGATAGGGCACCCCTGGTGCACTGCTGTGGTCCCTGGTGTCATTGGAAAGGCAGGCCTGCCTTGCTGGCTGCTCTTCAGTAACATTTAATCCCAAATTCAACTTTGGAATTAAAAGTATTTCCAAAGTTTCAAACTACCTTATGTTTGCAGTTAAGTCACCCCTAACGTCTGTCATAGATACCCCCAGGGTTGGGTGCAGTGAATATGAGCAGGGACATTATAAAAGATATTTTATAAGCCCTTGTGAGGGAAAAACAACCACATTTGTTCTTTCCCCATTGTAGTCCATTGGCTTGATAGGCTAACATTGAGGGACTTTATTTTAAAGTAATAAAATTGCATTTCCAAAAGAGATAATCTTTGATGCTGATGTGGACGTTGTATTGCGTAAGGGGGAAAGCCAGAGTTGGAGAGATGGGGTCAGAGGAGGAGGAGGCAAAGAGGGCATTTGCGTCCATGACTGAGTCTGTCATCCTGTTTGTGGTGTCTGGAGCTTGGTGCTCGACCCGTGGAGGCTAAATAGGGCTGAACACTTTCCCTATGTCCCCATCACATCATGTACATTGGATCAGGTCGGTCCAGTCTGGATGGGACCGGGCATGTTTCCAGGGTTTGTTCCCTGCCTGTGACCTGAGGCTTGAGGTCTGTGGCATGACGCAGCCCTCTATGTGAAAGTCCTTTAGGTGTAAATCCTCAACCTGAAAGTGGGGACCCAGGGGGCTGAAAAGAGATTCTGGCACCTGGCCCCAGGTAACTAGCCCCCTTCCCTCCTCGCACTGACTTGAGATGGGAGACTGGAGGTGTGGAGACTCAGAGTGTTCATATGTTGGAACACCTCCATACTGCATTTTGCATGCTGTATGCTTCAGGCAACGCATATAGTTCATACCTGAAGATCATTCCTGAAGACCAAACTCCTTATTTATATTTATATCACATCCTGTTCCTGTGGCTTGCAAAAATTAGGGGGCTCGTATTTAGTTGCACAGTTCTGGTTGAGGCCCCATGTCACGGACGTGGCTTGGCTAGGACCAGTTGCAGCTTATGATTAGGGTTGCCCCCACTCCCTTCCTTGCTACATTGTCACGTTGCAACATTGCTATTTTCATCATATTGGCACATCATTTTAAAGTGAGTTGCTCCAGCAGAGGATCTATAAGGAGCTACTAGAACCAATAAGGTATATCGGGGACACATAGGACCTCATTATGTGGTATACCATCTTCATTTTCAATCTCGCTACGCAGCATACAGCATACAGGGTAAAGAAGGAAAGAGGTGACTTCCTGAGAGGGTGAGTAGGTGCCTCTGGTGTGCTTGTGCCCCCGATTCCTGAGTCTCCTGAGACCCTGGTGCAAGGGGATGAGGCAACCAATGAGGTGAGGCAGCATCAGGGGGATCATTTGGACTAAAAATCTAGGATCAATCCACCCCCCTAGTGTGCTCCTGCCCCTCTGCACAGGGATTTCAGGGGTAAGAAAGAAAAGCACCAAAGCATAAGCTTAATCAAGGGAATAGTGACAAATACCTTCCACCCCCTCAGAATTAAGAGGCAAAGTATCAGCCTCCAGCAAAAGAAAAAGGGAACCAGTAATAGGAGAAGTAACATCAAAGAGAAGGGCAAAAAGCACAAACCCTAAATGTCCCACTCTGGACAACTCAGACTTCGATAATGTTGGAGTCGCAGAGAAATCCTACAGAGACACCCTGGAAGCATTTCAGACCATGGAAGGCATTGGGAGCCCAATTCAACAGTCCATAATGCCTTTGTTCGGACAGTAAGAGAAAAAGGTGGCAAGATGTAATTCATTGAAGAGCAGCCCCTATGTGTAGTCAGCTCCCCTGACCCTTCCGACTCCTCACAATCTGTCCTCGCCCTTTCAAGTGAAGGAGGAAAAGAGACCACAATATCCTTATAGCTGGTTCACTAATAGTGATCCTCCTAAGATGTAACACAATACCACAACATCAGGAGGCCAAGGAGCATTAGAGTCCTGGCTTTCCTCTACAATAAAGCTGGCCCACCAGCATAAGCCAGACACCTAGATCGACACCTGTGATATGCTAAAGAGCCCTAAGTCCAGATTTACTCCTTTCCAGAGTAGAAAGTTAGTAGTACACCAGAGATGGACCATCCCAACCTGCACGATAAAAGCAGAAGGACTGAAGTAGGGGGCCAAACCCAAACAGGGGAGGATGACTGGGCAATCCCTGCTGGAGGAGAGAAAAATCAAATGGGGAAGGTAGATGAATCCAATATGGATCTGCAAACCGCGAACAGTCTAATCAGTATGTGGGCAGCAATTTTGAACTCTGTGCAAGCCACTGTAATGGCAGTCAAATACCAGTCAAACAAAATGTTTATTCAGGTGGATTTACTTCACACAGTGGCTGTCTGGAAGTGACAGCAAACTTGAAAAATTAAACTCCCTGGTAACGAGGGTCCAAATAACCCACCTCAATGATTTTGTAATATCTTCATGCAAGGAGGTAGCTGATAGACTGATTCAACTGCTGACAATCCTGGAAAGAATCATAGGGTGGAGTCAGAACCCTGGATGCTGATGATCCTGGAAAGAATCATGGGGGAAGTAAGAACCTTCCCCACCTTAGGGGCCACCCAGGTAAGGACACTACAAACTGCCTCAGTGGATGAAAGTTTAGACAGTAGTCAATCAACCAAGCAGGAGGAACAGACTGGAAGATCATATACCTCAGTGGCAATGGAGGCAAGAGTGTGGAAATGAGAACTAAAAGGGGGGGATGCTAGCTCACATAGAGATATGATATCCATGCAGAGTTCATCTGTAAATGAAAGCCTCGCCCCATCACAAATGACTAAGAGGGAGCAGAAACTTGCAAGGAAGGGCAGCAAACTAGGCCCACCACGGATGCATTGCCACAACAAATGCAATCATACCTGTAACATATGAATGCAAGAAGGCCAAGGCAGATAGCATGCCAGGAGATAGCCCTAGGCTAACTGAATTGGTACCTAAAACTAATTTGCTCGGAACTGAGCCCATATTACCTGTTGGGCTTTAATCGGCATGCCCTACTAACACCAAACCGGCTGCTGTGCTGCAAAACTTGATGACCTGGCATGGGAATATAATGGTAGCCATAAGAAGAGCAGTCAGGCCAGAAACGCCAAGGAAGAAGCAACCCAAACCTAAACTTTAATGGAACTGGCCCTTGTAGCCACTTAAGAACAAGTGATAATAATCTTCAACCTCCAGATCATAATGACCAGGGAGTGTGGTTACTATTGATACCCAAATTCAAACCAAGGGGCCCACAGAATGTACTTAACTGTAAAAGTATTAACTAATAAAGGCATTACCGGGTCTACACCATGTAGTGTTGGAGGACATACTGGCTATAAAGTTCCTAATAGCAATTTGGAGACAGCATTAGGATACAACTCTAAAGACTTTTGCAGCCAGAGATCTCCCCACCCATGTTTTAGAAAGGAAAAAGATGCTGAAGGCCTGGGGCATAGCTGTAATAAACTATCAAGGAGACAGATATCCTCACCTGTTATTAGATTAGCAGTACTCTGAAAGGAAGCAGGGGCACTAAAAGGGCCCAAGTATACAGGCCAATGTCACAATTCAAATAACCAGAGGAGCGGGGCACTCTGAGCAGCAAACAATTCTAACAGATTGCAAGCCTCAAAACAGCTGGAGCTGGATGTCTACAGTTCTATCTCAGGTGAAAACCTGCAAAGACTGATTAGCAGCCCAGACAACTATATCTGATTAGCATGGGCTAACTATCTGCTCCGAGAACATAAGCAGTCTAAAGCCTCAAACTGAAGATCCCGCTTTTGTTCAGTACTTGGGTGCATTTAATATAATAATAATTCAGGAGACCTGGGCCCAAGGTAGCATTCCACTCATTGGATATGAAGAATTTAGTAAGCCTGGCAAGAAAAGTAGCAGTTTTAGAAGGGCAAAAGGTGGTCTGGTGATTTATATTAATACCAATCTGTTGGCTAAAATGACAGAACTTTGCACAAATGAATCATGTGTTTTGGCCCCATGTATAGATTGTTGGGCCAAGCATATACAGGAATCTCTGGTTCTTATAAATCTGTACATTTTGCCTCATTTTTTCTTCATCTAAAAACATGACCTAAATATTCAATCTCATTTACACAGAACGCACATTTGTCATCACCCAAAGTAACTTCATTGGTTTGTAAAATAGTCAAAACATTTTATATTGCTTTAATGTGATCTTCATAAGTGCTAGGATTAATGACTATATTGTCATGAAACACAACTATGGTGGTCATTACAACCCTGGCAGACGGTGTTAAAGCTGCGGTAATACCGCAAACAGGCCGGTGAAAAAAAAAAGGGAATTATGACCATGGCGGAAACCGCCAACATAGACAGCCACTTTAACACTCCAACCACCACGGCGGTACAGACAAGCAGCGCGGCGGTCACCGCCAACAGACAGGCGGAAGACAATGTACCGCCCTTAGTATCACAACCCACCAATCCGCCACCTTTTCCGGGGCGGATTCACCGTGGATAAAAACACGGCGGAAACAGCTTTTGCAATGGGAAAACGCTCACCTTACCACTCTCTACGAGGAAGGAGGCCACCATGGAGCCGGAACTACAAATGTTCCCTGCCCTTGTCTTCCTGCTCGTCTACGAACACCAGCAACGATGGTGCCAAAGACAACAGTGAGTACTGCACCTACGACATAGGGGAGGGGGAGGCAAAAGTCAGGGGGACACACATGCAACACCCCCACCCCACCCGACCCTCACACATTACAACACACACACCAATGCATTTCCAAACATCACAGTAACAACCCACAACCCCCCCGGAAGAATGCAAAGACTAAAGGAAATCAGTTCAAACATTGTAATGTATCAACACACAGTAACCAAATATATACAGATATATATATACACATTCTAGAATTTATACATTACGATTAGTAGTGCAGGTATGCACATATCAATGTCCGTGGACCACTGGGCCCACAAAGCATGGGAGACGCCCACACTAGATACCTGTCCACAAACGGAGAGAACACTGCAGGGGCATCAGATAGAAATACAACAGGCACCTCAGGGGTAAGTGAAGGGGGGGCATCTCAGCCGGATTACAGCACCACGCCATATCCACGACAGGGCACCATGCCCATTGATGTATCCTGGGGAGTGCAAAGCCACAGTCTCTCAAGTCTCTACAGTGGGTGGTTTGCCCACTGTTACATCCTGGGGAGTGCAAAGCCACAGTCTCAAGTCTCTACAGTGTGTGGTTTGCCCACTGTTACATCCTGGGGAGTGCAAAGCCACAGTCTCTCAAGTCGATAACATTCTCCACTGGTTCTGGAGGGGGACTGGTGCCCAGAATGCTTCATCCTGTGCAGGACTGAGGTAGTGGATGCATTTCTCCACTGGTTCTGGAGGGGGACTGGTGCCCAGAGTGCTTCATCCTGTGCAGGACTGAGGTACTGGATGCATGTCTCTACTGGTTCTGGAGGGGGACTGGTGCCCAGAGTGATTCATCCTGCCAAGGACAGAGGTAGTGGATGCATGTCTCCACTGGTTCTGGAGGGGGACTGGTGCCCAGAGTGCATCACGCTCCCTGTGACGGTCCCAGTTCCGTCACTGTCCCAGCTGCACATGGGCTAACGATGCTTGAGTTGGCGGTCTTTGCCCTGTTCAGCGGTGCTTTGCCCTGTTTAGCGGTGCTTGACTTTGCTGTCTCTGACCTGTTCAGCGGTGCTTTGCCATGGCGGTCTCTGACCTGTTCAGCGGTGCTTTGCCATGGCGGTCTTTGCCCTGTTCAGAGGTCTTTTGCCCTGTTCAGCGGTGCTTGACTATGCTGTCTCTGACCTGTTCAGCAGGGTTTTGCCATGGCGGTCTCTGACCTGTGCAGCGGTGCTTTGCCATGGCGGTCTTTGCCCTGTTCAGCGGTGCTTTGCCATGGCGGTCTTTGCCCTGTTCAGCGGTGCTTGACTTTGCTGTCTCTAACCTGTGCATTGGTGTGTGGCATGAGGGTCCCTCAGTGCCCAGCGGGGCTGTGGCTGCCGGGGCCCTCCAGGGCACTGAAGCTGGCGGTGGTCTCCGGACTAGTGACGATACCGGTGCCCTCCAGGGCACTGACTCTGGCGGTGGTCTCCGGACCAGTGACGATACTGGTGCCCTCCAGGGCACTGAAGCTGGCGGTGGTCTCCAGACCAGTGATGATAGTGCTGGCGGTTGCGTCCTGGACAGTGGGGAGGATGGCGACCTAAGGAGGTCAATGGCCTCCTCACTGAAGGCAGCAGGGGTGACTAGGGCAGGGGCTGAGGTGCCTGGGGCGAAGGTGATGCCCACCCTCCTGGGTGAGCGGGCACGGAGCGAAGGCTGAGGGGCTGCTGGGAGGGCGGTGCTGGTAGAGGGGGTGGCGGCTGTACCTGTAGAAGTTGGGGGAACAGATGGTGCCGCCACCACAAGGGAGCTCCTATCGGAGGACGAGTCCCTGTCGCTGTTTGCTGATCCGGTGACCGACGTGAAGCTCCCCTCGCCCTCCATCCCACTGGTGTATTCAGAGTCCATGGTGTGGCCCTCCATGGCCATGTGGGATGCAGCTCCCTCGTGCTCCGGTGCCACTGTACCTCCGCCTGATGATGCTGATGCACAAAAGAACAGGGAGAGCAGAAAAAAGGGGGGTGGCGACAGAAGAAAGACAGGTTGAGTGCATGGCGTACCACTAACGTTGGCGGACAATACAGACACAGCAGCCCCCTGCACTACGCCGTGCTCTTGGCCTCTACAGATGCAATTCCTGGGATTTGGCCTACATGGCTATGGGTGTCATATGCCCACATAGATGACACAGGGGCATGTCTACCTGCACTTGGCACTCTACAGAGGTGGGATGGAGTGGCATATGGCCTGCATTAGGGAGGGGCCAGCCTACGGAACTCGCCCTGGCCTAGGGAAACCCACAGCCCTCCTCCCACACCCCTCCACTGCGTGCAAAGTCCACAGAATGAGAGTGTACTCACCCCCTTGTGTCTGCTATGATGCCCTCAAGTGCCCATCCAACTCAGGGTAGGCCACCGCCAGGATTCAGAACATCAGGGGGGTCATGATTCGACGGGCACCCCTCCCACGTTGGGAGGCCATCCCCAGCTGAGCCTCCACCGTCTTCTTGCTCCAGCGGCGAATGTCCTCCCATCTTTTCCGGCAGTGGGTTCGCCGTCTCTGGTGGACCCCCAGGGTCCGGACGTCCTTGGCGATGGCACCCCAAATGTCCTTCTTCTGGCGGGCGCTCACCTACATGACATGTACAAGGGAGGAAGAGAAGTCATTACCAACATTACCAACTGCACCGTCTAAGTGAGTGGCCCACATCCCTACCCTTGCCATGTGGCACATGCATTCACAGTCCTACATGCTTGCAGAACCCTGCCCCCTTCCATCTTACAACCAGCCCTCTCTACCCAGGCATAGCCCACACAACGTGCTCCCTGTGTACTTACCTGTTGGTCTGGAGGACCGTAGAGTAGCGTGTACTGGGGTAGGACCCCGTCCACGAGCTTCTCCAATTCCTGAGCAGTGAAGGCAGGGGCACTTTCCCCAGACGCAGCAGACATTGTCTCTTCCAGACCGAGGTTACCGCAGCACTTGCAGTGTAGGTCCTGTCCTGTCGAAGATCAGGTATCGAGTGATAAAACAGATAGAAAATGGCGGTCACGTCCGCGGCGGTGACGTCCACGGCGGTTACGTCCACGGCGGTGCGTCTCATTACCGCCGGCACACTTCATCATTGGCTCCTGGGACCCATAGGGTCCAATGTTAACCAATGCAGCATTGCGCCGCGGTCTACGACCGCCTACCGCAACGGTGTACAACGCCAGCGCAGTTACCTCACACCCCATTGTCCCAGTTTAGAGGTCAGGCAGCCGCCATTTCAGGGGCCCACATGGCTTCATTTACTACTTCGTCACACATACCTAGGCCTAAACTCAACACACATACAGGAAGAGTTTTGTATTTGGTGTCGTGTTCTGTGTAGCTGTGGGTACATACCTGAGATTTTGTTGACTCTTCTTAGGCACCGTCAGCTGGGACATTTCAGGAGATGGCAGAATCCTCCGGTGTACCGACCGCTGGTGGACCTGTTAACAATGGAGGAGCGACATTTGATCCTCACCTACAGGTTTGATCGTGCCACAATCCAGGAACTGTGTACCCAGTTGGAGCCAGACCTGATGTCACCAATCCGCCATCCCACAGGAATCCCCCCTGAAGTGCAGGTGCTGTCAGTGCTCCATTTCCTTGCAAGTGGGTCATTTCAAACAACAGTGGCCATGGCATCAGGGATGTCCCAGCCTATGTTTTCCAACGTGTTGTCCAGAGTGTTGTCTGTCCTGCTAAAACACGTGAGGAGCTACATCGTTTTCCCTCAGGTGGAGGATTTGGCTACTGTTAAACGTGACTTCTATGCCCTTGGACATATCCCCAACATCATAGGTGCTATTGATGGGACCCATGTAGCTCTGGTCCCCCCCCCACAGGAGTGAACAGGTGTACAGGAACCGGGAGAGCTATCATTCCATTAATTTTCAGATGGTATGTTTGGCAGAACAGCACATCTCCCAGGTAAATGCAATGTTCCCTGGCTCAGTGCATGACGCCTACATCCTGCGGAATAGCAGCATCCCTTTTGTGATGGGTCAACTCCAGAGGCACCGGGTGTGGCTATTAGGGGACTCTGGTTACCCCAACCTGGCATGGCTACTGACACCAGTGAGGAATCCCAGGACCAGTGCAGAGGATCGCTACAATGAGGCCCATGGGTGAACTAGGAGGGTGATCGAACGCACCTTCGGCCTCCTGAAGGCCAGTTTCAGGTGCCTGCATATGACAGGTGGTTCCCTATTCTACTCACCAAAGAAGGTGTGCCAGATCATAATCGCCTGCTCGATGCTTCACAATCTTGCTTTGCGACGCCAGGTGCCTTTTCTGCAGGAGGATGGTGCAGATGACGGTGTTGTGGTACCTGTCGAGCCTGTGGAAAGTGATGAGGAGGAAGCTGAGGAAGAAGACATTGACAACAGGGAGTCAGTCATACAGCAATATTTCCAGTGACACACAGGTGAGAACATTTGTTTACTATTATATTCACTTTGCGCTTCTACCTCCATCCTGTCTGTCAATTTGAATCAGTATTGGGTAACTGAGTTGTACATTTCTATTACGGTTTCACAAGTGTGGTTGCCAACGTGTGTCATCTGCTTGCTTCCTTCATGGACTTGTGCTGTGTGACATAGGTATGTTGACATTAAAATTTCAAACAGATTTTGTCATAGTCATAGCTAATACACATTTTCAAAATGACAGACTGACTCCAGATTGTTTTGTGCTTCAAGGGTGTTTATTTAAGTGCTCAAAAATGGAGGGGGCTGGTAAAATGGTGATGGGTGATAGTGGAGGAATGTCCATGGCAGAGTCCAGTCTATTCGTCTCACAGGTGCTTTGCCCATATGGGCATAGGAAGTGGAGCTGGGGCAGTTCCAATCTGGACAGGGTAACAAAGTGGGACAGTGGGAGGACAATCAGGGTTGTCTCATTTCCTGGCGGGGGTCTTGCCATCTTGCTCTGTCCTGTTCCTGGATCTCAGGGACTGCTTGCGGGGTTGTTCTCCGTCTGCAGGGGGTGGGGTGCTGGTGTGGTGGTCCTGTGGCGGGGAGTCCTGTCCACTAGCGCCGGCGGAGGTGGTGGGCAGTTCATCGTCCAGGCTAGTGTCAGGGGCCCCTTGGAGAGCCATGGTGTCCCTCATGGTCTTTTGTATGTCCTTCAGCACCCCTACGATGCTGCCCAGGGCGGAGCTGATGGTTCTGAGCTCCTCCCTGAACCCCAAATACAGTTTGTCCTGCATGCGCTGGGTCTCCTGAAACTTGGCCAGGACCGTAGCCATCGTCTCCTGGGAGTGGTGGTATGCTCCCATGATGGAGGATAGGGCCTCGTGGAGAGTGGGTTCCCTTGGCCTGTCCGCCCCCTGTCGCACAGCAGCCCTTCCAGTTCCCCTGTGTTCCTGTGCCTCCGTCCCCTGGACCGTGTGCCCACTACCACTGCCCTCAGGTCCCTGTTGTTGGGGTGGTGGGTTCTCCTGGGTTCCCTGTAGTGGTGGACACACAGCTGATTGACATGTCCTGGGGATGGAGGTATGGGCCCGCTGGGTGGGTGCTGTGCTGGTGTTACCAGAGGGTGGAAGGTCAGTGTTGGGCTGTGCCTCTGCAAGGGGAACCGACTGTCCCGAGGACCACGATGGTCCGGGCTGGTCATCAGGATCCAGTTGGCCAGAGCTGCTGTCGTCACTGTGGGCCTCTTCTGTGGGTGGAGTGGAGATGTCTGGACCCTCCTGTCTGGTGACGTTCCGTAGTGGTCCTGCAGGGGTATAAGAGCATGATTATTGCATGTGTGTGTGTCATGGTGTGCAATGGGTGGGTGTGCGTGTACCCCAGTGCAAGCATTCCTGTCTGGGGGCTTGTGTGATGATGGTTGGGGGGGTGTTATGGGTATGTGCAGTGACCATGCTTTAGTGAGGGGTGACCATGCTTAGTTGTGTCATGCAGGGCTTGGTGTTGGGATGTGTGGTTTGTGTTATTAGTACATTAGTGAGGAGTTGGAGTGATAGGGGAGGGGGTGAGGGTGTGTTTGCGTGATAGCATGCAGGTAGGGTGGGGGATATGATAGTTAAGATTTGACTTACCAGTGTCCATTCCTCCACCGACTCCTCCGAGCCCCTCTGGATGCATGATGGTCAAGACCTGCTCCTCCCATGTTGTTAGTTATGGGGGAGGAGGTGGGGTGTTCGCCGCTAGTCCGCTGAATCGCGATGTTGGGACTGGAGACCACAGAATGCACCTTCCCCCGTAGGTCGTTCCACCTCTTCCTGATGTCCTCCCGATTTCTTGGATGCTGTCCCACAGCGTTGACCCTGTCCACGATTCTGCGCCATAGCTCCATCTTCCTGGCTATGGAGGTGTGCTGCACCTGTGAGCCAAATAGCTGTGGCTCTACCCGGATGATTTCCTCCACCATAACCCGGAGCTCCTCCTCGGAAAACCTGGGGTGTCTTTGGTGTGACATGGGGTGGTGTAGGTGATGTGTGGGGTGGTGTATGTGGTGATGAGTGTGGTGATGTGTAGTGGTGTGTGGTGTTTTGTGCGTGGAATGTTGTATGGGTGATGGTGTTGTGTGCCTCTGTGTGATGGGGTTCTCTATTGCTGTGCTCTCTGTCTGTCGCCTTCGTCTCTGATTTTGAGTCGTAGGGGTTTGTGGGTGATGTGGGTGTGTGTTTTATATAGTATTGATTGTGTGGGAGTGGTGTTTGTATGTGTATCAGGTGTGTGTATTTGGAATTGTCAAATGTGGCGGTGTTTTGGAGATGTGTGTGTATTTTGAGCATGGCGGTGTGTACCGCCAATGGAATACCACGGTTGAAAGACCGCCGCGTGGATTCGTGGGTCGTGATAGCATGGGCGTGTTTCTGTTGGCGTGACGGTGGAGGTTTTGTTTTCATCAGTTTAATAGTGACCTTTGGTGTGGCGGACTTGTGTGGATGTCTGAATTTCGGCAGATTCCGAGATGTGTGTCATAATAGCTGTGGCGGAATTCCGCGCCCGCGGCGGTGTTTTGACGGTCTTCTGCCCTGCGGTGGAGCTCCCCTCGCCCTCCGTCCCACTGGTGAAGTCCGAGTCCTGGTGCTCCGGTGCCACTGCCCCTTCGCCTGATGATGCTAATGCACACAAGAACAGGGAGACCACAAAAAGGGGGGGACGACAGAAGAAAGACATGTTGAGTGCATGCATTACCGCTACCATTGGCGGACACAACAGACACAGAAGCCCCATGCACTACGCCGCGCTCTTGGGCTCCACTGTTCAATTCCTGGGAAATGGCCTACAAGGCTATGGACGACATCTGCACATATAGATGACACAGGGGTATGACTAGGTGTACTTAGCACTCTACAGAGGTGGGGCGGGGTGCCACATGGCCTGCCTTACGGAGGGACCTTGCCTACTGAACTCGCCCTGGCCTAGGGAAACCACAGCCCACCTCCCCCACCCAGACCCCTCCACTGTGCGCAAAGTCAGCAGAATGAGAGTGTACTCACCCCCTTGTGTCTGCTGTGATATCCTCAAGCGCCCATCCAAATCCGGGTAGGCCACCGCCAGGATCCTGAACATCAGGGGGTCCTGGTGCGACAGGCACCCCTCCCACGTTGGGAGGCCATCCCTAGCTGAGCCTCTGCCGTCTTCTTGCTCCAGCGGCAAATGTCCTCCCATCTTTTCCGTCTGTGGTAGACCCCCAGGGTCAGGAGGTCCTTGGCGATGGCACGCCAAATATGTTTTTTCTGGTGGGCGCTGACCTACATGAAATGTACAGGGGGAAGAGTAAGTTATTACCAACTGCACCATCATAGTGATTGGCCCCCATCCCTACCCTTGCCATGTGGCACATGCATTCATCGTTGTTTTATGCACGTCGCATTCTCCCCCCTTCCTTCTTACATCCAGCCCTCTCCACACAGGCATAGCCCATACAGCATGCTCCCAGTGTACTTACCTGTTTGTCTGGAGAACCGTAGAGTAGCGTGTACTGGGGGAGGACCCCATCCACAAGTTTCTCGAACTCCCCCGATGTGAAGGCAGGGGCCCTTTCCCCAGACACTCGAGCCATTGTCTCTTCCAGACCGAGGTCACAGCAGCACTTGCAGTGTAGGTCCTCTCCTATCGAAGATCAGGTATCGAGTGATTGAACAGATAGAAAATGGCGGTCACGTCCGCAGCGGTTCATACCGTCACCGCTGGCGTACATTGTCATTGGCTCCTGGGACCCATAGGGTCCAATGTTAACCAATGCAGCATTGCGCCGCTGTCTTCGACCGCCTACCGCGACGGTGTAGAATGCCAGCGCAGTTACCTCACATCCCATTGTCCCACTTTAGAGGTCAGGCATCCACCATTTCAGGGGCCCACATGGATTAATTTTCATCTGCATCACACATACCTAGGCCTAAACTCAACACACATACAGGCCACCTTTTGTGTATGAATGGTTTTCTGTGTAAACTGTGGGTACGTACCTCTGAGTTGTTTGACTCTGTGCTCGCTCTTGTCCCCCATCCGCTGGGACATGGGAGGAGATGGCAGCATCCTCCGGTGTACCGACCGTTGGTGGACCTGTCGACAATGGAGGAGCGACATGTGTTTATCACATACAGGCTTGACCGTGCCACAATCCAGGAACTGTGTACCCAGTTGGAGCTAGACCTGATGTCAGGAATCCGCCATCCCACAGGAATCCCCACTCAAGTGCAGGTGCTGTCAGTGCTCCATTTCCTTTCGAATGGGTCATTTCAAACAACAGTGGCCATAGCATCAGGGATGTCCCAGCCTATGTTTTCCAACGTGTTGTCTGCCCTTCTGAGACATATGCGGAGCTACATCTTTTTCCCTCAGGTGGACGATTTGCCTACAGTGAAAGGTGATTTCTATGCCCTGGGACATATCCCCAACATCATAGGTGCCATCGATGGGACCCATGTGGCTTTAGTCCCCCCCACAGGAGTGAACAGGTGTACAGAAACAGGAAGAGTTATCATTCAATGAATGTACAGATTTTTGGCCAACCAGTACATCTCCCATGTGAATGCCTTGTTCCCTGGCTCAGTGCATGATGCCTACATCCTGTGGAATAGCAGCACCCCTAATGTGATGGGTCAACTTCAGAGGCACCGTGTGTGGCTATTAGGTGAGCACCTGGAAGCAAGACAGTGGGAATGGTTGTCTGGGTCTGGGGATATCCCTACAAGTTAGTGCGTGTCTAACAGTTGTCCCTCGCCATTTGCAGATGACTGGTTACCCCAACCTGTCATGGCTACTGACCCCAGTGAGGAATCCCAGGACAAGGGCAGAGGAACGCTACAATGAGGCCCATGGGCGAACTAGGAGGGTGATCGAGCGGACCTTCGGCCTCCTGAAGGCCAGGTTCCGGTGCCTCTATATGACAGGTGGCTCCCTATTCTACTCACCAAAGAAGGTGTGCCAGATCATCGTGGCCTGCTGTATGCTTCACAACTTGGCTTTGAGACGACAAGTGCCTTTTCTGCAGGAGGATGGTCCAGGTGGTGGTGTTGTGGCAGCTGTGGAGCCTGTGAACAGTGAAGACGAGGAAGCAGAGGAAGAAGACATGAACAACAGGGACTCAGTGATCCAGCAATATTTCCAGTGAGACACAGGTAACAGTACAGACCTGCCTACTACATGTACTTTAACACTACTACCTCTCTATTGTCTGTCATTTTCACCCAGTGTGTTGGCACTGAGTTGGCACTTTCCCTTACGATTTCACAGATGTGGGTCCCATTGTGTGACATCTGCTTAGATTCCTCATGGACCAGAGTTGTGTGACATAGGTATGTTGACATTACTATTGTAAGAGCATTTTGTCACTGTAAATGCTAATACACTATTTTGAAATCACAGACAGACTCCAGATTGTTTTGTGCTTTAAGTGTGTTTATTTAAGTGCTCAATATTGGAGGGGGTAGTAAAATGGTGAGGGGTGACGGCGGAGGAATGTCCATGGCAGAGTCCAGTCCATTAGTCTCACAGGTGCATTGCCCATAAGGGCATAGGAAGTGGAGCTGGGTAAGTTTAAGTATGGACAGGGTGATAAAGTGGGACAGTAGGATGACAATCAGGGTGGTCTTATTTCTTGACGGGGGTCTTGGCATCGTGCTCTGTCTTTGTCCTGGATCTCAGGGACCGTTTGCAGGGTGGTTCTCCCTCTGCAGGGGGTGGGGTGCTGGTGTGGTGGTCCTGTGGTAGGGCGTCCTGTCCACTAGCGCCGGCGGAGGTGGTGGGCAGTTCATCGTCTATGCTAGTGTCAGGTGCCCCCCCTTGTAGTGCCACAGTGTCCCTCCTGGTGTTCACGAGTTCCTTCAGCACCCCTACGATGGTGCCCAGGGTGCAGCTGATGGTTCTGAGTTCCTCCCTGAAGCCCATATACTGTTCCTCCTGCAGGCACTGGGTCTCCTAAAACTTGGCCAGTACCGTTGCCATCGTCTCCTGGGAGTGGTGGTAGGCTCCCATGATGGAGGAGAGGGCCTCGTGGAGAGTGGGTTCCCTTGGCCTGTCCGCCCCTGGACCGTGTGCCTACTGCCACTGCCCCCAGATCCCTGTTGTTGTTGGGGTGGTGGGTTAGCCTGGGTTCCCTCTAGTGGTGGACACACTGCTGATTTACGTGTCCTGGGGACGGAGTTATAGGCCCGCTGGGTGGGTGTTGTGCTGGTGTTTCCAGAGGGGGGAAGGTCTGTAGTGGCCTGTGACTGTGTCAGGGGAACCGACTGTCCAGAGGTCCCCGATGGGCCGGGCTGGTCATCTAGATCCAGTTGGACAGAGATGCTGTCATCACTGTGGGCCTCTTCTGTTGGTGGTGTGGACATGTGTGGACCCTCCTGTCCGGTGACGTTGGGTAGGGGTCCTGCAGGGGTATAAAAGGATGGTTATTACATCTGTGTGTGCCATGGTGTGCAATGGGTGGGTGACTGTGTACCACAGTGCTTGCATTCCTGTGTGGGCTTTGTTGTTGCATGCAGGGCTTGGTGTTAGGATGCGTGGTTTGTGATGTAGGGACATTTGTGAGGAGATAGAGTGATGGGGGTGAGGGTGAGGGTGGGGGTATGTGCTGGCATGCAGGTAGGGTGGGGGATGTAATAGTTAAGATTTGACTTAGCAGAGTCCATTCCTCCACCTACTCCTGCGAGGCCCTCAGGATGCAGAATTGCCAAGACCTGCTCCTCCCATGTTGTTAGTTGTGGGGGAGGAGGTGGGGGTCCGCCGTCAGTCCGCTGAATCGCCTGGTGGTGTCTTGAGACTACGGTACGCACCTTCCCCCATAGGTTGTTCCACCTCTTCATGATGTCCTCCCGATTTTTGGGGAGATGTCCCACAGCGTTTACCCTGCCCACCCCTGCTGCCCTCAGTGAGGAGGCCATTGACCTCCTCAGGTCCCTCACTGTTGGGCAGTCTACCATTTTTAATGCCATCCAGGGTGTAGAAAGGCAGTTGCAACAAACAAATGCATTCCTGGAGGGCATTCATTCTGGTCAGGCGGCCCTTCAGCGAGCTTTTCAGACTCTAGCCTCAGCACTGATGGCAGCCATTGACCCTGTGTCTAGCCTCCCCCCTCCAACTTCCTCCACCCCGACCCAATCCCCTGTACCTCATCCTATCCCAAGCACACCTACAGACCAGCATGCACACACCTCAACACACAAGGGAAGCTCAGGCAAACATAAGCACCACACATCCCACAGGCACTCATGCAAGCATCACACACATGCAGACACACCAATATCCACTGCCTCCACTCTGTCCCCCTCCTCCTCGTCTCCCTCCTCCCTTCCAGTCTCTTCTACACCCACACCTGCATGCACTATCTCTACAGTCACTACGTCCCTCTCCAGCACACCCACCACCACACCCCACTCACGTGCAGTCACCACCCCCACTACTATTCACACGTCCCCTGTGTCCTCTCCCAGTGTGTCTGTGACACCCCCTCCCAAGATACACAAACGCAGGCACCCACCCACCCAACAGCCATCCACCTCACGACAGCCTCCAGCGCATGCACCTTCACCCAAAGTCAGCAAACGAACACCTCCTACAACCACCACCTCTTCCTCCACTCCAGCTACCCGTCCCAGTGTGTCAAAAAAACTTTTCCTGTCCAACCTTGACCTCTTTCCCACAACTCCCCCACCTCGTCCGCCTCGTCAGTCCCGAACTAGCACCTCAGCCACAACATTTCCGGGACCAGTGGTGCCTGTAGTCACCAGAATCTGGAGTGCACCGGCCACCAGGGCAGCCAGTGGTGAACTGAGTCACAGCACAGATAGTCCCCCACCTGTGAAGCATCAGACGTTGGCCAGCAAAGCCGCTCCCAGGGGTCCCGATGGGAGTGTGGACTCAGCTGTGACACCCTCCAAGGTGGGGAAGGGCCACAAGAAATCAGGAAAGTCTGGGAAGAGCAGCACGGCGGAGAAGACCGCCATCATCCCCGCTGCCCAGGAGGCCACCTCCAGCACCAGCCAGCTGCCCAGGACAGGACCGCCAGCACCAGCCCAGCTGCCTAGGACAGGACAGCCAGCACAATCCCAGCTGCCCAGGACAGGACCGCCAGCACAATCCCACCTGCCCAGGGGGCCACCGCCAGCAAAAGCCCCGCTGGGCCATAAAGGACCGCCAGCAGCTGAGTCCCTGCAATGGAGACCGCCGCCTCAAGCTCCGCTGAACAGGGCACCGCCATCTCAAGCACCGCTAAACAGGTCACCGCCGTCTCAAGCACCGCTGAACAGGGCACCGCCATCTCAAGCACCGCTGCACAGGGCACTGCCATCTCAAGCACCGCTGGCCCATGTGCGGCAAGGGCACTGACGCAACTGAGTCCGTCACGGGGTGAATGATGCACTCTGGGCACCATGTCCCCTCCAGAACCAGTGGAGACTGTTATCCACTACCTCTGTCCTTAGCAGGATGAAGCACTCTGGGCACAAAGCCCCCTCCAGAACCAGTGGAGACTGTCATCCACTACCTCTGTCCTTAGCAGGATGAAGCACTCTGGGCACAAAGCCCCCTCCAGAACCAGTGGAGTATCATATCCACTACCTCAGTCCTTGGCAGGATGAAGCACTCTGGGCACAAAGCCCCCTCCAGAACCAGTGGAGTATCACATCCACTACCTCTGTCCTTGGCAGGATGCAACACTCTGGGCACAAGGCCCCCTCCAGAACCAGTGGAAACTGTCATCCGCTTGAGAGACTGTGGCTTTGCACTCCCCAGGATTGAACAGTGGGCAAACCACCCACTGTAGAGACTTGTGAGACTGTGGCTTTGCACTCCCCAGGATTGAACAGTGGGCAACCCACCCAATGGAGAGACTTGTGAGACTGTGGCTTTGTACTCCCCAGGATTGAACAGTGGGCAAACCACCCCCTGTATAGACTTGCGAGACTGTGGATTTTCACTCCCCAGGATTGAACAGTGGGCAAACCACCCACTGTAGAGACTTGTGAGACTGTGGCTTTGCACTCCCCAGGATTGAACAGTGGGCAACCCACCCACTGTAGAGACTTGTGAGACTGTGGCTTTGCACTCCCCAGGAATGAACAGTGGGCAACCCACCCACTGTATAGACTTGTGAGACTGTGGCTTTACACTCCCCAGGATTGAACATTGGGCAAACAACCCACTGTATAGACTTGTGAGACTGTGGCTTTGCACTCCCCAGGATTGAACAGTGGACATGTGGCCCCCTCGTGGATTTGGCGTTGTGCACTCAAGCGGCTGAGGTGCCCCCCCTTTCCCTCCCCATGAGGTGCCTGTTTTAGTTGCTCTCTGATGCCCCTGCAGTGTTCTCTCCGTCATGGTCGGGGATCTTGTGTGGGCCTCGCCCATATCGTGTGGTCCCAGTGTTCCACTGACTTTATTAGAGCACTACCTGGACTACTATGCTTGTATATATTTTGTACATGGTGTATATATATGTTTCTGCCTACTTGCTTTTAATATATTACAGTGGTTACACTCATTTTCTATTGTCTTTGCATTCTTCTGGGGGGGTTGGTGGGTGCAACTGTGATGTATTTATATGCATTAGTGTGTGTGTTGTGGTGGGTGAGGGTGGGGGTGTTGCGTGTTGCGTGTCCCTGTTTTTTCCGTCCCCCTCCCCTGTGTCGTAGGTGCAGTACTCACCTCGGTCTTCGCCACCGGCGTTCGTGCTCCTGGTAGAGGAGCAGGAAGACTATTGCAGGTAGAATTTGGAGTTCCGGATCCACCGCGTCCTCGTTCCTCGTGGGGTGTGTAGAGGTGAGCATTTTTCCTTCGGGATTCCTGTTTCCACTGTGTTTTTATCCGCGGTGAATCTGCCCCGGAAAAGGTGGCGGATTGGCCTGTCATAATAGTGTGGGCGGTACATTGTCTACTGCCTGCCATGGCGGTTGGAGTGTTACAGTGGCTGTCTTTGATGGCGGTTTCCGTAATTGTACGGTCGTAATTGCTAATTTTTTACCGCCGGCCTGTTGGCAGTCTTACCGCCGCTTTAACACCGACCGCCAGGGTTGTAATGACCACCTTAGTGTGGGAGCCTTGACGACTTTCGTTTTGTAACTGAGGACTGTGACAAAACTTCACTATCCTCCACTTGTTTATTCTTGTACTAATAGTTATTACGCAATTCAGTGCTAGGATTACTTTATGTGTGAGTTTACTTGCTTTTGGTATTGTAATTCTTTTTATGTTAATAGTGATTAAGCAATTCAGTGCTAGGAATACTCTATATGTGAGTTTTGCTGCTTTTGATATTGCAGCTCGTTTTATGTTGTAGTTTTACCATAGAAAACCTAATGTAAAAGTGCAGATCCATGAAAGAGACTTGCAGAACTTCCTAATTTGTTTAGAGACATTCAGATTTGATCACCTTGTGTATATATTAATCCATGAGAAGAGAGAGAGGGACACTTTGCTGATATTAATAGGTGAAAGTGAAGTGATAACCAAATTAGAAGATTTTAATGAGATCAGTGCATGCCTTTATTTAATGCTGTTTGATGAGACCAGTGCATGCTTTATTGAATGTTGTAAAACAATCTCTTAATAGCACATAGTTTAACTAATACCGTCATTCAACACAGAAAGGCAACTTCCAGGGGCTCCACTGACATTTCTCCACAACCCGAAGAACCGCACCCGGCTGGACATGGTGAAAAGGAGTGCAGTTTTTCTTTCTCTCTTTTTCCAAATCTCCTTCCCTTTTGGGGGACCTATAGGGGCTCCTGGTGCAATCAGCAGCACCAAGAGGTGCCTCAGGAGGTCTTGAGAACAGTCATCACCCATGCAGACAGCCTGGTTTTCATGTGAGCGGCCGTGCCCCAACAATAATACCTGGTGGCAATAACACTTTAATGAACCAAGAATTCTTATACCTATCCACCAAGATGATGGTCATTTTTGCTCCTGAATATATCAATAAAGATGTGCCAGTAAGATGTATATGCACTGTAACTATGGCATAACCACAATTCTTCTTCCTGGACACACTATTTATATCAACACAATCTACAGATAATACTAGTTCCTCTACTTTTTTGTCCAAATCATCCTCTTCATTGGACGCAGTGTCTTGCACACACCTGACAGGTAGTCATTTACTGCACCTACACACCTTCCTAAAATGACCCATTTTTTTACATTTCCAACACTCCTACGCAATTGGTGGACAGTTGCAAAAAATGTATATATAATCATTTGAACCATTGCTATAACATATTTGTTCATTTTAGTAACGCTTATAGCTTTGTTATGACTATCCAATGTAGATGATTTAGTTTGCAATGTGTGAGATTTATATTGATGTTTGCTTTACACTATAACAATCTTTGTTGTATCTTCTTTGAATGACATCTAGACACAATTTGATCATGAATCAATAGAAAGGTCAAGGTTTCAAATTCATACTAAGATGCCAGCATTTTTAAAGCAGTGACATAAGTATTAATGAATTCAGCTGGTTTTTGAACTCACGTAAAATATTTGTGCCTGTGTACTACTAAGTTCACATGTACCTCAAAATGTATGTCTAGTTGTTTTACAGCCAACTGAAACTCATCAAGCTCCTTATCAACTTGATACATGTTATCAGGCAAATGATCAAATTAATTTTGCTTTCCTACCCCTAGCTAATAATAAAGTAGATGTTGTTTCCTGTCTGGCTTGAATTTATGACCATCTACAGCTCCTAAATATGCGCTAAAAGATCTATACCAAAGTCATCATCTTAACTGTGGTTCTCCAGGCTCTTGAAGCAATAGACTGGTTGGTGTAACAGTTTGCATAATGGAGATGGATAGATCCTGCAAGGACAGAGAAAAAACAAAAAATTATTTTGTTAAAAAATAAATATGACCACACTAACAAATACATGGAGATTTATGAAGAATATTGCTCTTCACTGTAAATGTCACACTAACTAAAATTGAGCCTGTCGCTGCTGTAAACACAATTAACAAAAGCACAAGCCAGAAACCTAATAAAAATCATTTGTAATGGCTAATGGAGTTGAATATTGTGTATATCACTGAGGAAAACACATTAGAATTTAGGTGTGCATGTCACCGATGCATATTGTCCCTGTTTCTGTGTTGCTCCAATGTTGTTACTCATTAGTATTTAGGTGTGTATATCACCAATACGCATTGCCTCTGTTTTAGTGTTGCTCTGATGTTGTTCTGTAAGACTATGGTTTCATGCTCCCCATTTCAAGATGGGTTCAAGCCTGACAGCAGTGAAGTGCAAAGTTATGTAGCTTACTATGACGTATGGCAGAATTGGCTGAACACCCAATACACCAGTTATTCCTCGCGATCCAAAGACTGCGCCTAATCGTTGTGCAGGTAATTCTTGTAGTTTTTTATTTACAGTTAAATATAGCCAAGGAATGGCAACTGCACTTGAGATGACCACGTGTGCACTAAAATAATCGCTGGTGTTGTAAAATAGTTGCAATTTTCAATGAGTGCCATACAAGGTCACCACACGGTGCTCAAAAGTGCATGTCTATTTCTATATTTCTATAACATGCACAGCACGGCATGTGGAAGTTACTCACAACTCTTCAATATTCGTACAAATTGAGGCCCATTTTTATGAAAAATGACGCACAACTGTGCCAGCCCCATTTTTTTACACACAAGCAGCCAAAAATGACTCCTGTCTAAATATAGTATAAATAATCACGCTAACTGGGCTTAGTGACATTATTTAGGTCCACTTCCAAGGTGCGCGTTGTTTCAGCATTTGGAGTTAAATATGGGGATGCCTACCTTGCATCTCATTATCGCAATGAGATGCATGGTGGGTTGGCGCTTACTAAAAATGGCGCTAACTCCAATATTTTGAAGCTAGACAGGTCTATCATCAAAATATATATATCTAGTTAAGTTTGCGCTGCTTTAGCGTAAAAGAAAATTATGCTAAGGCAATGCTAAGTTTCCATAATTATGGGCCTTAAAGTGTACAACACTACTTTGCATCACAGCTGCTCCAGAATTTGATTTCTCTGCGATGCTGCACACCAATGAATAGTGAAGATTAACCCACCTGTAAGACCAAATAATGGGGTGGACTTTTATTATAAGCTTGCCAATGTACCATATGTAAAGGGTGCCTACTTGACACCAAACCATATGCAGTATTCATAGTATGGCACTATGGCCCTCATTATGAACACATCGGTTCAGACCGCCATGCCGGTGGTACCACCACCGGCATGGCGGTCTAAACCACCATATTATGAACACAGGATGGCCCTCCGGATGATGAACCCTGTTTCCTCCAGCCTTTGGCTGGTGGAAGGGGTGCTTCGGGGCCCCTCTGGGGTCCCCTGCACTGCCTATGCCAAGTACATGGCAGTGTCTCGTCGCGCAGGTCTCTGCCCGATTTGTGGGCAGTGATCTACGCAATGGGTGTTGCTGCACCCGCCACACTGAGGCATTGACGACACCTCCATGTGGAGCCGTTGGCAATGTCCCGGCCCTGCATTCTGCTGGGCCAACAGTGAAACACTAAATCTCTGGGCCCATGGACTATAAACTTAGTGCCAGATTTACAAAGCCCTTGAGCCCCTTAGTGCTACAGTTGCAGCAAACTTTTTGCTGCCAATGTGACACTAACAGGCCACTACCATAGCTCCATATTTACAAAGTGGTGCAAACTAGATTTGCGCCACCTTGTCAACTCTTTGCCACATCATACATGATAAATGCATGATGTATGCAAAGGGTGCAGTCCCTCGTTACAGGGTCACTAAAAATGGTGCAATGGAATCAACACGATTCCATTACACCATTTCTAGCATCATTTTTAACGCCTGCTTAAAGCAGGCATTACAATGAGGCTCCATTTGATTTCAATGGGCTTCTTAACACTATACTGGATTGTTTGTGGCCTATATGTGTTCCCTGTGTGGTGCCTAACTGTATCATCGAGG
Organism: Pleurodeles waltl; assembly: GCF_031143425.1. Classification (NCBI taxonomy): domain Eukaryota; kingdom Metazoa; phylum Chordata; class Amphibia; order Caudata; family Salamandridae; genus Pleurodeles; species Pleurodeles waltl. Next base: position 391,695,582 of record NC_090445.1, on the reverse strand, counting down.
TTCTGCTAAGCAGAACCTCAGTGTTTATGCTCTCTCTGCTTTTTAAATTGTCACTGCAGGCTAGTTACCATTTTCACAAATTCTGATTGGCACACTGGAACACCCTTATAATTCCCTAGTATATGGTACATAGGTACCCAGGGTATTCGGGTTCCAGGAGATCCCTATGGGCTGCAGCATTTCCTTTCCCACCCATAGAGAGCTCAGATCAATACTACACAGTTGCCACTGCAGCCTGAGTGAAATAACGTTCACGTTATTTCACAGCCATTTTACACTGCACTTAAGTAAATTATAAGTCACCTGTATGTCTATCCCTCACTTAGTGAAGGTAAGGTGCAAAGTTACTAAGTGTGGGCACACCCTGGCACTAGCCAAGGTGCCCCCACATTGTTCAGGTCAATTTCCCCGGACTTTGTGAGTGCGGGGACACCATTAAACATGTGCACTACATATAGGTCAATACCTATATGTAGCTTCACAATGGTAACTCCGAATCTGGCCATGTAACATGTCTAAGATCATGGAATTGTCCCCCCATGCCAACTATGGTATTAGGGTGCCAATCCCATGCATCCCCCGGGCTCCAGCATGGACCCCCGGTACTGCCAAACTAGCTCTCTGGGGTTTTCTCTGCAGCTACCACTGCTGCGAGCCCTCTGACAGGTTTCTGCCCTCCTGGGGTCTGGGAAGCCCAGTCTCACGAAGGCAGAACAAAGGATTTCCTCTGAGAGAGGGTGTTACAAGCTCTCCCTTTGGAAATAGGTGTTAAGAGCTGGGGAGGAGTAGCCTCCCCCAGCCTCTGGAAATGCTTTGAAGGGCACAGATGGTGCCCTCCTTGCATAAGCCAGTCTATACCGGTTCAAGGATTCTCCAGCCCCTGCTCTGACATGAAACTGGACAAAGGAAAGGGGAGTGACCACTCCCCTTCCATCACTACCCCAGCGGTGGTGCCCAGAGCTCCTCCAGTGTGTCCCAGACCTCTGACATCTTGAATGCAGAGGTGTGAGGGCACAGTGGAGGCCTCTGAGTGACCAGTGCCAGCAGGTGACATCAGAGACCCCTCCTGTTAGGGCTTACCTGGTTAGGTTGGCAATCTTCCTCTGAGGGCTATTTAGGGTCCCTCCTGTGGGTTTATCTTCAGATGACGAATGCAAGAGCTCACCAGAGTTCCTCTTCATCTCTCTCTTCAACTTCTGCCAAGGATCGACCGCTGACTGCTCCAGGACGCCTGCAAAACCGCAACAAAGTAGCAAGACGATTTCCAGCAACATTGTAGCACCTAATCCTGCTGGCTTTCTCGACTGTTTCCTGGTGGTGCATGCTCTCAGGGCTGTCGGCCTTCACCCTGCACTGGAAGCCAAGAGGAAATCTCCTGTGGGTCGACTGAATCTTCCCCCTGCTAACGCAGACACCAAACTTCTGCATCACCGGTCCTCTGGGTCCCCTCTCATCTTGATGAGCGTGTTCCCTGAAACACAGGAGCTGGATCCAAGTGACCCCGACAGTCCAGAGGTCCTTCTGTCCAAATTTGGTGGAAATAAGTCCTTGCCTCCTCATGCCAGACAGTAATCCTGTGTACTGCATGATCTGCAGCTGCTAGGGCTTCTGTGCACTTTTGCAAGGAATCATTTGTGCACATCATAGCCCAGGTCCCTAGCACTCCGTCCTGCATTGCTCCTCTCGCTGAGTTGACGACTGGCTTTGTGGGACCCTTTTTGGTAGTGTAGAGACAGCCGCCGTGCTCAGATTTCTTGAAAGCCTGTTCAAGTTCTTCTGCGGGTGCTGCCTGCTTCTGAGTGGGCTCTCTGTACTGCTGAGCGCCCCCTCTGTCTCCTCCTCCAAGGGGTGACCTCCTGGTCCTTTCTGGGCCCGGGTATCACCCATTTTCTTCAACCGCAACCTTTGCAGATAGCCACTATAAGCCAGGCCAGCCTCCTACATGGACTTGGTAACAATGGAGGACAGGCACATCATCCTCACCCATAGACTTGACAAGGCCACAATTACAGAACTGTGTGCCCAATTTTACCCTGACCTGATATCTGCTATCCGTCACCCCACTGGGATCCCCCCTCTTGTGCAAGTGCTGTCAGGTCTTCAGGTCCAGTAATCCTTCGTTGGTGTATTGCAGTCTCTTCTAGTTCTTGCATAATCTTCGATCACATGTTCTTGTGTGTTCTAGGAAACTTACTGGGATTACTCCTACTCCTGCTTTCCTGGGCTCTCAGGTGGGTTCTATTACTAACCTTTGGTGTTTTCCTACACTCCCAGTGACCCTCTGCACAGTACACATGCCTGGGTGGGAAACCGACTTTCGCATTCCACTATTTTAGTATATGGTTTGTGTTCCACCCAGGCCCATTTCTAACTATTGTGATTTTAACTAATTGCACTGTTTTCCAACTGTTTTTACAGCTATTACTCCATTCTAGTATATATACTGTGTATATTACTTCCATCCTAAGGGAGTATAGTCTCTAAGGTATTTTTGGCATATGTGTCACCAAAATAAAGTACCTTTATTGTTGTAACACTGAGTATTTTCTTTCATGTGTGTAAGTACTGTTTGACTACAGTAGTATTGCATGAGCTTTGCATGTCTCCAAGATAAGCCTTGGCTGGTCATGTATTAATATACAAGCGTGTTCCTCGGCACGGGTTTTATATGTCACATTTGACTGTGGTCTCTGCCAAAAGATTGGATAAGACTGAATCTGCCCAGATAACTGCTGGGGATTCCCAAACCCACTAAGTCTATGATTTATTTTTTCTTTTGTGTTTTGCTTGGTCCTGAGATCATGCTCACATGGTAGCATGAGGTTTATGTCAGAGGCTTGTTCTTCAATATTGTTTACTGGCATATTATTTGCTACAGAAAGCTGCAATTCTAGGGGTTTCACTTTTTGTTGCATATTGCTTGATTCCGACTCCCTTCGTCCCTTTTCCCCTTCTGTGACAACTGTTAAGTCCTCTTTGGAAGGTAAGTCAGAGGGCACAGTCTCTTGCTGGATGTCCACTGCTCCCATACCAGTTGTTTTTTTTTTGTGGTTTCCGACGGCTATTTTGCAGTGCTGAATAATGCCAGTTAGTAAATCTGAAAGGGTCGCTAGTTTATCTATTATTTCGGCATTTCATGACCCCACAGCCGCTTTGTCATCTCTCCCACAATGGTCCCAATTGTCTAATTTCCCACAAAGTGAGTTCAGTTTGCTGTCTAGGGTAAGTACACCTTGGGCTACCAGGTGAGTTAATTCTAAATGAATCTCCATTTTGTGTGATTGCCAGGTTAAGGCTTTTACTGCAGCTAAAAGGGAGGCATTGATGATCTCTATGATGTAATTTGATCTGACCACATCTCCCCTTTCCTTGTCGGGGGCATTTTGTGGTGGGTTTTCCTCCTGGGGGCTCTTGGTCCCTTTCCCAGTGCTTAGTCGTCCTATGTTTGTTTCTCGCAATGGCTAATCATCTTGTTCTATTATGTTTGGCCATTCCAGTGAAGCTTTCAATAAAACCTTGTAAAGGTGTGGAGCAAGCTTGTCCATTGTTTATGGGTTCATTTGCCTGAACCACCTCTATTTGTGGTTGAGACTCCTGATGAATCTCAACCACTATTACCTGGTTATTCACACTTGGAGTTTCCGTCTTCGATTTTCCTTGTTCCAGGTTGATGCTCCCTCTGATGGATGCTGGTCCTGGTGCCTCAAGCTCATACTTGGAACTCACTGGGTACAAGTTGCTTCTTTTGGATCCCCCACAAAGTGTGTTTTGATCATTGTGTCTGTAGCTATTTTTGCCATTGGGGGTATTACAGCACTCTTCCATGGCAGTGTCTGCCAGTGCAACCAGCTCTTCAATTATTGAGGAGCCCGTACCAAAACTTGTCAGACAGCTAATGGAGTCCTGCTCCTGCTCACATCCTTGTTCTCGTTTGTGCTCAGATCGTGCTGACTCAGTACTGAGTCACACTCCAATATCGGAGATAGCAAAGTAACTAGAGCCTGTGAAGCAGGGTCATCCAAGGGAACAATGGGTTCTCCCTCTTCGTCTCCTCCTCCTGCTCCGCTTCTTGCTCTTGTAAAGTAGTTGTGGATGTAGATTTTCTTAGAGCTAGAAGCCGTCCACTTAAAGGCAGTCTTGCAGTCCATTGGTGTTTTGTTCTTGTCTGCTTGTTGCTGGTCTGCCATAGCGCTCAGTTTGTTATCCTCTCTTTCATTTTGCTTCATTCCTAATGGTTCTGCAGTGCTCACAGTGCCTAGTAAAACTCAGGACCAGGAGGGGGGATGCCACTTAATTGAACTGTGTGGACTGCACTGGGTTTATGCTAGGATGTATGCTAAGACGTGTGCTAGGGTGAGTTAAGCGCCACCACACCTGCCCTGTGGGAGCTGGGAAGGGGCACGAGCACACTGCCCACCACTACTCGACGCTTGCTGCTTGCTGTTTTCCCCAATTTTGTGCCCTTTGTGAAGGCTGAAGTCTCAGCCACAAACCTGGCATGGGCGTTAATGATGGTCGCAGGTACTGGATTTTCTACTATCACTGGTGGTGGTAGTGATTACAAACTGCAATAAAGAAGCAAAGATGACTTCTGCAACATTGAATCTTCAGCTCCTGCCAGAAACTGTTTCCAAGTCGTGCATCCTCCGAGGACTACCTGTCTTCACTCTGCACCAGAAGAATGAAGGAACCTCCCTTGAAGTGAAGGAGTCTCTTCCCTGCTTCAGCAGGCACACCTCTGCAGTGATGACGGTGGCTTGGGTCCACTCTCCTGAAGAAGTGCGTAGATCCAGCATCACAGGTGGTGGACTGAAATGGTCGAGATGGTCCTGACGTCCTACTGTCCAACTTTGTTGGAAGTAAGATCTTGCCTCCCCATGCAAGAAAGTGCCCCCATGCACCACATGTTTTGCAGTTGCAAAGGCTTGTTGGCATTCTTCCAGAAAGTTCCTCATGCACTGTGCAGCTCCGGCCCCCCGCACTCATTCCTGTGATGCACAGCTTCCTGTGTGGTTCTCCAGCAGCATGCCAATCTTGTGTGTAGTGCTGTGTGGGCCTCCTTTTGCACCTTCTTTGTCCCTATGCTGTAGGACTCCTGTGCACACTGCCTGGTCTTCTGAGGACTCTCTAAGTTGCTGAGAGCCCACTCTGTCTTCTCCTCCTGGGTAGAGGCCACCACATCCCTCTTGGTCCTGGGCAGCACCATTTTCTGCTAACTGTGAGCTTTGTGTGTCATAAGGCTTGTTGGCGGAATCCAGTGTAGCAAACTAGACAGCAATCATCAATTTGGCGAGGGATATCATCTGCACCAGTCAGGAATCTGCATCTGTCTTCTTGGGTGCAGTACTGACTGACCCACTTCAGCGGTGGTTCTTCTTTTGCACCTTCATCCAGGTTAGTAGGTGTAGGAGGCTGGCCTGGTTTATAGTGAGGACCTTGTGGTACTTACACCTTGTGCCAGGTCCAGTTATCCCTTATTAGTGGATTAGTAGTGTTCTAGCAGCTTAGGTTGATAGAGGTAGCTATAGCAGAGCAGCTTAGGCTGAACTAGGAGACATGCAAAGCTCCTACTATACCACCTATATCATATAGCACTATATCATAAGAAACACAATACTCAGGGTTACTAAAAATAAAGGTACTTTAATTTAGTGATGAAATGCCAAAAGTATCTCAGAGGATATACTCCCTTAGGAGGTAAGTAAAGTACACAAAATATACACACAAACCAATATCAGGTAAGTAAAACGCTTAGAAAAGTAGTGCAAACACTGTAGAACATAACAGAATACAATAGGAGGCAATAGGCCTCGAGGCAACACAAACCATATACTCCAAAAGTGGAATGCAAACCACGAATGGACCCCAGGCCTAGTGTAGTGTGTAGAGGGTCGCTGGGAGTGTAAGAAAACACTAAGGGTGTCCAAGATACCCCACCCCAAAACCCTGAAAAGTAGGAGTAAAGTTACCCTACTACCCAAGAAGGACAGTAAAGTTGAGATACGGGATTCTGCAAAGACAACAACTGACTGCAAAGCACTGAAGACGGATTCCTGGACCTGAGGACCGGCAAAGGAAGGAGACCAAGTCCAAGAGTCACGCAAGTGTCCGGGGGGGCAGAAGCCCACTAAACCCCGGATGAAGGTGCAAAAGGGCTGCCTCTGGGTGGAAGAAGCCAAAGATTCTGCAACAACAGAAGGTGCCAGGAATGTCTCCTTTGGTCAGAAGATGTCTCACGGTGTGCTGGAGGATGCAGAGTTGTTTCCACACAGAAAGACCACAAACAAGCCTTGCTAGCTGCAAGAGTCACCGTTGAAGGTTTTGGGTACTGCCAGGGCCCAGGAAGGACCAGGAGGTCGCCCCTTGGAGGAGGAGACAGAGGGGGCGCTCAGCAACAGAGAGAGCCCATGCAAAAGCAGGCAGCACCCACAAAAGCACCTGAACAGGCATTCAGGAAATCTGAGCATGGTGGTCATCTCAGCACAACAAAAGAGGGTCCCACAAAGTCGGAGGTCAGCAGGGGGAAGATTCCATTGCCCCACAGGAGTTTTCTTCTTGGCTTCCAGTGCAGGGTGAAGGCAGACAGCCCTCAGAGCATGCACCACCAGGAAACAGTTGAGAAAGCCGTCAGGATTAGGCTCTACAATGTTGCTGGTAGTCTTCTTCCTACTTTGTTGCGGTATTACAGGCATCTTGGAGCAGTCAGCAGTCGATCCTTGGCAGAAGTCGAAAAAAGAAGTGCAGAGGAACTTCGGTGAGCTCTAGCATTCGTTATCTGAAGAGAAACCCAGAGGAGAGACCGTAAATAGCCCTTAGAGTAGGATTGGTTACCTAACCAGGTAAGAGCCTATCAGGAGGGGTCTCTGACGTCACCTGCTGGCACTGGTCACTCAGAGGTCTCCATTGTGCCCTTGCACCTCTGCATTCAAGATGGCAGAGGTCTGGGACACACTGGAGGAGCTCTGGGCACCACCCCTGAGGTGGTGATGGACAGGGGAGTATTCACTCTCCTTTCCTTTGTCCAGTTTCACACCAGAGCAGGGACTGGGGGCTCCCTGAACCGGTGTAGACTGGTTTATGCAAGGAGGGCATCATCTGTGCCCTTCAAAGCATTCCCAGCAAAAACACTGAGGTTCTGGTTAGCAGAGCCTCAGTGATACAGTTAGGCACCACACAGGGAACACATATAGGCCACAAGTTATGAGCACTGGGGTCCTGGCTAGCAGGATCCCAGTGAAACTGGCAAAACAAACTGACACACAAGTAAAATGGCAGTAACATGCCAGGCAAGAAGGTACTTTCCTACAGCAGAGGCACATGTTCTCCCTGGACCCTTGGACTTGGTCTCCTTCTTTCACAGTTCTTCAGGTCCAGGAATCCATCGTTGGTGTCTTGGAGTCTCTTCTGGTTCTTGCATAATCTTCTTTCTTGTGTTCTTGTGTGTTCTAGGAAAGTAACTGCGATTTTCTCCTGGTTTCCTGGGCTCTGGGTGGGTTCTATTACTTACCTTTGGTGTTTTCTAATACTGCCAGCTCCCCTCTACACACTACACTAGTCTAGGTGGGAAACTTTCACAATCCACTTTCTTAGTATATGGTCTGTGTTCCCCCAGGCCCATTTCTAACTATTGTAATTTTCAAAATGGCACTGTTTTCTAACTGTTTTTAAAGCTATTTCTGCGTACTAGTGTATATAATTTGTGTATTACTTACCTCCTAAGGGTGTATAGTCTCTATGGTATTTTTGGTATTTGTGTCACAAGAACAAAGTACCTTTATTCTTGCAACACTGAGTATTTTCTTTCATGTGTGTGAGTATTGTGTGACTCCAGTGGTATTGCATGAGCTTTGCATGACTCCTAGATAAGCCTTGGCTGCCCAGCTACAGCTACCACTAGCCATTCTGGCTTCTAGACACTGCCTACATTTCATATAAAGGGATAACTGGACCTAGTGTAAGTACCTTTGGTACCCACTACAAACTAGGCCAGCCTCCTACAATGATGTCCCCTCTGATAACACACAGGGGCTCAAGGGCCCAAACATAAAGGAAAAGGGAAATCAAGAGGCTACAGCCACTAGTAATTTCTGCTAGGTACAGGGGAATTTGGTGCGCATGCATGCGCTACATTTAGGCAAGAGGGAGATTTGAAGGGGATGGGCAATGTGAGCTGCAAGAACCTTCCAATAATTAATCTTTCTCCTGCCTCTTGTCCATATGTTTTGATTTTAGCAGGGGTGCCCAAATTAATGGTGAGCCAGGTGGAGACATGGTTGGAGCTGACAAACAAATGTTTGCACATGCTTATAAAGAATAGGAATTTCTTTTTTTGAGTTGCCAATAATATTCTCATGACACATAGGGGGTCATTCTGACCCTGGCGGTAATTACCGCCATGGCGGAGGTTGGCGGTAGCACCGCCAACAGGCTGGCGGTGCTCCGCCGGGCATTCTGACCACGGCGGTACAGCCGCGGCCAGAAGCGGAAAGCCGGCGGTGTACCGCCGACTTTTCGCTGCCCATGGGAATCCGCCATGGCGGCGCAGCTTGGGGATTCTGACAGCCCATACCGCCATCCTGTTCCTGGTGGTTCACCCGCCATGAACAGGATGGCGGTATGGGGTGTCGTGGGGCCCCTGGGGGCCCCTGCAGTGCCCATGCCAATGGCATGGGCACTGCAGGGGCCCCCGTAACAGGGCCCCACAAAGAATTTCAGTGTCTGCTTTGCAGACACTGAAATTCGCGACGGGTGCAACTGCACCCGTCGCACCTTCCCACTCCGCCGGCTCCATTCTGAGCCGGCTTCCTCGTGGGAAGGGTGTTTCCCGCTGGGCTGGCGGGCGGACTTTCGGCGGTCGCCCGCCAGCCCAGTGGGAAAGCCAGAATGACCGCCGCGGTCTTTTGACCGCGGAGCGGTCTTTCGGCGGGAACCGCTTGGCGGGCGGCGACCGCCGTCCGCCGCGGTCAGAATCACCCCCATAGAGTCATGTGGATTGGGCTGGGCCCTATAGATTGGCCCAGGGACTGTGTCATTGTCAATTTCAGAGATCTAGTGCTGGCCCAAAGTCATCTTTTTGGTGGCTCGCAATACCAGGGGTCAAGTTTGTCTATTCAGATATTGCAGCTGGGTTACTTTAATAGGCCCTTTTCACTTGATTTTCATTTCCCTCAAAATAGCCATGGGCCTCACAGAGTATGTCAGATTAATCTTCAATTCTTCTCCGGGCCAACATTTCACAATTTAGGATCCCTATTTCAAACAGATTTGAGCTTTTGGAGGAGGTGGATTGATTCATAGACACCTTGCAGTGAGTACGACATCTGCATATTAAGTGATGGATTGGAGGGAGGGGCCCTCAAACATACTACAGTAAAGGAATATAGAGGGCAAGGACTTACTTTTTTAAATACAATGAAGAACCCCTGGGATTTTAATCCAGTCCCTCAAGATGTTGATATCAGTACTGTTTTCTGTCATGATTCAAGTGAGGGCCCTCTTAATCTAAATAAAGAGCCTCTCTACGGTGGTGGGGTAAATTGGATTTAGGGATCATGTCTTCCCCAGGTAACTGTAATAAGAATGGTGGGTCTGCAGTCCTAGAAAAGCTAGTATGGAGGGCTGTTCAGCAGAGTCCACAGAAGTCCATGGTAGGCTTGTTGGGGGCTATAGATGCACCTAAATATGAACAGCTAGTTAAATTGGCTTTCTGGAATGTCGCTGGTCTGAAGTGTAAGTTAGGTTGTCTTGATTGAGGCTTTTTTGTTGACTATTTTGACATTTGTCTGTTGCAAGAAACATGGTTGAGTTTCAGCGTCCTGGCTATGCTGTACACTGCAAGGTAGCTGCAGGGGTTCGGTGAGGCAGACCGTCAGGAGGTCTTGCCACATGGGTGGTGACTTATTTAGGTTGCAAGGTTAAAACAGTAGAAGTTAATTCAGAAGATATTCTTTGTCACCTAATCACATTTAGCTCTGGTATAGATTTGTACCTGATTAACGTCTACTCCAGACCTCTTATAGGGGACTTAAATTCCAGGGTGGTGGAGCAGTTAGATATGCTCTTATCCTTGCTTCCAGATAGTGCCTTCAAGAAGGTGGCTGGCAATTTCAGTTGCCAATGTGAGCCACTAGAGGTGGAGTGTGATGAAATTATAAGCACAGAAGATATGATTTTGGCAATTCTAGGTCTGGTGATTCCTCCTATTAAAACATGGTCATCTTTGATATTGCAAATAAATGCACTTACCTTAAAGCACTCCATACACACTTGAAATGGGTGCACAAAATCAGATATCCAGGGGTGCATACTTTTAATCGAGTGAACCAGACTTCTTTGATAGATTAAACACTGATTGATATAGGGTTATGGCCCTATGGGGTGGACATGGAGGTTCTTCATAGAGCTAATAGCAATCATAATGGCCGTTATTTAGAACTAAAGTTTCCCTTCAATAAGGTCACCTTGACTCAACCAGATCAACTAGACACTAAACTTACTCTGGCACTGAATAAGTCTAGAATGAGGCAGAGTGAGCTGATCCAGGTCCCTGGTGTTTAGAATGTGTTTTATGGGTCGTATAAAATGCCATTAAAGAATTGAGTAGGGCCATGGACATTAAGAGCGATTTTGGGCAGAAGGGAAAGAATTAAGAATCCATCAGGTTCTTACCAGCCAACTTAAGGATGTATTTACAGTAGAGGTGCACCGACCCAGGGAAAACCATCATCTGTGGTTTTGCAGAGGGTGTCGGATCACCAAACGTACTCTTCTAAAGGCTTTAAAATCTTAGGATGTCAGTTTAATTCAAACTGCAAGGTTTGAATACAAATGTATAGTTAATGTGTGTAAGAGGCTGGCCTGGTTTGAAGTGGGTACCTTGGCTACTTACCCCTTATACCAGGTCCAGTTCTCCATTAATAGTGACATAGTAATGTTCTAGTAGCTTAGGCTGATAGAGGTAGCTATAACAGAGCAGCTTAGGGTGAACTAGGAGACATGCAAAGCTCATGCAATACCACTAATAATTACACAGTATTTAAACAGAATTAAAGACAATACTCAGTGTTACCAAAAATAAAGCTAGTTTATTTGGGTGACTGTAGGAAAGAACCATCTTGCCTGGCATGTTACCCCCATTTTTTACTTGGTGTTTATGCTCTCTCTGCTTTTTAAACTGTCACTGCAGGCTAGCGACCATTTTCATAAATTCTGATTGGCACACTGGAACACCCTTATAATTCCCTGGTATATGGTACCTAGGTGCCCAGGGTATTGGGGTTCCAGGAGATCCCTACGGGCTGCAGCATTTCTTTTGCCACCCATAGGGAGCTCAGACCAATACTACACAGGACTGCCACTGCAGCCTGAGTGAAATAACGTCCACATTATTTCACAACCATTTTACACTGCACTTAAGTAACTTATAACTCACCTATATGTCTAACCCTCGCTTAGTGAAGGTTAGGTGCAAAGTTACTAAGTGTGAGGGCACCCTGGCACTAGCCAAGGTGCCCCACATTGTTCAGGGCAATTTCCCTGGACTTTGTGAGTGTGGGACACCATTATACGCGTGCACTACATATAGGTCAATATCTATATGTAGCTTCACAATGGTAACTCCGAATTTGGCCATGTAACATGTCTAAGATCATGGAATTGTCCCCAAATGCCCAATTTGCTATTGGGGTACCAATCCCATGCATCTCCGGGGCTCCAGAATAGACCCCAGGTACTGCCAAACCAGCTCTCTGGGGTTTTCTCTGCAGCTACTGCTGCTGCCAACCCTCAAACATGTTTCTGCCCTCCTGGGGTCTGGGTAGCCCAGTCCCAGGAAGGCAGAACAATGGATTTCCTCTGAGAGAGGGTGTTACACCCTCTCCCTTTGGAAATAGGAGTAGCTTCCCCAAGCCACTGGAAATGCTTTGAAGGGCACAGATGGTGCCCTGCATGCTTAAGCCAGTCTACACCGGTTCAGGGATCCCCAGCTCCTGCTCTGGCGCAAAACTAGACAAAGGAAAGAGGAGTGACCACTCCCCTGTCATCACCACCCCAGGAGTGGTGCCCAGAGCTCCTCCAGTGTGTCCCAGACCTCTGCCATCATGAATGTAGAGGTGTGAGGGCACAGTGGAGGCCTCTGAGTGGCCAATGCCAGCAGGTGACGTCAGGGACCTCTCCTGAATGGTGCTTACCTGGTTAGGTAGCCAATCCTCCTCTGACAGCTATTTAGGGTCTCTCCTGTGGGTTTCTCTTTAGATAACGTATGCAAGAGCTCACCAGAGTTCCTCTACATCCTTCTCTTCAACTTCTGCCACGGATCGACTGCTGACTGCTCCAGGATGCCTGCAAAACTGCAACAAAGCAGCAAGATGACTACCAGAAACATTGTAGCGCCTAATCCTGCTGGCTTTATCAACTGTTTCCTGGTTGTGCATGCTCTGAGGGCTGTCTGCCATCACCCTGCGCTGGAAGCCAAGAAGAAATGTCCTGTGGGTCGACGGAATCATCCCACTGCTAATGCAGGCACCAAACTTCTGCATCACTGGTCCTCTGGGTCCCCTCTCATCTTGAAGAGCGTGGTCCCTGGAACACAGGAGCTGGATCCAAGTGACCCCGACAGTCCAGTGGTCCTTCTGTCCAAATTTGGTGGTGGTAAGTCCTTACCTCCCCACGCCAGACAGTAATCCTGTGTACTGTGTTATCTGCAGCTGCTAGGGCTTCTGTGCACTTTTGCATGGAATCATTCGTGCACAGCACAGTCCAGTTCCCCAGCACTTCATCCTGCATTGCTCAACTCACTGAGTTGACCACCGGATTCGTGGGACCCTCCTTTGTAGTGTTGAGATGACCGCTGTGCTCAGATTTTTTGAATGCCTGTTCAAAAAATGAACCTTGACACAGGTGATCTAAACATACAGATGTGCTAGCCTAGGGCCAGATCTACTTCTCTTCAGGCATTTAGAATACTATGTAATCCCATTAGTTGACATACTTGTAGCACCCCCTACATTATCACAGCTGCTAAAGTGTGAGAGCAAGCACCAAACAATCAGAGCGAAGTACATGGGTTCTGTCAGTACTTACCGCCTTGTGGCTGCTGTGCTGCACTCAAATGTCTATCTACCTCAGGCTAGGCCACCACCAAAATGTGGGCCATTAGGGGCGTCAGGGTCCAACGGGCACCTCTCCTTCATTGGGAGGAAATTCCCAGCTGGGCCTCCACGGTCTTCCGGGCCCAACGTCTCATGTCCTCCCACCACTTTCTGCAATGGGTGCTCTGCCGGCTATGTACCCTCAGGGTCGGCACTTGCTTGGTGATGGCATGCCAGGTCTCCTTCTTCTGATGGGTTTTCACCTGCATGGATGACACAGACAAAAGGAGAATGCCATGTAGACTGGCATCATAAAATATCAGTGATAAGTGCACAAAAGTCATAGCAAGTTGGCACACATACCCATCATCTCAGCATACACACCTACACATCATGCCATCTGCATGCATCTACACCCACACTAGTGCACATGCATGATGCAACGTCACACAACATCTATCACACATGGCTATGGCATAGGACTCCCCTGCTCCTCTGGTGCCTTGTATAGCTGTTCATATAGGGGTAGGACCTCCTCTACCAGCCTCTCAAGTTCTTCCAGGGTGAAGGCAGATGCCCTATCACCTGCAGGACATGGCATGATGGCTCTCAGAGGCAGTACAGAGCAGCTCACATTGTGGAGGTCTTGCTGGAAACTGTGTCGGGAGTCAAGTGAGCAATACTGCAGAAAATGGCGGCCACTGGCGACAGGCATCACCATTGGCCCAAGTCCGCCAAAGGCAGCAATGTTACCCAATGGCAAGTTGCACGGCGGTTGCGACCACCAACCACCCTGACAACTTCCACTGGCGGACTTAGGTCACTTTCAACTGTCCAGTACAGTAGGTCAAGTGCTTGACATTTTGGGCACATTTCATAGATGGATGTATATATTAATCTGTGTCATTCATCTATTCCTCCAAAATAGCTGTGTAAGTATGTAGTGCCATCGTGTATGTGCAACATAATGGTCATATATTTACTAAAGCCATTGAGAAGGTTGTCAACAGACAACTAACCCACTTCCTTGAGGAGAACTGCACCCTGGACCCTTCCCAATCCGGATTCCGCAGGAACCACAGTACTGAAACTGCCCTCATCGCTGCCACCGATGACATGAGAATAAAACTGGACAATGGTAAAACCGCAGCCCTCATCCTCCTGGACCTCTCAGCTGCGTTCCACACCATCTGCAGCCACACCCTACGCACAAGCCTCAGCAATGCAGGAATCCATGACAGATCCCTGGACTGGGTCACCTCCTTTCTTACCGGCAGAACCCAGAGAGTCCGCCTTACCCCATTCTGCTCTAAAGCCACCAAAATCATCTGCGGCATACCCAGAATTCATCCCTCAGCCCTACCCTCTTGAACATCTACATGGCGCTGCTCGCTAACATTGCCCAATCTGACAACCTCAACATTATCTCATACGCCGACGACCCCCAACTGATCCTCTCCCTCACCAAAGACTCCGCCAGGACCAACCTAAACAAAGGAATGAAGGCCATTGCCGAATGGATGAAGAACAGCTGCCTCGAACTCAATTCCAACAAGACGGAAGTCCTTATCTTCAGCTCCACCCCCTCTGCATGGGATGACTCCTGTTGGCCTGCCACTATCGGAGCCACTCCGACTCCCACTGACCACGCACGCAACCTAGGATTCATCTTGGATTCCTCATTATCCATGACTCAGCAAGTCAATGTCATCTCCTCCTGCTGCTTCAACACCCTCCACATGCTTTGAAAGATCTACAAATGGATCTCCACTGAAACCAGAAGAACAGTCACCCAAGCCCTCGCAAGCAGCAAACTGGACTACGGCAATGCCCTCTATGGAGGAACCATGGCCAAACTCCAGAAGAGGCTGCAACGCATCCAGAACTCCTCCGCACACCTCATCCTGGACATCCCCTGCAACTGCCACATCACAGGCCATCTGAGAGACCTGCACTGGCTCCCAGTCAACAATCACCTTCAAACTCCTCACCCACGCTCACAAAGCACTGCACAACACTGGACCAGAATACCTTAACAGATGCTCTCCTTCTATACCCCGACCCAGGATCTCCACTCCGCTGACCTCACCCTAGCAACCGTCCCACGCGTCTGCAGAACCTCAACCGGTGGCAGATCATTCTCGCACCTCACCACCAAGATGTGGAACACTCTTCCCACCCACCTGCGTCAGACCAAAGACCACCTTACCTTCAGGAAACTTCTCAAGACCTGGCTGTTCGAGCAGTAGCAGCACCTCCACCTCACCCCTACCTCAGTGCCTGATGCCCTCACGGGTGAGTAGTGTGCTTTACAAATTTCTGATTGACTGACTGACTAAATGACGTGATGAGGGAGTATATATGGTGAGAACTATCTAAAGCTACTCTGTGATACATAGGCCATTGGTAGATATTGGTAGATAACAAGACGTATGTAGGAGTAGTGTAGGACACATGTACACAAACACTAGTTTCTCATTACATTCCCATTTACATGTTTAGCCAATATGCAGCAATGAGGCTGGAATTGATGCATATCCATGGGCTTAAGTGATACGCATCTTCTACAGATGCTAGGTGTCAGGTAATATACAATGTGTAAACACCACATAACTCACTGTATATTCACTTCACTCAACATAGAAATACTTCTATGAGGAGAGTGAGACAACCACCAATGTACCGTCCACTAGTAGACTGGAAACCATGGAGGACAGGCATGTCATCCAGACATAGGCGGTCATTCTGGCCCTGGCGGTTGAAAACCGCCAGGGCAGAGTGCAGCGGAAGCACCGCCAACAGGCTGGCGGTGCTTCCAGGGCAATTCTGACCGCGGCGGTAAAGCCGCGCTCAGAAAAGGGCAACCGGCGGTTTCCCGCCGGTTTACCCCTGCCCCAAAGAATCCTCTATGGCAGCGCCGCCATGGGGATTCCGACCCCCTTCCCGCCATCCTGGTCCTGGCGGTAAAAACCGCCAGGAACAGGATGGCGGGAACGGGTGTCGTGGGGCCCCTGGGGGCCCCTGCACTGCCCATGCCACAGGCTCTGCAGGGGCCCTCTAACAGGGCCCCATAATGATTTTCAGTGTGCCACTGCACCCGTCGCACACCAGCAACTCCGCCGGCTCCATTCGAAGCCGGCTTCATCATTGCTGGGGCTTTCCCGCTGGGCGGGCGGGTGGCCTTTTGGCGGTCGCCCGCCCGCCCAGCGGGAAAGTCAGAATGACCGCCGCAGTCATTTGACCGCGGTGCGGTCTTCTGGCGGTCTCCGCCCGGCGGGCGGCGCCCCCGCCCGCCGGGGTCGGAATGACCCCCACAATGTCTGAATCGCCATACCATCGTGGATCTTTGTACTCAGTTGGAGCCAGATCTGATGCCTGCCATTCGCAATCCCCATGACATACCTCCCATCATTCATTTCTTGTCAGTGCTACACTTCCTGGCCATAGGGTCCTTTCAGAATAATGTCACCTTAACAGCAGGGACGTCTCAGGCCCTGTTCAGTCTGGTGTTGAAGAATGTACTGTATGCATTGTTGAAACACCTGGACAGCTACATCAGGTTCCCCCAAAGAGCGGACTTGGCCTATGTGAAGGCAGACTTTTATGATATGGGACACATTCCTCATGTGGTAAGAGCAATCAATGACACCCATGTAGCCCTGGTCCCTTCCAGTGCCAATAAACGTGGATAGGAACAAGACGAACTACCAATCAATCAACGTCCAAGTGGTGTGTCTGGCAGACTAGGACATCTCACAAGTCACATCCAAGGATCTGTGCATGATTCCTACATCATGAGTAACAGCAATGTCCCACATCTAATGGCACGGCTACAAACAGTGAGGGACTGGCTGCTTGGTAAATTTACATTGTAGTATGTGTCAGTGAGTTATGTCTCTTGAAATCAGAATCTAGCCAGTCCCACATACAGCATTTGAGTTGTTCCACCATTGTGAACACAGGTGACTCCGACTAGCCAAATCATCCTTCGCTGTTGACACCAGTGCGGTACCCAGTCACAACAGGGGAACACTGTTACAATGAGGCCCATGTGAGGACAAGGCATGTAATTGAGTGAACATTTCGGCTCCTGAAGGCAGATTCATGTGCCTGGACCTATCTGGTGGAGCCCTCCTCTACACGCCCCAAAAGGTATGACAAATAATTATTGCCTGCTGAATGCTCCATAATCTAGACCTGAGGCATCAGATCCATTGATTGCAGATGAGGGGAGGAAGATGGACCTGTGGCTGAAAATGCTGATATGGCAAGTGATAAAGAACCAGAGGAAGGGTAGATCTCATCAATCAGTACTTCAATTGGAATACAGGTATGTGAAGTAGACATTTTGATGTGTTGAATGTGCACAACTTGAAGTAGATGGCTGCCATTGCCCTCCTGACTTGCTTCATCATTGGGGGAGTCATGAGCTCCAATGCCTATGTGTGAGTAGTAGATGCTGACTGATAGATGGTAAAGTATGCAGTACATTACGCTCTGCTATTTCCTATATAGTTACATCAGATCCTAGCATACACTTCTGCAATGGACTACTCAGTATTGAGGTATGTTTCTAGCATTCTCCTTTCCTCTTTTTCTTCCATTAACTGATATCACCATTCCCTTATTGACTCTGCTACTTAGGCTTGAGGTATTAATTTTCATCAGGCAATGATA
The DNA here is from genome assembly GCF_031143425.1 of Pleurodeles waltl. Taxonomy (NCBI): domain Eukaryota; kingdom Metazoa; phylum Chordata; class Amphibia; order Caudata; family Salamandridae; genus Pleurodeles; species Pleurodeles waltl. The sequence continues at coordinate 391,677,817 of NC_090445.1, read as the reverse complement.
ATTGATGACAGACATGAGAGATGTACCAGATAGATAGCTGATAATATGGATGTAGGTACAATGGGTGGTACCTTGTTAGCACTTCCTTCATACAAGTGGGGTTATGACTGCTTAATCCTTTCCTATTACCAATGTGGTTGGGGGGATGTATAATGGTGTATTATGTGTCAGTTGTAGTTAGTGGCCCATGTGTGATGTTTGCATCATGGCCTGTGGCTTCATTTTGGGTGGGGTACTTAGTGATGGCCTTGGGACCTCGCTGTGTTTGTAAACTGATGTTTGTAGGAGGCTGGACTGGCTTGTAGTGAGTACCAAGGGGTACTTACACCTTGCACCAGGCCCAGGTATCCCTTATTAGTGTATCGGGTGTCTAGCAGCTTAGGCTGATAGATAATGGTAGCTTAGCAGAGCAGCTTAGGCTGAACTAGGAGACGAGTGAAGCTCCTACAGTACCACTAGTGTCATATGCACAATATCATAAGAAAACACAATACACAGATATACTAAAAATAAAGGTACTTTATTTTTATGACAATATGCCAAAGTATCTCAGTGAGTACCCTCAGTATGAGGATAGCAAATATACACAAGATATATGTACACAATACCAAAAATATGCAGTATAGTCTTAGAAAACAGTGCAAACAATGTATAGTTACAATAGGATGCAATGGGGACACATAGGGATAGGGGCAACACAAACCATATACTCCAGAAGTGGTCGCGAACCACGAATGGACCCCAAACCTATGTGACCTTGTAGAGGGTCGCTAAGACTGTAAGAAAACAGTGAGGGTTAGAAAAATAGCCCACCCCAAGACCCTGAAAAGTGAGTGCAAAGTGCACTAAAGTTCCCCAAAGGACAAAGAAGTCGTGATAGGGGAATTCTGCAGGAAAGACACAACCCAGCAATGCAACAACAATGGATTTCCAAATGAGGGTACCTGTGGAACAAGGGGACTAAGTCCAAAAGTCACAAGCAAGTCGGAGATGGGCAGATGCCCAGGAAATGCCAGCTGTGGGTGCAAAGAAGCTGCTACTAGGCAGTAGAAGCTGAGGATTCTGCAGGAACGACAAGGGCTAGAAACTTCCCCTTTGGAGGATGGATCCCCCATGCCGTGGAGAGTCGTGCAAAAGTGTTTTCCTGAAGAAAGACAGCCAACAAGCCTTGCTAGCTGCAAGTTGTGCGGTTAGCGTTTTTGGATGCTGCTGTGGCCCAGGAGGGACCAGGATGTCGCCAATTGTGTCAGAGGACAGAGGAGGTGCCCAGCAAGACAAGAAGCCCTCTCAGAAGCAGGCAGGACCCGCAGAAGTGCCAGAACAGGCACTACGAAGAGGAGTGAAATGGTGCTCACCCGAAGTTGCACAAAGGAGTCCCACGCCGCCGGAGGACAACTTAGAAAGTCATGCAATGCAAGTTAGAGTGCCGTGGACCCAGGCTTGACTGTGCACAAAGGATTTCCACTGGAAGTGCACAGAGGCCGGAGTAGCTGCAAATGTTGCGGTTCCCAGCAATGCAGTCTGGCGTGGGGAGGCAAGGACTTACCTCCACCAAACTTGGACTGAAGAGTCACTGGACTGTGGGAGTTACTTGGACAGAGTTGCTGGATTCAAGGGACCTCGCTCGTCATGCTGAGAGGAGACCCAGGGGACAGGTGATGCAGTTCTTTGGTGCCTGCGGTAGCAGGGGGAAGATTCCGTCAACCCACGGGAGATTTCTTCAGAGCTTCTAGTGCAGAGAGGAGGCAGACTACCCCCACAGTATGCACCACCAGGAAAACAGTCGAGAAGGCCGCAGGATCAGCATTACAGAGTTGCAGTAGTCGTCTTCGCTACTTTGTTGCAGTTTTGCAGGCTTCCAGCGCGGTCAGCAGTCGATTCCTTGGCAGAAGGTGAAGAGAGAGATGCAGAGGAACTCTGATGAGCTCTTGCATTCCTTTTCTAAGGAAATCCCCAAAGCAGAGACCCTAAATAGCCAGAAAAGAGGGTTTGGCTACTTAGGAGAGAAGATAGGCTAGGAACACCTGAAGGAGCCTATCAGAAGGAGTCTCTGACGTCACCTGCTGGCCCTGGCCACTCAGAGCAGTCCAGTGTGCCAGCAGCACCTCTGTTTCCAAGATGGCAGAGGTCTGGAGCACACTGGAGGAGCTCTGGGCACCTCCCAGGGGAGGTGCAGGTCAGGGGAGTGGTCACTCCCCTTTCCTTTGTCCAGTTTCGCGCCAGAGTAAGGCTGAGGGGTCCCTGAACTGGTGTAGACTGGCTTATGCAGAAATGGGCACCATCTGTCTCCATGAAAGCATTTCCAGAGGCTGGGGGAGGCTACTCCTCCCCAGCCCTGACACCTTTTTCCAAAGGGAGAGGGTGTAACACCCTCTCTCTGAGGAAGTCCTTTGTTCTGCCATCCTGGGCCAAGCCTGGCTGGACCCCAGGAGGGCAGAAACCTGTCTGAGGGGTTGGCAGCAGCAGCAGTTGCAGTGAAACCCCGGGAAAGGTAGTTTGGCAGTACCCAGGTCTGAGCTACAGACACGTGGGATCATGGGATTGTGCCAACTATGCTAGGATGGCATAGAGGGGGCAATTCAATGATCATAGACATGTTACATGGCCATATTCGGAGTTACCATTGTGAAGCTACACATAGGTAGTGACCTATGTGTCGTGCACGTGTGTAATGGTGTCCCCGCACTCACAAAGTCCGGGGAATATGCCCTGCACAATGTGGGGGCACCTTGGCTAGTGCCAGGGTGTCCACACACTAAGTAACTTTGCACCTAACCTTTACCAGGTAAAGGTTAGACATATAGGTGACTTATAAGTTACTTAAGTGCAGTGGTAAATGGCTGTGAAATAACGTGGACGTTATTTCACTCAGGCTGCAGTGGCAGGCCTGTGTAAGAATTGTCAGAGCTCCCTATGGGTGGCAAAAGAAATGCTGCAGCCCATAGGGATCTCCTGGAACCCCAATACCCTGGGTACCTCAGTACCATATACTAGGGAATTATAAGGGTGTTCCAGTATGCCAATGTAAATTGGTAAAATTGGTCACTAGCCTGTTAGTGACAATTTGGAAAGAAATGAGAGAGCATAACCACTGAGGTTCTGGATAGCAGAGCCTCAGTGAGACAGTTAGTCATAACACAGGTAACACATTCAGGCACACTTATGAGCACTGGGGCCCTGGCTGGCAGGGTCCCAGTGACACATACAACTAAAACAACATATATACAGTGAAAAATGGGGGTAACATGTCAGGCAAGATGGTACTTTCCTACAATGTTGCTGTCCAAGTTGCAGGTAATTGTATTATGGCAAAGGTGAGCAACAATCATACAGGTATGGGGCCTATGTTAGTGTGTGGTTTAAGTACTGGGTTCCTCTGTGATGTTCGTTGTGTGTTCCATGGAATATGTGAATATGTAGCTATGTTATGGTTATGTGAAGAGCCTGTTCCTGGTGATGTATAGGTGCAATCTGGGTGACCCTTCTTTGTAGGTAGTCTTCCATAGCTATGACATCTATTACCTGTAAATATGCTTAGTATGCCACCAAGCCTTCCGTCCTGATGGTACTCACTGCCATGCTCTAATTGCAGATTGGAATACTGACTATACTCTGGATTTCAAACTCCCTGACATCTGTCGTGTGACGTTTCTGTTGGCATGTGTCTCCTGCTAAGGGAGCCTCTGTCTGATGGCCATTCCACTGGCTGTTTGATTCAGGGGGGAAATACCAGACCACAGTTGACAGGCATGACAATTGTTGGTGTATTATTAAAGACATATATTCAGTAGTTGTGTTCAAATGTGATGTATTGTTCATATCAGAATAAAAGTCAAATAAACTATGCACAAATAAAAAAAGATGATGAGTGAAGTCATGGTAAATGGATTCATCAGAGTAGCTGCTACAACAGTGGGTTACACGGCCCAGTGTCCATGTACCATGGGAAAATGGTGTTTCGTCAACAGGGTGTCTCAGGGGCACACAAGAGTGACAAATCAGGAGAGGGTCACTTCTTGGCAGTGGGTTTGGTCTTGTCATCTGCTCCAGCCTGATGTCTGGGTGGACATCCTCATTAGCAGGGGGTTCTTCATCTAGAGAGGGAGGGGAGTCGGTGGCATGTGGTTCTCCTGGCAGGGCCTCCATTCCACTATCTGCCGCTGATCTAGATGAGGCAGATGTTACGATGGTAGTGGAAGGGGCCTGGTGGCGTTTGGAAAAACCACGCAGGGTGATGGAATACCTTAGCACCCCTGCAACAGAAGACATATGGGCATTTTGTGCCTGCCACTGCTGCATGACTTACTGGTGGTATTCCCTCTGCAGCCTTTGATTTTCCCCCAACATGGTGATTATCTGTCCCATCCTGTTATGGAAACTTTGGTATGCTCCCAAGACTTGGGAGGTGGTTGCCTGGTCAGTGGAGGGCCTTTGAGGTCCAATCCTCTGGCCCACTGCATCCCTCCCATGCACCCTATCCCCAGGTGCCTGTGCCCCTGGCACAGTGTGCCCACTCCCAGTGGTAGCAGGTCCATCAATGTCTGTGGTGTCAAGGTTAGATTATAGTCCCTGTACTGTGGGTAACACAATTAATTGAACAGTCCTTGGAACACAGGTTTGGGGGTGAATGGTTGGCTGTAATGTGGTTGTCCCAGGGGTGGGAGGGGTAGATGTGGGCAGGGCGAGGCAGGGAGTCATTGACTGACCAGGTGTTCCAGATAGGCCAGGATCTAAATCACTATTCAGACATCCAGGCATGTTGGCCATACTGGGGACTTCATCCTGAGGGGGACTGGCAGTCTCTTGTATCCTCTCCATGGTGGAAATGACAGGGTTACCTGTGGAGGGAGGGAGACCCAGAATTCAGGTTAGAATGTGTGCTTGGTTACCTCTTTGTGAGAAGCAGACAGTGGCTTAACATAATTCCCCACAATGACATTGACAGCTGCAGCACAACATACCTTTGTTGTACATACAACTCTGTGACTTAATTTCCATACTCTTTGTTGAGAGCTGTCATACAAGTTTGGTACATATTGCACTGTGGATGGGTTCTGGTTTTGTCTGATAAATGACATGACTGTTCAGCTCTGTTACCTAGTGAATATTCAGGCTTGCTAGATGTCACATATTGTAGCTGTACATTTCACAATGGTGTCCTAGTGGGAACATAGTATGTGAGTATGCAAGGGTAATAATCCTGCCTCTGGATGTTGTGCATGTGCATGGAGTCTGCCATCTTACTTTCAAATCCAGATCAGTCTATTTCAGGCTTTGGAATATGGATCTGTGGCCCTAAGGAATGGTCACTGAACTGTAGCTGTGTTTTGCTTTGGTTGCTACTGTGAGTGTGTCATTACATTGCTGTCATTGCTATTTACTGGTCTTCACTAGAATAATCTAGATGGTGTAGCTAGTACTTTAGTTGTACATGCATTACAGGTGAAGCATTCTTTGCACGCCAGTTCTTCACAATGATGGGTTATGCATTCTGGGAGTCATAGTGATATAATTAGCCAGTAGTCAACATGCCTGTGGGCAGATGGGATGAGTAGGGTGGCTGCATACACGAGAGAGGCATTAGGTGATTAGGTGGTAGTTGTAGTGGGACATTCAGTTAATTAGGGAGTATTTGGGTTGGGAGGAAGCATGCAGGACAAGACAAATGTGTGACTTGGATGCTGTGGGTACTTACCAGACTCCAGTCTCCCTGGTATTCCAGTCAGGCCCTCTGGATGCAGTATGTCCAAGACCTTCTCCTCTCGAGATCTGAACTGGGGGGGGAGGAGGTGGGGGCCCACCACCAGTATTATGCACAGTGATCTTTTGGTGTAATGCCATGGAATGCATCTTCCCCCGTAGGTCATTCCGCCTCTTCTTGAAGTCGTCTCTTGGGCGTGGTTGGATGCCTAATGAATTGACCCTGTTGACTACACTTTGATGTTTGTTGGACCTGTGCTCCAAACAGTTGTGGTTCTCCCCTGACAAGTTCATCGACCATGACCCTCAACTCCTCGTCAGTGAAACTTGAGTGTTTCTGTGAGGACATGGTAGTTGTTGTGTAGATGGTGTGGGGGGATTGTGAGTGTAGGAGTGCAATGTTGTGTAAGTGGTGAGGTGTGGTCTGGCCAAAAGACCGCCAAATTCATAATGAGGCCCATAGTATTTGATCTGTCTGTACTGCTCAAACAGACATTGCAGCATGTAATTGGTCGAGTTCCAATGTGTTTGCACCTCCTGTATCAGGGCTTTAACTGGTACTTTATTAACATGCTGAATAATCCGAAACTGCTTCTGGCCTTTAAGAGAATGGCTGAAATTAGTCTGCAGGTAGTTAGTATGTTGCTGACTAAGTCTTCTTTTTTGAGAGGCAATATCGGTCTAGCTTAAAACATTCCATGTGAGGCAAATGGGCACCACAAATTATAAAAATCACACTCCTTCCACAAAATTAAAAGGGAGGTGGCCCAGCACTAACATCTTTGCCACCTTTCCATTGTACAAAGATCCTATAGGGTGGCTGCAATCACTGGGGCCCCTCCTGCCTAAACATGCCCATAATAGTAGCTTATATTTTCTTCTTTTATGGGGACACTGACGCAGGTGACTTTCATGAAGTCAGCAGTGGTAGACTCAATGTGCATCTTAGAGCAGTCATTGTATGCCTCAGTGTCTTCATCTGACTGAGTCCTGTGCCATTTCAAGGTCACTGATCAAGAAAAAAATCAATAATTAAAATAAATTAAAACATTAAAATTAAAAAATTAAATTAAAAATAAAGAAATAAAATAAATACAATAAAAAAATAGAAATTTTAAAGAAATCCAAATAAAAAAATAATCTAAAAAATTAAGATAAAAAATGAAATAGCAATTAAAATTATAAAACTATAATGAAATGATGTGTGTATGTAAGTATGAGAAAAGTATTTTGGGGCAAGGAGGTGCAGATCAAAAATGCAAAAAACAATAATTTACTATAAGGCACTGCTCATCATCATATTCATAATATGCCTATACTAAAATGATACACAAGAATATTATTAAACTATTGATATCACATCCATGCAAGCCTATGGCACAAGCACACTGAATAGATGTACAAAATAGCCATAAGTCATCTGGTCAAATTAAAACAGCGAGCAATGAGGCATGGAGAACATGCAAGCCTATGGCAAAGGCACATTGTCTGAGTACACAAAATGGCCTCTGACCACATGGTCAAAAAACAAAAGTGAGCAAGGAAGCATGGAGAACAAAGAACACATGAAAGCCTTTGGCACAGGCAGACTGGCTGGATGCACACAATGGCCTCCAGCCACATGGTCAAACAAAAACAGCAAGCACGGAGGCCTGAAAAACAAAGAACATATGCAAGTCTTTGGCAAAAGCACAATGGCCAAATGCACAAAATGCCCATGAGCCATATTGTCAAATAACAACAATGAGAAACGAGGCATGGAGAACAAAGAACACATGAAAGCTTATGGACACACACTACATAAAATGGCTTCTGTTCTGCATGCCACATGGCATGGAGAACAAAGAAAATTGGTGGCCGATGGCAAACACACTAACACACTCTCCAGACATGGAGGCATGGTAACACTGAGAAAACAGTACCATTAAGTCACCAATGCAAAATACGAAAATTAACTGAGCTATAGAAATTTTACAGTAACACATATCCTCCTATGAAGAAAAAAGCATAAAATTCAAATAGTAGCCAACATTTTTAGTTCAATCCAATGACAACACTGCCCCAAATTATGTTTTAAAAAACATATACAAGAGAAACATTTCTTTCATGCATTAATGACTGGTACTGGGCCTACTGGCTGGATAGCCCATTGGACGACTAGGCAACATAGTAAAATAAATGTATACAACAAATGTAACAAACATGGAGGAAAGGTACTTATCCAACAGGCAAAGAGAGTGATCCTTCCACCTCGAAATCCTAGTGAAAAGTGACTAGGAGATCGACCAAGCACTGCGAGGAGCTTGCTGGACAAGAAGTTGGAGTCCTGGGGCACTTCTTTCCTTTTGGGGAAAAAAGCTTCTCACACTAAAAAACAAAGTGAATGGTCCTTTGGAGAAGAAAATCCACTTGAGAATGTCTTTTCGAGGTTATTTAGCTGCTTCTCGAGTAAAGAATCTACTAGAGCTGCACTTGTGAGTGGCACTATAATGGTGCCATTGCAGCTGCAAAATCCTGAAATGCCTGAGAATATTGTGGTGTGAACAAGTGTAAAAAACAAATGTTACATGCGTGAATGGAAAAAAAAATCTGCTTTGTGTTGTTTGTGGGAATATGGGAACTCCGTGCTACTCCACATGGCGTGGAGTGTGCGACTTCCAAATACTCCATGAGCAGAGTGGAGTTTACTGACCAGCACTATCCAAAATTAAACAACCACCTTCTATCCCCTGTAGAAGAGTTTTCAAATGCAGATGGAAGATTCTGGAAGTCAGTCACCAATGGCTAGTCCTAGATTGCAACATCTCCTCTCTACACCAGTCCCAACCCTCCTGCAAAACATGCTGAGACAAATCAAAATGGTGCTGTCCAAAACTTGCATTTCTTCAGGGAGGCTTAGCTCCACCTCTAGTGGACATCATTCCTAGGGACTTTAGACAAAACTTTCAAAAATAAGCCAAGCAGAATAATTAACTTGGCCTAGCAGAGTGACAGAAGGCATGGTCTCTGATCCTGAGCTGAGCCAGTGGAATAGGGACGTTCTGGACAACCTATAAGGTGAACTTGTATGATCTTAGGACCTACCTAGTCAAAGTGGATGTGGATTTTTCACCAAATGTTTCATACCCCAAGGGACTAGGTAGGCCTAAGAGAAGCAAAACAGATCCAAGGAAGATTTCCCCATATGTGGATAGCAGTGTCACTACAGACAAAACAGTAAACCATACTGACTTTCCCTATGAATACCCACTAATATTATAAGGCCTATCCCAGATAAATGCCTAACCTTGCAGAGTCCCCTCTGTACCAGGCTGCCTGTGATCAGCTACCAGGCACATTGGTAGTCTCACACGTGCCCCCTGCACTTGTGGTCATACATAACCAGTCAAGTTCCTCATAACTTAGCAGCATCACAGCTTCCTTATCTCAAAAAGTGCACACTGATGATGAACAGATGTATTGTAGTCACCATACAATTACTGATGGTGAGAACCAAGTAGTGAAACTCTCCCACAGTAAAAAGTCAAAAAATCAGGTGATTAAAAAAGCTATAAAACCTGGGCATACTAAATTGGCGGAAGCCAATTGCAACAACCACATTGAAATGTTTTTTGTCTTTTTTGCAACCAGTCAGTGATAGTCTTGGAGATGACTACATCTCTAAAGCTAGATGTATATATGTATATATACATCTCAAAAGAAAGTTCAGACACTAGCTGGCCACATCCATTCACATGGGGAGTTAGCAGTTCTCGGCACCACTCACAATCAAAACAATGTTGAAACCCTATAGAGGGAAACAATACTCGCAATCCATAAATCTGGTTGTCATTTCAAAAGACTTTAATGGCAACGCGTTTCGATCTATCAAAGATCTTCCATCACAGCCTATTACAAATAATGTGCACCACCACCATTAAAGAGCTAGTGAAGCCTAATTCATAGAAACAAAGAAAATGCTATCATTCAACACTGTCATATACAAAGAAAAAGGACTATAATATAAAAATAAACATATACAAATTGGTGAAGCCCTATTGATTTCACGTACATTGCAATATAAATGATTACATATTATCGTTGTTGATGTATGTAATATTACAAGAATATATTCAAAGGGAACACTAATATCAAATTTATCATCATAATCATAAGAAAATACCTTATATATAAAAAATATAACACACTTAAACTCAACAAAACATTTCAACCAAAATTATACAGGAAAGCCATTACATATGACGTGCCGACGGCTGGCAACATACCGTGACCGCGGTGGTAATCCGCCACAGGTATTATGACCCACACTGAGAATACCGCCACAATACAGACCAACACAAGTCCCTGAGACCAAAGGTCAGTGATAGACTGGCAATAGAAAAACCCACACCATTACGCCAACAGAAATATGCCCACCATATCACGATCCACGAATCAACGCGGCGGTCTTTCAACCACGGTAAACCATTGGCGGCACACACTGCTGTGCTCAAAATTCACACACACTTACAAAACAGCACCACACTGGACAATTCAAATTACACACACCTGACACACATACACACATCACACCCACACACCCACAACAATATAAAACACACACCCACATTAGACAAGCCAGGAGCACCAAATCAGAGGCACAGAACACCATCACCCATACACCATCCACGCACATCACAGCACACACCCCAACACATCACCCCACACATCCTCACACATACCACTCACACCACACCCATGGCACCCCAAAGACACCCCAGATTTTCTGAGGAGGAGCTAAGGGTCATGGTGGAGGAAATCATCTGGGTAGAGCCACAGCTATTCGGATCACCGGTGCAGCAGACGTCCATTGCAAGGAAGATGGAGCTATGGTGGAGAATCGTCGACAGGGTCAATGCCATGGGACAGCACCCAAGAACAAGGGATGACATCAGGAAGAGGTGGAACGACCTACGGGGGAAGGTGTGTTCCGTGGTTTCAACACACCAGATTGCTGTACAGAGGACTGGCGGTGGACCCCCACCTCCTCCCCCATAACTAACAACATGGGAGGAGCAGGGCTTGGTGGTCATGCATCCTGAGGGCCTCGCAGGAGTAGCAGGAGGACTGGACTCTGGTGAGTCAATTCTCTATTACTATCGCCCCCCTACCTGCATGCCATCACATACTCCCACCCTTAGCCTCACTCCCATCACTCCACCAACTCACATATACCCCACTAGCAAAACCCACCCATTCCAATACCAAGCCCTGCATGCAACAACAATGCATGGACACCCATCAGAGACCTGCATGGGCACCCATCACCCCAGCATGCCCAATAGAGAGACTCACCCAGCCCACAAAATCACCACTCACACAAGGCCAAGCCGACAGGGAAAACACAATCATACAGGGAAACACACCCATGCACAAGATGGCACACACAGATACATTAACAATACATTTGCATCCCAACAGGACCCCTACCCAACATCACCGGAGCGGAGGTGCAAGCTATATCCAGTCCTTCCCCCGAAGAGGCCCACAGTGATGACAGTAGCTCTGCACGCCTGGATAAGGATGACCAACCTGGCCTATCAGGGCCCTCTGGACAGTTGGTTACCCTGCCACAGTCCCAAACCACCACAGAGTCTCCCCCATCAGGAAACACCACCACAGCACCCACCCAGCGGGGCCATACCTCTGTCCCCAGGACACGTCATTCAGCAGTGTGTCCACCAATACAGGGACCCCAGGCAACCCCACAAACCCAAGACAATCAGGGACCTGGGGTCAGTGGCAGTGGACACACGGTTCAGGGGACAGAGGCACAGGACAACAGGGAAGCTGGGAGGACTGCTGTGCGCCAGGGGGAGGACAGGCCTAGGGAATCAACCGTCCACGAGGCACTCTCAAACATCATGGGAGCATACCACCATTCCCAGGAGACCATGGGCCAGGTACTGGCCAAGTTACAGGAGACCTAGCGGCTGCAGGAGGGACAGTACCTGGGGATCAGTGAGGACCTAACTAAAATATACACCATCCTGGTCACCATTGCAGTGGTGCTGGCTGACATGGGCAAGACCATGAGGGACGCAGTGGCACCACAAAGGGCGCCTGATACTAGCCAAACCGAGGAACAGCCTTCCACCTCTGCCGGCGCTAGTAGACAGGAGGCCCCACCACAGAACCAACAGGCCACCAGCACCCCACCCCCTGCTGAAGGAGAACCACCCCGCAAACGGTCCCTGCAATCCAGGCAGAAGCCAGAGAACATTGCCAAGACCTCAGCCAGGAACTAAGACTCTGCTGATTGTCACCCTTCTGTCCCACTCTGTCACCCTGTCCACCTTTATCTGCCATTGCTCCCCTTCCTATGCCCCCTTGGAGAAGGCACCTGTGATACCAATAGACTGGACTCTAACTGGATATTCCTCCACCATCACCCCAGCCTCTTACACATACTCCCATACTTATTTGCACAAAAATAAACAGCCTTGAAACATATACCATACTGGAGTCAATGTAATGATTAGAAAAATATATAATTACAACATTATCAAATCATTGCAACGTATATGTTCAGTGAAAAATACTACAGGATGACCTTTGGTGAGCAGCAGTACATATAGTAGGGGCCAGAATGGGGTACACAGATCTGAAAATAAAGAATCCAAAGGGAGCAGTCAGTGTCCATAGACAGAGGGTAAGAGCCTGCCATATACAATGTCCAAAAGATTACTGAAATGTAAAGTTGAATTACAGTCTCTTTCCTGTGTGTCACTGGAAGTAATGCTGTACAATGTTTGTTTTGTTGTCCACAGCTTCTTCCTCTGCCTCCTCTTCATCACTATCCACAGGCTCCACCGCTGCCACAAGACCATCTCCAGGCTCATCCTCCTGCCTAAAAGGTAGCTGGTGTCTCAAGGCCGGGTTGTGCAACATACAGCATGCCCTGATAATCTGGCACACCTTCTTGGGTGAGTAGTACAGGGATCCACCAGTCAGATGGAGGCATTGGAACCTGACCTTCAGGAGGCCGAATGTTGGCTCAATAATCCTCCTTGTATGTCCATGTGCCTCATTGTAACATTCCTCTGCCCTTGTCCTTGGATTCCTCACTGGGGTCAGTAGCCATGAGAGGTTGGGGTAACCAGAGTCACCAGAAAATACCAAGGGACAACTGTTAGACACACACTAACCGTTAGGGACAAACCCATACTCAGACCCCAACTTATACTATGTGGGGACCTTGGGCTCACCTATTAGCCACACCCAGTGCCTCAGGAGATGCCCCATTACATAAGGGATGCTGCTATTCTTCAAGATATAGGCGTCATGAACAGAGCCAGGATATTTGGCATTTACATGGGAGATCTACTGGTCCACCAAACACACCATTTGCACATTCATCGAGTGATAGCTTTTTTTATTCCTGTAAACCTGTTCATTTATTCGGGCGGGGACAAATGCCACATGTGTACCATCAATGGCACCAATAATGTTGGGGATATGTCCCAGGGCATAGCAGTCAGCTTTCACTGTGGCCAAGTCATCCACCTGGGGGAACACAAAATAGCTGCGCATGTGCTTCAGCAGGGCACACAACATTCTGGTCAACACATTGGAGAACATTGGCTGAGACATTCCTGATGCCATGGCCACTGTAGTTTGAAATGAACCACTTGCCAGGAAATAGAGCACTGACAGAACCTGCACCAGAGGGGGGATTCCTGTGAGCTGACGGATAGCTGACATCAGGTCTGTCTCCAATTAGGCACACAGTTCTTGGATTGTGGCACGATCTAGTCTGTATGTGATGATAATGCGTCTGTCCTCCATTGTCGACAGGTCTACCAGGGGTCTGTACACCGGAGGGTGCCACCATCTCATCATCTGCCTCAGCGGTGGTGGCCTATGGAGGAGAATAGTGAGCAGAAGGTCATATTTCCACATAGATGGTACAACTGTTGAATTTACGTCACAGAAGCAGTGTGTGAAGTCGAAAGTCAATTGATGTGCCAATGTCTGCTGTGATGCAGTTAGGTGGCTTGCCATGTGCCCCCCCTGAAATGGCGGCTGCCTGACCTGTGAGGAGGGACAAAGGGAAATGAGGTAAGTGTGCTGGCGTTGTGCTCCATCGCGGTAGGCGGTCAATGACAACCGCGTAACTTCGCATTGGTTATCATTGGGCCCTATGGGTTCCAGGAGCCAATGGCGATATACGCCAGCGGTGATGGTACACTTCGCCGCCGATGTCACCACCATTTTCTAGCTATTTACTCACTTGCTACCTGACTTTCAACTGGAGAGGACCTACACTGCAAGTGCTGCTGTGACCTGAGTCTGGAAGCGACAATAGCTAGAGTGTCTGGGGAAAGGGCCCCTGCCTTCACTGCGGAGGAGTTGGAGAAACTGGTGGATGGGGTCCTACCCCAGTATACGTTACTCTACGGTCCTCCAGACAAACAGGTGAGTAAACTGTGAGCATGATGTGTGGGCAATGCATGTTTGGAGTGGTGTGGATGTAAGCCACATGTTGGGGAGTGCTAAGGCGTCCTGGCCTGAGTGCTGCATGAGAGGTTGTCAGTGTATGTGTGTCAGGGTATGGGTGGGAACTGGTGGACAATGAGTATGGTGGTCTGGACGGTCGAGTAATTTCCCTTTCCGCTGTCTTTTCCCTGTGGGTCCATCACAGATGGAGCACCCACTGCCACAAGAGGTGGGAGGACCTGTGCCGTTAGACCAAGAAAACAGTGGAAGCCCAGCTGGGGCTGGCCTCCCAACGTGGAAGGGGTGCCTGTCGCACCATGACCCCCCTGATGTTCTGCATCTTGGCAGTGGCCTATCTGGAGTTGGATGTGCGCTTGAGGGCATCACAGCAGCCACAAGTGGGTGAGTACAGATTCTGAATCCTGACTTTGCACGCTTTAGGAGCTAGCTGGGTGGGGGATGTGGGCTGTGGGTGCCCCTAGGCCAGGGCGATCATGGCAGGGTAGGTCCCTTGTGTGCAGGCTCCGAAACACTCCTAATCCAATGGTACAAGTGGCCAATACCTACTGGGCAGGGTCCTGTGGGTGCCAGGTGTGCAGATGCTGGCGTTAGGCATTGTATCCCATGGGCTGGTGATTATCTTAGTGAGTGGTTGGGCAACAATAGTGGTGTTGCTGGCATTGACCAAGTGTATCCTCTGTCTCTCCCCCCCCCTTTTTGTTTTGTCACTCTGCCCTTGTGTGCATTAGCATCATCTTGCAGAGGAGCAGAGGCACCGGCGACGGAGGGAGCTGCATCCCGCATGGGCCTGGAGGCCGAATCCACAGAGAGTGAAGGCACCAGTGGGATGGAGGGCGAGGGGAGCTCCACGACGGGGACAGAAGGGGAGACCAGTGACATTGACTCCTCCTCCGATGGAAGCTCCCTGGTGGTGGAGAACACCTCTGTGCCCACCCCAACAACAGGTACAGCCGCCAACACCCGTACCAGCACCGCCGTCCCAGCACCCCATCGCACCATGACCCCGCTGATGTTCCAGATCCTGGCAGTGGCATATCTGGAGTTTAATGGGTGCTTGAGCGCAGCACAGCAGCCACAAAGGGGTAAGTACAGTGTCATTCAGCTGACTCTGCGCGCTTTACGAAGTGTCTGGGTGGGGGTTGTGGGCTGTGGGTTCCCCCAGGCTAGGGCGAACTAGGTAGCGTAGGTCCCTTGTGAGGCAGGCTCTGAGGCACTCCAACCCCAATAGTATTAGTGGGCATCTACAGCTAGTCAGGCTCCTGTGGGTTCCAGGTGTGCAGCAAATGGTGTTAGGCATAGTACCCCATGGGCTGGTGATTTTCCTACTAACTGCTAGTTTATGGCCTAGTGCATAGGGCTGCTCCCTGTGTGTTGTGTCCTCCAACGGTAGTGGTGTTGCTGGCATTGACCATGTGTCTCCTCTGTCTCTCTCCCCCTTCTTGTTTTGTCACCCTGTCCTTGTGTCTATTAGCATCATCTGGCAGAGGAGCTAAGGCACCAGCGACTGAGGAAGCTGTATCCCACATGGCCCTGGAGGGTGAATCTACGGAGTCTGAAGGCTCCAGCGAGACAGAGGGCGCGGGGACCTCCACGACGGGGACAGGAGGAGACACCAGAGACAGTGACTCCTCCGCTGATGGGAGCTCCCTTGCGGTGGTGGGCACCTCTGTGCCCAACGCAACGTCAGGTACAGCCGCCACCCCCCCCTACCAGCACCGACCTCCCAGAAGCATGTTTCCCGTGCCCGCTCACCAGGAGGGTGGGCATCTCCTTCGCCCCAGGCACCTCAGGCCCTTCCCCAGTCAGCCCTGCTGCCCTCAGTGAGGAGGCTATTGACCTCCTGAGATCCCTCACTGTTGGCCAGTAAACCATTCTGAACGCCACCCAGGGTGTCGAGAGGCATTAGCAACAAACAAACGCATACCTGGAGGTCATTCTTTCTGGCGTGGCGGCCCAACAGAGAGTATTTCAGGGTCTGGCCTCAGCACTAATGGCATCCATTGTCCCTGTGTCCAGCCTCCCCCTCCAACTTCCACTACCCAGAACCAATCCCCTCTACCTCATCCTATCCCAAGCACACCTTCAGACCAGCATGCACACAAATCAACACACAACATAAGCACCACACTTCATCTCACAGGCACTCACACAAGCACCATACCCATGCAAATATACCAACATCCACTGCCTACACTGTGTCACCCGCCTCCTCTTTGTCCACCTCCCTCCCAGTAGCATCTCCACTCACACCCGCATGCACTACATCATCATCCACTACCTCCATCACCACTACGCCCATCACTACACACCCCTCACTGGCAGTCACCACCCCCACAACCATGCACACGTCCCCTGTGTCCTCTCCCAGTGTGTCTGTGAGCCCTCCTCCCAAAGTACACAAACGCAAGCACTCACCCACCCAACAGCCATCCACCTCACAACAGCATCCAGCCAATGCAGCTTCACCCAAACTCAGCAGACGTACACCTCCTACAACCACTCCCTCTCCTCCACTCCAAAAACCCCTCCATCTTTCCATCCCAGTGTGTCTAAAAAACTTTATCTGGCTAACATTGACCTATTCCCTGTGCCTCCCCCCCCCCCACCGTCTTTCCCCTCGGGCCAGGGTGTCAAGATCCCAGGCCAGCACCTCAGCCACCAACTTGGCGTCCGCTGTGGTACCTGCAAGTCCCAGGGGAAGAAAGAGGGCACCCGTCAGGGCTGGCAGTATGCCACCGACCACTGTAAAGGACCAACCGATTCCGCCACCTGCCAGGTGAAGAACGGGCCAGCATGCAGCACAGTCAAGAAGCACGACCCACCTAGCAAGGCCTCCTTAAAAAATACAAGCTGCAAAGTGCCAAGGTCCCAGCTGTGTCTGCCAAGGTGGGGATAAAAACTCAAGGCAGGGCACTTCAGGCCTTGGAGGCTCCAGGTGAGGGGCAGGTGCCCACCATGAGTACCGACAGCCCCACAACCTGTACCAGGGCCCGCCTTCTGCAGCACCGCCACCTACACCACCCCCTGCACTGCCGCTGCCACAACAACTGTCAGCAGCATAATTCCCAGTGGGCAGCCTTCCGAGGCTGCAGGAGACGGCCTGGTGTCTCCCTCCACCAGCACCTGAACTACGGCCAGCACTGGCAGCATCTTCGCCACAGACACCACTGCAAGCACCGCCACCTGCACCGCCACCTGCACCGCCACCTGCACCGCCACATGCCCAGCCGGTGCCCTTCATCTGTCTGCCGCAGAATCCCCAGTGGGCAGCCATACAGGGATACAGGAGATGGCAAGGACCCTTCCCCCACCACTTGAAGCACCACCACCAGCACCGGCACTACCAGCAGTTGGCAGCCTTAGTCGCCGCAGGATGGAGTCTGGATCTGCCTCCATGGAATATCATGCCACCTGTTCCTTGAAAATCTTGTGCCTCAGACACCCAGGTGAGGGAATGGGAACTGCCACACCCCAGGTGCAGCATCACTGGGCACAAGGCCCCCTCCAGAACCAGTGAGAGATGCATCCACTATCACCTTCCTTGGCAGGATGAAGCAGACTGGGCACAAGGCCCCCTCCAGAACCAGTGGAGAGATGCATCCACTTACCCTATCCTTGGCAGGATAAAGCACACTGGGCACAAGGCCCCCTCCAGAACCAGTGGAAAAGCCATACACTTGAGAGACTGTGGCTTTACACTCCCCAGGAGCAAGCAGTGGGCAAACCACCCACTTGAGAGACTGGCTTTGCACTCCCCAGGAGCAAGCAGTGGGCAAACAACCTACTTGAGAGACTGTGGCTTTGCACTTCCCAGGACCAAGCACTGGGCAAACCACCCACTTGAGAGACTTGAGAGACTGTGGCTTTGCACCCCCCAGGACCAAGCAGTGGGCAAACCACCCACTTGAGAGACTGTGGCTTTGCACTCCCCAGGACATCGATGTGGGCATGTTGCCCACTCCAGGAGCAGTGGCGTAGAACCATCTTCTGGCTGAGGTGCCCCCCCCACTTCCACCTGAGGTGCCTGTGTGTTTTAGACCTGATGCCCCTGTAGTGTTCTCTCCATTTGGAGGCAGGAGTCAAGTCTGGGCTTCGCCCTTCATTTTTTGGCCCACTGGACCATGAACATTTGCTAAGGACAGTGTACAGCCTTCTGTATATATTATATATATTTGGTTATACTGGTTTTTCTATTCATTTATTTTATCTGAGTAGTTCAACAATAACACTGATTCAATTCACTTCATTTTGTCCTTGCATTCTTCAAGGGTGTTAAGGGATGTATATGTAATGTTGCTGCAAGTGTTAGTGTGTATGGTGTTATGGGTGAGGGTGGGGGTATTTGGGCCCGTATTTATACTTTTTTAGCGCCGCATTTGCGCCCCTTTTTGACGCAAAAACGGCGCAAACTTACAAAATACAATTGTATTTTCCAAGTTTGCGCCGCTTTTGCGTCAAAAAGTGACGCAAATGCGGCGCTAAAAAAGTATAAATACGGGCCTTGGTGTTGCATGTGGGTGTCACTCTCTTTTTCATCCACCCCTCCCCTATGTGCTAGGTACAGTACTCACCGTGGTCGTCGCCACTGCCGTCTTTGGTGCTCCTGGTGTATGAGCAAATACACCAGCATCAGCAGGACCTGCAGATCAGGCTCCATGGCGTCCTGGTTCTTAGTTGGGTGTCGAGAGGTGAGTGGTTTCCCTTCCAAAGATTGTTTCCCCCGTGCTTTTGATGGCACGTTGGTACCGTCCCAGAAAAGCTGGCAGATTGGCTGGTTGTGATAAGGTGGGCAGTACGTTGTCTTCCGCCTTTCTGTTGGCGGTTACCGCCGCAGTGTTGGTTGCTACCGCTGTGGCAGTCGGAGTGTTAAAGTGGCTGTCTATGACGGCAGTTTCCGCCGTGGTCGCGATCCCATTTTATTTACCGCCGGCCTATTGGCGGTATTACCGCCGCTTTAACACCGACCGCCAGGGTTGTAATGAGGGCCTAAGTGGCCACAATCAGTATCAGGAAAACAGTGAAGCAGGCTCTCATCACAAGCAGACTGAACTATGGCAACACATCCTACACCACCACCTCCACCGAGCTTATGAAAAGATTCCAGATGATCCAGAACTCAGCAGCAGACTGATCCTCAACCTGCCTAAGATGACCCACATCACCCAGCATCTGAAAGACCTCCACTGGCTCCCCATCCCTAATAGATGTCAATACAAGCTCTTGATCAATGCCTACAAATCCCTTGATGACCAAGGACCGGCCTACATGAACCACCCCCCTGTGATTTCTTCTACCTCCTAGGAACATCCGCTCCACCCACCTTGAAGTCGCTCAGCTACCATGCATCAGACACAGCTGCATCAGAGATTGGTCCTTCTCCTACCTCGCCACCAGCCCCAGGAATACTCTCCCCCCTCCACCTTCACACCTCATCTTTGATGATAGACTTCAGGAAGGGGCTTAAACCTAGCTCTATGACTAATGAAGCATCACAGTGCACTGGTACCCTCTTGGGTGACAAGCAGTGCTTTACAAATACAATTTGATTGATTGATAATATATCTCCCTTAGAGCAGAAATCTACTGCAGAGGTTTTCTATCACATACCATTTCACTATAGTGCAGCACCAGATAGGAATGCAGTTTATCTCCCTTGTTGATTGTCAAAGAACTTGAACCTTTGTCTATTGCTATAGGCACGGCCAATTATATCCAGGGCATAGACATGAATATGTAAAGTAAAACTGTTTTCTCTATAGGCACATAGCATCTTACTAACTCTCAAGCAGGCATACATTTCTCTCCCATCACCTTTATCAACAATAGATGATTTGTCTCAGTTCTTAGGTTAAAAGGTTAGTTAGGAAAAGTATGGGAGTATGCTAATGTCCTTCATGATCACTAAAGCTGACCTTTGCGGATACAATATGAGATGGATGCCCAAATGTTTGAAATACCAAGTTGTTTTAGTTAGTCCATGACTGCAAATATGGTATGTGATAATTTAGAACCTTTAATCCAGTGCATATAAAAAAACATTTAGCCCTTTGGAACAAGTTGAATCTCAATTCATGGAGGGGTTACAACTCGTTAAGATGGCAGTTGCACCACAATATAAATATTTTTTTGGCTTGCTCCCCCACTTGTACACAGGAAAATATTGAGTGACACTGATACTGATATCAAATTTGTTGTCTGGGGAATGTGTTGACTATTCCTGAAAATATCCAAATTACATGAACAGGCATAAACTGGCAGCATACCGCTGACTCATAGGAGAAGTTTCCTAAGCCTCCTAAGTGATCAATATTAGAAAAAGCCATGCTGGGAGGATCACAAGCATTAGATCAAATGACTGTTATTGGCTCGGTGAGAACCAATTATCAGAGCAATGTTGACGAATTGGAATCTGGGATTCCAAGTGGTTAAACAACATCAGAGAATCTATGAAGGCACATACATTTGGAATAAGTCAATAATATGTGTAGGAGGGGTACACTGGACTCTGACCAAGTCTTCCATGAGGCTAAGGTCAGAACATGGGAGATATGATTAGATCTGCCCAAAAAACATTCTGGCAATACAAATTTCACGCAGTTTGAGCACAAATTAGCT
This sequence comes from Pleurodeles waltl, assembly GCF_031143425.1. Classification (NCBI taxonomy): domain Eukaryota; kingdom Metazoa; phylum Chordata; class Amphibia; order Caudata; family Salamandridae; genus Pleurodeles; species Pleurodeles waltl. The sequence continues at coordinate 391,657,003 of NC_090445.1, read as the reverse complement.
TGTTGGTCAAACAGTGAGTCAGATGGTGGCTCTGCCATCCTGATAAGGGCACAGCTCATGCTGTCATAGAATTATAAGGGTGTGATTTGGGAAATGTATGGCCTAATTGTTGTACAAATATATTCCGCACTCACATATCAGTTTATATTAAACAATTGGTGAAAAATACTTTTGAAGGACTATTCTCAAGAAGACTTCTCATCATTATTTAAAACATGACTAGCAAATATACTAGGAAAGCAAGCATAAAGTGCCTTCACTTGAAGGTATTACATGGCTGGCATTTGTAACCCAAACAACTCAATAAAGCAGGCTTAATCCACCACAGTAATTGTTGGAGATGTGAAAGTGTGAGGTGTGATACACTACACAATTAATCACACTGTCAAACTATACAAGCCTATTGAACAGAAATAGATGGTAAACACACTAGATGATACCATATGCCCATCAGTAAATTTGGTCATAATATACAGTATGAAAGATATCAATGGACTGAATATATATACTACCAGATAGCTGGCATCAGCGTTAAAGACAGCTAAAATCTGCATACTGTCTAACAGGACATGTGTGGATTACTGCTTGTGAGAAAGTCATATACATGCCTGCCTGGTATGGAATCAGTATTTTATAATGCCATAGACTGCTATTAATGTGATCAGTGACCGATATGGCAGATAATGTTACCTTTGAAATGAATGCATACTTACTGTGGGTACATACTTGGAGTCTAGTAGAATGTTTTGACTCTATAATGTGATCGTTGTAGGAAAGTACCATCTTGCCTGGCATGTTACTCCCATTTTTACTGTATGTATGTTTGTTTTTGCCTGTGTGACTGGGATCCTGCTAGCCAGGACCCCAGTGCTCATAAAGTATGCCCTGTATGTGTTCCCTGTGTGGTGCCTAACTGTATCACTGAGACTCTGCTAATCAGAACCTCAGTGTTTATGCTTTCTCTGCTTTTAAAATTGTCACTGCAGGCTAGTGACAAATTTTACCAATTCTGATTAGCACACTGGAAAACCCTTATAAGTCCCTAGTATGTGGTACCTAAGTACCCAGGGTATTGGGGTTCCAGGAGATCCCTATGGGCTGCAGCATTTCTTTTGCCACCTATAGGGAGCTCAGACAATTCTTACACAGGACTGCCACTCACGTTATTTCACAGCCATTTTACACTGCACTTAAGTAACTTATAAGTCACTTATATGTCTAACCCTCACTTAGTGAAGGTTAGGTGCAAAGTTACTTAATGTGTGGGTGCCCTGGCACTAGCCAAGGTGCCCCCACATTGTTCAGTGCAAATTCCCCAGACTTTGTGAGTGCGGGGACACCATTACACACGTGCACTACATATAGGTCAATACCTATATGTAGTTTCACAATGGTAACTCCGAACATGGCCATGTAACATGTCTAAGATCATTAAATTGTTCCCCCATGCCAAATCTGGTATTGGGGTGCCAATCCCATGCATCCCCGGGGCTCCAGCATGGACCCCGGGTACTGCCAAACTAACTCTATGAGGTTTTCTCTGCAGCTACCGCTGCTGCCAACCCTCAGACAGGTTTCTGCCCCCTTGGGGCCTCGGAAGCCCAGTCCCAGGAAAGCAGAACAAAGGATTTCCTCTGAGAGAGGGTGTTACGCCCTCTCACTTTGGAAATAGGTGTTAAGGGCCTGAGAGGAGAAGCCTCTCCTGGCCTCTGGGAATGCTTTGAAGGGCACAGATGGTGCCCTCTGTGCATAAACCAGTCTACACCGGTTCAGGGAGCCCCCAGCCCTTGCTCTGGCGTGAAACTGGACAAAGGAAATGGGAGTGACCACTCCCCTGTCCATCACCACCCCAGGGGTGTTGCCCAGAGCTCCTCCAGTGTGTCCCAGACTTCTGCCATCTTGAATGCAGAGGTGTGAGGGCACAATGAAGACCCCTGAGTGGCCAGTGCCAGCAGGTGACATCAGAAACCCCTCCTGATAGGCTCTTACATGGTTAGGTAGCCAATCCTCCTCTGAGGGCTATTTAGGGTCTCTCCTTTGTGATCTGCAGCTGCTAGGGCTTTTGTGCACTTTTGCAAGGATTCCTTCCTGCACAGCCGAACCTGGGTCCCCAGCACTCCGTCCTGCATTGCTCAGCTGGCTGAGCTGACCTCTGACTTCATGGAACCCTCTTTTGTTGTGTTGAGATGACCACCGTGCTCAGATTTCTTGAATGCCTGTTCAGGAACTTCTGCGGGTGCTGCCTGCTTCTGCGTGGGCTCTCTCTGTTGCTGAGCGCCCCCTCTGTCTCCTCCTCCAAGGGGCGACCTCCTGGTCCTTCCTGGGCCCTGGCAGCACTCAAAACCTTCAACCGCGACTCTTGCGGCTAGCAAGGCTTGTTTGCAGTCTTTCTGCATGTAAACAACTCTCTGCACCCTCCAGCATGCCGTGGGACATCTTCTGACCAAAGGAGAAGTTCCTGGCACCTGGATAACTGGACCTGGCACAGGGTGTAAGTACCACAAGGTACGCACTATAAGCCAGGCCAGCCTCCTACAGTACCCCACCCCAAGACCCTGAAATGTAGGAGTAAAGTTACCCTCCTACCCCAGAAATACAGTAAAGTCAAGATAGGGGATTCTGCAAAGACAACAACTGACTGGCAAGCACTGAAGACAGATTCCTGGACCTGAGGACCTGCAAGGCAAGGGGACCAAGTCCAAGAGTCGCGATAGTTTCCAGGGGAGGCAGGAGCCCAGGAAACCCAGGATGAAGGTACAAAAGGGCTGCCTCCGGGTGGAAGAAGCTGGAGATTCTGCAACAACGAAAAGGGCTAGGAACTTCTTCTTTGGATGTAAGATGTCCCACAGCGTGCTGGATGTTGCAGAAGTGTATCCATGCATAAATACCACAAAACAAGCCTTGCTAGCTGCAAGAGTCACTGTAGAGATTTTTGGGTGCTGCTGGGGACCAGGAAGGACCAGGATGTCGCCCCTTGGAGGAGGAGACAGAGGGGGCTCTCAGCAACTCAGAGAGCCCCCGCAGAAGCAGGCAGCACCCGCAGAAGTACCGGAGCAGGCACTTAGAAGATCTGTGAACTTAGAGTCACAAAAGGAGGGTCCCACGATTACAACTCAGCAGGTTGAGCACTGCAGGACGGAGTGCTGGGGTCCCAGGCTAGACTTGTTACAAAGGAATCCTTGGACAAGTGCACAGAAGCCGCAGCAGCTGCAAATCATGCAGCACAGGTTTGCTGTCTGACGTGGGGAGGCAAGGACTTGCCTCCACCAAATTCGGACAGAAGGGTCACTGGACTGTGGGAGACACTTGGACCCAGCTCCTGTGTTCCATGGACCATGGTCGTCAGGATGAGAGGGGACCCAGAGGACCCGTGATGCACTCTTTTGGTGCCTGCGTTAGCAGGGGAAAGATTCTGTCGACCCACGGGAGATTTCTTCTTGGCTTTCAGTGCAGGGTGAAGGCAGACAGCCCTCAGAGCATGCACTACCAGGAAACAGTCGAGAAAGCCGGCAGGATGAGGCTCTACAATGTTGCTGGTCATATTCTTGCTACTTTGTTGCGGTTTGCAGGCGTCCTGGAGCAGTCAGCGGTCAATCCTTGGCAGAAGTCGAAAAGGGAAGTGCAGAGGAACTCTGGTGAGCACTTGCATTCGTTATCTGAAAAATACCCCAGAGAGGAGACCCTAAATAGCCAGAAAAGGAGGTTTGGCTACCAAGAAAGGAGGATTGGCTACCAAGAGAGGTAAGAACCTATCAGAGGGGGTCTCTGACGTCACCTGCTGGCACTGGCCACTCAGAGCAGTCCAGTGTGCCTCCAACACCTCTGAATCCAAGATGGCAGAGGTCTGGGACATACTAGAGGAGCTCTGGGCACCTCCCCTGGGAGGTATTCATCAGGGGAGTGGTCACTCCCCTTTCCTTTTCCAATTTTGCACCAGAGCAAGGCTGGGGATCCCTGAACCTGTGTAGACTGGCTTATGCAGAGATGGGCACCATCTGTGCCCATCAAAGCATTTCCAGAGGCTGGGGAGGCTACTCTTAACCAGCCCTTCACACCTATTTCCAAAGGGAGAGGGTTTAAAACCCTCAGTCAGAGGAAATCCTTTGTTCTGCCTTCCTGGGCTGGGGCTGCCCAGACCCCAGGAGGGCAGAATCCTGTCTGAGGGGTTGGCAGCAGCAGCTGCAGTGGAAACCCCGGAAAGGCAGTTTGGCAGTACCCGGGTTCTCTGCTAGAGACCCGGGGGATGCATGGAATTGTCCCCTCAATACCAGAATGGTACTGGAGTGACAATTCCATGATCTTAGACATGTTACAAGGCCATGTTCGGAGTTACCATTGTGACGCTACACATAGGTAGTGACCTATGTGAGGTGCACACGTGTAATGGTGTCCCCGCACTCACAAAGTTCAGGGAATTTGCCCTGAACGATGTGGGGACACCTTGGCTAGTGCCAGGGTGCCCACACACTAAGGGCCGGATGTAGCAAAGGGTTTTACCCATTCTGTGTCTGTGGGAAAATGTGTTCGTACATATGGCCCTAAGTAACTTGGCACCTAACCTTCACCAAGTGAGGGTTAGACATATAGGTGACTTATAAGTTACTTATGTGCAGTGAAAAATGGCTGTGAAATAACGTGGACGTTATTTCACTCAGGCTGCAGTGCCAGTCCTGTGTAAGCATTGTCTGAGCTCCCTATGGGTGGCAAAAGAAATACTGCAGCCCATAGGGATCTACTGGAACCCCAATACCCTGGGTACCTAGGTACCATATACAACGGAATTATATGGGTGTTCCAGTGTGCCAATGAGAATTAGTAAAATAAGTCACTATCCTGCAGTGACAATTTTAGAAAGCAGAGAGAGCATCAACACTGAGGTTCTGGTTAGCAGAGTTTCAGTGATACAGTTAGGCACTACACAGGGAACACATATAAGCCACAAACATATGAGCACTGAGGTCATGGCTAGCAGGATCCCAGTGACACATATCAAACACACTGACAACATAGGGTTTTCACTATGAGCACTGGACCCTGACTAGCAGGATCCCAGTGAGACAGTAAAACCACCATGACATATACTCACAAACAGGCCAAAAAGTGGGGGTAACAAGGCTAGAAAGAGGCTACCTTCCTTCACAACCCCCCCCCCCAATGAAGGACAATAGGGCTAACCTTGGCCAGTTGAGTCTTTATTGTCTAAGTGGTGATAAGTAGAGAGTAGCTCTGCAATAGATTGGTTACTCCCTTTATCTTTATCATCCACTATATGGTTACTTCCCGTGGGGATGTAAATCACCCTGATTGAAGTTGTTTATTTAGCCAACAATGTGAAGTTATACCTTCAGAATTCCTATTAGTATGTTTAAGTTTAGAGCAGTGGGAATTGTCCACTGGACCTATATCAAATGATGAGAATGCCAGACAGGGATGCTGTCTCAGTAAAGCCATAGCTGGGCAAACACTTTGCCCATATGGATGTAAGAGGGAACAGGGATGCTGTTTCTCTCGAGTTGGAGCAGGGCAGGGATGCTGTCCTATGAGCTCCACACTAGGGCAGGGCTGCTGTTGTAAGTGTTGTGAGGGATTGTACGACGGAACACCGACTTCCGAAACAACTAGTGCCTTAACAACGAGGTCGGAACACCGACCTCGTTGTTACTACTAATGCCTTTACCACGAATGCCTTAACAACGATATTTCGTTGTAAAGGCATTCCTTATAAAAGCATTAGTAATAGGCACCATAGATCCTGCATCCCTCACCCCAATCCCCCAACCCCACCCCAAAACAACTGTAGGCTCAGGGGGTTTTCCTGGCCAGGACTTATCCCCTGGTCTATGGCCTTTATTTTTACACACAAAGCACCAAGGGTTTTTAATGTGTGTGGGTTGTGAAGAAGAGGAGGAAGATGATTTATCCCCACCCCCTGAAGAGTGTTTAGGATTTGAAGAAGGATCCTTAGTTTTGCCTTTATCCCCATGCTTATCCTGAGATTTCTCACCATCTTTCTTCTTGCCATCCTTATCACTTCCTGTATGAACTTTTCTGTTCACTCTTGTTCTGACCCATTTGTCTGCCTTATTTCCCAATTGTTAGGGAGAGGTTAGATCTGAGTCTACCAAGTACTGGTGCAACAAATCAGACACACAAGTGTTAAGAATATGCTCTCTCAGAATAAGATTGTACAGGCTTTCATAGTCAGAAACTTTACTGCCATGTAACCAACCCTCCAAGGCCTTCACTGAATAGTCAACAAAATCTGTCCAGTCTTGAGAGGGCTCTTTTCTGGTGTCTCTGAACTTGATCATGTATTGTTCAGTGGTTAAGCCAAATCCATCCAAGAGTGCATCCTTCAAAACTTTGTAATTATTGGCATCACTTTCTCTGACAGTAAGGAGCCTATCCCTACCCTTTCCAGTGAAAGATAGCCACAAGATAGCAGCCCACTGCCTTTGAGGGACCAACTGTACCATACAGGCCCTCTCAAGTGCAGCAAACCACTTATTAATGTCATCCCCCTCCTTGTAAGGGGGAACTATCTTATGCAGGTTTCTGGAATCTCGCTCTCTAACAGGATTACTATCTCAAACACTGCTGCTGCTACCATGGAGAACTAACCCCAATCTCTGTCTTTCCCTCTCTATGTCTAGGGATTCCGTGTCTAAGGCTAGCTGCTGCTGTTTAAGCTTCAGCCTGGCCTCTTCCAACCTCAGCATTCTGAGTACCCTTTCCATTAAGTTATCCTCAGGGTCGGAGGCTTTGGAATTGTGAGACACAGAAGAAATATGGGAATTGGCAGAGTTAGACCTGTCCCTAACTGGCTGGACTCTAGTGACCTGGCCTTTAGGAGTGAAAGGTGCCCCACTAGTGTGTGACCCCTTCCTACTATCAGTGTCACTAGATGGCCTGTTAGCTGACAGGTCCTTGGAAGAACCCTCCCCAGCATCCTCAGGGGACTCCTCTGAGTCTGGCTGGGTAACCCCTCCTCTACCTCCTGATCCTTGGATGGGCCACACTGGTTCAGGTCACTTTCTAGAAGAAGGCTAAGGAGAAGGTCTTTTGTGGGAACTTTACCAATACTTAAACCTCTTTCAATGTAGAGACCCCTCAAACATTTAAGGTTTAGACTATCATAGGTTGCCTGGACAACTGTGGGAGTAAGTTCTAGTTAGAAAGGGTTTAAGAGAGAGAGAAAAAAGTTTTGAAACTTTTAGAGAAAAGAGAAAAACGTTTAAAAACTTTTCAAAACATTTCTAAAACTTTTTACAAAGTTTAAAGAAGGAAAGTTAAACTGTTCAGGTTAAATGTGTATATTCTGAAGTATTTGCTATATGTGTTTCCTATGAAAAGCACCAATGACAAAGTGTTAAAGCAGTTACAAGTACTTATTCCACCGCTGCACCACCAATGTAGGAGGCTGGCCTTGCTCGTAGTGGATACCTGATGGTACTTACACCTTGCGCCAGGTCCAGTTATCCCTTATTAGTAGATTACTAGTGTTCTAGTAGCTTAGGCTGATAGAGGTAGCTATAGCAGAGCAGCTTAGGCTGAACTAGGAGACATGCAAAACGCCTACTATACAACTTACATCATATAGCACCATATCAAAAGAAACACAATACTCAGAGTTACTAAAAATAAAGGTACTTTATTTTAGTGACAATATGCCAAAAGTATCTCATAGGATATACTCCCTTAGGAAGTAAGTAAAATACACAAAATATACACATAAAGCCAAAATCAGGTAGGTTAACAGTCAGAAAACTAGTGCAAACACTGTAGAATACAATAGAATGCAATAGGACACAATAGGCCTAGGAGAAACACAAACCATATACTCCAAAAGTGGAATGCGAACCACAAATGGACCTCAGGCCTAGTGTAGTGTGTAGAGGGTCGCTGGGAGTGTAAGAAAGCACTAAAGATGTCAAAGATACCCCACCCCAATGTTGTAGTTTAGCAGCGATTAAATTAAGCATTAGCAGAAGACATCTTGTATTTGTAACTATTGTGAACATTTCGCGGAATCCATTTTGTATTCATGGCAGCCATTTTCTCTGCCACATGCTGCCATGTGCTTACCATGTGCTCTGTCCTACCTTTCTGTTAACTACTCTTGAAATCTGCCTAGTGACAAGTTATATTTAGCATCTCCCACTTTCGCACATGCTCAGTAAGGACTGCAGCTGTTAGTCCTTGACAACTGTTAGCTCCTCCTACCTGTCGACTGTGCATTTTCCACATGACCTTACATGTATACAAGTCTTGCTTCTACAATTGTACCACCTCCTTTTAGCCCCTGCGTGGGTATAAAAGGACCATGCTCTCTCAGTTCAGTGTGCTACTTCAGACATTACCTAAGGGTGCTGTTTGAACTGTAGTACCACCTCATGAGGTTAATAAACTTTGGGGGTTATTCTAACTTTGGAGGAGGTGTTAATCCGTCCCAAAAGTGATGGAAAAGTGACGGATTTACCACCAGCCGTATTACGAGTCCATTATATCCTATGGAACTCGTAATACGGCTGGTGGTATATCCGTCACTTTTGGGACGGATTAACACTCCTCCAAAGTTAGAATAACCCCCTTTGTCTTTTATTTCAGTTCCTGTGCCAACTTCTTCCTACATGGTCTGAGGACTTTGTGCAGAGAAAGGTGAACCCCTTGCACCAGTAGGCCTTGCTGAGGCTTACTTCAACACCAAGACCCTGAAAAGTAGGAGTAAAGTTATCCTACTACCCCAGAAAGACAGTAAAAGTCGAGATAGGGGATTCTGCAAAGGCAACAACTGACTGCAAAGCGCTGTAGATGGATTCCTGGACCTGAGGACCTGTAAAGGAAGGGGGCCAAGTCAAAGAGTCACACAAGTGTCCGGGGGGCAGGAGCCCACTAAACCCTGGATGAAGGTGAAAAAGGGCTGCCTCTGGGTGGAAGAAGACAAAGATTCTGCAACAATGGAACGTCCAAGGAATGTCTCCTTTAGTCAGAGGATGTCCCACGGCGTACTTGAGGATGTAGAGTTTTTTCCATGCAGAAAGACTGCAAACAAGCCTTGCTAGCTGCAAGAGTTGCGATTTAAGATAATTGGTGCTGCCTGGGCCCAGAAAGGACCAGGAGGTCGCCCCTTGGAGGAGGAGACAGAGGGGCTGCTCAGCAATAGAGAGACCCCATGCAGAAGCAGGCAGCATCCGCAGAAGCACTTGAACAGGTGTTCAAGAAATCTGAGAACGATGGTCATCTCAACACAACAAAAGAGGGTCCCACGAAGCCGGTGGCCAACTCAGCAAGTCGAGCAATGCAGGACGGTGTGCTGGGGACCTGGGCTGTGCATGAAGGAATCCTTGCAAAAATGCACAGAATCCCTAGCAGCTGCAGATAATGCATTACACAGGATTACTGTCTGGCGTGGGAAGGCAAGGACTTACCTCCACCAAATTTGAACAGAAGGACCAATGGACTGTCGGGGTCACTTGGATCCAGCTCCTGTGTTCCAGGCACCACGTTCGTCAAGATGAGAGAGGACCCAGAGGACCGGGGATGCAGACGTTTGGTGCCTGCGTTAACAGGGGGAAGATTCCGTCGACCCATAGGAGATTTCTTCTTGGCTTCCACTGCAGGGTGAAGGCAGACAGCCCTCAGACCAGGTACCACCAGGAAACAGTCGAGAAAGCCAGCAGGATTAGGCGCTACAATGTTGCTGGTAGTCATCTTGCTACATTCTTGCGGTTTTGCAGGCGTCCTGGAGCAGTCAGCGGTCGATCCTTGGCAGAAGTCGAAGAGGGAGATACAGAGAAACTCAGTTGAGCTCTTGCATTCGTTATCTGAAGAGAAACCCACAGGAGAGACCCTAAACAGCCCTCAGAAGAGGATTGGCTACTTAACCAGGTAAGAGCCTATCAGAAGGGGTCTCTGACGTCACCTGCTGGCACTGGCCACTCAGGGGTCTCCATTGTTCTCTCACACCTCTGCATTCAAGATGGCAGAGGTTTGGGACACACTTGAGGAGCTCTGGGCACCACCCCTGGGGTGGTGATGGACAGGGGAGTGGTCACTCCCCTTTCCTTTGTCCAGTTTTGCACCAGAGTAGGGGTTGGGGGATCCCTGAACCGGTGTAGACTGGCTTATGCTAGGAGGGCACCTTCTGTGCCCATCAAAGCATTTCCAGAGGCTGGGGGAGGCTACTCCTCTCCAGCCTTCACACCTATTTCCAAAGGGAGAGGGTGTTACACCCTCTCTCAGAGGAAATCCTTTGTTCTGCCTTCCTGGGCCAGGGCTGCCTGGACCCCAGGAGGGCAGAAACCTGTCCGAGGAGTTGGCAGCAGCAGCAGCTGCAGTGGAGACCCCGGAAAGGCAGTTTGGCAGTACCCGGGTTCTGTGCTAGAGACCCGGGGGATTATGGAATTGTCCCCCAATGCCAGAATGGCATTGGGGTGACAATTCCATGATCTTAGACATGTTACATGGCCATGTTCGGAATTACCATTGTGATGCTGTACATAGGTAGTGACCTATGTACAGTGCACACGTGTAATTGTGTCCCCACACACACAACGTCCGGGGAATTTGCCCTGAACGATGTGGGGGCACCTTGGCTAGTGCCAGGGTGCCCACACACTGAGTAACTTTGCACCCAACCTTCACTAGGTGAAGGTTAGACACATAGGTGACTTATAAGTTACTTAAGTGCAGTGGTAAATGGCTGTGAAATAACGTGGATGTTATTTCACTCAGGCTGCACTGGCAGGCCTGTGTAAGAATTGTCAGAGCTCCCTATGGGTGGCAAAAGAAATGCTGCAGCCCATAGGGATCTCCTGGAACCCCAATACCCTGGGTACCTCAGTACCATATACTAGGGAATTATATGGGTGTACCAGTATGCCAATGTGAATTGGTAAATTTAGTCACTAGCCTGTTAGTGACAAATTTGGAAAGCAGAGAGAGGATAACCACTGAGGTTCTGGTTAGCAGAGCCTCAGTGAGACAGTTAGGCATCACACAGGGAACACATACAGGGCACATACTTATGAGCACTGGGGCCCTGTCTGGCAGGGTCCCTGTGACACATAGACTAAAACAACATATATACAGTGAAATATGGGGGTAACATGCCAGGCAAGATGGTACTTTCCTACAGTCACTAGCCTGCAGTGACAATTTTAAAAGCAGAGAGAGAATAAACACTGAGGTTCTGGTTAGCAGAGCCTCATTGATACCGTTAAGCACCACACAGGGAACACATATAGGCCACAAACTATGAGCACTGGGGTCCTGGCCAGCAGGATTCCAGTGACACAGGCAAAAACAAACTGCCACACAAGTAAAAATGGGGGTAACATGCCCGGCAAGATGGTACTTTCCTACAAGTAGTTGATGAGCAGGCTGTCCATCCTAACTACCAGTTTTGATGCTAAGTATTGACTGTCGGGTTAGAGCTTGGGGGGGTGCCAATCCGTGAGAGGTGTAGTCCACTGTAGTATGTATCCACAGGCCCTTTCCTTTAGCTGGCGAGGGGGGTGGTCTTTCGCAGTGAGGTTGGTGAAGGACCTGTGGTGAGTGGGTGAGGGTGGCGAAGAAGAGGAGATGGTGAGGAAGAGAATAGAAGAGGATAGAACCGAAAGGAAAGGGTGGAATGGAGGGGGGAAAGGAAGGTAACGGGAAAGAGGGGTGGGTTAAGGAGAGAGGAAGGGGGCAAGCAGGAAGACAAGTACAGGGGGCACTATCGCAAGTCAGAAGGTAGGGGATATGTTGAGGCTGTGACTCAAGTTCCGCAGTACTTTGCATGGATGAGGGGGGAAGGTAGTAGATGATGGAAGAGTTATGGCGCCTCTGCCAGGAAGCGGGCCCACACCTGGGTGAAAAAGGCTGCCTGATCTTGTAGGTTGTAGATAACCCATTCATGGGTGGCTGTTCGAATCATAGCCGCCATCTATTCTTCTGGGGTTGGGGAGGCCATTGACCTCCAGTACCGAAGGTTGCAAATCTTACCTGTTGCCAGTGCCATATGTAACAGTCTTTGTTGTGGGTGTGATAGAGTGGGGAGGGGACCTATATTGTGTAGGAGGACGGTCAAGTGGGTGAGTGGTGATTGAAGTGGCATGGAGTCTCTAAGGATGGAACTCACAATTTTCCATAGGAGCAGGACTGAAGGACATTCACATATGATATGGAATAGATCGCATCGAGTCGCCCAACATCGCCAGTATTTCGCATGTGGTAGTAATCCTGCTTTGTGCAGTTTCAGGGGAGTCCAGTACCAGTCATGCAATATTTTAAAAAGACAGAATTTCTGTCCGGCTTCCCTGGTTCCCTGTCTATGG